>NC_092014.1:3706373-4398873 GCF_042242105.1 Pempheris klunzingeri
GTCCACCAGCCTCTCTGACAATTGGGATTTATTTCCCTTTTTTTTGTGTGTGTTTTACAGGGAACATGCACCCACGGAGACAAATGCTGCTTCTCCCACAACCTGGAGCAGGAACAGAAAATGGAATGATTCTACCTTTTTCCTAAATTTAGTTCTGTTTTGTTTTTTAGATAATTTTATTTCTGGACTTTTAATGGCCCAGTGCAGCCAGTAAGAATGCAATCACACTGTATTTCAATGGGGACAAAAACCTAAGAACTGTTAATATGCAGAACGTGACAGTTATTCAGTTTTATGCCTGAGCTTTTTTTTTTATTTGACGCGTTTCAGTCCAAATAAAGTCCGTATGTTGACTTTAAATGTTTTTCTGTTGTTCTTTATCGTAGACTTTCAGCATGCGGTTTGGGTGAGTCACCAGTTTCAACCACCACGGGGCTTCGGTGTAACGCTGTGCACTGTGTTTGAGTGTGTCAGCAGGCTGTGAAATAGATATTTAACCTACAAACAGTGTAAATGTAACGCTGAGCCAGTAACATGGACGTTAACACAAAGTAAGAATAACAGACTTTATTATCAGCTGCCTGGTGATCAGTAAAAAATCATTTTCAAACTATATACAGTTATTGGCATCAATACAAAGGTCACAGTTATCGCACATGTCAGTCAGTACGAGTTGGCACGATTTTATTTTTAGAGAATGTTTTTTTTTTTTTAAGGATCTGTGTGATTGGAGGTGGAGAAATAATCTTGTGAGGGGGGGGTTCAGTATTCTAGACGTGTCTACAGTACAAAAGGCAGCTTCTGCAATTTCTGTACAAACTGTCTCAGAGGAGAAACATGTTCAGACACACTGTCACCAAATGCCAGATAATCATTTGTTTTCCTGTTTGGACAGCCATGAGGAGACTTAAAAATAAAGCCGGGCTTCTAAAAACATCTTAAGATCTGGTTTCTTTCTTTGTAAACGTGAAAACTGATCTTGGCGTGTTTTTGGAACCCTAGCCCGATGTGTCGCCAATCGAGCCTCGTAATCACAGCTTCTCATTCTTTGTTAAAAGAAAAAATTCATCCTCAAGTGTCCAAACACTTTCTAACCGGTGAACAACTGTCCTTGATTGAATCAAACGCACGCAAGAGGCAGCGGGAGCTTTGATTGTTGAAGTTGCACTGCTAATCCATCAGCAGCTTCCCCTAGAAACGGCGGTGTGTGATTGGCTGCTTGAGGCTGACTCTGAGCAGGAAGGTTCGGATCTCCATTGGCCTCAAGGTCACCTCCCACGAGGAGGGGTCCTCCAACGTCTTCAGCAGGGGCTTCTCGCCTAAATAGACGAGTGTAGAAACATGTGAATGAATAAATGAATAATAGACAAAACTTCTATAAATGTCTCGCCGAGTTTAAAAAAAAAAAAAAGGATCAAACTAGAGTCCTTAGATCAACTGTGAGGACAAACTAGCAGTTTAAAGATAAAAATGTAGATGCCGAGAGGAAAGTGAAACAAAATGAATGGTACCGTCGAGTCTTGTTGAGCCACCAGAACACCCCACTGTTTATTAAAGCTGTGAACCATAACAATGCATTTATGGCTCATTATATTACACTGGCTGCTTGATTAGTCCCTGCAGGGAAATAATCTTTATAGTTAAGTTGACTGTAATGGAGCAGTGATTACCCTCATAGAAATAAAAAGCGTCGGTGGATTTCTGTATTCACCCTCCTCCTGTCTCTCTCTCTCTCTCTCTCTCTCTGTCTCTCTCTGTGTCTACTGAACACAACCACCAGCATCAGTGGCTGTCTGGTGTTTATTTTAGGTGACTAATTTCTGACTTCTGGTGAATCTCAGTAACAGGAGGTGTATGTTTGTTAGTGGCGATCTTTAAAACATAAGATATCAACAAGATTAATTCCGTAGTTGATATGTTATGATCCACTTAACCCTTCAGAGTCTGGGGTAAAACGGCGTTTTTTACTACTTTTCATTTTACCTTTGTGTTTCCCATTAAAACTGCTTAGCTTGCCTTTCTTTGTGTCTTTCTTTTCAGCACAACATCACCTATGTGTAACTGTATATGTAACTCGTAGAAGAGCTGTAGTGCGCGACTTCGGCTCTTCATAAATTTAGTCTTAATAGGCCGATCGACAAAATTCAAACACTTGTAAAAAGTTTGAAGTGTCCACTTTCCAACAGTCTTTGAACTGAGCACCTGCGTGCTTGTGTCACAGCTTTACTTTTCAAACGTGCGACATGTGACTTTGACGCCGTGTGGCGGTCCTAGACTCCGAAGGGTTAAGTTACACACAATACAACATGAATAAATCTGTGTTTGTGTGATCTTCACCACTATCCTGACCGTCAGTGAGGACGTGTGAAAGCCTGTTCCCCCGTCAGATAGTGTTTCCCAGAGCTTAGAGTTAGATGAGGTTATAATTAGGCCTAGCAGAGATCACCTGGCAGAAATCTACCCTCTACTGAGTGCACTTTTCAAGTGTTGAATGTTTCGATTCAGATACCAAAGTAACTCACACTGAGAAACGTAAATAATATCCATTTTTCATTTGACAAAGAGCCTGAATATTCTAATGTTAATGTTCTGGGACCTCTTGAATTGGCAGAATGTAGATTTAAAGTTACTCTAGTGAAGTGAATGACGGGTGTAGGTGTCAGGTACCCGTCTGTGGTGTCCAATGGAGACGCGTCATCTCGTCTTTCCACTGATTGGCTGACAGGTTCAGTTCAGACACGCCCACCACCTCCAGAGTGGAAAACAGCTTCTACGTAGAGAGAGAGAGAGAGAGAGAGAGAGAGAGAGCGAGCGGGACGGGGCGAGAGAGCTACAGTTACAGTGAGTTACTATACACTTTTGTTCTGTTTACTACTTTGTGTTGTGTGGACATTTTATAGATAAATAATCTACTGTTCAAGTAACATAAATCATTTTTATGCTTCAATCAAGAAATCATTTAAAAGTTTTACGGCAATCCAACTTCATTTTAATTCCCCCCCATTAACAGTCCAGTGCTTTCAGCGTTAATCGTTGTGGCTGTAACGTGTCGCTGCCAGAATGGTGAGCGGTGTGTTTGAATGTGTGACCTGCAGGCTGACGGTGACGGGCTGCGAGTTCAGTTTGCTCTCCCAGCTCTGGAACTGATGCTCCAGCCTCAGCAGCACCGAGTCTTTGTCGTCCCACTGGGTCAGTGTGAGCAGGTGGACAGCAGGGGGCAGCGCAGCCTGCAGCCCAGAGAACTACAGACACACACACAGACAGACAGACAGACACACAGACAGACAGACAGGGGAAGACAGCCGACTTGCTGTAAGTCCAATGACCCATTCATGCTGGCTCGGCAGAACCATCTAAAAGTTGCTCTGGTTTGGACCGTCGGAGGACTGTTGCATGAATTACTGGGCATCATTTCTCCGTAATTACAAGGAGGGACATTAACACTAATTAGCTCTAAAAACATGTCAGCACAAATAGGGCTTAAAAACAACAGCGGCTTGGCCCTCTCCCCCGAGATCTGGTGAAATGAGAACAATGTCTGAAAATGCAAATATGTACAAAACAGGACAGAAATGGGCTACAAACAACGAGAAGACTGAGCTGAAATAGCTCATTCACGTTTACAGGGATGGTACAGTGATCCAAACCTTTCACTGACTCAAACCAAACTGTTTCAGGTTACTTGAGGCTGGTTAAACTAAAGTAAACTACAGAATTATAGCATCTGTTTTGTCATTCTGAAGGAAGAAAATGTTCAAATTTTGCCTTTAAAACTAAAAATTTCCCCCAGAAAAAATACTTTTCACATTATTAATGTTTTTTAGCCTCTATGTTTAGTATTTTATGTCAAAAATGTTACGTTAAAAGATGCCATTTGTGTCACAGATGTACAAAAACAAATTAACTCATTAGAGTTTACATTTGTACCTCTGATATGAAATCATTTCTTGACTTGACCTCCGAGGTGACACGGACGTGGCTGCTTGGTATCACAGCTACACCGCTCCTCCTAACTCACCTCCACCGTAGTATCTGGGTGCAGGTCGCCATCTGTGAACGTCAGCAGCGGCTGCAGAACCACCTGCTGGGCCAGAGGACGGTGAGCGTCGGCCGCGCTCGGCGGGCGGTCGAGGGAGAGCAGCAGGCGCCCTCGGACCACCAGCCCCTCTGGGAAGATGTCAGAGGTCTCGTTGAGAGGCTCGCCGACGCCTCGCACATCATCGTACAGCAGCCGGCGGTGGAGCTGAGGGGGGAGGTAAGAGAGAGAGAGAGAGAGACTGTGTGAGTGTGTTTTATTGTTTTGTCTGATCCAGGTTTACTACCTGACAAGGATTAGCTCTGTGTGTGTGTCTCTCTCACCATGATCTCCAGAGAGCCGTTCTGGATGCTGCCTCCTCCTTGAGAGCGATCTGTTACCACAGTGAGTTGGTCCGTATCATCCTGAAAACACACACACACACACACACAAGGGGAAGGGAATACAGGAACAGATGAACATATAAAATATTTAACTGTAAAACATCCAGAGAGGAGAGTTAAGACACTTTGATCTATAGAAGTCATCGTGAAAAGCTTTTGTTCAGCCTGGTTCTTTCACAGTGACACACCTTGATGAAGGCGCGGGAGTTGATGGGGTAGTAATTTCCAGCAATGGGCTCCGACTGCTTAAGGTGCCAAGTGGGCCGGAAATCTGTCCTTTAGGAGAAAACACACACACACACACACACACACACACACACACACACACACACACACACACACACACACACACACACACACACACACACACACACACACACACACACACACACACACACACACACACACACACACACACACACACACACACACACACACACACACACACACACACACACACACACACACACAGATATCAGAGCTTCCTTAAGATACACAGTGAGTTCAGTAAAACAACCTTTACATCTTAGTACATCTGCCAAATGTTACATTATAGTGCATCTTCAAGATTTATAGAAAATCCATTCGGCTCACCTTCTCTGCAGAACCTCTCGGCCGTTGGAGTCGGTGTAGAAATATTCATCGGTTTTGATGCTGGTGTCAAGACGAGTGATCACCTCCTTCCCCAGGTCATCACTAATGGATGAAGAGAGTTTGGCCACGACTCTGCACTTAAATTATTCTAACTACACACGATGTAGTTAGAATGTTGTTACTTTCATATTTCCACTGCACAAGAATCCATTAGAGACAGTTACAGTAAAGAATATAAATACTTTGGTCTATGTCAATACACTTTTTTTTTTTTTTTAAAATAGAAACTGGAGTAACTTTCCTGTGTTTTGTAGGATTATATTATATTAGATTATATTATTAGAGTCTGTCATGGATTATGATGATGTAATTCATATGCAGGTCTTTGTCTCCACTATTAAACCTTTGGATGCTGTTGACCATTATGCTCTTAGGTTTATTGCTGATGATGTTTCTAGCACCCATCATTACTACCTGTATGGTGTTCTCTGTCTGAGAGACGTGATAAGCATCTCTATTTATTTATTTATCTATCAGCGAGGAGCTTAATGGGAAGCTGCCATCTTTTTATCACTCCGTCTTCTGACTGGTTTTTACTACTTGCTTGCTGGGTCTGTTTTTTGTTTTACCGCTCCGACCGCCTGGATCTCTTTGCAAAGATACTTTAGTAACCGCTGGACAATCTAAATCTATGATCACTAACCACTCAACCTCTGTTAGCAGTTGTTTTTATACCTTTTATCTTTTTTTTGTACCTTGTGTTTCTGTATTTATATACAGTGTTTTAATTGTTCTACCTTGTGTTTTTTTATTTCTTATTGTATAATTTTATATCTTTCTATAATCAACTAAGAGCTAAATACCCTCAATGAGTTTTCTCATGTTTAAATAAAAATGTAATGCCAAATAAAATGACTGCTTGACTGTATATATATATTTATGTAATAAACACACACTCACTCGATGGGCAGCGGGCCGACCGTCCACTCCAGCTCCAGAGCTCTGCTGTCAGCGTACAGACGAACCACCTGAGACACCCAGGGAGCGAACCACTGCCTCACCTCCTGCACAGCACCAGTCTGGACGGGACATCCACACAATAAACTTCAGTAATGATTTTATATGTGCATTATAATTGTTTTGGTTACATCATTATCAGACAAATACACCTAAAGACACTTAAAACTTTTAGGAGAATCTGATTTAATCAGTAACATTTCTGACGCACACTGCTACCAGTTATTAAACTTAAAGTCACTGAATGAGCCTGGCGTCTTGAGTGTCTGATACAAAACAGGTGGCAAAATGAAGCTCAGTGACTTTTCTTTAAGGACGTTATGCTTCTGAGTTTAAATTACAAAGACATGAACCTGAATGCTCTCCGTCTTGGCCGTCCTGCTGATGATAAAAGGTGTGGAGGAGTTGGGTCTGAAGATGTAGGCACCCGAGGGCTGGTTGCTCTCTAAGTTGTTACCGTCACTGGCGTTGTACCTGAAACACACATTAAGTTTTTGGAGGAAAAAAAAAAAAAAAAAAAACTACATTAAAGCATGTGCAGGGGTGTTTGTGTGTCCTTCTGTCTCAGAGACACCAACCAGTAGAAATTCTGCTTCAGTTTGATGGTCTGTTTGGTCTCCAGGTTGCTGAGGCTGCTCAACAGGCCCGTGTCGGGGTCAAAGGTCACTCTTAGGAACTGGAGCACATGGACACAGAAATGCAACCAGGTACAATTAACATGTACAAAGCACCTTTTCCTGTCTGCAAAGTGTTATATACTTGTTTCTTATGGTGCAGCACAGAGCAGGTGTATAATGACGCCATGGTAAGACCTTGTTCTGGATGGCCGTGGGCGCGCTGTGCCGCGTGGGGGCGGGCGGAGGCCCGTCCTGAAGCAGGGACACAGAGTAGGTGGTGAAGCCCAGAGGAGGCGCCTGCACCTGGAACACCAGCTCGTTGGCGGCGAAGCCTCGGTTCCTCCTCACCTCCCGGGTGGCTGCAGACACCGGAACCACCTGAGGAGAGACGAGACCCCCGCATGGTTCTTCACATCATACTTCCTGTTTTAAAAAGGTGCCAGAAAGTGTGAAAACAAAAAGGAAACACACACCAGGGCTGCAGGGTCGTGGCTAAAAGGCTCATGTGAATTCTACAGTTAATGAAATCCTGTCATTGTAAATACTTGGAGTGATTATACGGCAAAGTTACTTGTGATTTCTAATTACTAAAGATAATTGGTGTTTATAATAATTGCCAATAAAACTATGACCAAAGGCAGCTTTAACCCACGCTTGACAAAAACAGTATATACATAAATCACATATAAAAAAAAGTAGAATGTCCTGAAATATGAATAAAAATTATATATTTTAAAACACTAGAAAGCTGCTATAAAAGCGGGATAATCCACTCCATCTCTATCAAATTAAAAGAGTGTAGTATCACCATGACACACTGACCTGACAGTCCACAGATTTGCCGTTAACGTCTGATACGTCGTAAGCTGTTCCATTCACCGGCAGCCTGACCGGCCAAGTGACAGGGCGAGCCAGAGGGTTATACACATTGACTGAGAACTGAGAGAGGGACAGAGTCGGGGGGGTGAGTCCCAGCAGGCGAACAGTTTTTTCAAGGTTTAAAGACTCGGTTAGACCAAATTAGGTCACGTTAAGGTTTGGTCCTGAAAGTCAGGGGTAATTGTTTGGGTAAGGAGCTGCGTCACTCCTCTAGTGGTCAAAATCAATGGACGGGTCTCCCAAAGCTCTTTTTGTGAGTGTGTGTGTGTGTGTGTGTCACCTTTTTGCTGGACTCCGTGAGAGGACACACGCTGATGTTGAGGTTGTCGCAGTAGATTCGCTCAGCAGACGAGCCAGTCAGAGCAGCCAGACTGTTACTGACCAGCACCTGAGAACACAAAGGTGCATCATGTCCACCACAATCACATCTATAAAGAAAACAATAACACACAGACAAAACAATACTAGTAGTTTCAGCTGAACAAGTTTCTTGGTAAAATGTTACATTCATAGTCTCATTATTCACATCAGCTGATCCAGATGAGCAGATTTATTGGAAACCACCAGACAAAGAGATGTTCACAATGAGATCTGTGGAATAAATCATTCACCAAAGACACACCGCAGATTAAACCATCTGCATGTAAATATACTGGCTTACGTTCAGCGAGGTGATGCCGCGTGAAGCTTGAAATACCTGACAATGCCGCCAGCCGTCGGCGAGCCTCCTGGCGTAGTCGTCGGCTACGTGCTGCTTCTCTGTGCCCGACACTGCGTCGTGGTGCTGAGCCACTGCCATGGCTTTCTCTGACAGTTAGAGCACAAATAAGTACCTGTCAGTCAGCCCTCTGTCGGGTTTATCAGAAAATAACACCACTGTGACACTGAGAAGTACGATCGGTGGTCACATTCAGTTGGCTCGACCGTTTTCTCCACTGGATGGAACCACAGCAGCTTCCCTCCTTACTAGCCACATGCCATCAGTGAGGTTTTAACTGTAAGAGGTAATAAAAACCACATCTCACTCATGGTCTGGCTGTCGCCCTCCCCAAAGGGTCCTTTCCTGGACACGGGACCACCAAGCACCTCCAGCTGGTTACACGTCTGTTCAAAAAAAAAAAAAATCTGTTATCTTTTAGGAATACAGCATTTAGTACAGACATTTGTGATCCCAGGGGATGAATCCTATTCATTTTTGTTCAAGTAACGTCCCATATCTGATATTTAATGCTCTGTTTAAATACAAATGAATCCATTCTCAGACTCAAACTTACCTGCAGGTTGCTGTTGCTGATCCTCTCGTAACGTTTCAGCGCCGGTCGGCTGGTAAAGTAGCCGGTCCAGAAATCGTGAGCGCTGTCTGCATAGGGGAAGAAATCGTCTGTCTTCAAAGCCCTGGGTTGAAAAGAGGGAGGACGTTGCAAGAACAAGAACAAAAATGTGCAGGATACCTCTTTATGCTATGATCACGTGTGCAACGCTGACGAGCTCATTCTACCAGGTGAGGTTTGCTCTGTGCAGCTCCTGGAGGTAGCAGGACGGGGTCGAGTAGAGCACGTTGACTTTTCTGCCGTTGGCCTGCTGGCCGTTGACGTAGTGGATCAGCTTGTCCAGGTTCTTGTACCACAGGTTGGCGTTCTCATACTGGAAGTCTGAGCCCATGGTCATGATGATGTGATTGGTCTTATACACCATAGCCTGAGAGGGCAAGGAGACGAGGCAACGAAATAACATTACAGCAAGTCTTTTTTTGGCTAGTTGGAGAACTTGAAAGTTTGTTGTTGAATTAAACGCTGCCATCTTGTGACATGTTGATGACAGTCCTTGTGTTTTGTATTTATTGGCTTTCAGTTCTTAGTTAATGTAGCTTGTAATTAAAGAATTGTGTGTGTGTGTGCACCTAACCTGACTGTTGGCGATGGCGAGGAAGCGATTCACCACGTCATCGACGTTGTAGTCCTCCAGGTCAGGGTCGTCTCTGATTGGTGGGTCACTGCAGGACTGGTCCCAGCAGAAGCCTTCAGGAGGGTTGTACCCGTTGGGAAGGATCCCTGTTGGGTGGGGGTGAGCGCATAGGGCAAAGGTTAAAGGGTTAGTTCAACCAAATTAGAAAACAAAACACACATACTGGGTGGGGGGTTTGTTACCGGTGAAGAGGTCGGCCATGGGGGGTGTGAGACTGTCAGAGGCCCTCCACAGGAGTTCCTGCTCCTTCTGAATCATCCTGCGATCCCGGTCCTGGTAGTCCAGACGACCAAAGAAGAAGCCGTCATATCCCATCTGGAGCGAAACGCCAAGGAGACAGTTAGTCTAGAGCTCAGAGGTGGATGTTTGACTGCAGGGCTGCATATATACATACACATATATATACTGTCTTAGGTCTTAAGCTTATTCTCTTTGTTGCTGAGAGGTAAATGAGAAGATTGATGTCACTTTCTGGTCTGTAAAGCAGATATGAGGCTCCAGTCAGCAGCTGGTTAGCTTACTTTAGCATAAAACAAGAGGAATCAGCTGTGGCTGTGTCTGAAGGCCACACACACTCCGCCTGCCAGCACCTTTAAAGCTCACTGATGAACATGCTGTCTCTCGTTTGTTTAAACTGAAGCATCCTGAAGTCAACAGGACTCCAGGAAGTCACTGCACCCAGCAAGGAAACGGTCCATAAAAGCACAACACAAGAACAGCGTGTGTTTCCCTAAAATGGTTAACTATTCCTTTAAGATGGACTACCTGTGCAAACATGGAGGCGTGTTCGCGGGCGTGGCCGAAGGGGTCAATGTGCCAGGCGACACGGGGGCGGCCACACGGCCCGAAAGTGTCATTGAGGAACCTCAGGCCCATGGTCATCTGGTCGATGACCGCACTGTAGTGGGTGGTGGCCTCATCACTCATACACCAGCCGCCGTTAACAAACTCCAGACGTCCTGGAGGAGGAGGAGGAGGAGGAGGAGGAAGAGGAGGAGGAACCAGGTCAGGTTATGGAATAAAACCCCTCCAGTGGAAATGTAAACATGCACTTGGTTGCTTCATGCACCTTCATTAACCAGCTGTTTGACCGTCTGCTGCATGCTGGAGCTCTGCTGCTTCCACCAGCGGTAGAAGAACGCCGTCTCCACGTAGATGAACCTCCGGTCTGGATTCTTCAACAGCTGATCCACCACCGAGTCCAGGATGTACTGCACCCCCGCATGCTGGATGTCGTTCCGATCTACACACACACACACAGAGGACAAAAGTGACATCTTGTAATACAGGAAGTGTACACATGCTGAACAACAAAAACTAAGACACACATATTATTTCAGCCTTAAAAGTCAAAACCCTGCAGTATTGTTTTGCAAAAAATAAATAACAATGGATGAAAGGCTTGATCACACACTTTATCTGTCCATCTACGGTGCAAATGACCTCTGCTTACATAACCACACACACACACACAGGTGGAGAGCAGATGACGGTCACCTGAACTACACATGGCCGTTCTCTCTATAAAAAAAAAAAAAAAAAAGACATGTGATGCTGAAATGTGCAAGTTAGTCACTGAATCGCACTAAAACTATAAAGCTGGTCAGTTCAATGTAATAAGCTACAGTGTTTGCTAGTGAAGACCACAAACAGGAGGCAGCTGACATGACATAAAAAACAGCCACCGGATCATTTGTAGGACGACGTTCATCCATCTGATGAACTGATTCCTGACCAGTAGCTGCAGTTGGTATTCTAGTATTAGTATTTATCAGCACAAGAAGCAGCGGACACGAAAAAAACAATAGAAATTTGTTTTACACTTTTCATTTTAGCTTTTTTTCTGGAAGCAAATAAAAAGCCCAACTTCCTCTTTCTGAAGAAGAAGGGAAGCAAGAGGATTTGTGGTGGGTATATTCACAGTGTGTGAAGTCACAAAGTGGAGCCTGACCCTCCTTCTGGGGACAGAACAACAGTCTGTGTACGTTTTAGGATGAAGTCGTGGTTTATGGTTGGTTTGTAGTGTTTGTGGTCAGGGTTCGTCTCCTGAAGGTGTGTGTGCTCACGTCTTACTACCTTTTATTGCAAATCCAGCTTTTTCTAAACGTTTTTCTAAACTAAGTTGTTCTTATTGGTAAAACTGAAAGTGTCGACACGTTTGTTAGGTGACGGTTAAGGCTCAGAGTCAGGGGCTCTCCACTAATACAGAGACACATGGTGTTTCTTACGCGTACTGACCTTGAAAAAGCCATCCACGCTTTTATCAGCTCAAGACTGGACTACTGTAATGAACTGTGTATTGGCATCTCCCAGTCGTCCATCAGCCGTCTGCAACTTGTACAAAATGCTGCAGCCCGGCTTTTAACAAACACCTGCAGACGAGAGCACATCACCCCCATCCTCTACTCTCTCCATTGGCTGCCAGTGCAGTCAAGAATTGTTTTTAAAATTTTAATGTTTGTTTCCAGAAAAGAGCTTTGAGGTCTTCAGATCAGCGCCTACTTGAAGTCCCCAGGACGCGTTACAAACACTGGGGTGACCGCTCATTCTCTGCTGCAGCACCCAAACTCTGGGACAAGCTCCCTCCTGATGCGCGCACCATCACTGACCTCGGTCTTTTTAAATCAAAACTCAAAACCTCCCTGTTCAGAAAGGCTTTTAATACCTAGCTGCATGTGACATTTTCTTTTAATCTTATCCTATCTTTTATTTTAGTTAAGTGAATTATGTGCTCACTTCTAGATGTAGATTTTAGTGGTTTTAAGTCATGTTTCTGTTTTTAAAATCATTTCCTTTGTTTTTTTTATCTGTGAAGCACTTTGGTCACCCTTTAGGGCTGTTGGAAAGGGCTATATAGATAAACTTTGATTGATTGAGTGTGTGTGTGTGTATATATCAGACCTACCTCCATAGTAGTACTGGTCAACAGTCTTGAGCCAGCCGACATCATCATGTGTGTGAGGGACCAGGTGGACATTGAGCATGTCGGGTTTGGTGGCATGACATGACTGCATAAACACACACACACACACACACACACACACACACACACACACACACACACACACACACACACACACACACACACACACACACACACACACACACACACACACACACACACACAGCACTGAACATCTACTGATAACAACAAGCACAGAGTCAATGGACAAATATCAAGAACATCAGGTTTAATGCGGATGAGTGGAAGTGAAAGAAGCCTTAAAACAAGAACTAACTAACTTCCTGACTAAACTCACAAACACACACTGAAGAAGGCAGAGCGCTCGTGCCTGCTCACCTCGTATCCGCAGCTGGGAGCCTGTTCGGTTTCCTGGCCGAGAGGAAAACTTAGAGCCCCACTGAGGAGGAAGAGGAGAGCAGCAGCCTGCTGCAGCTGCTGGGTCCTGGCCGCCATGTTGGAAACTCAGCCGCGAATCATGTGACATCTGTTTATGTGCAGCGAGGTCACGTGAGAACGCCTCCACAGGGTGAGATGGGTAGTTCAGGTCCCTCAGTAGAGACTGACAGGCTGCAGAGGCCAAATCATAAGCTGCTGACTAAACTAGTGCTAAGTTCATCATTAATAGTAAAAATAAATGATAGATAATAATAAATGTGTTGCCTAAGCAACTACCAACAACCCACAGGTATTTAAATCCATCAGTTACTATAAAAACACCCTAATGTGCCACTACACTGGACGGTTAGTGTGAATTATTTTAATAGGTGTGTGTAATGTGACTCCAGTGAGTCCAAATGAATAAAGAACTATTACTACAAAGCCACGTAGGACGTACTGCTTTATCTTTTCATTTAATACTTTTTAAAAAAAAATATTTTCATGGAAAATTAATGATTTTTTCATATAATGTGAGGCAGGTGAGGGTTAATTCAATAATAGTAACTTTAATAATATTATTATTATTATTATAATTGTTGTTGGCTTTGTTTTTTACATTATAGAATATAATCTTTTTCGCAGAAGCTTCTATGTAACGTCATGCTACGTCTCAAAATCAATACCAAAATGTATCACCGCCTGGAAAAATAGGATAGACCTTTTGGATGTTGGATTTTTCTGATACTTTTTTATAAATATTTTGATGGAAAATGTATGAGCTTTTTTCAATAGCTTCCAACTAACATCATGCAGTGGACAGAGCCATATATACATATCTATATATAGAGAGAGATAAAAAAAGAAAAAGTATTTATATAAATACTTTATATACATATGTTAGTGTAAGTATGTTTTTCTAAAAACATAAAACCATCATCCTAATTTGTCTTAGTAGTTCCTTTTTTCTATATGTAGAAATGCAAAAATAACAGTCTAGAAAGAAATGTCTTTTCTAATTTAATAATTCAAGTTGATTTTCATCTTAAACAGGGTCTGACTTGGGAAAAAAAAATACTGAAACAGGTATGATAATAGATGAAACGTGTGAACATTGTTGGTGTCAGTTACGGCACTACGGCACACGACGGTGAATCATTGAATGTTGAGTCATTATTCTGTGGCAGCTCCTCTTGGCTAAACATGTAATAATGTGTCTGGTTTACAACATTAAAAAAAAGCCTCAGACGGCCAATTCAGACCTCCGGGGATCAGTTTATTGCGAGCCAAGGTGGACTTGAGTCATCTTTGAAAAAGCAACACAACAAAGACAATTACAGCATATTTTGCAGTCACGTTAAGAAACAGTGAAGGAAGCACAGCGAGTTCACAAATGGAGAAAATGCTACGAGATAAAAGTTTTACAGACACACATGGAAGGTTCGGTTCATCTTACAGGCCTGCAGCATGTGGAATAATGCACTTCATGGCAAAGAAAGTGGGTTTTCCTTTGGATTAACCTGCCAGATAAGATCAGGTTGGCAAATTCAGAAATGTAATTTCCCAAATATGCTTGTATGCAATTGTAACTTCCAAGGTACTGTGAAGCACAGACGTAATGCCTTTAAGGTTTGGAAATACGTGTAATCTCTTATTTTTTTAGACTAGTTTTCAACATGCTCTCAAATATATTCCACAAACAAAGCTAATAATTAGATTCTGTGTGTCTGTGTGATGCTGTTGTGTCTTTGGAATTAAAATAGTGGACCCTTTGTGTGACATTTCCACTTCACAAACACTTTGGTTTAAAGGCTTCACACAGTGCTCGGTCAAGCGGTCAGTCACAATCCTCTGGAATAGCACCATTAATAAAACAAAACTTCGATGAGACATAGAAAAACAACGCCACATTGCAAGAAAAAAAAAACCCTGTGGCTACAGCGCGGCATCCGAGGAAGTCACGGAAATCCAGTTAGAGTGGGCGCTGCGGTGAGTGGATCCTTGTTCCTTGTCATGCTACAATCAATCAGGAGTCAGGGCGAACAGCAGAACACTACGTTTGACTTTTTTAAGCTCTTGTTCTGGTTCGTTTCCTCTTATTCTAACACCCATCGGATGCTCCCTTAGCCATGTGAACAATTTAAAGTTTCAGAAAGTCACTGACTTTGACTGAATGGATATGAGGTCATAATAATAATAATAATAATAATAATAATAATAAGACCAGACTTGATTAGATGTGACTGGATATGATAATAGGATTTGGATTTGGAAGCATGCAGAGTTCATGACATTCACCTTAGGTCACCAAATCACTGGCAACGCAGCAACAGCAAAAAGTTAGTGCAGAGTGTACCGAAAATACGAAATCATATAACGTTACTAAATATTAGTTACAAACGGACACAGATATGATATGACAGGCCTTTTTAAAAGAAAGATGAAGCAGTGTGAATGTAGCCCTGAAGGAACAGTTTGACATCTTGAAAATTAGCAGCTTGTGAGCTCAGCGGAGCTCAGAGAGTGGAAACAGCTATCAGTGGCTCTGTCCAAAGGTAAAAAGAAAGGTGTTTTCCTCCCCCAGAGGTGTTAAATCTGTAAAGTAACAAAACACAGAGGTGCCGGCAGGTGGATTTGTAACCTTCAGACAGAGCCGGGTTAGCCGGTTCCTCCTGTTTCCAGTCTTTGCTAAACTAAACTAACTGGCTCCTGGCAGTGGAGTATTTACTGTACAGACAGGAAAGTGGTATCAATCTTCTCATCATAACTATCGGCAAGAAAGTAACAGGAAGCAGAACTCCCAAAATGTCAAACTGTTCCTTTCCCTTATGGTATTCTACTTAAAAGACACACCCGCTGGAAAGAAAACCCCCAAACTCGCCCCCACATCAAAGAAAACGACCTAAAAGAAAACACAGCAGACACGAACCAGAAGAAAAACATGCTACAATATGGCCTTTAAGTTCTCTAAATCTGAAGCTGAGGTCACTTTTGCAGGTAACATTTTCATTATTTAAACTAAGCGTGGTTTCCCGTGTCCCATGGCAGTGAGGCTGATCGCAGCCCGTCATTGTGGGGAGTTGAATTAAAAAAAAAAACCCTCTCATACTTGTACGATGTACAAAATATTACCCAGAATGTACTTAAAAATCATTTTTTAGCAAAAAGAAAATGTTAAACACAAGAAGGAGTAGTAGTTTTGTATTGTTGAGTAAAAATATCAAAAATATTCCCACACAAACCTTCCTTTTTTTACTTTTCTATGCTTCACTGCACTTCTTAGCTCAGCAAATCTGTGTTTAACAGGCCTTTTTTTTTTTCAAAGCAGACATTTCAACAGGTCACAGTAGGAAAAGCAAGATAATAAAATGGAAGATGGTCAAAAAGTTCCATTGAGCTGCTTGAGCTTCATATTCAGATAATAAAACAGAGCCAATAAAACAGTGTTGTTAATGTTATTACTCACACATGCTGTGCCTGTTATGACATAAAGTCAGAATGTGCGCTGTGAAAAATGCATATGGAGAAGACTTCATCTACGGGGTGCACGGCCCAGCTCGGCCTGGCAGAGATCTGAAAGGACCGCTTCGAAAAATGTTGCAGAAAAACCCGTGAAAACACTTGGAGGAGGAGAGACGTGCGTGGAAAAGTGAGGTTTGACTCCGGACTGTGATGCTTCTTCCTGATGTTGCTTCTGCAGTAATGTTTCGCACTGTTCATCCTCACAAGCAGAGTGATCAGCCCTTTCTCGTCGTAGTTACACGAAGGTCCCGAATGAACGAACATCACGGTTAGGTGGGGTTTCCGTTGCCTCCCTCATGGGGGCAGATGAGCAGGGTGGAGTCCAGGTCCAGGCGGAAGGCCGGGTACAGCGGCTGAGAGAACGGGCAGCGGAAGGTGTGCAGAAGCACCACGGTGTCCGACACGCTGTAGAAGGACAGCGTTCCTTTCTGGCGCTCCAGGAACACGCCTATTCTGGGGCAGGGCGGGGCCGCCACCGTGGTCTTGCGGTTGTCGTGCCAGGCGGCGTATCCGGCGTGCGTGCACCTCAGCCGCCAAGAGTTCTCGTTGCGCCCCAGCAGGCAGGGTTTTCCGCCGCCTTTTCGCCCGATGCCTCGGTAGGTGACGCCGATGTCGACCCACCCTCCGCCCCTCCACTCCACCTCCCAGTAGCTGGCACCACCGAACTGTCCCTCCCTGCACAGGACCTGGGCCACTGAATCAAAGCGCTGGGGGTGAGGAGGGTAGGATTGGGGCTCCTCTCCACAGTGGGCACCCTGGGGCCCCTCCAAGAGAACCAGAGTTGGGTGGGCTGTGTCAGGGTCCAAGGACAGACGACATGAAACTGAAATACAAAAAAAAAGAAAGAAAGAAAATTAGATTTTTACGGCCGTGATGTTCGGCAGAAGACACTAAGGTGTTCCTCATGGCTCAGACTGGGACAAACAAACATCACTTAGATGTAACCAGCGTTTGGTAAATGGTAAATGTTCTGTATTTGTGTAGCTCCTGTCTAGTTATTTCAACTACTCAAAGCTCTTTACATCACATCCTCATTCACCCGTTCACACATCATTCACACAGGAGGGATGGAATTTGGAGGAGACTATTCTTTCATACTCATTCACACACTGAAGCTGCTTCAGGAGCAAGTTGGGGTTCAGTGTCTTGCCAAAGAACACTTCGACATGTTGACCCATAGGAGCTGGGGATCGAACCCCCGAGCTTCTGATTGAGGGACAACCCACTCTACCACTGAGCCACAACCTTTTGGTTCTTCTGATTGCTGCAGTAGCTGGTCAGACAGAGAGACAGTCTTTATTTTTGCAGGGGGTGGGGAGGAAGTAGGAAAGTAGGAGGCAGTTTTACTGAAATGATCGGCTGTTTAATCGATTAGCTGATCGACCATAAGTTAGTCTATAACAACTTCTGGGGTGTAACGATAGATGGTGTCACAGATTCTAGGTGAATCAAAGTGTTGGATAAGTCGTCATTTAGCAAGCAAATGATTTGAATATCCACCAGCATCTCATATTTGCTGCTTTAACTGTCTAAATTGTTTATCTAAGCGGTTTTAAAGATCTAGTCGTGGGTTCTGGGGGATTTGTATTTGTTTAATATTTCTAGCCACAGTGTCTCTAGGGACTGTAATCCATCACAGTGATCCAGACGGAAATCTCTCAACAACTACTGGATGGATTTCCCTGGAATTTCATGGTCCCCAGTGGATGAATTTCATTCCCTACACTTTGTTCTTGTTTTACATCTGAATACATCATGCATTATATATCATAAAATAATCATTCATCTCTCTCTAACAGAGCACAAGTGTTCTGGTGCAACTGGAGGACAATAAACATCTTGAATCTTGAGGTTAACAGTTTTGCTTGTTACTGGATGAATTGTCATTGAATGTGATACAGACAGTCATGTTCCCCTCAGAGTGGATCATCTTCAACGATCCTTAAACATCTCATCTAGCAGATCAGAGTCAGAGTTTTTATTTGTCCAATACTTCGTTTTATGGCCACATATCTGCAAAACTAATGGCAGAAGTGGGACGAGTGAACTAAATGGTTTTTGCTCCAGATTTGGCTGAAACCAATAATATTGCAGATTTACGATTCCGCTCTCATCTCGACTCTGCCTCTCCGAGTTTTTCTCAAGTTCCACAGTTGAGTGGGACACAGACTGACCAGCAAATGTCAAGCTGCCCAGCGTTTCGTCTGACATTTTGGCACAGAGGGGATAAATGACACATACGGCCTTAATCCTCCTCTGACCAAATAAATTATTTATCCCTAACAAGGTGAGGGTATGCTGCCATTCTGTCAGCTGGCTTGTTTCTGTCGGAACAAGGCACTGGTCTTAGACCTGGATGTCATAAATACAGTATGATTGCCATCTATCATTTATGAGGATCCAGACTGGGCTCTCAGATGTCCCAGCACGAGTCTCATTATCTGGTGAGCCAGAAGCACGGAAAGGGAAGAAAGACAAATGGATGGAAAAGAGAGCAAGATGGGGAATGACATGCAGGATGGTCACAGTGAATGGGTGCACCAGAGAGAGAGAGAGAGAGCATAGACATTGTACTTACACCTGAGGAAAACTGCCCTCATCCTCTGATCGGCCGGCTGCAGAGACAAAGAGGAGAGAGGGAACGACACCGGCACTGCTGATAAGGGACACGAGAGAAAAAGAGAGAAACTGGTATTTAACTCTTTAATCCGTGTTGTGGAAATAAATGCAATGGAACAAATGAACTGATGATGGAGATGGTCAAGATGGAGACACAGAAACAAAAGACAATACATGTAAATAAGTGAGGAATAGACACAGAAAAGGGAGCCTGAGAAATTAGGAGAAATACAATACAAGCCCAGTAACAGTCAGAGAACCCACACAGGGAGAAGTGCCTGGGAAATAATGATGCCAATAAACCCAACGCACCGGATCAATTCCATGGTCAGTAATGACGCCGTGTTAGTAAACAGACCTTCCCGAGCATTGATGCATGAAGCATTAGTATCAAAACATAAAAGTCACCATGTGTAGAAGTTACTCTGTGGAAAAATTAGACAATCAGTCTCTCAGCCAGTGTCATGTTCCCCGACACTACCACCAGAGTTTGGGATTTTCAAATCCTACACATTGTGGCTTTATCATTAAAAGGAATAGTTTGGGATTTTAGGAAATGGTTCCGTTAGTGTTTTCCCTATTCTGTATTCCCATTTCAAATTTAAGGCTAAAAGTATGAAAACTGTGGGAAGTGGTCTGGTCGACTCAGCAGGTGAACAAACTACAGCGGCTGTGATGTAATCCTTCGGGGCAGTTGCACCAAATCAAAGTACTACTACTACTAGAAGTGCTAGTTTTTTCCACTGACAAGTGTCTGACAACATGTTGGTAAGGATTCCTGCAGAGATGTACCTGTAAGATCCTTTTTTGATTATCTAGAAACAGCCATTATATTGCTCGGTTCAAAGCCACCAGATGCCACTGACAAAACCAGTCATTTTACTCAGGAGTTGCTGGTGTACCGATGTCTGGATCAGCTAGTTTGTTTGTCTTATTGCATGACTTTGGTGTTTTAAAGGGTTAGTTCGGATCCAACACAACATTTGTGTGACATACAATAACATATCAAACTAACTGACCGAGGCTGCAGTAGAGTAGCCACTCCTGTGTTCTGCAAGGTAAAATTGCTGTTTTCGTCAATGGAGTCTGGTGGGTTTGAACTGCACAATAAAATGGCAAATTTCCAAAAATTGTGTACCTATTTGTACTGTTGATTTAACCAGGAGAGTGTTCGTGGTCACTGAGGCTGTAGAGGAGCCACCAAACATTGCACTGGGAATAACGAGTGGGTTTTCTGGAACCAGAGACGCCCCAAACAACTCTAATATCTGTCTGTTCAATATGAAAATGAAGCTTAGCTTAGTATAAAACTCCAGCTTCATGTTGAATGAGTAGACGTGATCGAGGCATCGATATTCTCATCAATAAGAAAGTAAATGAGCGTGATCCCAAAATAGCAAACTACTCCTTTAAAAGTTGAGATGAGCTATATTAGCCTGTTGGCTGGTGAGCTAGCAAAGCCAAAATCAGCTGCTTGTCCGAGTTAAAGGGTCAGTTCACCAAAAACCCCTCACACTTTTCCACTTACCCCCAGAGGTCTGCTGCCCTGCAGGTACTGCTGGCTGTATTGGTTTGGAGTTCTCCGCACTGAGATGTCTGCCAACTCCCCAATACAATGGATATGAATGGTATTTGATATATTGTCTAAAATCTCAACAATACCAATAATAGCACAATAAAAACAATTCCCCCGGGACAAAGCTTTTGGAATAAGACGTGCTGTAAGTTAATACTTAGAGCTCAAAAAACATGTCCGCCAAAAATACAATGGCTGAAAACAAGACAATTTTAGTCGCAAAGAGGCTTCAAAGACTCCAAAGGTCCTCCATCCAGTGGCTCTGTGAGGATGCACTTACACACACACACACACACAGGTGTTTAGAGCTAAGAGCTAATGTCAGCATACTGACATGCGGATGGTTACAAGGTATTGTTCAGGCTGCAAGGTGCTGTTGTCCACCATCTGAGCTCAGCTGTTGAGTTATACATCCAATTATTGTAAACAGGAAACACTGGATTCTCAGTCAAGCTGTCATTGAAACTCTCCCTTTAAACTGCTCGATTTAAACTTCGAGAGGGGGGCTGAATCTGAACCCTTCCCATCAAACTAAACTGAACTGATTAATACGCCACACCACTGGAGTGTGTTTTATCGGACATCTGCGTGTCCTCTTCGGCATGAATAATTAACACGTCCACTATCCCTCACAGTGTTAAATGTCATGTCAAAAGCTGCAGCCTTGGAAAAATGGGTCACCTCAGACCTGACGCTGTCACAGAGGGTGTGTGTGTGTGTGTGCGTTTGTGTATCACGTTTCTTATGCTTACCTTTTAGACACTCTCCACCAGACACATAGTTCTCGTTAACTGGAAGAGAAGCGGAATCATACTATGAAACTGAGCATTGCTGCTGAATCTTTGCAATATTTAAACGTTATATTCCCACATGTGTCTGCATGTGTTTGATATATTTATTAGTGCTGATTACTCCACATCATGCTTAATGACCGTCTTCCTGCCTGGAAGTCATCTGCTGTACCTGCGCGGCTGATCTTGTCCACCTCCTCCCTGCAGACCTCCTCCATGTGGCTGCGGAGGTGGCACAGCGCTCTCCTGGCGCCGCTGAAGGCCTCTGTGGGCAGGCTGAGGGCTCTGGAGTGCCGACCGGTGGTGAGTGGGACGCATAGCAGAGGAGCCGCCTGGGTGGATAACGACGAGAGTGGAAAATACAGCCTGGCATACGCCCTCCTTAATTCCTTGTACAATTGAATTTGAAAATAGCACTTAAGCAGACGCTATCTTTTTCCACTGGTCACTGCTGACTCATTCGCTCCTCCCATCCCTTCTTCCCTCATCATCTGAAGATGAATGTCTCTCTGTGCACTTTGGTGAGTTTATTATGGCCTCCAGGATGCATTAGATGTAATGGGTGATTATCAAATGCAAGAACTGCTAAAGTGCAATGCAGGAAGACGTATTCAGATTCTTTACCGACACAAAATCACACTGAAATACTTCATTATGATTAGCTTGTTAACACTGATGTATCAAAGCTAGCACTTTGCATACAGTCAGGTACAGTAGTTTAGTCCAGTCCAGGATAATAATACAGGATAAATAAAGATACATCTGAGAGGGATGAGATTGTACTTGAGTGCTTCCACCTACAGCTGATGTGTTATTTGACTTTGAGAGAGCAAACGTCTCTAGACAGACAACTCAGCTTTATGTCTTTGAGGCCAATAATTCCCAACATGGGAGTCACTGACCTGTTTATGTCTGCAGAGTGTTCTCTGTAAAGACCCAAAGTCTTCATGTGACTAAACCTGCCGTATCCTGTGATGCTACCATGACCACCGTGACAAATGTGGTCACTAATCTTACTTTAGAACTTCAATGACTAACTAAATTTAACACATTTCACCTTTATTTAGCTCTGATTCAGCATCTGTAATGAGTTGACATACAGACATCAATTTGTCTGTTTCCTGTTACACTCTCTTTGTTCCCTGTTGCATCCCCCATGACCTCCCGCTTTCTCCGCCTCACCTGTAAGAAATGGGCGCTGTCCTCAGTCTGCAGAAGCTGACTGATCTCCTCGTCCCTCCTCCTCAGCTCCTCTAGGTCTTTCTCCAGCATCTCCAGGTCCCGCTCGGCCCTCCCGACCACCGCGCGCTCCTTCGCCTCCAGCCTCGCTCGAACCTACGGCGCACAAGTAGATGATCAATTATTATCCAAATGTGCTTTAAAAGTACCATGAGTGATTCTGAGCTACATAAATGATACAGAAAAAAAACTGTGTGGGGTTAAACCATGAAACATTTCACCAAAATAAAAGTAAGGAAAGTAAGAAAATGTATTGTGTGTTTAAATAACTAAAGCAAACTAAAATAAAAGAGAAAATGTCCTTGGTTTCTATCTATCACAAAACATTTTGTGACTGTTTTGCCTCATAGCACTCAAACTAATTCAAACTAAACATGTCCCAAAAATAAAAACTGAAACTGAAAACAAAAAGAATAACTTTGATCTGATGGTTGTACAAACTTCAGAGACAATGACTAAAAGGGTGTACTGATCCTTTAGTGACCTACAGTCCACTTGTACCACTGCGTTTAAAGCCCATTCTTGCACGTGTTTCATGAAAAGGGCAAACCAGAATATAAAATTCTTTTATTCTGTGAAGAGCTGAAGTCCCAGCCAACATCACAGAGCGTCTCCTGTAGAAGGTTTCTGTCATTACTGTGTCTCAGAGGCTGAAAACTGGGATCGTATCAAATCAAATCTGTATCACTTTGTGTATCAGACAGATCTGAGCAGCTCAAGTCATTTTAACCATGTGCCGCTCTCCACTATGACCTGCTACCCTTCTGAGTGCTACTATCGGTTCCTAAGAGAATCAATGCTGTTATTACGATCACTTCACCTGCTCCAACTAAATGCACTTATTGTAAGTCGCTTCAGATAGAAGCGCCGGCTAAATAAATATAATGTAATATAACGTAATACTACTAGCTCACCTCTGCCTTGGTTTTGTCCAGGCGTAGTGCCATGTCTGCAAACAGAGCTTCGCTGTCCTCCAGAACAGCCGACGCTGACACCTGAAACACACACACACACACACACACACACACACACACACAGTTGAACACGAGAGTAGTTAGAGTAGAACAAAGTAAATACTTTATAAATACACACAATTCAAACTTCTAGGAAACTGTCACTTTCTAAGAAATGGTGACTCCTTAATACCAACCTCCGTTTGTTTTCAGCTTTCATGTCAACTAAAACTTTGTTATGTTATGTTGTTAAGTATATCTCATCAATGATATTTAATTTTTTTCTTACAGTTTAGAACAATGTTATGCTTCACAACCTCCTCCAACAGGAATCATGTCATTTCATTGCAAATTTGACACGAGCCAAGAAAAACAGGTCTGATTTTTACCTTTGTGGCAACATACACTACTCACAGAAAGTTAGGGATATTCAACTGTCAGGTGAAATATATGGAAAATGTGAAAAGTGAATGCTACAGTGATATTATATCATGAAAGTAGGACATTTAAGTAGAAGCATGCAATGGTAGTTTCTTCATCTTAAACAATGTATTTGAAGAAAATCTACCAACAGTGGTAGGTAAACCACAACAAAACATTTTCAGTGTCTCAATAAATTGGGACGTGGCCAAAGGACGTCCACTCCTCTCCTTTCTGTGACTCTTCCAGTCTCTGTATCACTGTTCCAACCTCCTGATGACACTCTGTGACCCTCTAAGCTCAGTGAACACCTCCGTCTGAGGACTTCCTGTTTGAAGCCTCCAGTGTTGAGGTGCTGCTGATCAACTGTTAGGTGTCGTCTTGGTCTCATGATGTCAGAATGTGAACAGCAGGATGAGGAGGACTGTTTAAATACCAATTCTAACTGAAGCAGGAAATGTATTGGTGGATTCATGGATCAAACCTGTTGTGAATGTTGCTGTTAAGCTTCTTGTTAGAGAACAGCAGCTGGTGCAGGAAGTACTGAGACACTGAACAGTTGGACATGTGCATTCAAAGGTTTAGAGAAGGTCACATTAAGTTCACCTGGAAAGGTTAGAATGCATTTTAGGTTCATCCTGAAATTTCACCTGAAAGCCGAATATCCCTAACTTTTAGTGAGTAGTGTATTTTTCAGATCATCCAATTTTTTTTCATATAGTTTAATTAGTTTCAGAGGCAGGAGAATTTTTTTCAACCCATAGAGGATTATTTAATCCTTCAGTTTGTCTATCAGAATTCACAATCACCAAATTTGGAAATACATGTCATTACAAGAGTTCAACAACAACATTTTTTGCCAACATTTGGTGCAAATGCTCTAAATCTATCTAGAGTGTGTTGCCAATTTTTGTTATTAACTCTCTCTCTCAAAAAAAAGGGGCCTCCTGGAAGAATAAAACTCTCTAAAGACACAAATTAACACCAAAGAAATGAAAAAGCTTAAAAAGTCTGAGTGCAGCTTATCCAGAGCACTATTTCACGCAGATGTGGTCAGGAGTGAACCTCAGCCATCCGAGCAGTGGACAAGATAACAAATGGACGTCATCTGATAAAAGTCAAACTACAGTCAGAAGCTTTATTGAGCCACGGCAGCAGATTTCCGAGAAGTTAGAGCAGCCGCAAGTAGGATGGATGGAGATGATGGGGAGGGGAGGAGGGAGAAGACAAGGCTTTCCTGGAAGAACGGAGGAGCGGCATAGAAACTGGAACTTAAATTAGCTTTGCAGTGGAAACTGATACAACAGCTCCTGAGAGATAAAGGGGGGGCGAGCCAGTGTGTGAGCCTGATGTTACCTGTTGTGCGCGGACAGCTGTGTAAATGTCAAGTCCAGTCTATTTATGTAATCTCGTGTCTTGTGTGCTTAACAAAGCGCACGCTGTGATACAGCACATGCATCGCAGTAGGCGGACGCATGACGGGCATGAATGAAGTTTGCTCAGTGATGAGGTCACAATCATTGATCTCAGTTAGAAGTCCATTCCATTAATCAACCTCTCATCACTTCATAATAACTAATAATAAATCAAGTAACAGTAACAACTGTATTCAAATGTGCAAATCAATCAAAATCACTGTGACTTGTTCCAAATAACCATGTCAGGGCAGAGGAGAATGGTCGATCACGGGGTGTACACTTTATCTGTGGCCAGGGAGCGCTTGATTTAAAAAACACCAGAGCAGGGACGATAAATGCTAATTGCCAAAACTGCATCCAAGTTTACGTCATTCAACAGAGTGCCTTGGATGAGTAAGAACCATTTGAAATTAAATGGGGGAGTTACTGGTGCTAAAATATGCAAAATTCCAAGTGGAGTTTGGCACAGCGGAGTCAATCTGAAGCAGAAACCCTGAGCGATTCAAACCTTAGTATGCACATCGACTGTGTCAAATCTGTGTGCAGCTTCAGCAAAATGTAAATGCCAGAGTTTTAACAAAAACAAGAGAGCACATTACAGCTATTTTAGCATCTTGATGTTGGCTTCCTGTCCCCTTTAGGGATTTCATTACTAGTTTACAAGGCTTTGAACGGTTCAGCACCTCCGTACTCCTTTGACTGTCTCAGATCATTGGACACTGCTCTCATTCACTATGGACCAAAACTGTGGAATAAGATCCGTTAAGACTCTTCAATCACGCTGATGCTGTTGAAACTTACCGACATGTTATTAGTTTATTTGAATGACTTTGATGTAAAACACTTCGGAGATGCTATAAAGACAATATTATAGTTATTAATCAAGCTTGAGCAGTTGCAGAGACCAACGTCGTACCTGCAACAATACAATTAACTCTGCAGAGCTACATTATAAATATACAGCACACAGACTATACGTATTATAGATATTCTAATTATATATTATTATATATTATTATAGATATGATACAAACAGTAAAAGAGTTAAGTGGCTCCATACAGTGACAGAAGAAGCATGTGTGAGGTGTCTTCCAGGTGTTTTAACAATTAACAGGAGGCAATAATCAGATTAGCAAAGAACAAGTGGGGTCACCTGTGTGTGTGTGTGTGTGTGTGTGTGTGTGTGTGTGTGTGTGTGTGTGTGTGTGTCTCACCTTGAGGGACTCCAGGCTTTGCTGAAACTCCTCCAGCTCCCTCTCTCCACTGCGTGTCCTCTCCTGAATCATCCTCTGAGACTCCTGGAGCTGATGCTGACGGACACACAGTATTGTATTGTATTGATGATCGTTTCTTATTGATTGTATCACCTGCCGTTGTGATTGCTTTTGATTGGAGGTCTTGGTTTGACTCTTTACTTGACACACACCAGCGTAAAGAGACTCTTACCTGTCAGTAATGTAAGATATCACCTCAGCCTGCCTGTTTTATCCTGACAGTAGGACACTCTTTAGATTTATTCACCACCTATGAGCCAACAAGGTCTCACCTGTCTTCTGGCGCTGGTCTGACGGGGTGCAATTACACCTCCTCCGCTATGTTTTCCTTCTATCAAATCGATAAACTTGGCTTTATTTCTCTTTTGTTGTTGTTGTTTGGACCTTTTAGACGCAATACGTGAACTGCAGGCCTCAAAAAAAAACAAGTCAAACTGACTCAGAAGCTGCATTGAAGCTGCAAATCGGACTTGAGCTCCTTCAGCACTACGAACTTTACTTTGAAAAGCTGAATGTGAATCAGCCCAGACTGCATTTTGCCATCATGATGGTAATAGATTATTATATAGATTATTTTTGGGGGGAAGAGGACAGAGAACTGTTTATTTCTGGTTGTCAAACAGACAAAAATGTGGTTTGACACGACGGCCGGCAGCCTTAAATAGAAATAAAATTACAATATCATTTGGTCAGGTCAGACATGGATCAATAAAGTCATACACAACAGTGGATGAGGAATGTGATCACACATCTGTATGGGATCCACAGAGAAAACATCTGGTGGGCTGCTTATAGTGTTTTAATCTGGTCTGAATGCAACAGGTGTTGTTAGTTTGAATTTAGTCATTTTAATGTGAAGAGCCTGAGGGCCTGAGCTCCAACTGATCTGTGGATCACTGACATTAATATAAGGCATCATTTAAGACACCTGATGGTGTCAGATTATGGAGCTAATAAGATAAGATAACGTTTATTGATCCCTCAGTGGGGAAAGTTTGCTGTTACTGCAGCTCAAGGGGACAAAGCACACAGTTCAAGAAATAGAAAATTAAATAAACAGAATATATTTAGAAGAAAACCTTATATACACAGAATACAATAGTTAATAGTGATTAATAGAATCAGAGTCTTATTTTTTTAACAAACACCTCCACAGGGTGTCCCTACCTGTCTTCTGGCTCTATGGGCGTCCACGTTGTGCACTTCCTCCCGGTCAGCCTCGCACAGCAGACAGTCCCCGCTCCACTCCACCGCGGCCTCCGCCTCGGAGCCTCCCCCCGCGGGCTCCAGCCCCAGGCGGTGCTGGGCGCACAGCCGCTCCGCCAGACACTCCACCGCGGACACCAGCTTGTGCCGCCGCAGCGTGCCGACCTCCCGGTGCGGCAGGACGTGGAGCTCGCAGAAGGACGCCAGGCACACCAGGCACGACTTGACCGCCCTCAGCTTGCTCTCCGCCGGGCAGAAGTCGCAGGGGACTTCCCCGACTCCCCCCAGGTAGAGCTCCGGCGCCGTGACCATTTCGCTCAGCTTGAGCTTGTCGACGACCTCGGCGAGCACCGTGTTCCTCCGGAGCACCGGCCGCGGGCTGAACGTCTCCCGGCACTGGGGGCAGCTGAACTGGCCGGACTCCGCCTGGTCCCAGTAGTTGTTGATGCACGACATGCAGTAGGTGTGTCCGCAGGGGGTGGACACCGGGTCCTTCAGGATGTCCAGGCACACCGGACACCTGAACTGGCTCTCCGTCACCGAGATGTTCGCCTGGGCCATCGCTGGTCTGCTCGGACCGGGACGGAGCTCCGCAGCGCCTGGTGCCTCCGGTGTTGTTGGCGGAGCTGCTCCTCCTGACTCCCGGTGTGCCGTCGTGAAGGGGAGGGGTCAGGATGCGGGAATAGCCCTTCCGCAATGTCACGGTGGGTGTCGGTGGGCTGTGTGCCCTCGGCTCGGTCTTACAGACAGGTGCACCCTTTAAAGGACCAGTTCGCCCAAACGCTTAAGGAAGCACAGTTTTATTTCTCCACGTTTTTCCATCCACATTCATGCTTCCAACAAGAACTGAAGTAAATACAAGTTTTACTAATGACTTTTTAAATAGTTCAGCAGCAATATGGCTCCTTCAGTCTTCAGGTAAGATAAGATAAGATAAGGTAAGGTAAGGTAAGGTAAGGTAAGGTAAGGTAAGGTAAGGTAAGGTAAGGTAAGGTAAGATAAGATAAGATAAGATAAGATAAGATAAGATAAGATAAGATAAGATAAGATAAGATAAGGTAAGGTAAGATAAGATAAGGTAAGGTAAGGTAAGGTAAGGTAAGGTAAGGTAAGGTAAGATAAGATAAGATAAGATAAGGTAAGGTAAGGTAAGGTAAGGTAAGGTAAGATCAAATCTGTGATGATACTATTAAAGAGGAGGAAGATCTGTCAACAGGTGTGTCAGCTTAGAGTCTGATCTGAAACCCTGCTTATTTAAACTCTATTTTATCGTATTTATTCTTTATCTACTGTGTTGTTTTGTGTTATGTTCATTCAAATTCAGGACTCCGAGAAGATGCACCTTCATATTTCCTTTATTTTAAACAGGCAGCACCAGGCCCCTCTCCAGCATGTGCTCCAGCTCACTAAAACCCAATAACCCCGCCCCCACCTAGCACAGCACATAAACCACCACCCTAAATACCTGTCCCCATCAGACACCTACCACCTGACAGGGAACGTACCACCCACAAAAAATAAATACCACACATGTATTCAAACCACAACCAACTGAATCTATATACTAAACAAATATCAATCAACCAAACCTACTCAGCCTATTTAATAAATACCCCTCTAATTACCTCACAGTTATTTTACATTTATCTAAAAACTAAACTCCCCTCTACCCAGTTCCCACATGGCATCCTCCTCCCGGAACCTATAACAGGCGTCCGAACCCCCGGGGAACTCTTTTGCCCGGACACCCTGGGAGGAAGAGGACAGGTAAGCTCCAACAACCAGCATGACAAACAAATCAACACAGTCTTGTCATTGTCATTTCTAATATATGTATATAACTTATGATGATTTATGATCACAGCGTCAATGCAATAACACACTGGAAGTGTTCATACAGTGGGAATCAATAATCAGATCAACAAAGAAGAACAGGTGCAGGATTTAGAACTTAAAGCTCTTTAGTTTACTTTGCCCCAACAGCTTGAATATACACTACTCACTAAAAGTTAGGGATATTCAGCTTTCAGGTGAAATTTCAGGATGAACCTAAAATGCATTCTAACCTTTCCAGGTCAACTTAATGTGACCTTCTCTAAACCTTTGAATGCACATGTCCAACTGTTCAGTGTCTCAGTACTTTCTGCACCAGCTGCTGTTCTCTAACAAGAAGCTTAACAGCAACATTCACAACAGGTTTGATCCATGAATCCACCAATACATTTCCTGCTTCAGTTAGAATTGGTATTTAAACAGTCCTCCTCATCCTGCTGTTCACATTCTGACATCATGAGACCAAGACGACACCTAACAGTTGATCAGCAGCACCTCAACACTGGAGGCTTCAGACAGGAAGTCCTCAGACGGAGGTGTTCACTGAGCTTAGAGGGTCACAGAGTGTCATCAGGAGGTTGGAACAGTGATACAGAGACTGGAAGAGTCACAGAAAGGAGAGGAGTGGACGTCCTTTGGCCACATCCCAATTTATTGAGGCACTGAAAATGTTTTGTTGTGGTATACCTACCACTGTTGGTAGATTTTCTTCAAATAAATTGTTTAAAATGAAGAAATCACCAGTGCATGCTTCTACTTAAATGCCCTACTTTCATGATATAATATCACTGTAGCATTCACTTTTTCTATTTTCCATATATTTCACCTGAAAGTTGAATATCCCTAACTTTCTGTGAGTACTGTATGTGTTGATAAAATCCCTGATTTATGGATCTCATAAGGGTTTTTTTTCACATTGAAGCTTCTCCTTCTTTAATTTCATCCCCCCCTTTAAACCACACCTGTGTTTAAATAGATGTCTTAGACATGTTAATAATGTTGCACATTATGTAAATATATTTATATTAGTAATAGTAGTTTATATTTTATCTTCTTCTTCTCCGGCATGCCACTTTTTTACTCTTTTATTCTCACTTTAAACTCTTAAGGCATTCAGTGTGGATGGCAAAGTAAGATTTTCATTGTGCAGGGAATCCTGTTTCTGTACCGTAAACGCTTTGAATCTTGAATCTTGTTTGCAAATGTTAATTGGTTTTCAAAACCCCTGTGCAGAAAGCAGAGCAGGAATATTGTGATGAGTGAAGTGCTGTAACACTGCATTTCCAGTGCCAACAGGTTCGATTCGTCTGAATCAATAAAGGTTTATCTTATCCTGCCGTAGAAACTGAAGTTATCCTCATCAGACATGAGTTGATGGGGGAAACCGTGTACTTCTTCACTTTGATGGACACAACACTAAACTCAGTTGTTTGTAAATGAATAAATTAATCTTTTACAGCACAGTTCTGAGGTCAGAGAAGATCTTGGTACAGTGTGTGTCTACATGTGGACACAGTGAAACACCAGAAGCTTAAAGCAACATTGAATTCTCTCTGTTTTAAACAAACAATATGTGTGTGTTGCCCTCCGCTAAGACAGTCCACTTTTATCAGGGGAGTCTGGAACATCTCAGAGGTGTCTTATCTTACCTCCGGACACCCAGAGCCCACTTGGCATTGTGAGAGCATCATGGAGAGTGAGAGCAGGGTGTGCAGGCCTCTCCGGTCAAACAACCATGGCTCCTCGGTTCCTCACAGTGTCTTAAAGGGGATAAGTCGACCCAGATTTGATGCTGTGAAGTCCCTTTTGGACGCAGAGGGTTCATGAAATATTGTTTTAGCGTCTCTGGTTGTGAAAGTGGTCACATGGACACCTGGTGAACACACATCCTCCATGTGTTTGGTAATAAGAAACAACACCACTAACCAGACTTCACCTGCAATAAGGGCTGCCAATGCAAATTAATGATACAATTCATTTTAAATGAGACCCTTTTTTCCTGCAGCATAGATCCACCATTAGGTGCCTAATGAGCCTGATCTCTTTGGTCTCAGTCTGCTACTGCTGAGAACTATTTTAAGTGCAACATGGAGGAATTTAACAGCAGCCATTCAATGTCTACATAATATTTACAGTATTGTTTATCATAGGAAGCACATCTGTGAGTTCTATTTTCCTATAAAATACAATTGTTGTTGCACATTTCATGCTATACATCACTTCTATAGGGAAATAGTGTGTGAGTGCAGTCAGTGTGTAAGAGTTTAGGGGGGTTACGCCCTCTAGTGGACATTTCCTATTATACAAGTTCAGTTCTACAGTAAAACCTTCACAGTTTGATTTGATCAAATGTGCTCATTTTATGATTCACAGTTGTAGCTGTCTGTGTTTCACAGGTTAAGGATGATAAGATAAGATAACATATTCCTTTATTAGTCTTTACTAAGACTGCATTAAAGGGATGTCTTATATTTTGAGTCAATTTGGAGACAAAAATTGAAAGATTTGGGGCCTTTACCAGGCAGAGAGGGTCTGATGAAAGGCATGTTGCATTACGGGAAGCCTCAGCATCAGGCTTTAGGAGCTTTACGAGGTATAAAAGTATGTGACCTCCTGAAAAAGAACCGTGCTGAATCTCTCTCTGTAATGTGAATTGTTACTTATACACGTTATGTGACTGAAGTGTTTGTCTGCTTGCTCTGTCGTTCGGAGTCGGCTCTGTGAATTGAATTTCAACAGCAGTCCAGCGGGAGATTGAAGGTGAAGAGGGGGATTTTCAGGTACTTAAGCTTTGCTCTGACCAAGCCATATCACTCTCACACACACACACACACACACACACAGGTCACTTTACCTGCCTGTGGAGTTAAGTGGTTTCCTCTATAAGGTTTAGTTTGTCAGTGGGACCCTGGATTAGTGCTCCATGTCTCCTTACATACTTTTACTTTTTCTAGCAGGTAAAACAAGGACTTTTAAATAAAAAATAAAACATTTTTAGTCACACTATTTTACAAATAGTTATCTTCATTTTTTCGTATGGCAAACATGGTCTCATTAAACACTGATTTGGAGATTCGCCATCCAAATGATGTGCAGGCATCTTGGTTCAAACTTCAAGGTTATGAATATATGTATAATCACTAGATTCTAATATGCAGTTGGGCCCTGCTTCACACTTAAATACAGCCTTTAACGCGCTGGTTGTATGTAAGCTAGACATCTAAAAAGTTTCTTTTCATGCAAAGTTTGTCTTAATTTAATGCAGACAACAAATCACGTATCTCTGTTCTGGTTTTTAAACGTTTATTTGGCTTCTTTTGCGACGCTAAAACGCAGCCCTTGATCCTGTGACTTCCTCACTTGCTTATCCGTCATGTTTCTTCAATCCCAGTTCTTGAGCGCTTTCCAAGTCTCTGTCTGACTGAGCTCAGAGCAGGCGGACACACAAAGCCCTGAAAGGGGGTCTGGTCCCTCGACTCCCCCGGCCCTTTGTTCAAAGTGGGGCTGTGATGTACTCGCTGTTTAAAAAAAAAAAGGGCCCTTTTCAGCTAGGCCGTAAGGCGATCCTGGGCCTTTCCTAGCCAGGGTGTGCCCCGGGCGTCTCTGGTTTACCTGCGGGAACTGGAGGGGTGGGGCGGGGTGGGGAGGGCTGGTCCTCCGTGGGCCAGGTAGTGGCGGAGAGGGTGGAGAAGTGGAAAGCAGCTGGTCAGTGGAAGAGTGTGTGAGAGAGAGAGAGAGGACCAAGAGAAAGGAGGGGAGGGATGGAGGGATGGATGTAAGGCGAGAACGCTGAGAAAGGACAAATAAACAAAGGTGGCGATGAGGGTCTGAGGTGAATTAATTGTATCAAGCTCTTTCTCTCTGTGGTGAGAGTCTCCAGAGACGGCAGCACGGGGAACAGTAGACAGTGGATACAGTTCTGCAGTACTATAGGCCCGCTTACAGAGACATACAGCGCTTTAGGAGTCACCCAGCTGGACAACACAAACATTTCATGGACGCTTTACGTCTAATGTGCAATTTATCGTTACTCTATTACTCTGACCTGATAAAGAAAAGCGTAGGATGAACCATGAATGCAGATGTTCACTATGAAGAAAGAGAGAAAACGTTGGTTGTTTTAACCTTTTATTCTCAATTTAAGTTTAGTTTGAATTAGTTTTCATACTTGCAGGTTTGCTAGTTTAGTTCAGTTTTTAGGAAAACGCACAGTTTTAGTTTAGTTTAATGTTTTTGTTAATAATTTTTGCTTTTAGTTTGTTTTAGTTATCATTTTTTTAATATAAAGCCTCGTTTTTATTTTTATTCTAGTCGACGGAAATGTTTTTTCACTTCCTTTTTTTTATGATTTTCTTTAGTTATCATTAGTTAATATCAATAACCTTAACCCTGACATTGCCATCTTTAAAGGCAGCCTGCGTGCATCAGCAGGTTTAAAATGTTCAGATCATACTCATGCAGCACAGAGCGTGACCCTGTTGGGGAAACTCCATGAGCTGTCCTTCAGCAAAATCCTCAAGCCAAACAGGAGAGTTTGCACACAGGATATCTGACCGTCTCACTGTAAGACTGTGATTCAGGCTTCGAAGGGGATAAACCCTCTCTTTAATGACCTGTCTGACCTTTTGTTGGTCAACCTGACTGAAGCAGCCAGCGAAGCAAAGCTGTGAGCTTCAGCTTTACGCCGATAAACCGACTCCAGAGTAAATCCAACAGAAAGCCTTGTTTTCATTTTACTTACGGTATTTTTTATCACTAACTATGCTGTGACATCTGATAGATTTGCTTTTTCTCTAATCTATCCGTATTTTCTTTATTAATTATATGAGTAAACTCACATCAACTCAACTTCTGGTGAATGAGAATGATGATTTATGACCCTAAATAATATACTTATGTCTTACCTCCACTTTGCATCAGAGTTAAAACTGTTCTGAAACACTTAGTGCACCACACATAACACTCAGCCTGTTGTGGGTTTGGATCCAAACATGCAGTTCCCTTTCAAAATGAGCCACTGCTAGAAAAACAAACGATGCCTGCTGTTTGCTGACATGAGGCTTATTGCCAGTAAACCTACCTTTAACCTTATGAGTCAGCCTCGGTAATTAGCTTCAAAAACAGTCATGTGTTAGATGACATGATCAGCTTAAGTGATTAATTTCATGAGGCTTTTTTTTTTCTTCTTTTCTTGTTGCATAAAAGAAGATGTAACTTTAATGATCCCCAAAATAAAGAAGCCCGTACTTGTGTTTTGGAATGAAACCCTCCGTTTGCTAAGTCATAATTTTAAAAGTTCACATGAAGCAGTTTTGCAGTCGAACGTCTCAGAGTTACTGTTGCACAGTTTTCGGAGCGCCGAAGAGGAAGGAAGAAGGCGGAGAGTTTTGCTGTGGTTTGCTGTTTCTGGCTGAGTGAAGAGGTGACAGCAGGCTCGCCGGGCTGTCACAAGTTGTCTGGTGTACGCTTTGTGATTGATTCTCATTTTCTGAATTTTTGTCAGCTTTTCATAGGTGTAGTGGGTCTCAACCTGTGGACTGGGACCCCCCCAAGAGGCCGCAAGAAAAGACTTTATGAGATTAATGAGAAAAAGATTGTTTCTAAGTTATTTTTACTTTTCTCTTCTTAGAAAATATTCAATAATGTAGGAAGACAACATCAACCCATACATTTATACAACCTGTGATTAGGCATCATAAGTTTGCTTGGCAAGTTAGGTAGTTTGAATTTATGTTGCAAAAGAAAAAACCCCAGCAAATTCTTTCTTAAATGTACTCTTTACTTCTATTTTTAGTCCTCGTATTACTCAAAAACCCCACATTTCTCGGCAGTGCTCATTCTTGTGAAATTGGTCGCAATGAAGAAACGGCCGAACCAGAAGCTTTCTTACAGAGAAGCCTAGAAATATTTTTGTTCCATCATTTTAATAAAAAAACAAAACAAAACACCACTATTAATATATATTGTTGTGAATGTAGAAATGACTAAATGAAACAAGGCTGCAGCCACGCTAATGCTAATCTGTGATGTGATTGTATGGCATTAACATTAATCATGAAGGATGTTCCAATACCAATAAGTATTTAGCATGCCAGTGTGTCCCAGCACAGGACAGGTCAAAACACCTGAAGCACCATAAAAAAACACTGGAAAAACTATTTCCGAATGAACGGAGAGTTGCCAAAACTGTCTTTGTGGGTTTTATTCATTGCAAAGAGGAGCAAACAGTATCAGAGTGATCGTGCAGCATGTTGGAGAAGCTCAGAGCAGCTTCAAACTAACTCCCTCTGCTGAAGAAGACCTTGTGATACGATTGAAAGCTATGCAACAAACTAGTAAGTGGGCCAAATTTCAGGCAGACTAGTGAGCTCTCCAGGCTCCTGCACTTTGCCAAAATAGAAGAGCAAATGCAGACAACATTTTTCTACATATTAACCAAGTGATCTTGCTCAGGTTGCTACTGGTCCTTATTAAATATCTCACAATCAAACTATAGAGCTACTTATTATTATCAATAGCACAAAATAGGAATTATTTACGAAGAATTATCTATAGTATACACAGCTGATGTTGTTTTACTCTGAAATAAAAGCAGATCATTACCGGAAGTATAACGTTCAGTGCTGTGGTTTATTTTGAAATCCGAGCCAGGAAGTGTGATCATTTGATGCCGTGTAGTTTGACACTAAGTGACAATGGGTGGGCAGAGCTGCGACTGTGACAACGTCAAATACATCCAAGTAGCAGCCGCTCATAGACAGAACATGAGAGGAAGTGTGTTGTGAAGCAGCTGCAGCGCATTCAGAGCAGGAGAAGCTATAAAAAACGAAAAAAACCAGTGATCAGGGCTGGTGGGGTTACTCAGTTATCCTGAGGGGTGATCAGTTATTCTGATTATCAGCCTGCAGTCATGCACATTCACGAGCTGATAAACGAAGAACAGGGATGATCACGGAGAGGTGGTGATGATGATGATGGGGAGCCGCCACGGAGCCAATGAACATGTGGATTTTAAATGAGGGCACCAAGAATATGGTTTCAAGGCTTCGTGGAATCTAAATAACTTTTTTTTTTTTTTCTATCATGCATAAGAGATGGCTACGCCGCAGGTTGCCTGTCTTGGTTGTCACCTTCTTCATCGTTCTTTACGTGGATTTCCAATTACGCACCAGCAGTCTCCCCCAGCTCAGTGCCGCTCGCCACACGCCCGCCGGCGCGCTTCACCGCTCCATCCAGCAGGCTCCAACACCGGCCCAGGGCGCGCACAACCCGGCTAGAAACAGCAGCAGACGCCCGGCCTCGGGACGTGCACATGTCACCCGGCCGAAGCTGAAGCTGGAGGACATCTTCATCGCTGTGAAGACCACCGGGAGGTTCCACAGGACGCGTCTGGCGCTCCTTGTGGAGACGTGGATCTCCAGAACCAAAGCGCACGTGAGTGTCTCCTCTGCCCAGAACTGTTTTATATCTTATGTTCTTTAGAAATGTGAATAAGTGTTGATCTCCACGTGACCACAAAATGATAAAAAGATAATTATGATATTAATAATTGGAGGGATTTTAGATGCAGTTTCAGTCTTGACTAAAAAAGGATGATTTATAAAGTTCGTGTGTCTCGAGATTCTCCTGAACTTGTTTAAAGTCATGATATGATCTGATCTATTTTCTCTTATTAAAAAGGAAAAGCACGTGACCCTCCCGTGCTGCAGGCCTAAATGATGAAATGAACACGTTCACTTCCTCTCGCGCTTTGAAGCTGCGCGTCCGATGATTGATTTGGCTGAATAAGTTTAGGTTTGAACTGATGTGAACAGTGTGAACTGGGCCCTGTTTGCTTCGTGCTGATGAAACCTGGATGTCAGCACGAAGAAGCACATCTTCAACCGGTTTGCAGGTCAAACATGTAAAGGTGTCCCACTGTTTAAGGGTTTAGTTTAGTTCAAGGACTCCAGTAAAGGAGAGATTAGATATTCTGACATGAGTGAAAGTTTGGGATATCTGTTCCCTTGTAATTAGTCCAGTTCTTTAGTCCAGGTCTTATTACAGACCAGATTTTGATCATGCAAGAGTTCTGCTATTAAGTGCTTTCAGGCAGCAGTGGCCCATTTATTTTCTCTCCCCATCCTCTCCTCCACTTTAGCTATTATTGAATTTAAAGTTGTTTTATAGGCATGAAATCTAAAATTGGCAAAGCAAAACTGACACTAACTCTCTCTCTCTCTCACACACACACACACACACACACACACACACACACACACACACACACACACACACACACACACACACACACACACACACACACACACACACACACACACACACACACACTGTCGGCTGGCTGGCTGGCTGGCTGGTGTTATACGTGTCTTCTCTGCGAGGCTTTGCCAGCTCCAGTTGTATCTGTGAGTGATGATAAGTGGCTTTACCAGGAACATTTGTTTATCTCAGAGTTTCAGCTTGATTCTTTAAAATCTTGCCAGTAAAATCAGAGTTGGATCAAAAACAACGAAAAGATTTGGTGTTGTTGGCCCGGAAATGATCATTTGCTGACAGGGTTGACAGCACTTGATGCTCAGATACAGCACGGGGAACAGGGTGAGATTTCACCAGAAAGGAAGGACCTACTTTTTTTTAAATACATGTACTTGTGTTCAAACACACACACATAAAACTTTGTAAGAAACATTTATGAAACTGAGTTTATTCTACTTCATCTTTTAGCTTCTCGTTTTTTCGGTCTCATGATCGTGAAAGACTTGTGAGGGAAGTGATGATTTCAATAAGAGTCATTATTTTAAGAGTGAAGGAGGAAGATAATCGACAGTGACTTCCTGTTTCTGGTTGAAAAGGCAAAACACAAGATTCTTTGCTTTGGGCAAATTAAAAATGATGTTTAAAAACAAGACCCACTTACATGTGCAGAATACATAGTATAGAAGAGCACACACACACACACACACACACACACACACACACACACACACACACACACACACACACACACACACACACACACAGAGGAAGCTTGCAGGCAGGCTGTCTGGACTGAGGGGAAGCAGCCGCCATGTAGCGACTCTGTTAACAATACTGAAACGGAAGCTGGTCATAGAACAGGAAGTGAAGATTGCAGAACAGAACAAACCCCATCTTACCTCCACCCACACACTCACACTCACACACACACACACACACACACACACACACACACACACACACACACACACACACACACACACACACACACACACACACACACACACACACACACACACACACACACACACACTCACAAACCTACACACACAGGTCACAAGGCTTTGCTCACTTTTCAGGGTGAAAAGTCATTTCTAACCAGCTTGGCAGCTACTGTCACTGTCAACAACTAATCTGCTGAGAGCCAGAATCAGGAACTGCCCCAACAACAACTGATTTGGGCCCAGGGGCAGTAAAACATGGCGATTATCCCCAACAGCCAGCTCTTGATCCCCTAAATCATTTTTAATACAGTGTCCAGGTTAAAATGACGTGCATGCAAGTAGATCTGTGTGCTTTCACTTGCAATGCGGACATGATGTTGTGTTGATGTTTGGCATGTTCATCATGTTCACCATCTTAGTTTCACATTAGCACAGAACAGCTGAAGATCAGCTGAGGCCCATGAGATTGTAAGTTGTTTTACTGTATGTGTGTCAATCAATCAAGTTTGTCACGGCTGTTCCCAGCCTGTGAGTCTCCCAGGCCAGTGTCGTAGCCCATCACCCATGTCAGTATGCTAACACTCAGCTGTCATGTGGTCTTCTCTCAAGCTATCCAGGACACTTCCTTCGTAAAAGAACGAAAAATGCTGTGTTTGTGGCCTCTGTGGTGGTAAAAGGTGCATTTAGTAGGTAATAACTGTCCTCTATTCTGATGCAAACACCTATTGTGCGTGCATGTTTGCATGCATGAAAATATGGTGACCTTAAACGAATCTCTAGTCTCTCAATGAAAGTTAAAAAAAAACAACAACCTGTTTCTCTCCCTGTGTGTTACAGGCTCCATACTTATTCTACTGATCCAACGGATCCTTTAAATCTTGAGTCAGTCACCTCATTTTATTGTAATGATGTAAATAAGAATAACTGTCGACATTAATGTTGGGGGTGGCTAAAGTCTTGTGACTGTCATGCCTTTGGCTGGATTCTCCTTGGCAACTGGATGAAACTACATAAATAAGTAATGAAATAATAAAATTATTTCCTCCATCTGCTAATTACTCTCATCATAGTTCCCCTGAGGCACCCCAAAATCCCCCCCCCCCGTGGAGCATAGTGAAGGTCCCGATGTCAGATTTGAGAGCCAGAAGAATCTCTGAATTATTGATCAGAAACCATATCAGGATATACTGCAGTCATTTTGGGCTACGAGGAGGTACAAATCTTACTTAATGGCCCTTTAACAGCGTGAAAAACAAGCTGAGATTTATGCATGTCTGCCCGACCTCAGTGATTTGTCCTCTCAAACTCTGTTTATGAGCCGCTGCATGCCGACAGTCTACCATGTTTGTTCCTCAGTCCAGGTTGACTGATTTCAGTGCAGGTAGTTTGCTCAGAGTTATGACCAGAGGAGAGGAAACTAAATGTGATGGTGGTCCTTCCTCGTGGCATGTTGCTGGTGGGTTACTCCTCCTCCTCCTCCTGCTGCTGCTCAAGTGATGGAGGGATGAAGGACGGGTGGACAAAGGTAAAAAAAAGTAGATGAAATTATTAAAAGATAAAGATTAAAACAGACTTTCTCTTAGAGAAAATGATGAAGAGCAGAAGATTAGTCACTTTAATGTGGACACACACCCCTAAAGCGTGAAACACTGTGCTGAATTCTGTATTGATGATTAGTAAAACCTCTGAAACTGAAGGCTGGCAGCTTGTGAAATCGTTTTTCATTTCCACATGTGCTCATGCGCCAGTGTAGAGGACCTGAAGTTGTTTCTAAGGCAGCTCTCTACAGCGTTATGCTTTCCTGTGGTGGAGTCTGGTCAGCACATCATCCACGTCGTGCTGCAGACCGTCTGATCCATCGCTCAACATGACACAAGCCGCTTCGAGAAAATGTCGGTGGCAGCTGTGATTTAGCCTCTCTGTCTTCTAACATTAACTCATGTGATATTCAACTCTCAGGTTAACTTGGTCTTTTGGTGTGTGTGTGTGTGTGTGTGTGTGTTATTTTCATACATCCATTGCTTCTGCACCTCACGTAGGCAGTGTTACCATCTAGTGAGCACAGGGTCTTATGGGTAGCTGCTACAGTGTGTTTTATTTTGACAGCCAGGTAGGTTTCTTGTTACATTTCTTTCAGCTGTAGTGAATCAAAGGGGATGTGTTGGACTGGAGAGCTTGTTTGTTTCATGTGTTGGTGCTTGTGCTTTGCTCTTTGCCTCCTTTGTTGGTTTGGTTTGCTTGTTGGTTGCCTTCCTTATTCCTTAGACACCTGCAGGGTTGTAACAACAAGTAACGGCTGATTTTGCTGTTGACTAATTCGGAAATTAATATTTTAACATTAAAAAGATGTGAAGAGCAATCGATTACATTGTCCAAGTAACTTGCCCAGTACCTATGATGACATCTTTCATGACAGAAGACCCATCCTCTGATGAGATTTGGTTGAAATCTCTTGAAGACATTTAGATCAGAATGTATTGTCACACTAAACCTTGCTGTGACCTGAAACCTGAAGCCAGGCACCACTTTAATGACCAAGCTTGCTGATTTTTGTCCCCAGATGGACAGGAAGTCCTCACAATGTAGAGCGTAAACAGGCCCACTGCTACTCTAGCACACTGATACATGTAATTACGTGCATGCTTATAAGGGCACGTTGATTTGATTCTAACTAATTCTAACTTCAACCCTAAAACTAAGACTAAACAACCTTTTGAAGAAGTTAGGACTGTCCTCACTTTCCTAAAAATGTTCTCACTTGCAGGTATAAACTCAAAGGTAGGAGAACAAGAACGACCACACACACATCTGGATGAAACAGCAGCTCTGTCGCCCCCTACTGGATTACTGCAGAACAACATCTCTCCTCTCTGTCCCCAGGACTTCTTTCTGATCTATTTGACGATCAAAGGGTTTATGAAATCACAAATATTACCATCCATATAAGACAACAGACCACTCGCCTTTTTTTAAAAAAGGTTTCCTCCGATGAGATTTTTCTAATCTGATCATGTAATCCAGGGATTACAGTCATTAGCTTGAGCTGCCTGTCAGGCAAGTCTGGAAAGCTTCTCTCTCACTGCACACTGCATGTCTCTTATTCACACACACACACACACACACACACACACACACACACACACACACACACACACACACGTCACACACACAGTGTCTCTCTGTGGTGGGAAATTCAGTTTCACACCCTGATCACTACTTCACACTCTAACCTGACTATCTCTTCCTTTCCTATCTCTGTTTCTTTAAAACACGCCCACACACAAACACACACACACACACACACACACACACACACACACACACACACACACTCACACTCACACTCACACTCACACTCTTCTGCCTGGGTTAAGTCACGTCTCATGCCTTCCCTGTCAGTAACTACACACAAATACAATATGTTCACTACATTTTAATCGTATTTAAGGTGCATTTATCTTATTTATTGAAAATGCTTATAGTTGTCATCATTGGATATACATGTCCTTTTTTATTAGACAGGTTTGGAGGCACAACTTAGTAAACTGATGAATTCATGAAGGTGTTTTGATTGACACAAAAACTTTTCCTCCTCATATTGGTTCTTATGTAGAAAGTTTGGTGACAGCAAAAAATAGCCAAAGCAGGAACGTCCCTGTCTTCACCTTCTGATCTTTACAACCAAAGGCAGCTGAGGTCCCATGTAAAATCTACTTCTTATCCCTGCTTTGCTTCTTGTTTTTGCTCTCATTGTTTTGTTCTTGTTCTTCTTCACGTCTCATCTCATCGTATCTAACATAAATACGATATAAGCCTATATTTTGTAGTCACAAAGACAGCTTATCTAAAAAGCTTTAAAATTTATGTTTGCAACATTTTAGTATTTCTGTATTCCAGCCAGACACATCGATACCTTTCCAGGAGTTGAATAAAACATGAGTTATGGTTTGTGTTTATCTCATCCAACGGGTGATTTGTCCCGCTCTGAGGTTATTTAGTGCCTGCCTGGCACAGAGGGTCTAACACATCACGAGGTTCAGCCTGAGTGTGATGTTGTGTGTTGAAATCCCCTGGTACAAACCTCCCCAGTCTGACTCATGCACCATACAGATGTTTATCTCTTGAGTGAAGTGTCTGCCAGATGAAACTGGTGCAGGATTCCAGCTGGGTGTCACATTTTTTAAATGTTGGTGGGTTTTTTTTTGTTTAAGGAATTGGGATTGATTTTGCATTTGAGTAAATATGCATATGTGGTTTTTCTTTGACTTTACTTACCTTATCACATTTCAATCATATGTTCTAATTGATTATGTGTGTGAATTCACAAAGCCACCATGCACCTTGATGTTGCTGCATACATATGCCAATAATTCTTACTTTTTATTATTTATTTTTTGGGCAGCTCTAATAAACTTACAAGGCAATTTTATCTATTTTGAATTTCTTTACAGTTTAAATCATATTAAAGTTGCAAAAAAAAGAGTAAAATAAAGTTTTTACAATTTTGCACCACCAGAGGTCAGTGTTTATCTATCTATCTATCTATCTATCTATCTATCTATCTATCTATCTATCTATCTATCTATCTATCTATCTATCTATCTATCTATCTATCTATCTATCTATCTATCTATCTATCTATCTATCTATCTATCTATCTATCTATCCCCTCTGACCACTCTGGATAATAAATGTGTGTGTGTGTACTTCTCACAATGAGGAATCTTGTTTTTGTCACCTGGAATTTTCTCCATTCAAAGCGATATTGATCTCATGTGTATTACTGTGTGCGCTCACTCCTAAATGAAGGTGCTTTCAGGACGTTCTGTCTCTAATATCCAGGAGGATGCAATTAAAGCTGGTGTATTTACTGTAAATCTCTTTCTCTCTCTTTGTGTTTTTTTTTTTTTTTTGTCTAGACGTTCATTTTCACAGACGCGGAGGATGAGGAATTACGTTCAGAAGGTAAGCAGCAATCTCAAAGTCTCAAATTTAGATTAAAGCCCACATACTGAACGGCCAAAAGTATGTGGACATGTGTGCCTTTAGTCTAGGGCTGTCTGTCATGGTTTGGGCTAGGTTCCAACTTTGTGGCAAAAATATGTTGAAGGCAGCTTCCTGTTTCAAGATGAAAATGCTGCTATAGGCACAAAGCTGAGGCTGTAAAGTTATAACAGATAAACACACTATTTCCTTACACTTTCGCTGCTGTGCTTTTGGTTGGAACAGCTACACCTACAGTATAATCATCTTTGGAGAGCATCCAGCTGTACGAATCAAACCCAGATCTCCTGCCCTCTCCGTCTCTCTCCAGGTCACAACATGGTGGTAACAGACTGCCAGTCAGATCACAGCCAACAGGCTCTGTCCTGCAAGATGTCTGCCGAGTACGATGGATTCATGGCCTCAGACAAGAGGTGAGGCAGATTAAAGTCCATCCCCGTACCGCTCACTCCGGATTTATAGATCGGATTAAGATTACAAACTTTAATGATCACCGCGGGGACACGGGGCTGTTGCTGCAGGGCAGTTTACACACATAAGAGTATAGACGGCTGAGAATTACTATGGGGGAGAGAGTCTTTGAGGTTCTTTGCTTTTGTTTTATCATCGTCTTTGTTAAGGAACAGTAATCGTGCCAATAACTGAGTTTCCCAGAGAACACCTGTCAATCAGTTTGGACAATACAGAAGTCTTCTCCTTAGATTTGTGCAAATCTTAAGTTGCTGAATCAGGTATGACTGATCACAACCCATTTAGTTCAATCTCAACAAAGATATTTACCTGCGATGGACACCAGTAAGTCTCTTGTTGTTTCAGATTATACATGTGCTACACTTGCAGCCCTGACAGCTATCTATAACATAACATTAAATGTCCCAAGATGAAGAAAAGTGATGGTTCTCTACACCCTTGCGTGCTCTATTTCTATTTCAAAGACTATTTTTAAGACCACACAGCTTTCCCCGTGTCTACTGCAGGAAGTATATTGGAAATCAGGCATGAATTCTTTTTTTGTGCTCATGTCAGCAGTCTGAATATGTTTTCCAGGAAAATTTCATATTTTGGTTCACGTTCAGCGCTCTTATAGCTTTATTTTTGGCAGCAGCAGGCAGCCGTTTTTTAGAAACAAGCTGTCAAAAGCTCAGCTTATAAATCAAATCAAATGAGCATCAAATGCACAGACAGACAAAGTTAACAACTAGCGAGTGATCATGCTGGAGCATTTAGCAGCTATGGCGTCAGATATTTTTCTCAAAATGTATTGTAGACCAAACCCAGAGCTAAAAGCAGAGTGAATATTGGATATAAATAAGCCACATACACAGATACACACCTCCAAATCATTCTATGTATCTTGTAGGCTTCAAAATGGCAGTTCACAAACCAGATTAATAATTTCCGCAGCAATTCTAAAAACGTGAAACAGGATGTGTTTCGGGAAGGCCCCGTCCTGTGTTAGATGGCACACTGTGAGAGATTTGAATTTGTTTGACTCGATTTCAGCTCACGATCCTGCTAAAGACTGCCACACAGTTTACTGGACACTGTGCTGTTGATATTCCGTCATATATCTGAATTTGCGTAAAATACAATGAGGCTCAACAGCTTGTGTTTGGTGTGTGACTAAGGCTTCGACCGCTGCCGTGTTATTAAGACGGCAGAGAAAACCAAAGAGCGAATCGGATTGGCTCCCGGGCCCATTTTGTTATTTGGACTGGAAGGAGAAGTGAGGCTGTTTGCCTTGGAAGGAAGCCTCTCGTGTCATTTGTGCCATTAGGAACAAGACAGCACTTCAGTTTGGTACCAGAAGCTTTGTAATTTGGACTCTAATGTTGCAGTGAGAGTCTGTTTGGTTTTTGGAACGAGGCTTCGACATCATGTCCCGTCATTAAGGTGGCAGAAGAAATTATTAACAGCTTGATCACTCGCAGAGGAATACAGTGAAACTCGTGCTATATGAGGACGACAGGACATCTGGACAGACAGAAGAAGACTGTTTCCCTTTTGGAAGAAGTCTGATAAAATCCTCCAAACTCAAAGTTCACTTACTTGCTTTTTTTTTTTAGACTGTATCTCCTGGATTTGACCCACATCTGATAACCAAAGGTTCCAATCACCCCTCGTACCATCATTTGCTATCACGCGACTGCAGTTTCTAACCTCACAGTAGGTGATGACACCTTAGCAAGTATTATGCCTTGAAGAAGGCAGTGGGATGCTGTTGAAAGTTCCAGATAAAGGTGGTAAGAAGGGCTGGGCAATATACACTGAATTACATGAAAATGTAGTCACAATTTCCAAGGCTGCCATGACTCCAGGCATCCTCTCTGGTCTCTGGTCTCCATGCTACGACTCCAGGAGTGAATTTAATGGTCTGCACGCTGATCAGAGCTCTCAGCTTGTGTTTGTTGCTCGTGAGAGATGAAGCTGCTGGCGGGAAACAGAGTGCGGATTCTGCTTTGTTCAGCCTGTCCCTACCTGTCGGGCGTCTAACGCTAGCTGTCTGCAGATATCAGACGTCTTGTCAGGAAATATAAACCTCAGGAGACGGATTGGTTCTACAGACTTTTATTTCTCTGCTAAAAATGTTAATGAGAGTAGATGTCTGATCTCTGAGATGGAGCGTCTGGGCTCTGACTGTCCACACGTACAGTAGCTGTGTGGGATATGGATGTACGTTCTGAATGTGTATAATGAAGACAGCCTCGGAGGCGGTGCCGTGTTTTTATTCATGCTCAACTGCACATGAAGTCCTAAAGACTTATATTTTAATCATGTTTCACTCTTGCTGCATTTTGTGGAGGAAAAAAAAAATCAATCCGATTCAGCCGCCAGCTTGAAAAGAACTGAGGTTTTTAGTTTTTGGCAATATCACCCAGCTGTAGTAGTAAGTAAACATTGAGTTTATTACTTATTTTTTTAATGGTTTGAGGAATTATTTCCTATGGGAGTTTTATATCTCCTCCTGTGAGCACAGGGTTATTTAGTGTCAAATGGATGCACTGAAATAAAAACTCAGGCTAAATAATATACCAGAAACTTTTGACTTTAAAAACAAAACACATTATACAGCAGCTCAGGCAAATTTTCAAGTCTTTTGGAATCGTAGTTGAATTCATTCTGTGCAAGAACGAAACCAACAAGGAGGAAAATGAGTGTTTAAGTCTCTCGATCTGCCTCGCTGCAGAAATTACCAAGAGGAACGCAGAGGAGCCGAGAAACAGTTGTTATATTTCAACTGCATCTTCTGTCTGGCTCCTCAGGTGGTTTTGTCATGTGGACGATGATAACTACGTGATCCCGGAGGCCCTGCTGTCCTTGCTCTCGGCCTTCCCCCAGGACAGCGACATCTATGTGGGCAAACCGAGCCTGGACAAGCCCATCACTGCTCATGAACTACTGGAGGGCAACGCAACGGTACCATATCACAACGTTTAGATAACTTAACCCACACTGGTGCTTTTAGATTTCTTGCCAGATTCTTCTCAGACTGAATCTGGTCGTAGCTGCGTGGTAGGAAACAGAAACATATAGGTATATAAGAGTGTAAGTACCTCTACGTTTTATACAGGATTTTTTACTATAAATAAGAAAAAATGCCTTTAAACATAAACACTATTTTGTGATAATGTTTTAAATGTGTCCGTTTTCGCTCTAAAAATGTCATTTCATTTTCCAAGAGCGTTTTTTGGCAGGATTGGAAAAGCCTCTGAAGCAGAATTTACACCACAGCACACTAAAGCTTCCCTCAAACCCAGACCGAATTTAATTTATGTTGACCGATAACTCCTTAAGGCAGGGTGATGCATTACTGTCTTTCACCTAACTCCACAGATTTATTTTGTCTTGCTGTCTTACCCTCTGAGGTTCTTCACCTCCTTTTCCCAATCCTGAATTCTGTCCTTCCTTCTTCTTCCTTTTCACTGATGACTTATTTTTTTCCATCTCACTGAGGCAGACCTGCGATGTAACACAAACACTGATTCTCAGGAATCCTCCTGTTGCCACTTTGTCTATCCTTTGTTTACTTGTTTCTTTGTATTTTTTATTATTTCTACTTCATGCTTCTCTGATGCTGTACTGCGGAAATAAACTCTCAAACCCCACCAAAGTCCTTCCCTGAAACCTGTGGACAGGTGACCTACATGCCACTTGTACCCACATGCAACACTTTTTTGTTATTTTAACTACCTGAGGAAAAAAATCTTTATGATATTCCTTTGGTTGTATTTTCATAAATTCAGGAGCAAACCCAAGTGAGTCCACAGGTGGACGTAAAAACGAAGTATGTGACACAACATAATCATTCACTGCTTCACTTGTAGGCCAGTCTACAGATATTTACTATGCACATCAGTTTCTCTCATCAAAAAGCTTCTGTTTCTGAAAAATACCTCATCATTGTCATTGTCTCTTTACCATCCAAGTCTTATTATTCTTCTCTTGGATGAGCAGTCAGTCAATAACTCCATAGGCACACGTTCAAGCTTCATTACATCTCCTACTTCCTGCATTGCATGTGGGGAACACACACATCACATATACACTGCTACTATTGTTGTAAAATCTCCTCATATTGACTTTGACTGGCCCCACAGCGCCTTGTTGCTGGACTCAATGTTGATTGAACATATTGTGCTTTTGCTAGGAATTAAATTACATCCCAAATAGGTAGTGCCATCCCGTCTCTCTACTGTTTAGGTACACGTTATCGTAGTCGATTGAAATGATGACCAAAACTGTGAAAATATACCTCTTCCTGTCATCCATTGTTCCTTCACCCTGCTTTTGATGCTGCGCTCTGATGCCCTGAGGACGCTAATGAACTGTAAAACAAAGCTGAAGCATCCTTTTATTGCTTTTGTGCCAAAGTCAGCAGACCATCCAGGTTAACCACTGCCACGGAAAATCTACACTTTCCAAATCCATACTGACACTTTTCATCTTCTGCTGAAGGGACATGAGGCACATATATGTCTGTCTGTGTGTATGCCTGTCTGTGTGCATGTCTGTGTGCATGTCTGTGTATAGGGAACACAGAAAACATGCATCTCTGTGGCTTTTGTTCACATGGGAAAGATTTTCAGACCCAAGAGGATCAATGAGTGATTAGTGTCCTCTCGGTATATTGATTGGTGGTAAAAAGCACACACACACACATACACACACACACACACATGCACGCATGCATGCACACACACACACATAAACTGCAGGAGGTCGATATTTTGTTTTTGGAATACACACACCCAGCTATTCACAGGTGTGTGTGTGTGTGTGTGTGTGTGTGTGTGTGTGTGTGTGTCATTGAGTGCACATGCTTTACAGTAGAATTAATGCTCCTATTGAGTTTAAGTGCATCCTGATTCCAGCAAGCTCCCTGAATAGCATGTCACCCCTCCACCCTCTCTCTCTCTCTCTCTCCCTCCTTTCTCACTGAACTTTTCAGTCTCTCGCCTTATGTCTTGAAATTACTCTCTCCATCTCCCTCCTGTCACATTCTCCACTCTGATTGCACCCATTTACACTAGAAAATAGATCTTTATTTATCCTTGCTTCCTAACTCCTAACTCTGTTCCCATCATTCTCTTTCACTTTTCTCTTTTCTCCCTGCTTTTCATCGTCTCCTTTGCTGAGATTGGATGGGTGATGGAGGAAACAAAAAAGAATGTCAGGCTCCTCTGTCTCCTCATCTCAGTTTCTTACATTTTGCTGCCTCTCTTTTTCGATTCCCTGTCTCTATTGTGAGGCTGAGAGGAGGATGTGAGGGGAAGAAAGGAAAGGAATGGGAAGTACGGGAAAGGGTAGACTTTACAATAAAACAAAGAAGAGTTAAATTAGATTAAAACAGAAAGAGCTTAAGGAAATAAATGTTAAGAAAAGGTAGTAATGACATGGTGGAAAGGAAATTAAAGGAAAGGAAAGGAACATCTTTTAACATAAAAAGGAAGGAAATAGATGATGAAGATCCGTAAGGAATGAAACGGATAAGAAAGGAATCAAAAGGAGGAGGATGACTTGGAAGGAAGACAGGAAGGAGCAAACACCAAGGCAGGAAATGGGAAAAGAAAGAATGTAAGGAAAGTGGTAAACAAGTTAAGAAAAGGAATGGGAAGAGGGGAAGGAAGAGAAAGAAAAGCAAGAGATGGAAGGGCAGAAGGAAAATAAAGGATATAGTAAAGGATAGAGAAGTAGATGAAAGGAAATAATAGCAAAGAAAGGAAGAAAAATGAGGTGTGGAGAAAATAAACTGATATGTAACCGAAAGGAAAGGCTGTAAAGTTGAAGGAAATGTCTGATGAACAGAATAAAGAGAAATGACAAGGGGAATTAGGGGATACACAGCATAGCAAAAGGAAAGTAGAGGAAAGAAACACGCAGCGTCTAGTCATTTGTTCTGCAATCACGGCTTAGTCGAAACTCCTAATCTCACTTCTGTGAGGAACACACAAACAAATCACTAGATACATTATCCTCTTGTAAAATATCACCTAAACTGTTTATACAGTGGGGAAAAAAATAGCCGAGCATCTGCTTGAGAAATGGCAGAGAGTTAGCAGATAAAGACATGCAATTCATAGCAGGCTGGTTTGGAAAAGACCAAACAATCAATACAAGTCTGAGGGGAAAAAATGTTACACTTTATTATTTAGGCCCAGTGAGAAAAACTTCCTCTGTATGACTTATGTATTAGACTTTGTATTATGTGGAAGATATTGTGTCAGATTGGCAAATATTCCTAATCTTCCTCTGTGCATGTATTTCTATACTTTTGTGAATACAGGTTTTATGCATTTTAAGGATTAGTTTAATTACTCCCATCTAAAGACGGTGATACATTATATTATGTGTGTGTGTGCTTGTGTGTGTGTGTGTGTGTGTGTGTGTGTGTGTGAGGGTTAGATGTAAAAGCAGACAAACGAACATGAAAGCAAACACTTTGCAATAAAGATATAAAGTTAAAAGGCTCTTTGCATGAAGGTTACACTGCTGTTTATATAAACTAGAATAAAGCTTTCCTGCATTTGACAGAAGAGCAGAGATTATGACAGATTTGAGCAGCATCATTGTTGGGATATTGATGATGTAGTTTATAACAGTCAGAATTCAGAAGGACATATTGTGTTGTTGAGTTTGTATAACATTTGGAAAGTGAGCTAACGGGCATCCGACACACACATGTTTCTGTTTCCTTTTGCCTGGACGTATGTGTCGGTTTATCTCTCTCTCTCTCTGTGTGTGTCTGTGTGTGTTGTCACTCAGAGGGAAGTGCGGTTCTGGTTTGCAACAGGAGGAGCAGGATTCTGTCTGAGTCGACGGCTGGCAGAGAAGATGGCTCCATGGGCCAGGTATTAATGACATGATACTCCCTGCACGTGTGTTTGAGTGTGTGTGTGTGTGTGTGTGTTGTCTTTACAGGGACCAAATGACCAAATTAGTCAAAGTCAGAGATTCCACAATAAAAATATATAGGTTTTGCATTCATCTCTTTGGAGGGTGCAGGCTCCTTCATCTCACTCAACTCCTTTAATGTCCATTGAAATATTTTTCGCAAAATGCATTTCAACTTAAAAACCAAACAATGAAAATCAACTTAAAGTGACTTGAAACTATTTGTTTTGTCAAAATGATGCAATAGCTGCTCGACAGAGCCCCAAAAGCCAAAAATAAGAAAATAAAACAAGTGAACATAGATGTCACAATTTCCAGCAAACATTCAAGAGACCATTGGAATCACATAATGGATTGTATGACAAGAGAGTTTGCCACCAACAACATTTTCAAAAGAGTCTCTTTCTCCAACTGCATGAATCATCAGAACTTTGACCACTAATATAAAGCTGACTAAATGTTCACATTGATGAAACGCCAATGTGATGTAAGTTTCAAGTCTCTGCAAGTTTGTATTTATACTGCCCTCAAAGAGCTGAGACTAATGGCCGCCCAGGGATAGAGGGAGGGGAATCAATCTAAGAATTTACAGCGTTCTTTGGAAAAGGTCAGCAGTAAAGTACATGCAGGAAGTAGCTAATGGGCCAAAACATGCAAAATCACCGATATTGTACGTTTAGGATGAAAGTTGGGCAGTTTTACGGTTTTTCTTTTTGCAAAAGTTCTACCTTCATACCCAGAAAGTAAATAGGGGCGCTAATATGTTCGTATTCCAGTGGCTCCCGGTTTGAGGAGACGTCGGCGACAATCCGTCTTCCTGACGACTGTACGGTGGGCTTCATCGTGGAGAAGAGGCTGGGCATCTCCATGGTCCACTGTCCTCTGTTCCACTCCCACCTGGAAAACCTGCTTCTCATCAGCCACAGAAGTATTCCACACCAGGTGATGACCACACACACACACACACACACACACACACACACACACACACACACAAATGCATGCATATGCTCTTCTTCTTACAGTTGTGTGTGTTTTCTTCACCGCACTGCAGGTGACTCTAAGCTATGGGATGTTTGAGAACAAGATGAACTGCATTGAGGTGAAAGGAAGGTTCTCTAAGGAGGAAGACCCCTCCAGGTTTGTCTGTCCCTCCTTTAACTCATGATATGAGTCACATACCTCTGCCCACATCATTCTGTAGTGTCTTTGATCAGTACTCCGCCTCTAGTCAGCAACATTTTGGTTGTTGTGCACAGATATGTGAGTATGATCCATGTTTAGACCTTCCTCGTTCTTCTTCCTCTTCTGCTTCCTTGTGTGTGAGACGAGTGAGTTGTTAAATTGGCTCTAACTTCAGATGTGGAGTTAATGTATTTTCCTGTTGTTCCCAAAGGTTACGAACCCTTTTGTGACAAAGCTATAAAAAGAAGGAAAACAAAGGGTCAGATAAGACCCAACTGTGGAGGGCGCTGCTACAGGAAACATTATCTGATGCAGGAATTCGACACTGCACCTGTTCACGCTGACTCACTTACAGTCAAAGGCGAAGAGAACACAAACAGGGATTTATTCATGTTGTATCTGTAGCTTTAGTGGATCATGACATATCAAATTGATCTGGAATGAATCTGCAGATGCTCCGGTACAAAATGAAAATAAACTTTTCTCTGGAGGTCAGTTTTTGAGCCGTGACAAAGACCACAATGTGGCCTGCAGGCTTATTCTTAGAGAAACCAGAAATGTCTTTTGCTTTGAGATATCTAACTGAAGCAGTTGTTGATGACTCAGCAGTTAATGACAGTGTAAAACAATCAATAAAATAGATTTTTCATCACTTAATAATAGACTGATCAGTCCAGTAGTATGCGAGATTAGCTGTGGACAAATAGATACACACCTGTACACATGATCCCCTCCAGACTTAACGCCAGGCAGGTATCTTCTGTGCAAATTTGGCTTGAAGGAGACACTAGATTAGAGGTCAGAAAGTTGCCAGAAAATTGTCCACAGCAAATTTAATGTCATTCTAAAAAGTATTTCATGGCCAAAAGTATTGGTCAAAGGGAAAATTTGACACAATGGTGGAGCAAAAACAATAATTCTTGAGGACCAGGATTATACTCACACTAGTTGTTGGAAGTGTGGAATGTGGAAGTAAACACACCAAAACCTTAAAGATCAAATATTAATAATCAAATATTAAGCACAAGTCCCTGCTGCCGCTGCATGAATAGTCTATCTTGATTGTTTACTACAGGCGTATAGAAATCTGCAGCACTCAGTTTTTGCTGAGTGATGAGATGGTCTGACCTGAAGCCGTGACACCCCCGTAGCTCCAGTTCTTCTTGTTCTCTGCTCAGTCAGAGATAAAAGCAATTTGATGTAACACAATGGAACAACAGATGTGTTTGTCTTTCCCAGTCCTCGCCATGACTGGCTGTAAGAACACATCACCACAAGCGCTCCTCAGTGAGTTCTTTCCATTTGTTTCCATCCACTGGTGTCGCACAGAGTTACACTCAACATCCCTGCAGCCTTAAAGGAGCAGGTCAAACAAAGTTGGTCAGTTTTCTAAACATAACCTTTTTTTCCATGTCTTCTATTTCTTGATTTATAGGATAGCACATGTGTAGAAATTAGGGTTTTTTTCTATGAAGAAATCAGGTCAGCATCACAAAATGGATTCGGAGAAAGACTATAAATCTTGTAATATGAAAATGCACTCAATAATAAATGACAAGAAAAGATAAAAACAAAGTTGTGCTGATGCTATATGTTTGTGCATGAAACCTCATTGCTAAGATGTTTTCACAGAGCAGCAATTTTTGAGAGACATTTTATGTCCCACAGCTAAAAAGTGGGGTTAATGAGTTTCTGGCTTCTGAAACTAGAAGCAAAGCTTTTCCAACCATCTTAGAGCTTCTATATGCAGCCACTTAGCTAAAAAGGCTGTTGGTGTGAATAATAATCGTAGAAATTCTAATGAAAAAGTGTTTAGAAATATTGAAGGTGGATACAAAGTAATGGGAAATGGGGCAGATATTTCTCCTTTAAAGGTAAATGCAATGTGAGGGAAATGTCAGTAAATCCTTTAAAACCAAAACGGTGTCTAAAATGATTCCTATAAGCGTAGCTCATAACAGTTGATGTAATAAAAGCAGAGGCCACAGTCTCTCTCAGGGCCAAAACATTTATGCAGAATAAATTCAAATCCTTCAAATAATCCAAAATAATTAGTAGCCTACTTTCCACCTATTTTGATTGAAACACTTTTAACAAGTTTTTGAGAACAAACAAAAAGCAAAAACATAATCTCCTTGCCGGAGGTAAAAAAAAAAAGCATGAAGCAGCATAAACATTCTGGTATTATGATATTAATGTATGACATCTTCATTAGGAGCTTCTGCCAGGTTATTTTTAGCTGCTTAAGCTTTCACTTTTTGTTTTTTTTTTCCCGTAGCAGCAGTGTGTTGTGTGTCAGTGCTGTTGCAGTCTCTACTGGCTGCTGATAGAGGACAATACAAAGTCACAGATAACTTAATGTCCCATCAACTCCTGCTGGAAACCTGACAGTTCACTGTGCATAATATACGGACTTGGAATAAAAGTAGCAGGAAACAATAGAGTGGTTCAGTTTTGTTTAGCTGGAATCTGTGTTGTGAAGGCTGCGGAGGGTCTGATTCAGGGTCACCACAGACTCTGACCAATAAAATAACCCTGTCAGTGTGCACAAGTAGTGTTGAGCTGTTTTTATTATAGATATCTTGGCCAGGAGATGATTATTTAATTCCCACAATGCACATTCCTGGATAAATTCAGCTACTCTTATTTGTGGACATCCTGGTGACCTTATGCTGTCTATGCTGAACGACCTTCGTTCCATCTCTCTGCTCATTTCTTTTTCTGTCTGTCACACTGTCAGCATCTGTAAACAGTTTTTTCCTCCCTTACATTAGGATATCGATCACCGTTTTGGTAAATTAACAACATAATGACATGTGCAGTGTAATGTATTCATGGAATATGCAAACAAATACTGCATAGTATCATTTAAACTACTCACACGTGGAGAATAAGGCCTTTCAAACATTACTAACACTGAGCAGTTTTCAAAACCAAGCATGCCACTGATTTATTATTCATCACTTGTGTCTTCTACAGGTTTAAGACTGTCCACTGCATGCTGTATCCTTTCACCAGCTGGTGTCCTTGAGCTCTTTTATAGAAGACGACAAATTCCAGCTGGGATGAGACTTTTAAATCTGCTGGATGAGGAACTCTTCCTATGTGTTGTCTAGATGCTGAGGATGGATTTAATTTAATGGAACAGTTTGAGATGCAGACACCAGAATTGGAGAGTCAGGAAGAAGAAGTGAAGCCTCGGACATCAGATGATCCAACAGTAAAAATCTATCGTCCTCAAGTTGACATTAACAGGATCTTGACTATGAACTGAAGAGGATTTTCTCCTCCTCCTCTTCCTCCTCCTCTTCCTCTTTCTGTTGCATGAAGACAACAGAAAGTTTTTGCATCTTTACTACTGAATGTTTTTGCTTGTCTGGAGGAGTTTATCTGTGGGAGTGAAGCACTTAAGACAGGTCAGCACTTGTGCCTTTCACTGAAAATGTCATGAAATTGTAGATATTTCTAAAATGTACATGCATCTCTGTGGAAATTGATTTGATTAAATTTAGATTTATATGTTCTTTGTTTTAGTCTTTCTTTATGATTTAAGTGACTCATCTACACAGAATCTGCACCTACAGTTACCTTCAGGTGGTTTTGGAGGCTGGACCTACTGAATTCATTTTAGTTTTTATTGATTTTGAGTGTGTGTGTGTGTGTGTGTGTGTGTGTGTGTGGTTATGAAGGGGATGGTGTCCTTGTGCCTATGAAGTCTGCACACAATGAACCATTCTGACCCACATCTCCCTCCTTGTCCAAACCTCCTGTCCTCCCTTCCTCACTTCCTCCCTTCTTTCCTCCACCCCTCCATCTGTCTCTCTGTTTACTCGGTCTTGCACCATCGCTGTGCTGGCTCCTCCAAGGCCAAGGCTGAAAGTCCTTTTGCCTCAGTTGCATTTCTTTCATGTATTTTATTTTTTTTTTTACCTGAAATTAAAAAGAAAACAACAAACGACTGACGGTGTCGAACAAGATCACCCCACTACGACCTGAAAAACTAGCTCGCAGTCGCAATCGCAGGCAAATCTTATTGAGCTGGATGGATCAGGTTTAGGGCAGGAATATGAATCACACAATGACATGCACAGAATTAAATGTAACTGCAGGAATAGGAGGCAGAGGCCACGCATAGAGAGATGACACGGTGCTGCCAGCCGCCCGCAGGTTGCTTGTTTGCTGTGAATGGAGACGTGATGAATACAGATGTGATGCCGAATGCGTCTGGGGCTGACCTTGCGTTAAGTGGATGAAAAGTGGTAGAGAAGGTGCAGGAATAACTGTGTGGCCCTGACACGTCTCCATGAGAATACTGAGATCATCATGTGAAGTAATTAACACGGGTGTTTGAATGCGAGCCGAAAGTTCACTACGAATGCAGAATCACTCTACAGAATGAAATACTTTTATATTCATAGAATTCTTTCTTCTTTAATAAAAAGGTAAAATGATAAACAGCGTTTACAAGATGTGTGACCAATGAGGATTAGTGTCACTAGTAGTTGTTGATCATTTACGTTTAAGATTAACTGCTGAATTGATTTGAAAACCTGACACAGTATTGACTCGAAAAGTTGTTACAGCTAATGTCTTAGCAAATAATCCCCTTGTTTCCACATCAGGCAGTTGAAGTTACATTAGCATCATTAATCTGGTGTTTTTCTGGCGACCGTAAATTCAATATTCATTTTCTTTTTTGCTTTGTTTTGTTCTCCACCAACTGTGAGAAAACATCTCTTTAACTGCAGAATGTTGCACTTCTCCCCCTTTTTTTTTGTTTTTTGTTATCAGAGCATGCATTTCTGGCTAACTGCCATATCAGAGCCTCCAGATGTACTGAAATCACAATATGCAACTCACGTGTGAAACTGTTTTTGTAAAAATGGCCAGAGGCAACATGCATCAAGGCGGTTTGAGCATTTCATCTCTTTTTGCACTCTGCAACTTTAAGTGAGGTCCTGTGTTTAATTGATCTGATTACAATCACTTCAGTTGATACACTTGAATGGCAATTAAATTGGTGTATGTGTTGGAATGGGATTAGTTCAGTCTTAACACAATTACGACTCCCAGTAATGAGCAAAGAACCCATATGTGCACCGGCGTGTTTCAGTTCTCCACCTTTAATACACTCACAGCGGCTTTTTGCTCTTACCTTGACTTTGCTGACTAATTTAACATATTTTAATGTTTTTAAAAACAAAGCAACTCTCTTGAAATCCTCTTCGGAAAAGGAAGGCCAGGCCGAGGCTGGAACAGAAAAAGTTGCCTAAACGAAAAGATGACAAATGGACAAGACAGTACTGAAAAAAGAAAACAATGCTAGAAACGGGAAAAGAACAAAAAAAAAGAGAAGAAAATTGAATAGTGAATCAATATGAACGTTTTCAAAGTATCTGTGGTCAGGAAACAAAGAGTTAGCATGGTGGCTAATCACTTTTTATGTCTCTTTGGCTGAGATCACAAGTTAATTAGCTCATTATGAGAAGACAACAAACCAATTTCCTGCGATCACGACTTAATTTTCTCAAGATTGTTTTATTTGTTTGTTATATTGGATCTTTGTCTCTTATCTTATTTATTTCTAATGTGGCGGGCCAAATTAATACTTTGGGGCGATAACGACATTTGTAGGAAGAGCCGTGGAAAAGCTCTGTGACTGGAAACGGGCATCTTGAAATGAAGCACGCTGGCTGCTGTAGGTTGTGCTTTTAGTTGTTTTGCTGCAGATATTCTGGAGACATCAAACATGATGGTAAAAAAGGAAAAGGCTGACAGAGGCTGAAAATGTTCTCAGCACTTGTCCGATCTGTTCGCAGCAGCTCATAATGAACTTGCTAATGATTTACGGATATTAATCTAGCAAAAGGTGCAATCTCCCACATTGCACCTTTAATGACTCTTTGAAATGCACTGTGTATGTACATCCTGCATGTGCATTAGCACGCTCAAGGAGCTCGCCTTGTGTGTGAAAATTATGTTCCTGTATCCTCCTCCCCTGTGTTTATCTGTGTCCCTTGTGCAGTAGATTTATGACCTCTGCTGTCCATAAACAGGACCAACTGTGGTAGCAGAGGACCAGGTCAATTGGAGGCAGAGTGTTACAGCTGTCAGAGGAACGCTCTCTCTCATCTCCTCTGTCCATCACATTAAATCAACCGGGCCTTGTAAAGGACAGCAGAGCAGAAAGGGTGCCTGGGAAGAATACAACGATGGAGGAGGCGGCAGACGGAGAGCAAAGGAGTAAGAGGCAGGTAGACGTCAGCCCGGAAAGAAGAAAAAAAAAAACACAGAATGCAGAAATGAGACTGATTTCATTTCACTGAATTACTTTTCCTTAAACGATTATCCCAAAATCTGATACACGAGTAAATGCGTTTGTTCATCCGCTGAGTTATGAAAGTCATCAACAAACCAGCGTTTACTGCACAGCAACTGTATATCTTAACCTTACGCCACCCACTGTTCCACATGTGGGATGCTAACACTATGCAGACCTTTCTCTGACTGCTAGTACTGTGAAACTTCGCTAAAAGAGTGTGGGATGAAGTTGTCCACGTGCTGTTCTGTGTGTGCGTCGCACCATACAATGGTTTTTTAGACAATAGCGTGCTTCCAACTTTGTGGGAGTTTTGGAGAAGGTTCTTTTCCTGAGGTAAAGTTTTTCCTTTTCTGAGTTTTGAGTGGAGGAACTTGACTGACCTGCACAGAGCCGCGACCCCGACCCCCATCCAGTACCTTTGGGATGAACTGGAACATCGAGCCAGACCTTATCGCCCAACAGCAGTGGCTGACCTCGCTAAACCTCATGTGGCATGAATGGGAGCAAATCTTTGCAGCCAGGTTCCAAAATCTGGTGGAAAGAAAAGCGGAGGCTTCAAAATAATGGTCATGGGTTTGGAGCGACATGTGCAGCGATCACAGATGGGTGTAATGATCAGGGTCTACATAGCTGAGGCCATGTAGTATACATGGATATGAGCATGACATTTTTTAGATATTGAGGTCAGTTTTAAAAGAACCTCTTGCTGGATAGATAATCCAGGCACAAGTACAGAACAAAAACATGGTGTTTCTGAGCTTTGAAGGGTTTAGCGAGTCAATTTGAAAACCCGTGGAATCACCAGCACCTCTTTGGCCGCTTCAACATGGACTGGAGCAGCATCTGTGATTGTATCTGTGATGGTGGAGAAAGTTCAATGTAATTTTTCAGCATGAAAGCTGAAAACAAGACCTCCAAAAGATTTTAGAGACAGACTCTCCTCATCTGTCTTCCTGTTTTATTCAGTCTGTCGGTTCTGCTCTCTGCCATATTCAAAGAAGCTTTATTGATGGGGATGTCAAATATTAGTAATACTGCAGATATACAGTCTGTGTGCTGTTTCTGCCTCTCTCCAGCCTGCACGTCTGTCTCTGTCTCTGCTTTTGTGTTTGTTCTATCCTCAGCCTCCTGCTATTAAAATCTCCTGTGATTTTTCAACGTCAATCTTGTTATTTCTCTGTTTCTTCCCCCCCCTCCTTTTCTTATCCATCATTTTTTACCCTCAAGTTTTGTTTCATGTTTCCATCTTTTGTTTTCAGCCTCAGTTGCTTCATCGCTCACCATCTTGCTGCCTTTATCCCTCCTTATCGCCAGGCTCCTGCATGTGCTAAGCTTAATGGAAAGATGTCAGGCATAGCAGGTGTGACTGTGCTGCCAGCCATGATTTCTTTTGTTTGTGTGTGTGTGTGTGTGTGTGTGTTTCTGTGACACAGGGCAGATGGTCAGATGTGGAACTGTAAACATCTTTGTCAAATTTAGAGAGTTATGCTTTAAGTTAGTACATATATGCACTTTGAAGCTCAGTAATTGGCAGGTTTCATCTTGTTTGCTGAACTGAACTGTGTTTCCCGTCATAAGAGGACGTTTACCTGGCACTCCAGGAAACCAGTTCATCCGCCCGAGGAATAGTCCAGCACATAACCACCTGTAAAAACACAATATGTTGTTTTTATACTTTACTTTTGGACAAACAAACAAAATCTAATGTGTTACTTATCCTCGCTAGCCGTTTCTCTGTTTCAAGTCTTTATGTTAAGCTAAGCTAATCAAATGCTGATGGCAGCTTCATATTTCCTGTACAGATATGAGAGAGTCTTCTTATCTTCTCGTGTAGCTTTCAGCAAGAATGCAAATGTGTGCATACTTTAATGTCAAACTATTCCTTTAAGACAGGGCCAGCTGTAGGGCCTCTTCTCCCCCATATCTTCACTACCCACTACTCATTCCTTACCTCATAAAACCAACCCTAGCACAACGGAGTGGTGCACGAAGGATGTGGCTTTAGAACCAGACATTTGCATTTTTTATTAACGAAAATCCCCTCGGTTGCATAATGCAACATGCTTTTTGAATTTGTCGAGATTTCAACACTCCTATAACTCTCATGTCGTCTGAGCCCTGGGATATGAGGGTTGCTACTTTATGGCAAATGATATTATCATGACGTTATTATTGTATATTAGCCAACAATCTGATAGATCGATTAAGATTCAGAAATACAAAGCATGTAAAGTAAATCAAGGTAGGGTGGTGATATGACAGCACTGACAAAGGTGATCTAATAGGTTAACAGCTTATTAACTCTACTTATGATTAATTACTCCAAAAAAATCTGCCTCCATATCAGGAAATCTGAGGTTGTAAAATCATACGACTGACCATATCAGTAAGCCACAAATATTTTGAATTATAGATAAGTGTAAAATGAAAAAAATAAATAAATGAATAATAAAAATATCCCACTGCAACTTATTGAAAAATAGCCACAGCATGCAGCAGAAACAGCAGCTCACATTCCTCCTCTCGGGGAAAAGCATAATTTCAGGCTCGCACAGTGAAAACAAGGACCAAACGAAAATCCACAGCTCTCTTGGCCTGATCAGCACATGAAGATAATACTTTGAGATGAACAAAAAGGGAATATAGAGTGAGTAGGAGGAGAGAGAGAGAGAGAGAGAGCGAAAGAGAGATCAAAAGATAGTTACTGTGTCCCAATTCAGGGGATGGATCCTTTGAAGTCCGCAATTCTAGATCAAATGTGTCATAATGGGTCAACAAGACCTGTCCTATTTGAAAGGCTCCAATAAATGGGGCCAAGATTGCAGCCTCCTTTCGGCTGACAAGAGCAGCGGATTCTTTTTAGCCCTTCTTATGAATTTTACCCTGGTTAGTCAGTAAATAGCAGCTTCCTGCTTTACATGACATTGTTGTATTTACAGCCCTTTAGGTGGTCATGCAGTCGCCAGTGAACACTGCATCGCTGCTTTGTCTTTGAGAGGTGAGGAGTGTGAAGCTGTTCGCCAGGCGCTGATAAAAGAAGCAAAGCAACACGTGCGAGATGGTCGAGAAGAGAGAGGAATAGATTGGGAGTGAAGGGGGAAGCGTGGAAGAGAGGTTCAATTGGGAAATGGTGTAAAGTCCCTTAGGCAGATGGCGAGGGGTGATGGGAGAACCCCCCCCCCGTCCCATAATGAAAACACCACAAAGCAGAGAACTCCAGCTGTGAACGGCACCAAGGGTACCACTGGCAGCCACCAAGAGGCAGCAGCCTGCCAACAAACACCCACTAATGAATGGCTTGAAAGCCTGATTCGGAGGCGCGGGGAATGTAGATGGGAGCAGTGCGGCCTCGTTGTGGTGCTTGAAAGAGGCTTGTACTCGCTCGTCTGCATTACCAAACGGTCATGGTGAGTTCCTGTGTGATCCGTGGATTGGACAGATTCAGAGACTGATCACCAGTGACGGGTGGGAAATGGAGGGAGTGGATTTCTGCAGATTTCTCCGGCAGCTCCGGGGGGTGAGGAGGGAGGGGAGGGGAGGCAACAAGGTGGAGAGTGGCAGAGGCAGAGCCATGCATAAAAAAATGGTAGAATGACACGAGGGTAGAAATGAAAAAGGATTACAGAGAAATAGGCCAACAGGAAAGAAGCAAGGGGTGGAAAAAGAGGACAAACAAGATGTGAGTAAAGAGAAAGGAGAGAAATACACAAAAACAAAGCATATATGAAAAGAGAAATAAAAGAAACACTTTACAAAAACGTGAGCGAGGGATGACCTGATCATTAATGAGGAGTAAATTCCTGAATTACTGAATTTTGGACTATATGATAGGGATCATTGGGTAATGATTATATGATCATAAATATTAGTAAAAGGTAAGAACTTTTCTCATGAGTCATTCCTGATTAACTATGGAATCATCCACGGTGTAAAACATACTAGTAATGTCTAATTTATCACTTTATCACGTTACTTTTTTGCTGGTGACACACTATCATGGAGGAAAGTGAGGGAGGAATAAGGGTTTAATGGTCAGATAACTGATGAAGTAAGTAAGTAATAGTAACTACTAACTGGGAATCCACTTAGGAAGTGAGACGTGAGAGGTGCTTTTGCGCTCTGCCGGCCAGTCCGCACTGACTGACAGCAGAAAGTTACTGAACGAAAATAGTTTTTGTGTCTGCTCCACGGGAAGATATCAAACGTGTTGGTATGCAGCCTATTGATTGGCCCAGCGAGGGTGAGGAATCTACCGGTAAAGTTTGTGAAACACACGGCTCACAAACAGAACGAGAGCCAGTCAATGAGACAGGTGTGTGATGGATGTCAAAAACACGTCTGCAACCGCTTCACATGAGGATTTCCCATAATAGTAAGGGCTCGTAAAATGTAACCAAAGAGAAACTCTGCCATCCAGCCGTCAAAGATGCAGCCATTGTTTGTCCTAATTTGTTCCAAGTAGCTTCGGTTTCACAGCAGGTCTCTGCTTCTTTCCTGCAATCACTGTTTACATGTCATGTCAGTCTGCCCTCTGCTTTCCATAAAGACCAACTGGAGACGAAGGCTCACGGTGTGTTTCTACGTGTGTGTTTGTGTGTGCGTGTGTTCCTCCGGCGCACTGTGTGTCCTCTCCCATCCCCATTTAGCATTGAGAGGCAGCCGAGCATCCAATGACCAAGCCAATTTAAGTTTCCATTTCGGCTCAAATTAGTCCAGGAGCAGGAGGCTCTAATACAAAACACTCAGATTGTGCTGGATTTTCAGGGATTAGTCTCTCTGCTCGTGATTTGTTCAGGCAGCTTCTACATGAGCGGTCCTCGACCAGGAGGGCTGAAGTTACATCGTAATGCTAGCAGCAGCTCTCACTCGAGATTAAATGGAAACATGCCTTCATCTATTAAAAATAGCCGGTTACTTTAGTTTAGTCTGAATACAGATAGTTTTTCTGCCTCAACAGTTGTTCTGTGGGCAAATAAGGTTTCAGCTATAGGAAGTCAAGGTATTTGTACTACTTTGTATTCCTCAATCTGCTTGTTCCAGTGCTTTTAGAGACATATTAATGGAGATGATAGTAGATAATAATAGTAACATGATAAGTTGTAAGTACTGAGTAATGAGTTCTATCCAAAAAGCCTAAAACAGCTCCACTGCAGCGCTTTGATTGAAACCAGCTGTTGGAGATGGGACTGTTATTAGTTGTAGTTTAATTACATGTATTTGTCGTGTACAAACAAGACAGAGGCTTCTGTTTTTGTGAACCCACTGACACAGTGCAGATCGTAGTCAAACCAGCACCGTCCAGTGGGTTTGTCTGGTGCAGCCGGCGCCATGGAAGAGGCCGTAACAATCCCCTTTAAAACGCAGGGCTGAAGCTCCTATGGTCGTCATGTTTTCCATTCGAAATATTGGCGGTGCACAGTTTTATCTGTACTTTAACAATGTGCAGTTTAATATCACTGTAGTCCCATCATTTTTTTTTTTTGCAGGTTGTATTTCTTTATGTCTACATCTACACTGTTGCCCATAAAGTTGGAATAAAATGTGTTTTCCCTCTTCTCATGAAATGATTGTGACAATGTGATTTATTCTTGATAAATAAAGTGTTTATCTTCTCAACTTTATTGATCAAACTCTTCCAAACAGATCACAGTGCAACCTTTGCAAACTGTGTATTCAGGCTTACTCATTAGATGCAAGTGTATACTTGCGTTGCCTGATTAATCTTCATATAGCAACATAAATGGGATGCTGGCGGTGATCCAAACATAAATTGGGATTTTAAGAATAGCAGCGTGTTCTTTCTGAGGACACCACATTTTGTCACGGCTGGAGTGAGCGGGGCAACGGGAATAGAACCCAAAAATGCATCTGATTAGGCAGACTGACACAGTTCAGGGGCATCATTGATCCTAAAGCTATAAAAACTCACAGAGCCATGAGACGAGCAAGGGTCAGAAGTGGGAAGGCAAACAAATCCAAAGGGTAGGCAGGAAATCCAAGGTCCAAAAGATCAGGCAGAGGTTCAAATCAGGCTGGTTCAGACTCTGGCTTGAAAGCAAAGGCATGAGGTCTGGCAACTCTGACCGCCTGGCAAAGGAACAAAGGATCTTGGCTGGCGTATATAGTGAGTGTCTTAAGAGGGAATGAGGTGTACCTGTATTGTGATTAAAAATGCAGAGCTTCAGGCGATACTTTAGCAAGAACTGCTAAGAAGAAAATGATTTGCAGCAACCGTTCCCCGCGGTTATCCTGTGTTTTTTAGATGGAGCCACTGGAAAAGGATTGGCATGAACAGACGGCCTCAAGGGAGGTATTAGCAGGCAAGGGTTTCTTCTTTTTTAAAAAAGTGAGAGAGAGAGAGAGAGAGAGAGAGGGGGGGGGGGGGATGACATGCAGCAAAGAATCAAACCCAGCTCACTACAGTTAGGCCATAAGCCTTAATGATACACCTTCTACCAGTTGAGCTCCCATCATGCAATGTTTTATTCACTGATCTATGATTTTTCACAGAACTTTTCAACACGTCCATCTTCAACATGTCTGCTAATTTTCCCCCGCAGTAGAAACGCACAGTTAGTCTTCATAAGCACAGAGGGTTCTGGGGTTTATTTCACTTTGGCCTAACGCTCGGTGCATCTTTAAACAGCAGATCTGGATTGTGTGTAATTGTGGCTTGACAGCACATCATCGCTCCAATTAGAGCCAGCAGATGGAACACGTACCTGCGCCGTCACATGGCTGTAAAGAGAGTCAAGGAAACGCTGTCAGTTTAAGTTGTTGAGGATCACAAAACTGGTAACAATCTCCCATTAATCTTTATTCTGCCTTGTTGGCATTGATGCCATAATCAGAAAACAGAATTCCTGCGTGATCACATGTCAGCAGAATGTAAATAAAGGGGTTTGTGTGATTTAGGGGTGGTTTATATGGGCGTGTCTTCACTACATGATCTTGCCTTTCGTCTCTTCTCCAACTGGGGTGTACAGCGAGTCACCAGATTACCAAACAGGCACAGCTCAGGAAATAACCTCAGTGTGCTCCAATGAAAATGTAGTGCTTGAGTTAAACGCTGACATCAGCATGCTAACATGCTTTCAGTGACCTCCTGCTGATGTTATAGCATAGATAGGGTGTTTACAGTACACAGTACAGCTGAGGCTAATGATAATAACATTAGTGTCGCAGGTATTTGGTCTTTCAATATTGTAAAAATCTAAATTTCGAGCTAATTGTGCTGGATGAATCAATTGTTACAGTTCAGCCGGAGGGGCACCAGAGTTTCTGCACCAGATTTGCTGCTTTTATACCAGATGTAGCTACTTTCTGCCTGAAGTTACGAAGCAGGTAGTCACAGTGAATGTGTTGATACTCACATCCCCAAAGCTTGACTAACACATCGGCTAAAGACACGAGGGAGCACTTTGACACAGCCTCTGATCTGTGGTGTCTGGTGAGTTGCATGTAAATGCAGGTGAACGTTATTGTATCCATTAATTTACAGTGATGCAGATCAAGTTTGAAGAAAAGACCGAAGATTAAAATCGTTTTTTCCGCAGTCTCTGTTTATATAGTGGGCTGTAAACGGATGAGGTAATACCCACTCTTCTGTCTTCCACTCACAAATGAAAGCATTTGTTTCCTGATTCCTGTCATACCCGCGTATCATCATCCATTTATTAACCGTGTCAGAAACATCACCATACTTTACGTTTGGGATGAAAGACTTCATCTTACTCTTTTTATTTTTTGTTTTTTCGTTTATTGGATTCAAAGTACTTGGCACTGAGCTGATAACACATGCTGCTCACAATAGGAGAAAGGAGCCAACAGAGTGCAGATGAAGGTTGTTTGTGAACATAACCTAAGCAATTATTATTCTGAGAGCACTGGTTTAAAATCTCTTTGTAGCAGACAGTAAAGGTCCCGTATTATTCATTTTTTAAAACAATTTTGTTTCTTAGTGCAAAGTGATTTAGTGGAGAATGAGAAATATATAAATATATATTTTTGCAAATACTTGTTATGTTGTTTAGAGGATATTTAAATCTTCGTACTGAGGTCTGACTGTCTGGGATGATTTCACATAATCAATGCCTGATTTCTGCTACTATTGACACTTGATAACCATCCAGCATATTTCCATTCTGCCATCGCCTCCTCTGCAGCCTCCTCTTGCAGGAGAATCAAACTGCCCATCTAGATACTGTCACTCTTCCCAGCACAGATTAATTAACTGCTTATCAATCAAAACTTCCAACCGCTGCTGCGTCACATGAAAAGCAGTCACCTAGTGAAACACAGAGTTATTTTTGTTATTTGTCAGTAGTTGCAATGGAAAAATATATAAGCGGTAAGCGGTATAGACAACGGATGGATGGATGGATGGATGGATGGATTAAACTATTATGAAACACTTTTCTTAGAGAGTGCACATAAAAAAGGATGTCATGGTTATGTGTTTTTGTGTTGCAGTGCTGGAGTGTGGCAGGGGCGGAGCCGACCTCTGCAGAGGCAGCAGGACACACCTGATGGCAATCAGCCCATTAGGACTCCTCTTCTTAAACTGGCCTCACATTCACTCCTTGTCGAACTATTTCCCACATGTTCCCAGAGAGAGTGTTACCGATCGTCCTCCAGCTTCCTGCCATGCTGCCTCAGAGAGTGACTTTTCCCCTTGTGATGATTTTTGGTTTTTTGGATTGCCTTTGTTTCCGTGCTTTTTCCCTAGTGGTGATTTTTGGTTTTCGCTTTGTTGCCTAATAATAAACTCTCTTTGAAATTCTGCATTTGGGTCCACGCCTCCCTCGTGCACCGTAACAAAGGACTTACTTTCCAGAACAAAATACGTAGGAACAAAAACGAGGTCCAGCTCACATGCACGATTAACTGGATGAGCACCAAGCTACATAAGTTGACTCAGGTTTCCAATTAAATGCAGAGGCCAGAAATTACATGTTATGTTATTATATGTAATGTATATTAATTTCATTTTCCCCCTCTGCACATGTTATGTTTATCTGTCCATGCAAATATCGGCCAGTTCCTTGGAAAAATAACCAAAAACATTGATTTGGAAATTCAGATTAGCTTCTTTTTTGCAAGATACTCTGACAGTGAGTCAGGAAGCAAGGCAGGCTTCCCATTCTCGCCACTCAGATCCGATCTCAGACCACTCCAAATAATGGAGGACACTTCAGGAAGTAAGGAGTCGGCTGTGGTGGATTAATCTTACAGCTGAAGCACACAATGTGATAAAGTAGGTTTTCACTTGCAAACTGCTATTTTTGAGAGCTTGTTTGTGCCACTTTTAGATTTACATACATTTCTTAAAGAATAAATATAATGTTTAGCTCAAGTAACTGAGGATCTAAATATGTCCCTGAATTCAAACCTATTCAATAGTACACAAAGAAACATCTGGATTTAAAGCTACACTGGCTACACTGCACCCATTTTCAGTTTTCACAGTCTCAGTTTTATTCAAACTAAAAAAACTTTGAAAAGCCTTGTTGCCATGTAAGAAGTGAAAAGAGAGCCAATTCTTTTGTACAGATTCAACAAACAAGAAACAGTGTATTTTCTGGCGAGCTTTAGGGGTGCTGGTCGGTGGATTTTATGACCTTTCACTAGAAACATGCTCGCTGTTTCCTTTTGTTTCCAGTACGTTGCTAAGCTAAGCTAAGCTACCCAACTGTGGCTTCACACCGTACAGACATTGAAAAATAGTTTTAACCCAAAAATCTAACTCTTGGCAAGAAAGCTCAATTTTTTCTTTTAGAATTTGCTGTTTTATTCTGGTCTATGTGTTTCCATGATGTGTTTGCGTCCTGATTTGCATTAGCAGAATAAAAGCATAGAAACACCACAGATACTATATATACTGTGAAAAAGGAGGTGGTGGAGGTGGTGGAGGTGGTGGAGGTGGTGGTGGGCCTCTTACCGAGGTGGTACCCTGCTAAATAAAATGAACCGCAGAGACATGACTTCATACAGTACAACCAGCAGTGATATAAACATGCATGAGCACACACACGCTTGCAAACAAGCTGGCAGGTGGCGGAGAAGCGAGTCAGTGAGGCTTGAAGATACAGAAACACACACCGACAAATCCCTCTCCCCTTACACACACACACACACACACACACACAGACAGAGCTGTTCTCTCCACACATACAATCTTCACCCCCTCCCACCACCACTCTAATCGCTCTTGACATTTTTTCGTTTTCCCGTGGGCACATGCTCTGTTCCAGCCCTGCAGATGCCAACGTCACCCTCGGACATCCCTGCTATTCGGCTCTTATCTTCTGCAGTTTGCTCACGCTCCTGTTGCTGGGCCGACGATGCATCTGGCCTGGCCGGCCGCGCGCCTGTGGGAAAACGGTTCTGAGCATCGGACTGGGATGACTAATGGAGTTTAGGGTCAGGCAGGTCCGTGGCCACCCTGCCTGCTGTCTGCCCTGCTGGGAGACACTCTATTAAGTAGTCGCCCTGTTTCCAAAGAAGAAAAAAAGTCTTATTCTTGGGGTCACCTGCCAAAAAATAATGTTGGACCAAATAATACACTGCTGTCTGTGAGAGACAATAAGACTTATTGCCCCATAGCTCACAATAATATACTATATGTGAGAGGTTTATATGGTTGTTTATCAATACTACCACAAAGTGATAAAACTTTTCCAAACTTTGCAGACACTTTTAAAAGGACTCTTCCAGTAGTTTTACATGTTTCAACCAATTACACAGAACATACACTTTAGTGGACTACTTGAGTTGTTCTACTTGGGTTTGCACTACACAGCCAACCATCAATAATATAGTTCTGACAAAAATAAGTCCCATATTATGCTCAAACACATTTTTTTTCTCCTACAGATGTGGCTGCTGCAGCCTCTTTCTTCACGCTCTGTTTTAGAGGAGAAAAACAATCTGTGTGCTTTGCTCTCACGTTTGACATCTTCGTATTTCCGTGAATGAACAATGGCGGACAGTGAGGTGAATTCTGGATGTTTTCAGTGGGACAATCAGCCTGGTAAAGGGCTGATCAACACATCCCCTTATGACATCATAAAGGGAGTCAAATCTAAACGGTCTGTTTTCATACATATTTACTGAAAGGAGAAAAAAGGAGGATGGCTTTTTCTCATAGTTTGGGGTGTCTAATTATTCAGTAGCTTGTGTGGAAGACAAGCATTCATTGGCAGATCTTCATGAAGAACCTTTAAAGGTGTACTTTGCCGATTTTCAACTGCCTTTGTGTTATTACAGGGTGGGTAGTATATGCTAATGATTAGTTTCTTTCCTCTGTGGTGCCTGCACAAAGTGCTGCCCGCTTGTCGTCCAGCTCGCTGTCCACCAGTGGTGAACATTTATCAGCTGCAGAGCTGCTGTTCGAGTACAGTGCCCCTAATGTCATCCCGTGGAAAATAATTATATGGATAACAAGCAGGGAGCTCTGGCTGCAGTTAACTAGGAGTATTGTTAAACAAGAAAAGTTATCCTCACTGATTTCAGTTATTTAGATTTTTGTTCTTGACTTCAGTCAATTTCTTTTGACGTTTGCCCTCAACTGCTATTTGAAAGCAACAGCTAGACAAGTGTAGTTTTGAGAGAGAGTTTATAAAAGTGGTAATTTCCTTTATTTCTAATTCCCTGTTGCCTAGCCATGAGTGCCTGCTTGTAGCAGTGGAAAAAAATACACCCCAACATCTAAAACTGTGAGAGACGCTGGGCAAAACTGTCTATGTTCTTATTCTATGTTCTTAACTGTGAAAATGGCGCTTCTTCTTTCTGGAAATGACTACCTTGCACATTATATTATATCATACGTGGAGTGGGGAGAAGGGCTAACTATAGCAAATATAAATATCAATTAATATCATGAAACAGTAACGTAACAACATGACAGAAACGTACAGTACGTAAGCGGGGAATTGAAAACAGAGATGAGGAGCAGAGACGAAAGGCTTCCCACAGCTACACACCCTAATGCCACTGGCCATGAAGTCTGCAGGCTTTCTTTGTTTTCTGGATGTAGACAGTTTGCCAGACTGATTATATACTTTTCACACAGGTAGTTTAGTCTGAATTAAGAAGCAATTTGCTCAAAAATATGTGTAGCGCAGTGTCAAAACTTGGGTGCAGATCAAGAATCCATCATGAGTACATCAGAATGAGGAGGATGAGGTCAGGATGCATCTGTGCTCATACAGGAAAAAACTATTGAGTGCGCCTGTCATGATAACATTGATAATTAGTAGTTAGTAATTAGTAGTAAAATTTAGTAGTTTCTTCATTCTGTGAGCTAAGTGAGGCAGCTGGTAGGTGACTGGCCATGTTAACATGAAAACTTAAAGTAGGGAAAAACCAGCAACCAACGCTACAGTCAGAGCGGCTGCACAGAAGAGCTGGGGACACTGATGAAAGGTGTCGATCATAACCCTTTCATGCATAGAGGTCACTACAGTGTGCAGCTCTTCAAAAGCTGTTTTCTTGTATATGCATGGGTTTTGAGGGCGTAGTTGCACATCAGCCGCTACAGTGGATGTTACTGCATCATCTCATACACTGACTGCTACCCAGTGGGAAGAGGAAAAAAAAAAAGAGTGAAAAGAGAAACCCTTGCAGGAAAGAAAAATATGGGGACATCTAGTAACATCTAAGGAGTCATGCATTTGCTAAATTTTCCATGTATTGATTGTACATCATGCATCACTGGCTAGATTTCAACTACTGGACATGTAAATATATCTATAAAATCTATATATAAAATATGGGTTGAAAAAAAAAGGTTCAAATCTTGTTTTGCATGCCTAAAGATGAATAAAAACACGGTTATCATAATTCATGCATGAAAGGGTTAAGCAGGTTCCACTTGTTTAAGGTTTAAGAATACTGGCAGGTGAAATGTACTGTATGTAGGCTATCCTCAGTGCTGTCTTTTCTTTGTTTAATCATTGACTTCACCCGTTTCCTCCTTGTTGTTCTTTTCACATCCTCTGTCACAAAAGTATTCAGGAGAGTATGTTTTAGTTATTTGTGCCTCAGGCTGACAGTCACAAACCTGCTTAGATAGCCTTGTTAGCAGTAATATTTTTAGTTGTAGTTTTTTTTTTCTCCCTCTCACTGCACTGCATTCTTACAAATTAGCTTTTTTCTTTCGTTGCCAGACCTTGAAATTATTCAGGTCTTGCTGCAGTTTAATGGACCTTTTGACAGCATTCATGTGGAAAATCAGACCATATATCTGCTCAAACTGCAAGACAAATTTCAGACACGTCAGAAATCCGTCCAACTGTTTGGGAGCCAGATTGCTGGTCGTTTGGGCACTTAATCAGGCATAATGATCACCCTCGAACCGCATGTTAAACCAACACTGATTTGGCAGATATTGTTGGTTGGATATCATTTGTCTGCCTGGCTTTCTAAGAATCATATACACTACTCACAAAAAGTTAGGGATGTTCGGCTTTCAGGTGAAATTTCAGGATGAACCTAAAATGCATTCTAACCTTTCCAGGTGAACTTAATGTGACCTTCTCTAAACCTTTGAATGCACATGTCCAACTGTTCAGTGTTTCAGTACTTTTTGCACCAGCTGCTGTTCTCTAACAAGAAGCTTAACAGCAACATTCACAACAGGTTTGATCCATGAATCCACCAATACATTTCCTGCTTCAGTTAGAATTGGTATTTAAACAGTCCTCCTCATCCTGCTGTTCACATTCTGACATCATGAGACCAAGACGACACCTAACAGTTGATCAGCAGCACCTCAACACTGGAGGCTTCAAACAGGAAGTCCTCAGACGGAGGTGTTCACTGAGCTTAGAGGGTCACAGAGTGTCATCAGGAGGTTGGAACAGTGATACAGAGACTGGAAGAGTCACAGAAAGGAGAGGAGTGGACGTCCTTTGGCCACATCCCAATTTATTGAGACACTGAAAATGTTTTGTTGTGGTATACCTACCACTGTTGGTAGATTTTCTTCAAATAAATTGTTTAAAATGAAGAAATCACCATTGCATGCTTCTACTTAAATGCCCTACTTTCATGATATAATATCACTGTAACATTCACTTTTTACATTTTCTATATATTCCACCTGAAAGTCGAATATCCCTAACTTTTTGTCAGTAGTGTGTGTTCAGTTGTGTGCAGGGTCTAATAAACCAGAGTTTTGGTCTCTAGTGCCAAAAATAGTTTAGGTCAACAATTCACACCTATTTACAATCCAAGGAAGGCTTGTGTGCACAAATCACATTGTAATGATTATGGACAAAAGGAGACTCTTTATGCAGGTCAGGTAGCGTTAAATCCAATTAGACAGTTTTCTTGGTCCTTTGGGTGAGTTTACAGACACTAAGCAAACAAAGTCAAATAAATACGATAGGCAGGCAAAAGAATCCATGACAGAAGATCAGTTAGGAAGAGCTACAGGCACCAGATGAGTAACACTGCCGTTATAAAGTGCTGAATGTCTGATGAGATAACCTACAGGGGGTTTGATGATTCAGCTTTCATCAATTTGTTTGTTTCTTTCATGGGGAGGATCACCTGAACCTGAGCAGTCTGAGATTTGAGGTATTTACCTACAGTGTGTGATAACGATCATCTGTTTGTAGGATTACAAGCAGCTAAGAGGGTCAAAGCTGAATGACGGATGATGTATAATCAAAGTGTTTGGAGTATAATACAAACAGGGGCTGATGCGAGTAGTGCAGCGATTGGGTTCTTCATCAATTCCAGCTCATTCGCATTGATTAGGCTCGGGCTACTAATCGTCACACTACAACACTTTGCCATGGAGCTCTGCTGCTGTAGCACATTTTAAGTTTGCTGTGTAGTTTGTTACCATGTTGGGGACGTTTTTATGATGCTCACATTCATTTCCGCTGAGCTGCTTTCTGCTTAGTTCCTCCTCGAGTGCATTTGAGGCAGCGCGTGATGCATTTCTGTTGGCAGGACGATGGTAAAAGGTTTTTTTCTTTTTTCATTTTACAGGCCACTCAGCCATTCTGATTCATGGACCATAATGCACTGGGCTCTGCTATTTGGTAGACTGGAGGAGGTCATATGTTAAGATCAAGCTATAGTGCCTATTAGCATGAAAAACATCTCTGTGGAAGTGATTAGATGAAAGGTAATAATACCAGGTAATAATATAGTCACAGTAGGTTCAGAGTTTATTCCATACAGTTAACATGTAAACAAATTACTACGGTAAACTACAACCCCAAACTCTTCTAATTATTCTTAATTATTGTGAAGACATGTTAGAAAAGAAAGGAAAGAAAATTCAAATTTGAATTAAACACACATTTTTACATTTAAAAAAAACTAATGTGACTTTTTTCTTTTTCTCTAATAGACACTTCAGAACTTTATTTTCCATCATAACCTGCACATCTTCAATTTGCTTTAATCAACAAGTCTTCTGAAATACACAATGATGGTAAAAAAAAGAAAGTTTTATTATCTGACAACACCCTGGTGGTCTCATTAAGGGTTTGGGAACTTTGGTAACAATAATATCTACTTGGTTAAGGTCAGGGAGCATCTGCTGCCATGGATAAAAGAAACCAATGAGTACTGTCGATGGGAAATAGACTTTTACACTGCTGTGTGTTTCCTGACACTGTGCTGTCCAATCTTATCCACACTGACCCTCTTCCTTTGTCTTTGTGGCTGTTCAAGTGTCAGGAGCTCTTGACGGACAAGAATAAGATAAAAGAACAGTCACAATTCATGGCCGGTAGACGGTTTTGTCACTTGAACCTGAAGTTTTGTTGTTTTTTTGCAGACTTTTGGTTGTTTCTGTCAAGATTCTGACGTTTCAGACTTGTTCTTTCCCACCCAGCATCAATGCATTTGCATTTTTTCCCTTATTTTTTTTTTTTTTAATGGTGGGTCTCAGATACAGGACACTTTATCATTATTTGACACATTCAGGTTAATTTCTGAGCAGCTAAACTTAGATGCTATGCCAGCAGAGAGCTAAGAATTTCAGTTGTAAATCTGAACGAGGGTGGTGAGTTTGGTTTTAGTTTAATTTCTTGTTTGTTTATTCTAACCAGTGACTCTAACCTGGGCAGTGATTTGCCACTGGATGCAGTGGAGCAGCTGTGCGGCAGCAGTAGAAGGCCGGAGTGCCAAGGTTCAGCTCCCAGGTGTCAGTGTAACTGTGTAGGTTTAGAAAAGAAAAGGTTAGTGTGTGTTAATCCCCTGATGTTTGGTAACCTAAAGAGCAATTTCAAAACTCCCTCTCTTTCTCTTTTTCTCACACACACACACACACACACACACACACACACACACACACACACACACGTACTGCAGTAGTACTTGTCAGTGTTCGTAGTAGCCATCGGTCTCCTTGCTGTCATTCCATTTTTCATCAGGAAGAAGAAGAAGACAGATGCAACCAGGGACTGAGATCAGCTGTCCACTAATCTCCGGGCGAGAGAGGTAGAGAGAGACTTAGAGCGAGAGAGAGAGAGAGAGTCTGTCTGCTGCTCGTCTCGCCTCGTTGCTGTTACCATGACAACGGGCCGAACCCAGGAGTGTGGCGCTTGAGATTCTCCTCGTATTCCTCCCCTCTCTCTCTCTCTCTCTCCCTCGTCTTCTTCAGTCTGTCTCTCCCCTTGACCCACTCTTCCTCTTCCTACCCCCCGTCTCTCTCTCTCACCCCCCACCCCCCCTGCTAAGCTCTCTCTAACTCCCCGTCGTTTCACCATTCCCTCTCGTCTCCCCTTCACTTTGTCCCCGATACCACCCTCGCTCTCCTCTTTATTTTGCCCAAACACATCAGCACCGACAAACATCCCACAAATGTCTTCTTCAATTGACACATGTAATGGTGACTGACGGGAACAGTCAATGTTCGTCTTGTCAAATGAAGCACTGTTGATGGAAGAGTTGTTATTTTTGTTTCCAACAACTTGTGTAACTATCTCATCTCGTGCATGGTTGTTCAAATTAAATGAATTGTTCTGGTACAGGAAGATGATGGGCCCAACCTCAGCTGTGCCTACAAAGCTCTGATTGGCTCAGAGTGAGTTAGCTGATGTCCCTTTAATGTCTGTTACTAACTTGGTATCTTCCCCGGAGCCTTTTTGTGCTTTTCTCCTTCCTGTGGATCCTGGTCCTGGTTCTCCTGGCTGTGATCGTTTTTACTAATATCAGTGATTATTATTCATATATTAACTATTGTCATGTTTTTCACTGTTACCATTTTGCTCACTATTAGTCATATTCCTATTGTCAGTAATATAATTGCTGTTATTATTTTGGTCGCCCGCCTCTGAGCCTGGTCTTGTTCATGGTTTCTTCCCGTTAAAGGGGAGTTTTTCCTGCCACTGTTGCCTAAAACCTGACACTTGCTCATGTGGGGATTCTCAAATCCTTAATCTTGAATTCTTGAATAGTTTTGGTGTCTCTTTGGTCTGACAAAACAAAGAAAGAAATCTGGTGGCTGTGGCTGTCACCGGCCTGTAATGAAACAACCTGCCTACCTGGCTGCACTCTAGCTCGTAGCTTTAGAAACACGTCTGTCATGCAGTCGATGAGTACATGAGCAGTCGCACAAGAATGGCAGCCAAGGTTTGAGCTGCAGTTTCCCGGCATGAAGCACACATCAACTGAGCCGACGTACGAGACACCACCACGACTCTGTGACTGTTCTTCTCATCACCGTCGTGGACTCCAGCAGTCGGGCAGTGTTTGTTGGACGGGTGGGCTTCGATACTTCCAGCTGCTCTTGCTGCTGTCCTCAGTGTTACAGACCTTGCCTTTAAAGCCACGGTTGATAACTCTAAGAGGAGAGTGGACTTAGCCGGAGAATTTCAAAGAATACAACCTCCAGCTCTCTACACCTCCCATTCCAGCACACTTCAGTTCTGCCTCCAAAGCTGCCTCCCTGCAGAGGAAGTTGTCATGCATGTGCAGGCAAACCATGGCAACTGAAGAGGCCAGGTATGCAATGGCATACACAACGGAAGCACAGCAGATGGCAAACCGGCCACGGAGCCCTGGTTAGCGGGCAGGAGCCTTGGAGCTGCTCAAAGATCTGGGGAAATCGCAAGCCAGCCAGCTTTAGAAGCTTCGGGCGGCAGACAGGAGCCGCGGAGCTGCTTGTGATCTCCCAGCTGTGCTCCTGTAGTTTCAGCTACTCCAATTATTTTACATGATGAAGTTTCTAAAGCTCATCCACTATATTTATTAGAAAAGGCTGTTTGTGATAGTGTTTTTAGATTACAGACGTATTCCTGATATTTGTCAGTTGTGTCTAAACATAGAGCAAGGCACACACAGCACAAGCAGACAGGCAGAGGCATGGAGAGAGGTGGGGTGGGTGCGTAACGTGATAAATTCATGAGGTTAGTGATAAAGATCAGCTCTGTGTGTGATTATAAAGGAGCACAGTCGCTTGGTGACTGCTGCAGAGAAATGCACTTCTTGTGAGAACAGGCAGGCTGCTGCTCGCCTGACAATCGACTTATCATTGCTTCCACCTCCGGTGTGTCCCCAGAGCAACAATGAAACATTAACTATATTTCACATAGCTTGAAATAGCATTGTTGATTTTTCATTGCTGGAGGTTGTTTCTCGGCCAAAGTGTTTGCAAAGCTCCTCCTGAACCGCACGGCACTTGAGACTCCTCTCAGCCTCTGACTGGGAGTTTTTGTTCAGGCACAGTGGACTCCTGCAAATGACATGAGGACTAGCACTAGGAGGAGCCAAAGGAAGCAGGTTTTTCCCCACAGATTTCCTGTCTCACGCACTACTGTCAGGATGTAGTGACAGTTTGAGCAAATATGACAAAAAGCTGTGTAGGATATGGGATGCTAACGGCCATCTCCTGTGTCGGAGTCGCATGCTTTGTTTAATCATTTGAGGCATCTGAATGCCATTTCTCCCTTTCTCTCCACTCCTCATTATAATCTGATTCCCTTCCTGCCTCCCTTTGTTGCTCCCTCTCCCACCCTCCCCTCTCTACCCCTCTCAGCCCATAAGTCCACCTCTACTTGCTGTCAATCCTCACCCTACCTGTCCCTCCCTCTGTTTTCCTTCTCACTCTCAACCTTCCCTTACTTGTTACTCTCCTCCATCTTCCCCCTCTCTCTCCCTCTACTTTCCTCCGCCCTCGTCTCTATGTCTCACACTGAGGTTTCCTATAGACTGTCCCTCCAGCACTCCACAAATTAAAGCATATTTCATCCACAGAGGAATCTACAATGACCCAATAAACTGCAGGGCTTCCCCAGTTCTTCTACCGCTTACACAGAGTGTGTTTATATGCGAGTGTGTGTGAGTGTGTGTGAGTGTGTGAGTGTGTGAGTGTGTGGGTGGGTGCATGTAAGATTATATTAAAACAGCAAGCCTCTAGGTTATACAAGTTCTCATTCCAACACAAAATAAGACAAATTAAAAACACGGATATGTCTTTTTTTCCCCCCAATGCATTCCTTTCTTTTCCTTCTCCTGTTTGCTTTCTCTCTCCCTCCTTTTCTACATTGTCTCTCTTTCGGTTCCTCACCCGTTTGTTCTGCAGCCTTCCTCTTATTGCCTGAAGAGATATACAGCTGCTCCCCACAAGGCTTAACCTGACTGCTCCACTGACACGTTCACCTCCTCTTCTCCCCTTTAATGCTCTTCCCTTTGTGCGTTTTTTCCCTTGTCACTGCATTCTTCTTTCTCCCTCTCCCTCATTTCAGCCTAATTAGACATTTTTCTTCTCTCTTCTTTCCTCCTTTTCATACTCCCTTATCTTCCCACCTCCCCTCCTCCAAGGCTGCAAAGTTCCTTTTTACTCTCTCTCTCATCCTTGAAGTTTCCAGTTGTGGTAAGTCAAAGGAAACCTGACTTGCTGTGTGGTTTTGAAATGTTTCGTCACTCGTATCATCGGTTGAATTTTCTGGATGGTATGAAGTTTCCTGGTGTTGAACTTCTGAGGGTTATTCACTCCTTGATATCATTAGTGTTTTGAGTCAGTTCTGATTATGTGGCTGCTCTCCTTTTGATATTCTTTGTGATCTACGTAGTAACATTCTCACAGGACCGTGTGTTCAGATCTGTGTGTGTGTGTGTGCTTATTTAGCCTTGAATGAATAAGGTGTGTCTGTCTTTTAAAGTACCACAGTTGCACTCGCTTGGTTTGCTGGTTATATGCAACCTTAAATCAACAGTTTGATAATAAATCACCAAAGCCGAGGTTCGGCTTCAGATAAAAAATAAATGCTTCATCATTAATGCTGTAAGCAAACTTAAAGTCACATTTAGTTACAGTTGCACCGATAGAAACTTGATATTTTATGATAATGTCACATCTTTTCTACAAATAGTCCTGTCCTTTAATTAGATTAGATTAGATTCAACTTTATTGTCATTACACCTGTACAGTACAAGGCAATGAAATGCAGTTTGGCATCTAACCAGAAGTGCAATTTGTAGAAAAAGTGCAGAATATATATAAGGTATGTACAGAATATACAGAATTACAGGTGCTATATACAGAGTAGTGCTATGAACATGTGTGCTAGTAACTACGGTATAAATATAAATATAATATACGGATTAGACGAAGAGTGGAATGTACATATAATACAGGTGTATACAGATTGAGGTGATATACATATTACCTAGATTAATGCTTTATCTTTCATTTTCCTCAAAAAGTCTCAAAAAGTTAGAAGGACATGCAGTGTTGCCACAAAAAACAGCAACCAGGTCCACAGAAACAAACCCAGAAGAAGAGACTTGGCTCAAAGCCACCACTGAAAGAGAGATGAATGGAAGTGAATTAATGGAAATGACAGTAAAGAGGCTTCGCCAACTAATTATGTCAGTAAAGGCAAAACAAAGTTATCTTGTTGGCCTTTTAAACAAAGCCTAATTGTTACATACTGTAATCCTCATTGACGAGAACAGGGCTGCTGTTTATCTGTGCTGCCACGTTGAACAAGATCTGCATGACGTGTTCATATTTCACACTTACAGAACCTGCAGTCTGCCTTTGAATCGTCCAATCGTCCACTTGAAGTCCAATTTATTACGTCTATTAATTCTCTCTCTTTCTCTCACTCCCGGTTGTATCATTTCTGGAGAGACTCCATCAATCATGCAGTTTTGATTTGAAGTGTCTCACTGTCACCTGCGTGTGCACATGAAAAAATAACGCATGAAAAACATCTGCTGAGGATCTTAATAAAAGATAAAGGCTTAAGGCAGTTGTGCTTTATTAGGAAGACAGCGGAGAGAGACAGGTGACATATAGGGAACAAACCCAATAAGCAGCTACACCTGACTAGCAACGTTTGTAAGAGACAAACAAGCCCAAACTCCTTTATAATAACAGGACTGTGGGGTCTATATGGGGACATGCCCACCCCTGCACCTCCCCATCCCACAGCCACCATGAACAGTCATTATTATAAATGACTATAAGCTGCAGTTTTAATAAACTGTATAAACCTTTTGACCTCTTCTACCATACCTGTCCTACTTCTTATTAGAGGCCACTCTTACTTAATGCCTTTCAGCATGCTAATGTCGCAGCCTTTGCGGCTGGCGTCAACCTTTTCCAGTCTAATCTCTCAGTCAGGCAGTAAACTCGTTTTAGACCACAGAGAAGACTTGAGATAAACTTGACACTGAGTGGCTCAACACACACCACAGTTTACCAGGGGTCAGTCCCACTGCGCCACTCCTTTCCGAGCAAGTGGTGAGTCCACACACAGTCTGGGTCTGAGCCCACTTTCCCTATCCTGAGAGGGAAAGGGGGATCAATTTAGGGTTTGGCCTCTTTATAAGAGTCTTCCAGTTTCTCTTACTGCCACTCACCTTGCCTGAGGATGTTCTGAGCTACATGGTGTGGATGGGAGAAGGATGTCTGGCCTATTTAGCTTAGTTTTCTGTCACCACAATCCAGAGCAAGATAAGTGAAAAATAGATAGATGGCTGGACGATATGGAGTTACCCTAACATTACTACAAAATCACTATAATCACCAAATAATACATATGTCTAACTCTCTCCGCAATTAAGAAAAATGTTTGCTCTGATTTTGTTTTGAGAGTGTTATATGAATGAAGACTGCAAGTGTGCAGTGTTCATTAGTATGAATAAGTGATTAAAAGAAAAAAAACAACAACATATAGATGGTTGGCTGTGCCTCAGAGGTAGAGCAGGTCGTCCGCTAGTCAGACGCTCGGCGGCTCGATTCGTGGCTGCAACATGCAGACTGGAGGAGCAAGATACCGAACCCCAAATTATGAGTGTTTGTGAATGGTTGGTTCCCCTCTGATGAGCACCGTGCATGGTAGCCGCTCTCATCAGTGTATGAATGGCGTGTGAATGGGTAAATGTGAATGTAGTGTTACAGCAGTCAAAAAGACTTGAAAGGAACTGTGCAATGCAAAACCTCACAGGGAGTTGCATAACTTTTTGAAAATCTAAAGGTGGCAGATCAGAAAACACTATGAATAAATAATAATGCTGCAAAACAACCTCTTTTGTTGTTTAGGTATGATGGCGTGTTGCTTTAAAGATTTCAAACTGGATAACCCTCTTTGAATATAAGAGTAAATCCATGCAAGGTCTAGTCTAGTGTAATTCAATAATTATTTACGTGACTGAAGCTGCACTTGTAAGCACTGTACATGTTTTTTATTAAAAAAAAAAAAGGGCCACATATGGCTTTGACATGTGTTAATTATCATCATACTTATGTGAAAGTGGCTTTAGTCAGACAGCTGCAGAAATAAAAGTGGTTTTACATTTTATCGTGTCAGTCAGAGAGAGAAATTAGTGATACTGTACATGTGTGTGAATGTGTGTGTGTGTGTGAATGTGTGTGTGTGTGTTGGCATGGACAAAAGCTTAAGACTTAATTTTCCCGCCAATCACATGATGGAAATTAATGTCACATGTAATAATGGAGAGAAATATATTACCATAATTCTCTTGGACCTGAAAGACATATAATTAGAGATTTAATTTCTTTGCTCTCTCCCTCTATTTCTCTACACACACATACACAAGGTCTGAGCCTTGGTAAGCCATTAGCCATCAGCTGTCTATGCACTTGAAATGTGTCTAACCACACGGCTGGTGGTGGATGTTAAATGCAATACACAATCTGTGAATGGCAAAGAATATGAGTAAAAGGTAGGGAAGGCCCTCTTCAGGGATAAAGCATCATGTTAAAAGAAGAAACCTTCAGTGTAGACTACAGCAGCTCGGCGTCATTCACTGCCAGCGTGAGAGTCTGTAAGAGTCTTGACTTTATAAAGCATCTCTGAAGGCCACTAGAGTCAATTCCATCGGTGCAACACCACGTCAACATTAATGATAGGCCTACCTGAGAGTACTTGATGCAACAGCTCCCAAGAAAGCATATAAAGCATTTCACTACATTCGAGCTGGCAGCAGAATGAGGAGGTGTCCAAGCTGAAGAGCTGTGTGAAAACACACGGTGGTGTGATGAAATTGTAAGAATCTTATTTGGCTTAAACTTAGAGCTGCAATATGAAACCAAATTCTCCTTGTTTGAATGTTAACGTGTGTATGTGTCTAGTAGTGATACAACAAATAAAAGCTTCAAAGTATGTATGGACCAAGAGGATAACAAGATTTTTAATGCTGCTAATGATGCTACTAATTCTTAATATTCAACATATCTACTGATGTATGTTATTATAGGCCTATATTATAGGTCTTTGTCAGTTCCTGTATAATATTTGGTGATTTACTCTCCTAAAGGAAGAGTAAACAATCAGCAAATGACAAATCCTCCACGTCTGCAGTTCCCTTTCAGCTTTCTCGCCTCTTTCAGCTCATTGTTTTGGTTTTACTGCCTGCAACTTTCATATTTTGATTTACTCTCTCGGAGTGTTTGCTCGTTAGTGGAGCGTTTATCAGACAAAGTGCAAGATATTTCCCTCAGGAGTTGATGGAGACTGCAACAAAGATAAAAAGAGAGTCAATATTGAGGATTGGCCAAACGCACAACTCTAAAAGAATGATTATGTTGCTTTTTTTTTCGGCTAGATGTGCAAATAGGCAACTTTTTGCAAACAAATTAGACATTTAAGGTACATTTATGTCACTGTTGTATATACAGCTTGTATTGCGCTGCCCCTATAGCTCAAAAAATCTATTAAATGCAAGTAAAAATACAAAAATATGTTTTCCACACCAAAAAAAATCATACGTGACATGAGGTACTGTGTTCCAACTTTAGATAAATACAAAAGCACCATTGTAAGAATCTGTATAACAATATCTGAAACACATACTGTACATAGGCAGTCTTCTTTAAAATGTGTTTTGGAAATATTGGCCACATAACTAGACAACAAACACTTTGCTGCATGTTCTGAATGCATTAAAGATAAATGCAGATAAATATCAGTAAATCAGTAATTGATCAATACCCTCTTGCAAATGCTAATTGTTGCGACCGAATAAGATTTTCTGTTTGAGTTCAAAGACTATTTCTAATCAAACCTTTTCTTATAAAATGGGATTTTCTCCTGGCTGACTTTTACATCTTTCTATCCAACTCCTCTTAGGACACACATCTTCGCTAAGGTTTCAGATTATAGAAAAAGTTTATTGGACTGTCTTTGGCTCATTTTTTTCCTTACAGCTTATTTTTCTGTGAGAAAGAGCAGAGCAATATTTGGACAGCCTCCGGCCTGTGCTGATTGGTTGATTCATGGCTTCGTGAGCTGGTAATTGGATGATGACAGTGGGGTGGAACGCTGGAGAGTGATGATTGATGGCTGCTGCTGCCTGGACTTGCTGTAGCTAAGATCTATGTTGCGATATTGTTTTTGTGTGTACGTGCGTGTGCATGTGGTGTGGGACTATGTCAGGGCATAGCGACCCAATCAGGGGAGGAGATTTCTGGGAAAATACTTGAGGGATTAAGGAATGTATGTGAGTGTTTTTCACAATTGACTTGCCTGCACGTCTACGTGCTTCCGTGCATCCACATGTATGCATATGAATTCCTGAGTGAGAGTGTGAGTCTCTACAGGAGGCCAACATGAAAAGCATCTCCAGCCCTCTCATGCAGCTCCAGCTTTGATTGACAGGACATGTCTACCGTATGCCAAACTCCCACCCACCCAAACAGATTCCCTGCTCCCAGTGAAATGAAGGTAAGCGAGATCCAAGTGAGCAAAAGAAACACTTTCAAGTCAATGTCAGGAAAAGAAAAAAAACTATATTACAACTAAAGTGGGAAAAGGTTGTTCTCTGCAAGCTCACCTGGAGAACTTCACTACAGAAAGAGGGCGTACTAGATGACAAGAAGCTCTCCACAAAAAAAAAAGAGAGCAGTCTTGTCCACACTTTAAAAAACTGGCATAAATCTGCTTCTACAGACATCTGACCACACAGCAGTTAACAGTCTCTATGAGGTGTGTGCTTGATCCTGAGAGACTATGTGTAGTAAAAATCAAAGCCTGAGGTTGTCCATCATGCACATTGTCTATAACAGACAAGCAGCCAGAGGAATAACAGACAGCCGTGATGGAGCCGAGGCCTCCACGCAGCAGCCTGCAGACCAAACAGATGTGTCCAGTGGGTGATGGGAAACATCTGCCCGCCAGCTGAGGGAAACATGAAAGATTTGACTCCCTTCTAACACGCTCTATAAACTCTGTTGAAGCAGCTAAGCCTGGAGTCACAGCCAGATTTGCATATCGACAGATAAGATAAGAGAGAGACAATTTCTATTTTTACCTGTATCTTATATTACCTATAATTTTCTGCTGTTTTATGTGATGTACTGTCTCGTAAATACGGTAGTAGTTCTCGAGGCTCTTATTTAAGATATTACATTAAAACTTTATTCAAACAAAACTATACTTGAGGAGAAAATACAATATAAGTTCTTACAATGTCAGTGCTAGACTTTAAAACTTTTTAATTACAATGGCTCTTGATAAAATATTTGGTACATTATGTCGTGGAAAAACAAAGGAATCAGCCGGACACAACTTCAGCAGCCTCGGAGAATTTTATTTAAGTACAACACAGCTTCACAAAGCACTTTAACTCCAAAGTTCTGATCAACTTCAGGGGCTTGTGGGTCGTCAGTGTGGGATCTCATCACGGTAGTTGCAGCAATGACCCCAGCTGCTTGTTTGGAGGAGGATAGGGGTTGGGATCTCAGAGGGATTGCATGAATTTTTCATATGCTACATGCCTCCAGTGAGGCTCCATCCTGACAGGTGAAAAGCATGTCTGTCAAATGACCTCCAGAGGTCAGTGAGAGTGCAATGAGAATTTTGGAAATTGGTAAGAAAACAATGCTATTAAAGACTATTTTCCCTTAAAGCTGAGATATTGTTTTAGTATGAGATGACTTCATTTGCAAAAACAGATAAATGCCCTTCTTAAAATGAACAGTCATGAACAGCCATTTGATTAATATTCTCCTGAGTGCACAATAAAAAATCGGCCTCATGAAAGTTTATTGTGTGATACCCTCATCAAAACAAGCCAACACCAGTTTGACTGATATTCCCAGGAGTCCACACATAAAAAGACAATTTACGGAAATAACGTAAAAAAAACAAAAACAGAAAAAACTACAATTTGTTGTTCCAAATGAGCCCTAAAGACTTGTGACACTTTTGAAATAGAAATGTTTATCAATCTCTCAACCAGAAAAGAGAGAGATTAATCTTAAATGTAAAACAAATGGGCTATTCGTTATGGAAAGGGAGACAGCTCAATTTGATAGGATGGACAGAAAGGCAGGACTGATTAAATATTTGTGATGACTTAAGTGATCGGACCTTTTTTTTCTATGATTAAAGCAACATGAGGTCGCCACTGCAGATGCACTTTTTCACTCAGTGTTTACTCTGATATTAGAGGCCACGTCAAGTACTTGATGAACAATGATGCACATGCACACACATACATATTAAGTGTGTTTTGCAAGGCAGACAGGCTGATTAGGCCAGTTCACATCTCTCTCTGTCCTTCATCTCCCTTGTTGCTTCTGTTGCCGTATAGAGGTTAGAGAGTTAGGGAACATTAGCTTGCAGTTTACTGCATACAGCCGGTGGCTGCACTTTTAATCTGCCAGATTTCACAAAACTGGAGTGACAATTGTGATGGAAGTTTCTGGAGCTTCAGAGCTCAGACTAAAGTTCATTAATATATGAATGATATGAAAACATGCTGATTTGTTTTTCTGCATGAATAATTGTTTTAAAAAAGACCATTTGTTTAAGGTATTACACATGACCTGATAATCCAATCTGAGTGTCAGCCCCACCAACACGCTTAAACAATGCATGACAGTGACAGGGGACCACCTTGTGGGTGATGGACAGACACAAACCAGCTGCAGTTGCTGATCAGACTACACTTGTGCTGGTGCCAGCAGCTCCTTAGCTTAGCTTAGCACAAAGACTGGAAACAGGGGGAAACAGCTAGCCTGGCTCTATCTAAAGCTGCAGTGACTTCCTGTAGGCTCCACTGGTTTCTTAGAAAGGTGATGGTAATGATACTGGGTCTGATTGACAGGCTCTTTTCATTTTGTCTGACTGCTCAGCTGTTCCTTAGATGATATCTGGCCATGAATGGCGTCAAACTAGCAGCAGTACAGTAGTAAAATTCTGTATCACATTGTGTGTGGATTCAGCTGCCTGTCCTGTTTCCTTAAACAAACTAGCTGCAGTTTGTCTATTCTGGTGCTAAAAAACCAAGATGGCGAGGGCCATGAAAACAATATGGCGACGCCTGTACAGCGGGACTCAAGGCCTCAAAGTGGCGGTCCACAAACCAAGCCCTGAGTCCAGATAGAAATTCATAGTTGAAAAGTAAATACGAAGATGGAATGATGCAGGCGGCACACAAACAGAGGCAGCGCTACGGAAACGAGTCAAGCTTGGCTTCCCCTATACCCGATCTTGCACGCCGATTGAATCTGACAGCGGGGGGAACACCCTGCAGAAAATCGGCGGCTCAACTCGAGGCCTCTGTTTGTCGAGGGACACCCGCTGCATCATCCCATCTAAGGGAGTCGGGTCGACTCCAACTCAGTGGGTTTGATCTTTTCAAGGTCTATATACAAACTTCCGTATGACAACTGGTGACATCATATGTGACATCATATGTGAGGTCACCATTCCAACCAACTGTGACATCATCTGTGAGGTCACCATTCCAACCAACTGTGACATCATCTGTGAGGTCACTAATCCAACATCAGAATCAGAATCAGAATTCCTTTAATAATCCCCAGGGGGAAATTGTTTTGTTACACACAGCTCCAAAAGAATAAGAATAAACCTCAAACACACACAAAAAAAAAGAAGTAACAGAAGAGGCTAAAGCCTTAACACAACAAAAGACTAGGGCTGTACTGGAAATGGCCTACTAGACTGGCAGTTTGTATTGAATAGGACAAAATGTGGTTTGTCTTATACAGTTTGCAAACAAGCAAAATCTGCAGCATGCATGGGACCAGTCTACTTCACCTACTGTGTCCCACAATGCAAGGCGCTTACCGTTGCATGAACAGAGACGTTTCAAAAAGCCATGTAAGGTTTGACGTATTTCTCCTGAGCAGTTCACCTAAAGCGGTTAGCGAGGGAATTTCAGGCAAGAAATATGCTACCCAGCTGCTGGACATTCACTTCTGTTAGATTTACAAGGACAATTTAAGTGCTTGTTCCCACTTTGGTCGACCTGCTTTCTTGGCCGCTAGCCTGTTAGCTTACCAGTGGAATTTCCCATAGAGCAGACCTGGGCAGCCACATACGGCCCTTTGGGCATCCCTGTCTGGCCCGTGGTATGTCAGTCATAAACACAAACGAACAAGTATTTATGCTGTGCATGCAATACAACTGTGTTGCTTTTATTTTGAAAAGCCTGGCATTATTATTATTTACGTAAGGACGCACGTATCTGCGTCTGTCTGCTAGCCAGCTATCCCTAGCCCCCTAAAAATGTCGGTTGTTTACAGAATGTTCTTATACTTCTGATTACCAGTAGCAGCTAATCAAAATATATAATTTACTTCCTTTTACAATGGGAGTAAATTAACCAACAGATATATGAGGACCTCAAATAGTAAGTGTTGAGCTTTTGGTATTGATCATTGACTCTGTCATCCCCTTTCAATTACATTATGGCCAATTTGTGTAACACATCAGTATGCTGTTACAGCAAATGCAGTAATTCTTACTTATTTTCCCTTAAACAAACCAGGCTGCAAGCACAGTTATAAGTTGTTTTCATTTCGACTGGACAACCAGCTAGTAAGGACGACAAAATGATGGACATTAGGTGATTACATTCTCAGAATCTATAAAATTGATAATGGGCTGTTTTCACTTTCAGTACCTGAACACCTGCTCAGGTTCGTCTTGATCAGTGTTTCTCTAATAGGCTCAGAAGACAAATTGAGTCTCCCTATATGCGGTATTGAGCCACAATGGCGGCACACCTGTGTGGTTTCAATTTCCCCAGTCTCTCTGCTCCAATAGCTCAGCGCGGGGACGGCAGAGACAAACAACATTGGGAAGCTGCCACAGATGTGACACCAGCGAAATGATGATGGCACTGACCAGAACACGATAATTGGGTGCTGCTATCTGTGACTGGGTGACTATTGACTACATTAGTAGATGGATTAGGAATAGAACTGCTGAAGTAATGAGACTTCAAATGTCCTGATTTGGACTGAGGATCATGGAACTAAAGGAAACCGAGAAGTATTTTGTGACTTTTACAAAAGCAATGTGCTTATTACAGTGTCCCTGTGAGTCTACAGTAACATTTGTTTTCACTTTAGTCTTATGATATTCTATGCACTATTATCTTGAGAGGCAGTCACGTGGTATCAATAAACAATCCCAGGGCAGACATAAGAAACTCCAGGGGGATTAAATCCAGTCCACAAGTCCTCTAGGTCCTATAGGAAGAGCAGGAGGAAACTGCTCAGAACAGGACGTCTACTTTATGAGATAGCCCTGGTGCTGCTACCCTGATCTGGATAAAAAGTCAGGAAATTAATGGATGGATCGATGAAAATAAAACTTTGCAAGTAAAAAAGATGTCAGGTTACTTCTTTCATCATGCTGGTGGAGTGGTTCTGATAACTGCTGGATGGATTGCAGGGGAATAACGTTCAGATATTCGTGGTCCCCGCAGGATGAAGGCTGTTGCATTTGATGATCCCCATACTTCATTTTGCACCACCCACGGGTCAGAGTTTTTACTCATACAGTGAAATATCTCAGCATCGACTGGATAGATTGGCACAAACATCACTCACAGTTCCCACATGATGAATCCTACTGACACTTTTGGTTCTGAGTGAAATATCTCGACAACTATTGAATGAACTGTCATGAAATATTTTTTTTGAGGATGAATTCGTCGGACATTCTCGATCCCTTAAATCTTTTTGTGATTCCTTGAACCTTACACAGTTGAAATCAATGGTTTCCTCTGACCTCTTGGATGTCTTTCATGAAACTTTGCTTGAACTCAGGAAAGGTTGATAGGTTTAGGTCTTCTAATCAAAAAGGCGAAGTCTGGGTTTTATGTCTTTATCACCACTGATCATTTAAAAGATACAAAAAGCTTTTGGATGCTTCTGGTTGATTGATCCTGCTCTGCACCTGTGAAACCCTGCCTTGATGTTTCTATGAATGGATGTCCTACATCTAAATCCTTTTACTTTTTACTGTGCAGGAAGTACATAAATCACCGAAAGCTCTTAGCACAGGAAAGGTAAATGGGCCTGATGATATTGATCCCAGTTTTTCAGAACTGGCAGCTGATTCAGTTGCTTACATATATTTTTAACCTGACAGTGGTAAATAAGTGGTGAGATCCAATGATTTTAGATACTGTATCTGCAGGCCGATTTCGACATATCCTCTTTACTTGATAAAGAAAAAAAAACATTGTGAATCTCTTTATTAGTTTTAGATTTGACCAGAAACTATTTTTGAAAAGCATCTTTTTAACAGAGGACTCTCAGAGCAAGCAGCTCAAATATGATATCATAATCATTGCTCTGATGCTCTGTCGATTCACAAAGGTGTTCTACAGGGCTCTGTGCTTGGCCTACTCATATTTACCATTTACATAAATGATCTGGGACAAGATGTGACAGGTGTTTATTTTCAATTTTATGCTGATGATAAAATGAATTACTGCTGTGTGTCAACCTCTGATGAAGCCATCGACCACTTGCTGATAATACGGAGCATTACATTATTTTGTACTGGCAAGAGTAGACCACAGAATATCCTTTCAGTTGTAAATCTTGAGTGGAAGGTCAGTGAGAGCTTTAACTCCTATGAATACCTTGGGCTCAAATTACGGTTTTTATTTCACAAACAAGTTCTGTTTTTCTTTTAATGTAAAAAAAGAGACTTTCATGTTTTTTTTGTGAACTGGATTATGGGAAACTTGTATGAATGCATGCCCCTGCTCAGCCACTGTGTATGATTGATACAGCTTACCATGCTTTCCTTAGATTTATCACCAACTGCATGGCCATGATTCACCACTGCCAGCTTTAGGATGGCCTTATCTGGCAACCCACAGGTGCACACACCGGTATAGCTTCATATACAAGGCAATTCTTGGGCTGCTCCCATTCTATCTATGTATTTATACTTCACAGAAGTGTGATCTGTACCAGATTTTCATACAGAGCATGCGAAAATGGCTTTTAGGTATTCTGCACCCTCAGACTGGAACCGTTTTAAAACTTCACGATCTGATTTCAGTGAATGCTTTTAAATCTGTTTTGAAATACCTGGAGACTTTGCTGGACTAAGTCCAATCTAAATTAAAAACAGCATCCCTGTGCCAAAATACAGCCTCATAGAAAACTAGTGTAAACAGTGTAGACTCTTAATCTTGTTATGTTTCAAATAAAACAGCACTTTAAATGCTTGGTGATAAGGTTTACCACAGTTTGGATCTGAGATGACTTTGATTTACATTGTAGTACCACAGTGCATCTCCAAATGCCTGATAGAAGCTTGTGAATAAATCTATTCACATAGATTTAGGCAGACAGGCGACAGCAGATGGACGACATCTCTGGAAGGCACATAAAAAACAGTCCGATGGGATGGCAGGACAGCAAAATGAAACACATGTTGCTCTGGTGGTGTCGTATTATTCAAAAACACTCCAAGGTAGAACGAGCCGAGCCGTCCACCAATCGGAAGATCGGTGGTTCGATCCTCAGCTCTGTGAGTCTACATGCTGAAGTGTCCTTGGGCAAGATACTGAAATCACAGCTCGATGGGGTGTCTGTGTGTGGAAGAAGACTCCTTCAACTTATTCCTCCGGTGTAAAAGTACTTTGAATGGTCAAAAAAAAATAGAATGACATTATACAAGTACAGTCCACTTAACATACAGTACAATCATCAGCATTGCATCACAATATAGCATTATACAGTATATTATACATAATTGAATCCATATGAATGCAGTTTAAGTCTGACCATAACCTTTGCCCGTAGAAGTTAGAAATTTTAATCTTAACTTTAAAACATTTCCTTAATCTGCCCCTAACCTGAGCACCGGCAAGTTTGTGTTTTGGTATAAGTTATTGCTGGGTATTCCTACTTCCAAGCCACAGGAGGAGCAGCATGTGTCTCAGTTCAGCGGGAAACCTGCCAAATAAGAGCTTCTGTCTGTAAATGGTCTGATATCACAGCAGGCTACTGTTCTGATGTCAAGACAGCCCACAGCAGAAGTCAAAGTGTGAGTGTTTGCAGGCTAACTTCAGTTGGTACATGTTCAACGTATTCATTGATGAGGAGGCTTATTCAGGATGAAGTTAAGGGAAATTCACAGAACAGAACTCGGTGTAGTGGCAAAATGCTGCTTTTGAAAAACACAATGACAGACTGCTACTGCAGTGCTCACAATACACAGGTTCTAGATAAAAATGAGTGCAGATTCTGTACAGCTTTACTTCTTCTACACCAAACTGTTCCAAAGTAAAGTAAAAACCACAAAATAAACCATAAACAAAGACTGATGGAAAAACATGCTTATCTCCCACACAAACCAGCAAAAACCTGCAGCTGATTACATTTACCTCCTTCGGTACGTTTCTATCAGTGATCTCAAAAGAAAGATGCTCTGCCTGGTGGGCTGGAGGTGTGAATACAAATATAAACTTATAAAATATAAACTTGTCTGACATATGAATTTATCACCCAAGGCTTTCTCAGAACTGATTGCTTCGATTCATTTTTTAAAAAGGAATTTATCTAAATCAACTGAAAACATTGGGTATTTAAATGAAGGCCAATTTCAGAACTTAAGCTGTTCAAAAGTGGCCTTTTATGAGGCTTTTAGTTTTTTAGTGTGGTTGAATGAAGGTTGCCAGACGGCATATTTGATCAGCAAAATAGACTAAATTATGTATATTTTTCTTCACCAGTTAACGTCCCTCTACATTCTTTTCTTCGATGTACCTTTTTTTTTCATCTATTCAAAGCACTGGAGAGAAAAACAAGAACACATGCACTCATTTTATTTCATCAGTGGTGCAGCTACCCCTGCCAAACCACCAAAGCCTCCTCTGACCAGCAGCTGCTTGTTTTGGCACCACCAGACTCGGCTCCATTCATTTGTCACCATTTTCTGTCACTTTGACTGGAGAATGACATAAGACGTTTTGTCTTGGAAATGAGAAAACAAGTTGTGCCTGATTAACACATCTCAATAGGGGGGGTAAGTTTGTTTGAAAAAGAAAAAAATAAAATAAATACAGCTTTGAATAAAAAAAAAAAAAGGTGTCACATGGACTCATCAGGAGGGAGATGACAGCTCAGGGGAGACTGGCAGCCGTTAAGAAACCAGACAAGCCAATTATCATCAATCAACAGGGCTGTTTGCAGACTTCAGTCAAGGATGCACAGTGCTGAGCAGGTTGAAAATGTGCTAATTTTCAGATCACTAAGTACCCGTTTAACATGTAATCAATGATGACACTCAGTAGATTTTAAAACTTAGCAACAAGACCAATTTAGGCTACTTTATGATTTTTTTTACCATATGTATAATTTATTCAGTACACAAAGACATTTGAATACATCGGCCAAATGGTTTCCAAGTCCAATCAGCTGTGGATACTCTGTATCATACAATGTTTAGAGAACATTACCAAACTCAGAATCATACTCAAGGGATTTGGCAGCTTTAAATAGATGAAACAGGCCGGTTTTCTACTTTACAGTTATTTCCCACAAACGTTTAAACTATCAAAATCCAGTTGCATGAAAATACAACCTTTCTGGGAAAACATATATACTACTTTGTGTGAGGTTCTGGGCTATAAAATCCCCCAATCTTGTCAAATACTCTATTTAGGTCACTTAGATGGAAATATACACAGAAAGGACCAATATCTGACCAAAATTGTCTTGGCTGCGGCCAAGAAGGCTATTACAAAGAACTGGCTTAAGACTGAAGCACCAAATCATAAACAATTGGCTGTCTCTGATAGAAGAAATACTAGAAATGGAAAAGCTCACATACAAGTTAAAAATGAAAGAAGAAAGCTTCGCAACAGACTGAGAAAAATGGTTAAGGTATATATCAACGACTAAAAAGATATAAACAAATAAGCAGTAACAGAATAAGACTGTATCCCCCAAAGGCTCTGTTCATCTAGTTTATACCAAATGTGTTTTTTATTAATTTGTATTTTTGTTCGCATAGTCTGTTTTTTTATATTTTAGTATGTGTACAAGTGTGGGTGTGCGTGTATGTATATGTATACATAATTTTATTTTATTTTATTATTATTATTATTATTTTATTCCCATTTTTGTGCTTAGTATTATGTTATTTAGAAATGTATACTGTACTGCAACAAATGGCAAACTGTTTACCCTTTTGCACAAGTTATGAAAATCGAAATAAAATAAAAAAAAATAAAAAAAAAAAAAAACTATCAAAATCCAGGAGCATGAGGTCAAAATAAAGATACAACCTTAGACAATAGACAGGTGTCTCTCTGTTATACCCCTAGAAATAAGTTTCTGTCAGAAATCCAGTAGCAACCTAGAAGCAGTGCATATCAGGAAGCTGGAAGCAGGAAGCAGGAAGCAGGAAGCTGGAAGCAGGAAGCAGGAAGCTGGAAGCAGGAAGCAAGTTCACCATGTGGTGATTGGATTGTGATTGGACACTGGACTCGGTTAAGACGTTATTCTTCATTTCCCCTCTGTGCTAAAGCAACACCTGTGAGTATTATTCATCTAATGACACGAAGCCATCGTGTTTGAGTGATTATAAGCGCGGCTGGATGTTTGTTTGTTGATGATGTGTTGCTAAGTTAGTGAGTTGCTGGTTGTCTTTTTGACCATGTTAGCTGTGCTGTCATTATATTAGCTACGTGGCTACGCTAGTTACGGCCTGCTTAATGCCTGGATACTGTTGTGATGTGTGTATTTGATCAACAATGCTGCTTATTAATGCAGATATTTTTCACTGTATTGTAACTGCAGTTTGACAAGATTCCCAGTAAGCTTTATGGGATTTCTTCATCTGTGTCCTGAAGTTTTTTAGGAGTGTTTGGAAACAGTCCATGACGTTGTACTTCATGAAATGGCCACCAAGAAAACAGCCAAACCTGAGAAATCTTATTAAGTCTCTCTTTTGAGAATCCCAAATGATTTTAAGAGCTAATCTGACTTCAGTGTGCATGGTTGTAGTACTTGTTGTGAAAAGTAGTGTTTCACTGTAAGGCTTCATACTTCACCTCTCCTCCTGCCAGGCTTCACTCTTTTTGACCAAGTTAGAATCTCGTGGCTTCATTTGGCAACAGACAAATGGAGGTAAATTCAAGCTTTCTAAACATTCATCTGGAAACCTGACCAACACCACAGATCGGCACAGTATCCCGAAGAATTACGTCCATTTTGAATGACTCTGCACCTCATGATGTACCTTGAGTGCCAGTCGAGTAGTGAGCTCCTTATGTAACAAGGTGGAAGGAAGTGGCTGCTGTGCTATGGAATCCGATTTGTTTCAAAAGTTTCAAGCAAAACTTATTAAAAGTCAATCAAAATAAATGGATTTTTAAAGTTTTTAAAGTTTTTTTTAGTTTTTTAAAAAACAGCATACAGTGATTAGTACTTACTTTAATCTTGAAGCAGTTGCTTGTACGCCCCCCTATGCTTCCTCTTCATGCATGCCTTGCATGGCGAATGAAAGACTCTTTCTCCCGCTTGGTGATTAGAAAAAGGTCAAAAGACTTTATAGATCCCCAGGAGTCAATTCAAGCAAACAGGGGAACAACCTCAAAAACTCAACAGCCAATAGGAACGCGCCCTTGAAAGAGCCCGCCCACATGATAGGGTTGTGTCAAAACTCAAACAAAGAATCTGGCAGCACCAACGAAAAAGCCAGAAGTGTAACCAAAAGAGAGAGAGGGCGAGAGCAAAACTACATCCTTGAACAAAATAAAAGACAGAGTTATTTGTTTTCAAGAGACATTTTTTATTTTGAAGGTTATAATTTTTTGCTTGAGTTCATTTTTTTCTCTCTCAAATCCATTTATTTTGATTGACTTTTAATAAGTTTTGCTTGAAACTTTTGAAACAAATCTGATTCCATACTATGCCACACCTTCACCATTGGTATTTGTTGCTGTCACTATAATATGTCATATATCTTTCCCCTTACTAATACCAGCAGTGCCATGTACAGGTAGAAAGCAAGACAAATGTCGGCATTGGACATAAATGCATTTTGTCTTTGACTGTATTCCGAAATGTGTAATGGTACAATGAGGGAAGAAAACCAACAAATGAAACTAGAACCATAAGATATCGCAAGATTGTTTGATTGACAGGTATTCTTTGGGTAGTGCCGTGTAAAACGCATCACACCATTAAGCACTGAAATACAGTAAAACACAATGAAGTGACAGCTACTTCATACTGCATTGTGTTTTTTTTGCTACTGTTATGTGCTTAATCAGCAATGATTTCTTTAGTCGGCTCACTTTTAATTTACATTTCTAATTACGCCATCTCCATAATTAATCCAATATGCAGTTTAATGAAGTTATGCAAATTAGAATAAGTGGTGGATAATTTGTCCGATGGTTTTGGATTCTAGTGTACTCAAATAGTAAACACTGATTCCATTTTGCAGACAGTGTGTTGGAGAAACTTACGATAACATGTGATACGGAAAATTTGGTGCAACTCGTGTTTTTTTTTTTTAAACAAATCAAAACCTGAAAGAAGAAAAAATAAAAAAAGAGGTGACTTAATTTGAATATTTTAGCTCAAAGGTGTGCGTCAGTCACCGAGAAGAAAGATGAGCCAAATAAAGCCATCAGCTGTCGTCAGGACTCTTTGAAGTGAAGGGGGACGAACATACATCTTCGTCTAATGATAACACACATGCACACACACACGACCAGTTTCCCCTGGGGATGCTGTGTTTATTGTCTACATTCTCATCTAATGATGGTTTGTGTATTGCTGATGCCAAATCAACAAGCTGAATACATTATTTACTTGCAAACAATCTCACAAACATAGTGCAAAACCTCTCACCAATAACAAAACTTCATTTGGTTGGATGACTTTTGTCTATTCCCTAAAAGCTGCATTAGCTGAAAATAGACCAGTAAACTTGGTGTCACTCTTCTCTTAACATTCATCTCTGTGACGTGGTCCGGCTGGAATTTAAAATTATTATGCAAAGAGATTTTTATGTAATCAGAAGTAATGTGTGATAGATGTGCTCTGCGGCTGAAACACCAGGTGCTTTGTAACTGTCAGTGTATTGGGAATGAATTAAACTGCCGTTATATACCAGATTAATGATTTCTCTCAGAGTAAGAAATGAAACTGAAAACAATAAGGGTAATGTATTCGCTCCTCAGCTATTAAAGATAAAGGAGTTCTGTCAATTTGTAATTATGATTGCTGTCCATCATTTTGATATTTTGGTTGCCAAAGGAACATTCGTAATGAGTTTTGTGTCCCACTGCCATCCTTCGGCCTACAATGCATGTACATGCTGAGTGGTATAATATGGACATACATGCTTTTAATGCCATAGCACGTTCACCTAATGCATTTTGAGTACAGTCCACTTCCGTGTCCACCTCCACGACCCTGAAAAGGATCAAGCAGATATAGGAAAATGAATGGACGTCATAGTACACGTGCAGGAGAATGTTTTTTTCTTGTAAATGCAGCTTGTGTGCGAACCCTCTGCTTTATCTGTGACTTGCAGCAAAGTCACGGTTCTGTTGAAGCCGCCTTACTGACTGCCAAATTTACTTCACAGTTAACGGGAGAAATACCTTCGATAATATTAAATAATGCACTCTGCTCACTGAGTACAAATTAGAATGGTGTTCGTATGTTTACTGGTGCTGCAGTTAGTTGGTGATGACTGTGTCAGGACGGAGGAGGGAAACATTACCTTTTATTGGCCACTAATACGGAAATGTTTTGTGGTAATGGCTTTTTATAAATGCCCACAAACCAGGAGCAAATTAAACATTTTAAATTGTTCACACTCTCTCGAGTGAAATAAAAAAAAAAAGCCTAAATGCTTCTAAATTTAGAAAAGATGTTTGCTTGTTTGTAGCTGCTTGTTGAAGTTTTTCAGGGTTTTACATCCTCATACGAATAAACCATGTCAGAGACAGAAAGCCGATGGAATGATAGTGTTGCTCTGTGCCTGCTGGATTTGTAAACTGGCCAATGTGTCTTAACAAGTTGACCACAACAACTGTTTTGTCTAAATGTGAAAGTGTCAATACTTGTTGCAAGTGGCCACTTCGGGTCACGTTCACGCACACAGAGTACAAAGAAAATGCTAGTGTTGCATTACATGTGTGGACTTCTTCTCTGAAGCGTTAGAGAGAGAGAGTTGGTTTGGGATTACTAACTCAAAACAGTGGATTTCATATTTTAGGAAACATTATGATCAGTTTCAGGTTCACACTTGTATCTCTTTCACAATGTAAGACTACGGGAAAAAGAGTTTTGGGGCCCAAATGACGCCAAATGGCCATTGTCTTTAAAGCCTGGTGCACTTCCCAATGCGTTTCCCCATCTCTTCGATTGGCCAAGAAACATGCTAATGCTGTACGAAGCCATATGATCAACAGATACCTGCGTGTGACATCACAAGCGAGGCCAAAAACTAAACAGAGCGTTTTTTACACATATTTACGGAAAAGGGAGGAAGAAAGAAAGAGAGTAGACACACCGGAGATGCATGTTTATGTTGAAAAAACCATTAAAAAGTGCATAATTGCATAGTAAAATAAGAAGTGTTGTGCTCAGTTGACTGTGTTACAAAGTGAGATTAACTGGATAACAGAGTTCACCTGAAGTTTACCATTAAAACAGAGCTTTTCACAGGGGTCCATCACTATGGTAACCTATTCTGTATGTTAGGCCATGTTAATTTGAGAGGATTACATCAAATTATGTGAACAGCCCACATGGTGACCGATGGAAAAAATGGAGTCGTCATTGAAGTTCAGAAGTTCTGTATTTAGAAGCAATTAGGAGCAAAAGAATGACTTTGCTTTCCATGATAATAGTCAGAGACAGACTGTAAGAAATGTTGGAAGCAGACCCATTAGCTCATACTGGTTTTAAAATAGGGCTTCTAACAAACACCAGGAAGTTATTGACCACAATTATCAATAATGAATGGCTGCATAGTAATTGTGGAAATGCTTTTATTCGAGGCAGGATTCCCGACAGTGGTGGATTCAGCCTCCACTGTTTTAAACTCATATTTCATCCCAGCAGATCAGGGGAACGTGAGGCAACTTTGAGAATGAAAAACCTTCACTGACTGAGATGATGCCCACTTGCAGCACCTTCATTTACAAAATGTGTCTGAAAAGTAGCAAGGGGAGTCCAAGCAGCACTTCAGTAAGAGAAGAATGAGAAAAAAATAAGGCATCTATTTATGACCTACTACCAGCACTTGTACAATTTTATCATTGCATTATTCTCTGATGTCTTTGCCTCTCACTCTTCTATTGACAGACCCTGCGATGACCTAGTTTCCCCACAGGGACTGACACTTATTTTATATCAAATATCCTCTTGATCTATCGATTCTACAAGCTGAAGGTATTTGGTGGTACATATATCTCTATAAAACCATAAATATTACTCCACACAGGCTGTGGGAAAGCAGTTTGTATCTCAGCTGCTAGATCAGCTCCTTTTAGCAGATTTCTACAAGTTGAGAGGCTCGTGAGAACATTTTTGGTACAACTTTTGTGTTACCTTACGTTTAGTAAAGCACTTTTTACTATGTTAGACAAACAAATGTGTGTCGCCTGATGTGCAGGGATGGCTCAACAAAAAACGCAACACTCTTGGGCAGAGTCAGCAGTGTAACCTGGAAGTTAAACTACTAAATGTCTCAGGAGTCAACGGGAGCTTTGGAAAAATGTTCGTTATTTTGCATGTAAAAAGTTGTTTCTAATTTGCTTTTTTGGAATCGACTGTTTTTGGTTCAACCTGACTACCAACCAAGGCGTCTTTCTCATCTCTCCCTACCAACTCCAGCTTTCTGTACTTTTACGAGAGCCACTTGGCTGAGCTGGCATCATTGTCACCTCCACAGAGGCCAGCCATCTCCAGCCTCCTCGCCTCCCTGTCTGCACCTCTTGCTGGGTTTAAGAGTTTAAAAAACACTTCAGTGACTCTCACTTACTCTCCCCCAGAGCAGGCGAGGAGATTGTCTGTAGATCTTTCAGGCAGACACAAATCGGGCAAACTGCAGCGAGGCAAAATAAGAGAATTATCTCTTGCTGGTATTTTTGCGAGGTGGATTTCGAGGAGGTGAGCAGGAGATTGCAGCATGTTTAATCTGTGGCTGACTGTGTTTGAGGCGCTTGGCTTGAGAATGTGTATTTTCAACTTTCATTCATCCATTCTTGGTCTTTCCCAGGGACTCTTTTGCTCTTGTCTTGATATTTATACAGATATACATAACAGGTTAGTCAAATATTGGGCCTGCTTTTCAAAATAAAATACATCTCAAACTGTTGACAAGAATCTCCAAATCCAATTTTATCATCCAAAAGTTTGGGATCTTCTTATTGTCTTTTGGGGATTACAACTACAGACTGTAACTCTGTTACCGCTGTATAATTCTCTTCATCTGTGTCTCTATGCTCACCATTGGCTGTAGAGCAACTTCTAACAAAAACAACACGAGTTGGAGCAAAAGTGTTTGATCAGTTGGCCGAAGCTGCTCGAGTATGGCTCGGTGTGTCAGTACTCGGGCAATACATGTGTCGGCTGCATCTTTTGATCGAGGTGTCCCTTGAAATGGAACACAGCCATTTGCAGCTCTGATCTTCCCAGAGCAGCCACAATCCAACTGGTGGTCAGAGGACAGTTGCAAGGGAGGAAATGTGGTTACTCAATCTTGTAAACTGTCACATTTCCTGAGGTGATGCAACGATTCCAGCCAGTCAGTCAGTTTTGATTGTTTATTGCAAGTGCATCCACTTACAAAAATCTAACTCTATGGGTGTCGGCCAGGGCTGTTTGAAATTAACCTGAGTTACGTTTCAAGTCGGTCGAGACAAATTCTAGCCCCGTCTCAAGTCTTGTCAAAGCAAGTGTAAGTCACGCGTGTGCTATTTGTTCTGGTGTAACTTTTTCTTTTTTTAAACTAACTTTTTTTACCTGAATGTGCATCTATCAGTTTGTGTGAATGTGTGTGTGTGTGTGTGTAGTAATCCCCGGTGGTGTGCAGACTGTTGTGCTCTATTCAATAGTGGCTGAGTCCAGTTCATTTCTCTAGCTGTCTATTTGCAGGGCAGTCAATGAGGTGCACTCCCAACCGTCTCAGTGTCCCAAACACCTAACCTTGTCATCCATCTACCTGACACACACTCCTGTCTTTTTTTTTAAAACCTTCATTTATCCAGGGAGGGTTTGCTGAGCCTGCATCCTGCTTTCCAGCTACACCCTGTTACACACCCACCCAGGTCAGGTATTCCCTGTCTGAGAGCTCTCTCAGATTTTGCTTGACTGAACTGGGCCCGTGTAGTGATGAGGGCGAGTATGAGGGCATTCATTACAATATGCACTTATGTCTTAAACTACCCACTGAGCCTTTCGGCAGCAGAATGTATAATGCAGCTCAGAATGCTGAGGAAAAAACAAGACCAGGAAAGTTGCAGTGTTGCATTTGGAGTCAGAAGGAAAACCAGGGATTGTGATGTTGGCAATCACGAGTATTTGTAATTATGTTTTGGGTCAAATGGGACATAATGGTGTCATGAGCAGAGATTGGGACGGACATTGTGGAGAATCAGATGTAGAGAAGGGAATGTGTTGCAGCAACTAGAAGGTGGAAATTAAAGGTGTGGAGTGGGGAGGGATGGAGTAGTGACAGGAATAGTGATCCTGAAGCACAAGTTGAAAGAAGTTATCACAGAGAACAAAACACGAGGAACTAACTTCACACGAACATCTAGAGGATAAACTCAAAGAAGGAGCCGGGGACGTGAATCTACCAGAGCAGTTGCATCAATGATCTGGCGATGAGTGGAAGGAGGGCCGGGACAGAAATAGCGATGAGCTAATGGACGGCAGGTGTGTGAGCAGAAGGAGATGCCGAGCTCAATGAAACCAGGTTTGCGGGTAGACTTGGAGACCGGAGCTGGCAGACTGAGGAGTGCAGTAACAACACACTACCACAATGAATGAATGAATGAAGAAAGAAAAATGCTGAACTTGTATGAGATGGTGGTGAGGTTTTTTTCCCTGCTCATTCACAAGATGCCAACGTTCTGATTTTAGTATAATGATGACAATGACTAGATCAGTACTGGATTAGCTTTAAGCTAACTCTGGTACGTCAAATAAGTAACATTTATGTTCAATATTGTACATGGTTCCTTACAAATAAAATAAATAGAATGGAAATGATTATAATCCTTGAAAACGACGCATCATATCTCTCAACTGTGAAAACTAACAACCCAGATTTGAGCAGACTTGATTGGTCCTCCTCATGCCCAAATCACAATGAGCTAAACAACAGTAACACGTGTCCTAACTTGACATTTACATTGAGAATCTTGGCATTTGAGTAGAAGCAGTGACAACTGTAACACACTCAGTAGCAAACAGGGAGTGTTTGTGGCAGCAGTTTTAACTTTCCAGTTGGGATTTAAATGCTAAATCATGGTGGTAAAGTGCTGGTGACATATATCCAGCCATCCGTCCATCCATTATTTTAGCAATTCTCGCTTATCCTAGTGGCTGGAGCCAAATTCCCGGTTGACATTGGGCGAGACGCAGAGTACACATTGGACAGGTTGCCATTTGATCACAAGGCTGACACATATAGCCGAGCAACCATTCACACATAAGGGCTATTTCGAGTCGCCAATTTAACCCAACCTGCATGTTTCATGTTTGTGGAATGAGGGAGGAAGCCACAGCACGCACAAGAAAACCCACGCAGGCACGTGGAGAGCATGCAAACTTCACACAGAGAGGCTTCAGCCACCTGGCACGTTCAAGCCCAGAACCTTCTTGTGCTACAATCCTAACCACCGCGTGTGTTACTTCTTTTTTTAAGACTCTGCCAGGTTGACAGGTTGTAAGGTCACTTTTGAGGCTGTAGATTGTGGTATTGTTGTTATTGTACAGGTGTCGCTGTTTGTGTCTGACTCATGTATACAACAATTTCAACAGCACTAGAAGGCAAAGTGTGTATGTACTAAAAACCACTTACTTCTTCCCCAGGCCTCTGATAGATTTTTGCACATGTCCCCGTGCTTGTATAGGGTGCAGACACTGAGGTAATCCTCACTGATGGAAAAACAGTCACTCTCACAAAGCCCTCTGTCTGCCCGCTGAGCGTGTGATGAGATAGCGAAGAGATTGCCAGGGATATTTGGAAAATTTTCCTCCACTTTGACAAAGAAAGGACACCAAGGAGTACATACAAAGAAATAAAGGTGACAGGTGGCTCTTGCTACAGTCTGACACCACTGGAAAAATTACTCATTTAGCACTACAGTCGTCCCATATGCGACACTGGAGGTCAGGCTGTGATGTTTCATTTACCACATGGGATATCTTGGGTGATATCTCCAGCAGCACTGCTCTGTGGAAGTCGCCTGGAAGTTCGGTAAACTTTGGTACTGTTCTGCAAAATCTGAAAAATTAGACTTCTTTGCTCTTTTTAGATTCAAATGTCTCATCGGCTGCAGGATAGATTGGGATGAAGATCCTCTTTTTCCTCTGGTTTTCACTCATTTGGTGAAATACAATAACATCTGAGGGACCGGCCCAAAGTTTTGTACAGACGGTTTCTAGACTTGTAATGACTTTGGTGATCTCTTTGACTCTTTTGGTTCACAGTGAAATCTCTCAACAACCACTGGATGGTCATCATAGATTGGGTGCATACATGCACATGCACATGCATAGTTAACCTTTTGAATATTATCTGCTGACATTGGGCATGTTAGCATTGTCACCGATAGCAGGCTCATGTTAACATTTAACTAAAAGCACCTCTGTGCCTAAGTGCTGCCTCACAGAGCTGCTAGCATGTCTCTGGACAGTAAGTGCTGCACCTCATTACCCCCAAAAGTATTCCCATTCCAGCCCAATGCACGTCACACAAAGCATTAAAATAAAACATCAGCTCATCGAGCTTCCCCTTTACATCTCCATTCTGGTCTAAACATCAGTCAAAAATATCACATACAAGGACGAGCATAAAAAAGGAAGAACAAGGAACAGAAATTAATGAGATCACTGTCATCCTATAATCCTTCTGCTGCATTTCCCAGTGCTCCATCTCTTAGATATACTTCAGAGAGACACATATTTACAAGGATAAAACTAAAACATGGTGTGTTTAATACGGATAAATGCATTAAAAAAATTAGAAGACGGAGAACAAAACCAAGACAAAAAAGGAGAGGTGGTGGGAGTGAGTGTTGTTATTTAGTTAAATGCATATGGATTTATTTGTATTTTTTCTAACTCAGACATGATACTACTGACAACAATGGACTGACTTTGTCAAAACCTGGAGGGGTGGTGGGATGATGCATTGTGTTATGGCCTCTTGCTTTTAAAAATAATTCGAGATCATGCATTTTGACCTCGTTAACAGCCTTGAGAGGCCGTAATAACTTCAAGTGGCTGTCTGATTTGAATAAAGCTTGGAGGGATGATGGATCTTGTTGTTCTTCAGCCCAAGGGGTTGATGCATAATCTGTGTGGGACGAGATGTTTACATACTGAACATCTATCTATCTATCTATCTATCTATCTATCTATCTATCTATCTATCTATCTATCTATCTATCTATCTATCTATCTATCTATCTATCTATCTATCTATCTATCTATCTATCTATCTATCTATCTATCTATCTATCTATCTATCTAGAAATCATCATGTATTATTGATGATCATTTCCATCTAGCAAAGAGCCCTAAAGAAAGTAGAGAAAAACAAGCCTGGTGCACACAGCGACAGCACGAGACGGAGCAAAGAGGATTTTATAAATCACACTCCCATGGTACTTCATTCAGCCTTCTCTCATTGGGTCAAAGGTCAACTTAACATCTCTCCAGTGCTTAACTTTGGCGTGATGCGGCCAATGAAAACCCTTTCCCTATCACGGTTCACTAAACGCCCACATTTATTGTGCTTACAGGGCAAAGGGCAAACGTGTGGCGGGCAGGAAGACTTTTAAATGCATTAGATGCTGCAGAGAACCATCTCTATCAGCGACGCCAGAGCAGTTGATAAAAGTAAGAAATCCAAAGCCCACAAGACAACTTCGAGCCACCGATCAAACCAAGAATGGTAATGGATAAGGACCACGGCTTGATTTAACAATTTAAACAGAAAGAATGTGAAGTAAATAAGTAAACAGCCCAGAGAGAGGAGAGAGAGAGAGACTTTCCTTAAACAAACATAGACACGCACATATGGACAAAGCCAGACATAAAAAGAAAAAAGACACCGTCCCTTTACATTAAAATGGTGTTTATTTAAGTGTAGCTCTGCTCTGTGCCCAAATTTATATTCCCCTAAAATACGGGATCGCAGTGCATCTCTGCCTCAATTTCACAGCAGAGAGGAACATAATGAAATCTCCTCTATTTATGTGGATGGTTTCTCTGTTGCTGCTTCTTTCAAATTGTGAAACAACTGTTTAAAATCATTTCACGGAATTACAAAGAACGAAATGAGCTCACCTAGTTGCCTTGCAATGAACAGAGATCAGAATGTTTTGTGATCTAATTATTGGAAATCACAAGCGTGCATTAAGTCGGCAAGAGGATAAACATTCGGGACTACACGTGCGATGTATGCACACATTATACTGTCTGACGTTTATATATATATATATATATATATATATATATAACATATATTCAGCTCTGTCTTATTCTAATATGCTCATCCAGACTGAGATGGAGGAAACATAAATCCAACATCATGTCTACCTGAATCACATTCACTGTTAGTATCTAATGTCGTCACTCTGCATGTACGCACACAGCTGCTGTATTCAGCGAGCTGAACACACTCCAGTAAAGGTTCAGGGTTCCATAAACAAAGACACTAGTAGTACATTAAAGAGACTGAATATTTATAACTCCCATGAGTCAAAGTAAAGAGTAACTGAACAGTTAGCTACAGTGTGTAGAAATGTTGATTAGCAGCACATTAGACCTAAAAAAAAAACAAACAGGTAGTCTGATAATTTGCAGTAAAACTAAATGAACAACAATCACAAAACAGCTATGATAAACAGTCTCTACTTGTTCAGCGCCTTTCTAGTCTTTTCGACCACTCCAAGTGCTTTTACATCACATTCATATTCTCTCGTCATTCTTACAGGAGGAATGGTTGGAAAGTTGGATGATCACTGATGGATTTTTTTCACGCTCAAGGACACTGTGACATGTGGAGCGGATCAATCTTCTGATTGATGGACGACGATCCACAGCCACGTGATCCGTCGGTATTCTAATAAAAGAGCGCCTACAGATTGTGCTCCAACAAAAGTATTTTTTGGAGTAAATAAAAGCCTGTCAGTTAAACTGCAAACTGCAGTTGTTGGCAGAAATCTTTGACACCACAGACCACAGCCTGCTTCCTGCGCCCCACTTCTTGTTAGGTTTGGGGAAAGTTTGTGCTTTGTTGATATTGGAAAACTCAGCTCATGCCTCAAGTCGTCATTGACTTTTTCAGTCAGACCATGATCTAAATATAGCTATAGCTATAGATCCTAAAATATAGCAAGTACTTTCAGTTGTCTAAATATAACCGTTTTAAACATTCATCGTGCTTTAATTGCCAAGAGTAGATACTGCAAATGAAGCTCTAACTAATGTTATGTGAGCCTAAAACTTGAGAGGCAGATGTTATTTCACACTTTATATACATGTGCTATATATTATTGCAGCCACTGTGTGTTTTGGACAACATATTGTAGTCTACAGGATACCAAGTTCTCAAAATCAGGCACAAAAATGTCACAAAAACTATGAAATCTGGGACATTTTTGACACTGGTTCTTGTTTATTTAATGCATTATTCAACATTCTTAAACAAATGCCCTGAAGACCTAAATACCTCCGTGGAGAATGGACTGTACTTCTCTTATTTCTATGGATCACTGGCTAAACGTAGAAGATGTAGCAGAACTTTGAGATGTTTCCAGCAGCTAGTTTGAAGCAGCAAAAGTTTATAAAACTCCAGCAAAATAAGACACGTACATGTACACACCATCTTAAATGTAGGTCCTGAGTCTGTTTTCCTCTTGCTGTAGCACTCACTGTTTGTATGTTTTAACATTTTAATTATCTGTAGTTAGTATTCAGCATCTGAAAAAGAACATAGAAACATTAACATTAGGTCTTATTGTCATCACACCAGTGAATTTAAGAGTATTCTCTGTTCATTATTGCCTTTTTGCATCCGAATCTTGTTACATTTTGATCTTTCGTGTTGATTTCCTGTTGTTTCACTAGTTTCCAGAATTCATCCTGAGTACAGGCTATCTATCTATGGCTTTATAAGATGTGTTAAAAAGTAAATGAACACTTCCAATAGACCTTTCTCAACTCTGTCCGTCTTTGAGCATGTTTCATGCGTCAGCCCACAGCTACCATATGGGCCGGCGCCCCATCCCTCTCCTCCACTCTGCTTTCATTTATCAGCACTCAGACAGGAAGTGCTGGGAAATTGCCCCCATCACTAGACAAATGTAGAGGCCATGAAACTCCTCTCCAGCCTTATTGCTCACCTAAAACAAACAAATGTAAGGCAATTACACTCCAATTAGTCCATATATCATGACAGATGGGTCCACATAAAAGCCAAATTTAAACTGTAACAAGTAGTGAAGCTGACACACGGAGCAGGGCCCACTGAATGCTGCAGGTGCTGCGCAAAATTACAGTTGTGTGCAGGGTTCACCATTCATTTTATGTCTTGCAGTGTTCTTTTGTGTTTTTTTTTTTATGTTTTAAGGTCAACAACCAGCAGACGAGTTCATGGAAGACATGTTTTTCATTAACCTTCCTCTGATTGCCCATTACTCGCTGTCTAGTAAGCCTCCAGATTTTTGTGGTCTTTAATTTGTGCTGATGACTGCCTTATTGCCTAAAACGTTCACATTTTAAAGATGCATTTAGGAAATCCTGTTATCTTCACACCAAGCCAGCTGTTGTCCGTGTTCTACACCAGTTACGAGCAAGACAAAATCTTGTTGCACCGAGTAAACAGCAATTCTTGACTCAATTCTTGAAAACAGAATAATGTCCCAGATTGTGTTGTTAGTTTTTGAGGTGAAAACAAACAAACAAACAAAGATTTACTTATTTGGGGAATCTATTTTCATTCTTCCGAATTACACCGAATCTGGGCCTTTTTGCCACAGAGATGCATAGGACTCGTTTATTGGACATAGATTTAGTGACCTTTAATTAAGTCAGGCTGGAGTTGCAGTAAATAACAAAATACACTTGGGGCAAATAAACTTATTTGATTCAACCAAATAAGAACACATTAGTGCAAAGAGTGCAGGGCAAGTTTTGATAATTCACTCAGTTTAGGTGAAGGTCTGCTCACCCAAATGACTAAAACTGTCCACGGTGAGGATTTAACCTGAATATGTGCAACACCGTCTCTGACAAAATACTTAATCGCTGTAGTGGGGTTGCAGCAATTACTGGACTGAAGAGTCTGGGATATAAAATTAACTAATGACTCCTCACTGACTCTGCGTACACCGTTGCTAGCTCTCATGAAGTCCAGAGCAACTAGCAATCCAATTCGAGAGTATTACTTAATAATCCCCGCTCTCAGTGTCAGCTGGATGACCTGGTGGGAAGCTCAGGAGAGCTCTTGGTGCAGGCAACGTGGAGGAAAGTTCAATAATACTCATTTGCATACACTTCCAACATTGTGATGACACAAAGCCGGTTGAATATCCCTTTAATTTGTTCTTGTTTATGGCAGTTGTGATTAAATAAGCTTTATCAGGAGCATGTGCCATCTGAGCACACTGTCAACTAAAATATTAAGGCTCTTAAAATTAGAGTTTAAAATCACAGGATCGGTTGTTTGACAGGGTCACAACAGCAGCTAATGATGATAATTAGACTTAGTGGTTGATTTTGCACTTCAGGTTCAAATCACCTAACAGTTTTGTAATTGCAAAAACAACTTTCATGCAGAGTCTTTAGGGCTTTAGAGGCCCTGAGGACCTAATGTCCCTGGGCAGCTGCCCACTTTGCCTGGTTGGTAATCCAGCTTTGTTTGCAGCAGAAACATCACACACAGAGAACTAAGAACCGGGGAAACAGAACCCAAAGTATCTGCGTGTCTTCCAGCGGAGATAAATGGAGAAAATGTCTTTTTTTTTTTTTCTGGCATGTGTTATCTAACTGAGCTGATTGTTCTCCATCAACATGCTGAGTTCAAATTAGCGCAGTTTTACAATGGCGACAATTCGCTGTTAATAATTAGCTCCCTGTGATTAAAAGTGTGATGGTATTCAGTAAAGTGTCGCTGCTACAGGACGACTTCATGATGAGGAGGAGAGGAGTGAGTGAAGGGGGGTGTGGAGGAGAGGAGTAAGTGGGGGGGGGGGTGTGGAGGTGAGGTGCTCCATCACTGGGTTAGGACACTGGGGGAAAGAAAATGACTGACCTCTCTCTCTTTGCCCCAAAATACTCATGCACAAATTACGCAGGACCAAATCAATACCCCATGCTGACCGGCAATGACGTCAGCTGCACAGCTGGATCTCCCCCTTTTCTCTAAGTGCCTGTCTTTGCTTGTGTGTGTGTGTGTGTGGGTGAGATAGAGGGACAGATAGAGAGAGCTTGCCTCCCTGCCCCATCGCACGGGCGCGCACTTTTGAGGCGCGTTGCTACGTGCTCAGATTGGGAAGCAGCTGCGCGCGGCTGTGTGGGAAGGCAATAAGTTGCACGAGTGATGGAGGAGGTTATGGAGGGGGGGGGGGGGGGGGGGGGGGGGGAGATATAGACCGGCGAGTGGCTTCCCATTTTCCCCGGAACTAAACATTATGTAATTACCACCTCTGGAGACACGAGCACCCTCCCATGATTCTTAATATCTCCAGATTGGAGCCAATAGGACGCTCTGCTTTCATCTACAAGTGCCGGTGTGGTTAGATGAAGCCAGACACGGAGCTGTAAGTCTATATAAAAGAGACCTGAAGCTGGTGTAAAAGTAAAAGCAGAGATATATATAAATATATATATATAATACACATAAGACAGGAGGAGCTTATTATGATGATGTGCACAGAGATAAAAATAGCACAATTAACACAAGGTCGCCAGAAACTCTACTGAGAATCACAGATGCATGAAGTCCCGGTGGGAATATCCTGTGATATTTAAATCGGGCTTGCTTTGGCATTTCCAACAAGCTCACCAGACATTTTTCAAATCCTGATCTCTGATGAAAATGTAACGCAAAGGCGTTTTTATTTTCCCTTTCAGTGCGTCCTGCAGGTTTCTGTCACTCATATGAAATCGGGAGCGGCTGTTGCCCCGATTCAACATCTCCCCTCTGTCGGACTGAGCCACCCCCCCCCCCCCCCCACACACACACACACACCCACCCACCCACCACTCTCTGTCTCTCTCTCTCTCTTCCATCAGCCCGCCTCTGTCTCTCGTCCCTCCTCTTGCGTACCCTCTCTCTCTCTCTCTCTCTCTCTCTCTCTCTCTCTCTCTCTCTGCTGGAACGCACGGACCTCCGCCGCTGTCCAGGGATAATACTCTCGCTTTCTCCGCCTGTGCCGCTGCAGAACGGACCGTAAAGCTGCACGCCGCTTCTTTCCTCCTGCCAGACCGAGATCCGGTACGAGGTAAGACAAGTCACCCCTCGCCGTGCTGTGTCCAAGCTGCGCTCAGCTGTCAGTGCTTGGTGAGGTGATGGGTGATGGGTGGTGGTGGTGGTTGTGGGGGGGAGAGTGGGCTGCTGCACTTGTGTGGGATCACTGACACACGCATGCTGCCACGTTGAGTGGTTGTGGTCCGTGGATCTCAAGGAGATGTGGTGTAACACTCACCTGGTCCTCCTCCAGCAGCTCAGCCACCGGGAGAGTCTGTCCCGGATCGTTGTTGTGGAGGGTCCACTCCTCGTGCTCCTCATGTACTCCTCCTTTGAGTAGAGGGTGAAGTGAGGAGAGAAAAAGGAAGGGGAAGAGAGGAAGGGTGGAGAACTGAGCAAATTGTTGCTGGCGCGACTTATTGACTAGTGGAGCCCTCCACCCTCAGTAGATGGCTAAAGGGCACTTTTCTAATTATCGCTGCACAGCGTGTATCTTCTTTTACATCGTGGTGGGCAGGACAGCTGTTGGGGTGATCAGGCGGACCCCCCCGGTCTGTAGCAGCCGCCTGCGGATCAGGAGATCCCGGGCTGATGCGCCCGGAGTGGGAAGGTGGTGCTGGAGTTGCTCGGTGCCAAACACGGAGGAGGCAGCTGCTGCTTGTGTGTGTGCGCGCAGCGGTGATCTCTGCATGGGTGTGTGTGTGTGTGTGTGTGTGTGTGTGTGTGTGTAGTCAATGCCATCATCACAGAGTCGTGTGTGTTGAGAGAGAGAGAGAGAGACAGGCTGAGATAGTGTGCAGCAGAGATCGATGGAAAAAAGCTTCGTGCGTATGTTGCGCGCGCGCGCACATGAGTGCCTGTGTGCGAGTTATCAATTTCCATATCAAAGTGGTTGTTTCGATAAATTTTGCATTAGTAAGGCTGGGGGAGAGAGAGCAAGGCTGTTTGGTCTCTTTTAATCCTCCAACACAAACCTCATTCGGCAGCAGCAGCGTGCGCGTTTGGAGACGAGAGAATAGAAAAGAGAGATGAGAGAGACATGGAAAGAGAGATAGAGGGCAGATGAGAAAGCTAAAGAGGAGAGGGGGGTGAGAGAGATGAGAGAGAGAGAGAGGGAGAGATGGCGTCTTACACCAGCGCTTTCTGGCAGTGGTTTGATTTATCGCCTCTCCAATGCGCACTGACGCACAAAGCTGCGGGTCCCCCGCTCCTACTCGCTGTCATCTCACCGACTGATCAGGATTATCTCGGACTGACGGTCGTCCACCCATCTGGCCACCGGGAACACACCCTCACACAGACAAGAGACCCCGTTACAGCCCTCCACCTCCGCCCCACCTCCCCAGTTATTACCGGGCAGCCCCACAGACCAAACACACGGTCAGACGTGACGGATGGTTGCCGCCGTGAAAGCAATCATGACTGATGCGCTGTGACAAGCGAGCCAATGGACATCCAGCCTTGATGTGTTTTGATCCCAATGAGATTTCCTCTCCGCCTCCCAGCCGCGAACACAAGTTAGATAAATTGGTTTATGCATCTCATTGTGATGGTCCGTGCATGACTCACTTGGCCGTGCAGTGCCGTGCCGTGCCGGGATAGTGGAGGCCAGAGAAGCGCTGCAAGCTGCTGGAATGAGCGCCAAGTTATATTGGGCTCTTAGGAAACATTAGGACAGGACAGGACTGAGCTCTACTGTTTATCATCATCATCATCACATCTGTTTTGTTCATCCTCTTCATCACCATCATCACTTATACCTGCTCACCACCATCTTTATCATTTCTAATGTTATCATATCATCATCATCATCATCATCGTCTCTTCTGTTTTTATCACCTTCCTCACAATCATCCATCTTTATTGGTATCTCTGTTATCATCGACACCACCAGCACCACAATCTTCATCTTTATTACTGCCACCATCATCATCATCATCATCACCACTATCAATGTCAAAATGTCAAGATGGATTTCTACACTGATATCTTCATCATCATCATCATCATCATCAGGATTGCTTTCATCATTGGCATTCTCCTTCTCTTTCTCCTCCTCGTCCTCTTCTTCTTCTTCATCTTCTCCTTCTCCATTATCACTGTAACCATCATCATCATCATCATCACCATTTTATCAATATCAAAGCTGCCTCTTTTCTATATGACCATCACATCACACTGTTCCCCACCCCTTTGTGTTCCGTGTAAACACACCCCTACATCTGCCTTCAGGATCACGATCATCACCCTTTTGGGCTCATAAAAAGATTCTGATTAGATTTAAACTTGTGGACATTTCATGTTCCTTCAAAGCAGACCTCCGCTGCTCTCTAGCGATGTTAGATTCACGAACAAATTGCTCCTGTGAGTGGCTCTTCAAGAGTAACGAGTTAACTCGATTCGGAGGTAGCGAACCAAAAGAGTTTGTGAGTCAGTTCAGTGGCGGCAGGCGAACGAAACGAACCGATCCTCTCATTAGTGCTGCTCCGCTCTCCTACGCGGCTTTGAAATACGACAAAGTATCAGCAGGCAGAAGTCTATTAATGCCCATGGGCCTGAGATCTCGGTCATAGATCTTCTGTGGGGGCCACAGGTGAACAGGTCTTAGGCTGGAGTCAGACACGTGTAGATGCTCACACACACACATGTGCGAACACACTCTCACACACACATGTTGGCAAAAATGCAACTGTATTCAACACAGGTTTAACTACAGCAGGTTTGTTACCATGGTTTTAGGCTGGCCTGCACTGAAATAACCCACCAAAAAGAATATAAATCAATACGAACATATGAAATTTTACTCTCCAATAATGTGTCTTATCATAACTGTGAAGCTACAATGTGGTGCTGAAGGGAATGAGCAATGGATTGAATATAGGGTCCCCTAAGGGCCACAGCTGGTCCAATGAAAATGTGAGAAGGGTGGGATCAGAGAAACAAGAATTAAAAAAGAGATGGATAGGAAGGGAGAGGAAGAGGGGAGGAAGAGGGGAGATGAGAGGGGAGAAGCTGAGAGCGCACTGTGGAACGCTGTAAGACCTGCAGATAGAGCGTTCAAAGCCAAATTCAATACTTAATACTAAAAACAAAACAAAGCTGCCAAAACCAGTGTGCTAATACGTATCACTGATGGACAGAGACTTAGAATTGGCACTTAAATAAAGGGGACCCTGGGAAAATTCCTTTTGAAGTGACACAAAGTCCTATTATGTGGACTAAAGGAGAAAAACCAGCATGCAATTTGTGGCCACTTTGAGGCTGTGGTCTTTAGCGTGGTCAATAAAGACATTCAGGAATGGGTTCTATCTGTGATCTGTTTGCAATATCAGTAAGTATCATTAAATGAAAAGATTCATTTTGGTGTGGTGAGTAACTTTTAAAGCAATTAGCATCAGCTCAGCTTAATGTAACTACAGTTTAGCACATGGAGCTCATACATGCTATAGAAAGAATAATCACGTCTGATGTGTCTGGATATCAAGCTGTGATGATTTCTGGCTTTAACAGCAAAGTGTTATTCAACATGAGCAGCCAAGCAGTTAGCTACAGAGCGAACGCAGCATTTTAAAAAGGCTGTTTATGTTCTGCATTCGTAGCTCCTGCGCTTACGCTTTTATTTCTTTCCTACATCTCTGTCCTTTAGAAAACAGCCTCGCTTTTCTGGTCCACTTTTCTTTGTCTCGATATCAAAAGGTGTAGTTAAAGTGGTTGCCGTGTTTAGCTGTTATTAATCCAAGCTGAAGACTTTCTGCTGCTGCTCTCCACCAGCAAACGTCCAGCATCAAGTGTTTGCTTAAGAGGAAAGAACAGAAAGTGTTGGCTTAGTCATGAGTTACATGATTGCCAGTATATGCCTCAATAGAAATCTAGATTTGGACAGTTTTCTGCTTTGATGTCAGCAGACCACAGTTTTAAATGAACCACTGAAGGCTGAAAACACTAAAAAACCCAGTAATTTAAATGTATTTCTTAAAGAGCAGTGGATGGCTTCACTCAGGTGGTTTGCAAACACTTTGGTACAACTTGTAAGCCACCATCTTACAGATGCAACGCAGGGCTCGATAACTCACACGAGCATGAGCACAGATAAATAGCCTTCAGCGGGCCACCATCACTAATCAGGAGAAGAGCTGAAGGGCGAATCAATATTGATTTCACTCCTCACCTCCAACAAGCTGCAATGTCTGACCAGAACAGAAATGGAACTGGACTCGTGAACACATGTAAACTACGCTGTTGCAATGTTTGGGATAAATCTGGCACATCTGGCACAGTATGAACAGAAGGAGAGGCTTTCATACAGCGGTGGCAACATCAGCCTAAAATGACGGTCAAGTTTATTCTGTCTGTGAATCCAGATGTCAAACAATGTCTTTCTCCCTGAAATCAAAGTTACTTTTCAAGTGCTTGGACACATCTTCCCTCTCACCAACCTTTAAAAGGTGGGTTGGACAAACCTATTTACATATTACAACATAAACCGAAGGACTGAGCTTAAGAAACAGTTTTTTGAAGCAAGGCGTGTTGTTGTAGTTAAAAGTGAACTTTACAGGAGGTTGTAGTTGTTTGAATCAAGTTTTATTGGAACTATTTCTTTGGTAGAAAGTAATTCCAATAAAAACTATTGACAGAGAGGTTTTTCAGTGCCGTAACTGAGATTTGATTGACCTTCATTACACTGGAGACCAAAACTATCTGGGTGGTTGGATACAAGATGAGACGCTCTAAATGGGAAAACATGTTTTTATATGATTCTAGTGAACTTAACCCTTTAAGTGGTCAAAACGTCGCCACTTTCACACCAATACACACACACATTATAAATAAAGAAGTCCTTCCTGAGCTGTTAACCTGCATTTCTGCCTGCATGCTGGGATCAACTGCGGCACCCCTGATCTTTGGGAGGAATATGTGGAAATAGAAAATGGAATGAGAGATGGAAAAGATGACGAGTAGAAATGATTAATAATGAACTTTCCTGTCCTTTTGTGAGCGTATGACGTGTGTGTGTGTGTGTGTGTGTGTGTGTGAAAGCCAGTGTGTGAATCTGGAAAATGACACTTCTCTATCTGTATAGTAGTCTGTGTTTTCCTCATTTTCATTCGTCTCCTCTGTTTCCCTCAACACAAATTTCAGAAGGATGGAGAGAGTAATGGAGGACGGTGAGGGAGAATGATGTTTTCCAATGTTAACTCGGCTGTTTGTCTGCAACAATAATGCCAGCAACAGGGAGGACAAATCTTATCACCTCCCAAATGTTTATTTTCTGCCATTGTGAAATGCCAGACTGTGGCTGGTGGTGATAAGTTAGTAAAGAAAAAAACATTTGGCTGCTTCTTTTTTTTTTTTTTTAGATGAATACAAAAAGGAGGAGAGGGGAGATGGGAAGTGAGGAAGAGGGATACCCTTAGGGAAGGAGAGAAAGAGTTTCAGCCTTGTAGAGTTGTTATAAGGTGGTGTTGGTATTCACAAACTGCTACGGGCCTCTGTGGAGATCTGGAGATTATTATACAGAATCTGAACAATAAGCATGGCTGTCTCAGAAAAGATGTGTTCACACGGGAACTGGATGGATCTGTAACCCACTTACAGTTAGGCTGATGGCCAGTAGAAATGTTAGAGGCTACAAAAGTAGGAATTTGAATGGAGCTCATCAGTTTGAATGAACCAAAGTAGAAAATCTTGAAAGGGTTTGTTGAGAAAGTCACTCCGACGCATTCTTTTCCTTCTATATTCATCACTGTAGTGCCGCTAAGCAAGGCACTTCACCACTAAATGCCTGTGGCTGAGCTGGAATGCTGCCATATATGAATATATAGTGCTTTATAATTATGACAGAGGGTGTTACTGTACAAAGCTTTTGTTCTGTTTAGTGCTGAAGGCAAATTGTTGGACTAAATGACACATGGAGATAATTATACATGATTTAATTACATGAAATCAGTTCATGAGTTCTGAAATCATGTACACTTACATCAGTTAACTGAATAATCCTCCACAATTCACCAGCAGCTTGGTCAAAGTCCTGTAGATTGTCGCAGCCACGGCTGCTCTCCTGTAGGATTTATTGCCCGTATCTGTCTAAGTCCTGTAGATTTCATACTTTCTATATTACACATGCCATTTTAAGAGATACAGGGGACATAAAATGTAGTGTTCAAACCACACATAAATTCACAGTATATGGTTAGGATATATAATATCTGTGGAGTGTGTCAACATCACACAGACAGCATGACTCCTGAGTAAGTATTATAAATAAAACACTTGAAATAGACGATAGATGATTAATAAAAGACCATGAAATGCTGTTAAAACTCTGAGTTAAGATTATATCTGTCAAAATGTAAGACACTTCTCTCAGCTACATAACTCCTTAAACCTGAAGCAGCTTTAACAGTCCAAACTCATTTTAAATCATTAAACAACCTAATTTACTCCCTAAAAGTTAAAAAGCAAGTCCTGATCGTTTTAAATGCTCCTCATTATATTCTCATATTCATGATTATATGGTTGAGCTAAATTAAAGGGATATTGAAGTTGTCTGTCCTCAAAGATGAAACAATTGAATTGGCTATTTTAATTTGTATAAACAAAGTTTATAAATTTAAAATTAAGTACATTTTAAAGCGAAAGTGTTTTTTTAAATTGAAATTCGACTGGTCGCTCTCACGTTGTGTCGTACAGTGATACAGCAGGTGTGTATTTCACAGTATCCTGCACACTGCAGTTTGGGATGGAGATGGCCAAGAAATCTTTAATGTTCTTCATTCTAGGTGTGTCGTACAGAATAGCCTGCAGAAAGACTGAAAGTTTTCCGCTGTGAGTTCCTCTCAGGGTAAAACTTGTTTATGGCGACGGCAGCTGAATCCATTGGGAGTTGATGATGTGTTGAATAAAGTCGTTTCTTGGCTTCTGGACTCTTCACTTTTTCTTCGACGTACACACAAACACATGCACACCACCTCTCTGTTCTGTTTTTTTTTTTTTCAGTAATGCTGTTTTGTACAGTTTATTTCGTTGACTGAAACTTGGTAATCTTCTGTTGCCTTGGGTACTGATTGAAAAACTGAAAGAAAAAAGTTGAAGCAAATGAAAAACAGATAAAAATGCAAATCACAGCAGACTAATAAAATGAAAGGACCTGCATTTAGAGCTGAAGAAAAGCAATTTGGAATAAGTAACTTATTCTCATTCAGTCTTTGCACCCAAAACCTTTTTTTTTACACACCTTGTTTGTTCTCACTTTGTTGTAGGTTTCAGAGCACACAAAACACATCCAGCCTGTTTAGAAATCCCTATTACTGGAATTATCTTGCATCTGTTCTGAATTAGTATTTTCTTGACTCCTATACAGTTTTGAAACACAAAGCGTTTGTGTCTCAGACGGCCCCGAGTAACATCTGATGCTGGAAAGACAGAAGAACTAGAGTTTTAATGATAATTCGGCTCGGTGATGAAGTCAAAGGAGCAGTACAGGTTCTGCAAGAGTGCTGTGAAAAATGTGAAATGCTTTAAAGAACAAGATTTCTATTTTTCTTCATAGAATACCTTAATTCTCTTTGCCTAATGTTCAAGACCTTTCAAGCACATCTGAAGTGGTATGAATCTGTCTCTGCCAAGCACAGGCCTACTTCTCTTTTTTTCTGTAGATTAGTTAAATGATTTTCTTTCAGGACGGCAAAGAAGCAGACTAAACATGTCAACAACAAATTTAGATAGATAGAAGACAGGGGCAGAGGTAGAGTTCATGTTTTTATCTATACAAGTGCTTCAAAAGTGCTGAATTCGCGAAGAAGTGCCCACAAGTGCATTTCACTGCGCCTATCCTGCAAGTCTGACAAAGTATCTTCAACAGAAATGTTGTGTCTCTCAGCCAGCGAGTTAGAAGGCAAGTTCCTGTAATTTCTGTAGTCTGATGAGAGAGCAAAACTAGATTTTCCCCAAACGATCCTTTTTGAAGCTGCAGCCAAAGCACATCAGTTGTTCAACAAAGTAAGCGGCACAAAGTGGGACTTTTTCCGTGGTTACAAAGCACAAAGCAAAGCATTTCTTTACAGGAGTGGGTTGCCCAACGAGTCTCTAAATTCCCTCTCAGAACCTCACATGCCTGTAGATCCCCAAAAGCCCCACTGGAAAGTGGCACTAATCGCTTTTTACTTTTATCTCTGTATTCTCCCATCTTTAGTCCTGCGCCCAGGTACACTCAGCGGGGCAGCAGCTTGGATGTTTAAATATGGAGGACTTTAAGTGCGTCTGCAGTGATACAGCTTGCTTGAAAGTGCGCTTTTCCACACCTTAGATCTTAAAAAATTCAGGTTGATGTGGCGCACTGGTGTGTGTGTCACAGTCTCAGGTCGTGTTTATCAAATGTCTCAGACTCAGGAACAACAACGTACTGCAGAGTGGCTTTAAGCTGTCACAATGCAGAAAACGTGATTCTTGCCAGAGAGTCTGTTTGAGTACTCCTGTGAGAAATGCTTCAGCTCTGCTCCTTTGCCATGTTTCCCACGTCTTTGCGGCCGCTTTTCATTGAGGCAGATCAACAAAAAAAACAAGCCCCTCTTACCACAGACTACAGAATTCTTATGTTTGGCATTTTGGCCGTTGCCATCTTGGTATTGAAACCAGAAGTGACGTTCAACTCTGTGAAGATCCTGCCTCAGATTGGTTAGGTTTAGGCATGACCCATCTCTGACTGGTTAGCCTAAAGCATGTCCTGCTTTATCATCTGTTGTACTCAAACTAGGAATTTACAAAATTAATATCATGTATCGAAGGAGACTTCAAACCAACAATCGAGACCCTAAACTCATTAGGATAATGTTTGAGGTAATAAATCAAGCGAGAAGTTGGATCATTTTCTCATAGACCTCCACACTTTTTGGAGCCAATGGAGTCACCCCCTGCTGGTCATTATAAATAATGCAGTTCTTCTTCTATACAGTCTAACTCGTGTGGTCTTGTGTCCTAATATAATAATACAATTATCCACAATGCTTCTAGATGACCAATGATTTGAAAGTAATTCCAAACAGTGACGTTCAGAGATTATCTAAAGGGCACCAGTAAGAATTTAAAAAAGGCAATTTGGCAAACGAGCTTAAACGTAAGTAGCACTTTTGCTCAGAAGGTCAAAAGAGAGGTTGTTGCACTCTGATTCCAAATGTCCTGGCATTAACATACATGTTTCCTTATCCAGATAATATATTCAGATCACATGTTAATGCCAGGTGTAAATGAAGTGAAGTCTAAGGCACTTAAGGGCTTGGGTGAATGACGCTTGAGATGTTTTGCATAAATTGATTCCACAAATGACTTATACAATGTCAGTAGAAGCATTAGAGTTTCCTCTACTTCTAAATAACGTCTACTATGATTATCATACTACTTCTACAACTGTTGGTTCTAAAGTAACAGCTCATCTAACTCTTTTTTTTTAGTTTATTTGATTACCCTTGCTATTGTGTTTATGTTGACTTATTCACTTAATACATGCCTCTCTTTGTCTTGTAGTTCATAGTCTTCTCTTTCGGGGTGAAATGTTTTTAGTCATTTCACATGCACATGTTGTATTTTCTGTTTTCTTTTGTGTCTTTCTTTTTTTCTGCTTACTTTTAGAAACATCTAAATCAATAGTTCGGAAAATCCAGTCAGCACACATGTAAAGACTGGACTGGCAAATAATTCAAGTTATCCTTTCGAATCCCACAATGCATGATTATCTTTTCTCCTGTTCAAGCAAGGATTAGCCCAATGAATTATTATTATTATTATAATATGCTAAAAAGAAACATCATGTCTGCACACTGAAAGCTCTGCTAAAAACTTTTCAGTTCGTACACTTTTGCTCTTCGGTGCAAACAACTACATTTCATTTACTATTCATTCCTCTCATTCAGACAAATGCTCGCCTGCAGGCAGACCTGAGCAGATACAGTGCTGTGTAATTACATTTTGAATAGCTGAAGAACAGGAGGCGTACTTTATTTATCTGATCGTAGTCTGGCTCAGTGGATGTTTTACAGAGAAAAACAATTCCCGCTTTCCTCACAAGAGCTTGTTGAGAGTGAAACATGATTGGCCTTTACTTGAACTGTCTGATCTTAGTACACAGTGATTGGATGATTCACAGGAAAACACCAGTTTCCAGTTTGACTCTTCAGCTTGTGGATAACAAAGTCTCATTAGTTTCCACCCCGTTTATGTGTTTGCCACGTCATATTTTGGCCATACATTTTGACCAGTCACTTCTTTTGCGCTAATTGGGTTAAAATGTGTTCCAATTCTAGGTGGCAGTCACAAGACAATAACCTCTGATATATGCCACACACACTGGTCACTTCTTCTTGAAAAAGAATAAAGTCAGGAAAGAATTTGAGAGAAATGTAATCAGTTTTTTCTCTTCTGCTGTCACAGTGCTAAAACGAACCAAGTAGAAAAGGTCTGGCTACGGAAGACTAACCTTATCTTGCAAATGAAGTGTCTACCACTGTTCAGCTCTGTGTGAAGATAACTCAGGAACCATTTCCTTTACTGCTCCTCACTCTAATTCAGACAGATACTGTTAAGCCTGCAGGGACACCTGGAAAAGATTGTAACTAATTACCTGTCGAACACTTCAAAAATCAAAATGAGCGATGTGTCCGCATTTGAAGCTATTTATGTGTCTGGTAATAAATGGATCATGACTACCTCAGGCATTTGACATGAGATGGGAAGCAGGTGAGAAGCCTTGTGTGTAATGACATACATCACGGAAGCCTTTACAAGTGGTGCTCCTTGATTTCATGGTACTGTATTTTTTACTGTGCTACCTGCACTGATCTCAATTTTGTATCTGCATTTTTTTTTTCCCGCTGCAGCAGTGGCCCAATTTCCCAACAGAGATCATTAAACATTCATTCGATCAAATCTAAGAACCATGTAAGCCAGAATTGGACATTTTCTGCTAAGCCACTGAACTTCTTGTGGTATATTCTATCCAAATTATTTAGGGTGTTGATGTCTTGTGTCTTCTGAGTGTAATTAAGGATAGACGCATGCTGCTCCACTGGGGCCTGTGGCCTTAAAGACTTCATGTTCACATACAAAGAGTGTAGTGATTCCTACAGTAACAGTTCTCATTTCATTGATCAGAAGGAAGCATCTCTATGTGGTAAACCATCTGTACTGCCTCGCTCTTGGTTACGGTGACGGTGCCTGTGGTAAATATGGGGCAATGTAATTTAGAGTTTCGTTATGGTAATGAGAGGACAGAAGGAGATCATTTTCATTTGTGTGTTATCAGAGCCGGCTCTTGGCATAGGCCATATAGGCGGTCGCCTAGAGTGCCACCTGCTGGAGGGGCGATGCTGCAAGCCCTGAAAAAACCAAAAAAAAAACAATTAAAACAATAAATAAAATAAGATAAATAACAGTAATAATTTGCATCCTGACTGGCGCCCTTTCCTCGTGCTCTGTCTGTCTGTTCCTCGTGCCCACCCGTCACCTTTTGACAGACGTCAACAACTTATATTTGTCATCATGAAAAGGCCAAGCCCAAGCCCTCAGGTGCGAAAAAGAGGTCCCAGTGTAGAGGTGTGTCGTCTTTTCTAACTTTAAAAAAAAATGCTGTTTGACTTTTCATCTGTGCAGCTAAAGGCTAAGTTGAAATAAAGCAAAGTTGCCTAATAGTTCTACTGTAGCTACTGCAGCTACTGTGGAACTATATAATTCTAGTGCAACCTCTTTTATTTTAGTAATGCATCATCACAACTAGATAATGATTCATGTTATGTTGAACACATCCAGTAGTAGTCTGTCTGCTGCAGCTCCATGTTTTGCTTGGACTGTACATCCTAGTTTTATGTTGTCTTGTTTGCACACTCTGCTTCTATAAGGCCCGTTGTTACCAAGTATTCACTGACCGTAGCACCATCTCCATTTATGTTGTTGAAAACAGATTTGGGACTGACTTTGAGTTAAACCTACACTGCAACTTTTGTATTCTGTTTTTATATTATATTGCACTATTTTGTATTGTTTGAACGTAGCACCTTTTTATTGTTCACATTGTGGGAGCTGTCAGGACTTTCTAAATATTTGCACAAAACCTGAACAGGAACTCTGGTTTTATTTCATTATTTTTTTATTGTTATTTTATGTTATTGTAGTGTGTGTTTGTTTGTGCGTTGGTGTGTTAACAATTAAATCTTTAAGGTCTGTCATACGGCTGTTGTCCATTAATGACTGGGGTGGAGTGTGCGTGCGGAGGGGTGGGGGCGCCAAACCATAATCTCGCTATAGGGCACCAAAATGGCTAGAGCCGGCTCAGTGTGTTATATTAGTGACCTTATAGGGACATTTAGCTGTTCTCACGCTCGCATTATGGGGATCACCCATCATCACCCATCTGGGGGCAAACAGTGTAATCCTCACATTTTAAGGTTGAGAATGGGTTATGAGCTAAAGCCGACATTAAGTTCTGGTTGAGTTTAGAAAGAATTGGGTTAGACAAAGGGCATATAGTTAAGGTTAAGGCAGCCTACAGGAAATTAATGCAAGCCTTCACAATCAATATGTCCTTGTGAGCACATAGCATCCTTCATATTGACAAAAACGTGTGTGTGTGTGTGTGTGTGTGTGTGTGTGCGTGCGCACAATGGGTTGGCGAGAGAGTAATTATAGCCAAAGCAAATCTATAAATATGAATTTCGTTTAGATTTAACAGAGGTGTAAACCAGACTTTAAAATGAGCCAATTTATTTAGGGGGCCTGAGGGGCCTAAATGTGAGTTTGTTAACACTGAGATAGTGTACTGAGTTAAGTTATCTGACAAGTTGGCATACGTGCTGAAATATGGAAATTCAATGCAGAGTAATCTTTGTCGAAATTCAATCTGAATGAAAAGTAGTTGTGGAGCTGCGTGGCTCAGTAGAGCCTAAATGGACTCATCGTGAGAGGATTACAGCTTGAGACGTAAAGGTAGAAAGGACATTGCGGGATATATTGCACAACACCAAGCTTATTGGATGCAGATTATCTAGGGGGTTCAGGGTTTCTGTGCCAACCTGTTGAAGCTCATTACTCGGCTGAGTCACTGCCAACTGTGATTTTGATTTGAGCAAAGCTGCTACGCACAACATCAGCATCATTATGAGCATAATGTACAATACAGTCTGTACTGTGGTTGAAAATCGCTGGTGTGCAGCTTTGTGTCCGATGTGCTGTTGTACTGTTCCTCTGTTGCTGATTTATACAAGTTATGGTAATTGATCATGTGGCCTTATCACCTGTCTGTGTTGGCCCGTTGTTTTTAAGTATAATGTTCATTAATCCCAACACATTGTCTTTAAACACCGAAACATCATTCTTTGGATTACACAGCTGAAGGGAGCCATCACGGATGTCAGCCACCACTGCCCAAGTTCAAATGACCTCAACCCAATATCCAACCCCTCTGCAAAGCACAAAAAATCTGCAGTTTGACGACTGTCTTTCATTTCTGTAGGGCTGGATATTTTGACAATTTAACTTCCAGTTTTAGAGCAGATTTTACTTACTTTCAAATGTCAAAATGAAACCTCCACCGTAAATGTCAGTTTTTGGTGTCAGAATTGAAGAACAAAGGGCTTTCCTCTACTGCTGGTATTTTGCAATGAGTTCACGAATCAAACAGATAGAAATCCATCGTAGAGAAAGTAGACAGAGAAATATCTAACACTGGACCAAACGTTTGGAGTGAAAATGGAGACTGCTATCATGGTTATGTCCTTCTGTCTACAAACCGGTTAGCTGATTGGTTGATTAGAATAATTTCTGTTGAAAACAAGTTCACCAATCCACTGCGAAGACTTCATTGAAAGTCATGCTACATGGTCAAACGTATGAGGACGCCTAAACATTACACCCTTTTTTAACATCTCATTCCAAAATGATCGGCAATAATCATCTACTAAAACTATAACTCCACTCTACTGGGAAGGCTTCACACATTATGGAGCCAGGCTCCCTGGGTTGCAGTCGGCAGGTCAGTCAGTTAGTCCAAAGGTGTTAAATGGGGCTGAGTTCAGGCCGGTCAAGTTCTTCTACACCATCGGGAATAAAAGGTTAAAATAAAATTGTGTACTAACTTTCTGAAAGTGAATAAAACCTAAAGAAAATAAGATTTAAGCATTTTGAAATTCCAAAATTATTCTTTACCTGTGACACTTTTTACTTTCTTGTTGTTTTTCAATAATATCATACTGCTAATCTGTTAGTCACACTCCTATTGTTAGTGCTGTAGTCACTGCTAGTATGTTGGTTACTGTTTGTGTTGTCTAACCCTAACCCTAGCCTGGGTCTGTTCGAGGTTTCTTCCCGTTAAAGGGGAGTTCTTCCTCCACTGTTGCTCAGTATAATATAATATCTGATGCTGCTCATGTGGGAATTCTTGAATCCTTAATTTTGAATTCATGAATCGTTGGGTCTCTCTCTAATTAAAGAGTTTGGTCTAGACCTGCTCTTCATGTAAAGCGTCTTGAGATAACGCTGTTGTGAATTGGCGCTATATAAATAAAGATTGATTGATTGATTTCTTTAGCTCAACATACAGAAGTGGCTTTAAACACCAAGCAGTCACGCACTCTCACTTACACCAAGGCACTATGACAAGGCTCAAGAAAGCAGAGAGGGAATTCATAAAAAACTCTTTCATAGAAAAATACACTCTTTGCAACGCAGTTAGCTATTGAGTTTAAGTGACCTTGACAGGTGACTCTGTGTAATTCACATCTCACCTTCCTTGTCTGTGGTTTAATTCAGTCGACGGGTAGCTCAGAGCGAAAGCATGAAGGAATCCAGAAATGCTTTCACTCTGCCTTTTTACTGAAGAATGAAGCGATGGAGTGCTGAAAGGGACTGTTTACATGTGTGTGGGACTGTGTGAACATGCGTGTGTGTGTGTGTGTGTGTGTGTGTGTGTGTGTGTGTGTGTGTGCATGTGTGTGCATTAGATAATGATTCCCTGTCTATTCTGTCAGGATGTTATCTCCTCAAATGGGCCTTTTCTTCGTTGTGGTGCATTTAAAGCTCTCAGGTACAATCAGCCTGATACACCATAACTCATGACATGTCTGTGCATGTGTGTGTGTGTGTGTGTGTGTGTGTGTGTGTGTGTGTGTGTGTGTGTGTGTGTGTGTAGCCCTAATGAGACACAGCAGGCTAATTCCTAAGCAGGAAGTTGATGATGCAAAGGGATAGGAGACCAAAACTCTGCTCAACAAATCCCAAAGCCCAAAAATACATCAAAATTTGCAGCATCTCTCTGTCTTTTTCTTTCTTTTTAATCTATTTCTGCGTGTGTCTATGTGAGAAGCCATGAATGTTTACCAAAGCCGTTCATTCTTCTGATCTGTACTTGGCCTCACCTCAGCTCAGCAGGTGTCTCAGCCGGTCTGAACATGCTTCTCGATACATCTCAGCTGCAGAAACATCTCTGCTGTTATAATTCAGCAGACAAAGATCGGCTTAGCGATGAGATTGCTTTTTAGAGGTTGGGTCCCTGAGTGTTTATATTCTCTGCAGAGCTAGATAATCACCATGGTTGACTAACTCAGGCACATTGGCAGTTATCATGAATGTGCTCACACTGCTGCCTGATGTCATACTCAATCTGAAAGTAATAAATAACCCGTGATTTCCATAGGAATGAATTTCAGTCGTACTGCTACACTATTATTAAATGATGGAACACAGTGGGGATGCATCATGCACCCTAATCAAGAAAGCATTTGGGGTTTTTGATGTTCTAAAAATGCAGATTTGACTAAATCGAAAATAAACAGGTTTTTAAAATGAACTGCGGGAGCTTCTTACTTTGTACCCACAAATTCACGCTACTGCAACAATTCGACTATGAGACTGACAGTAGGCTAAAGCTCCTTGGATTGAATTGGCGAATCGTTTTGATTATTTGGGGCCACACCAAATAAGGTGTTCTCACACCTTGCTGACCAGGCACGTAGTGGTTTGAAGTTTGAGGACTTCATTATTCCTGTCACATCCTGACAGATCTGTATCGCTTTATACTGATGGCACCAAAATGGATGAAAGAGGTGAAAGATCTAATGCTGCAAAAACCATCTTGTTTTGGAATATTCATTAAATTGCCAGTTTGACACCAGTTGCACATCAGACACTATGTGACTGTGACTCAAGAGAGTATTGGAACAAACAAAACAAGTGAAATCTTACCTACTTAAAGTATGGCATAGGTATTGACATACCAACGCCTATTTTTGGGATTCAAGGGTTTACTGGGAATTGTGTTAAAAGCAAAAACTGACCAGTGTCTGGTTCTATGCTTATGCGTGTGATAGTTTAAAGAAGGCACTCAACAAGGAAAATCACCTCCAAATTTAATTTCCAAATGAACTTGTTTTTATTGAACTTTGTCTTGATAATGAGAGACAACAGCTAAATCTGCTGTTGTCAGCTGAGTGAAGCTGCTCTGGGCATCAAAACCTGAACACTGCGGAGTGAAGGTAAGCTGTGTGGTTGGAGAAACCCAAGTTCCATTTATATCAGATTAGAATTTGGAGAAAGTGGCCATGAAACACACTGTTTGGTAGCAATTCGTAGGTAACAGTAGTTAGTAGTACTCAGTGGCACACATTGAGGCACCAGTGAGCTCCATGCTGCTGGTTGGATGGTCGAACAGTGTCTGGAAACCTCCTCCTCTACAATTTTCTTTGTCCGACGATAACTCTCAATTTATAAAAGCAACAATCCGACAAGCATGCCCACAGATGTTTGAGAAAAATAAGCAGGGTTGGAGTTTCTCACTCAAGCTCCCTGTTTTCATTCTTTACGCCACTTACACTACGACTACTCCGACAATCCATCACTGTGAATGCCTTACAGGAAAGATTGTTCAAAAGTGTGCACCATTATTCTCAGGTGTAAACAACTGTTACATCTCACTCTGGTCTATGATGGCAGGGTTACCGGCTTGGTTAGCCAGCACGTCATATGAGCTTGTTCCTTTTTTCCTTTGGGCCACTCATACCCAGTGAAAGAAGGTTTACATGGCATGGCATTACTAGACTTAATTGGTTACAGTTTAGAAAGACTAGGAGAAAGCTACATAGAACATCACGATAAGTTCAGCCAGTTGGCACAAGGAGGTCAGAGGCTTAGTGTCAGCTTTAGTAAGGTAGACAGCAATTAGGGTTATTGACAGTGGATAAAGAGAGAGGACAGGATCCAGTATTGACTGTGTGTATTTGTGTGTGTGTGTGTGCTTGCTTGTGTTTAGTATTGTGTGACAGTTATTTTATTTGTCATGGTAGTAAATATTGAATCGCAGCTTTGCCGCTGTATATAGCATCCTGTGTGCATCTAACCATACACACACCTGTGAGTACAGTTTATAGTTTCTTGCATTTGTGTGCATTCGCTGACTCAAACTCAGGCATCAAACTCACCGGCACAGTTTCCTGTGACCTCGACTATTTCATGCGACATTTTCTGTTACAAACGCGCAATTAATCTATTTTTTAAAACCCCATTTTTAGCCGTCTGGGTTTGTCTTCACGTTGTTTTCTTCTCCAGTTTGAAAGGTGTGGAGCCTTGCTTTCATTCCAGCTACTTGTCAAGAGTGAGTGTGGAGTGTTTATCAGACCAAAACAGTCTCCTGTCATTTACTTAAAAGCCAAATCCATCATCCAAAAATAAGCTGAAGTCTGTCCTCCATTGGGAACTGACACATGAGAATGAGAACTGCTTTTTATGGTGAAATTATCCGACAGAGCTGTCGATCAAGAAGGAAGATGATGTGTGAGAGCTTAAGATGAGTTGAGAATGTTCTTTTAATCTTGACATGATTAAAGTAAAAACGTACTTACATAAAAAAGCGTGGTGGGATTTAGTTAAATATAAACTATAAAACTCATTGTAGCTTTACACAACAGCTTTTTTATATCAATGAGTCATTTATTTTGAATAGTGAGTCTTAAAAGTCCTCCATCGAGGTGTAGGTCAGCTGGAAGGCACTAATTGTTGGCTTGGCGGACTGATCCCAGGCTCACTTTCCTTGAGCAAAACACTGAACTCATAAATGCACCAGGTATATGAAGGGGAAAGAAATTAGTTTAGTAGTTGAGTTTAAATGTTCTTACTCCATTGGAGGATTTTTGCCACTTTGTAAAAGAACAGTAGACATTCACAGCTCAATAATTTACTTGAAAAGATGATTTGTGCACTGTGCCCTTGGTAATCAAAGCTGAAGAAAGACGTGGGAAGGATTTTATTTTGTCAATTCAGAGTAAAACCTATATTCAAGAGAGAACTGACCACTCTCTCAGCATTATATTGTATTATCTATGGAGGAAATGTTATAGCAATACGGGAGTCAAAACCGACACGCTCACAAAGCCAAAGGCTGAGTGAACTAATAGGAGTGGAAATCAAATTAAAGAATGGTTGTCATGGACAAATTACACTTTGTTTTCTTTAATCCCATTTCACATATCATAAAAACTGTTTTATTGTACGTAGTGACATCCCCTTACTTTTTAGAATTAATCTATCTACATAGCATCACTGACACAAAGCTCGTTGGACTCATTTTTAAAGTTTTAAGTCAAGCACACTGAATTTGTAAAATCCATGTGAGGTTTGATATGGATATCCTAGCGCCACATTGGGAGGTGGTTTATGGATTTTGATCATTTTCTCAGTTTCCTCGCTGTGAACTAAATTAGCTCAGTGCTGAACACACCACTGCCTCAAGAAACCACAAAATGGTGCCTCGTTTCTGCTGCTTTTATCCAGTTCCTCAGCCAAGCCGACCGCTTTAGTGGTTTGGACTGGACTGCTGGGGAAGTAAGGTTCAATGTGAAGCCTGGTTTCTGCTTTTTGCCCACAGGTTCCCTCGCTGAGGCTGAGAAAGCAGCAACTTTCCTCTTCACTATCGGCTGCCGCTGTGGCACTTTGACACAAAATGGCGCCCTGTCATGCAGCGTTCACACGTTTACCAACAGCTAACAGTTTCAGTGTTAAATCCTGCTAGGACTGTGATAGACATGACAGCCACTGGAGGTAGAGGTCTGGACAGACACAACACCGTGACCCAAACACTGACCACACCAGGCCCCCCCACAGCCCTGAACCAAAGATAGACAGAGGAAGGAATAATACACACTTGCTATAATGTCTATTAGGATTATACAGAATAACGCTAAAACACAACAGCCTTCAAATAGTCAATGAACTGTTACATGTTTAGTGGCAGCTTCAATGCAAATATTTCCATCAACTACCCACACATGGCACTACATAATCTAATAATAATAATAATTATAAACCATCTGCCTCATCTGTTGATCTATATCATATCGTTCCTGTACCACAGTTTTTAAACATGAAACACATCCCTGTGTTTTTTCCTTGTCTATCAGTAAGAAATGACTTCTAACCCTGGCATTGGATGGATGAATGTCTCTAGTGGACAGATCTCACAAGGTCAGAATGCACAACACTGAAGCCTTCATTCAATCATCAAGGTTTTAGAGAATCTCCCCCTTTAGCAGGTTTTCGTCTTACTTTCAGCATTGATTACTGCTGGAGCTTATCACCCTGGCTAATGCAACAAACGGCCTGTTATCTGTCTCTCTTTCTCTTGCTGCTGGACACAACAGTTGTTACAATGGACAAAGATAATAATTGCAGCCAGAGAGCGAGTGAATGAGCAAGACGGAAACAATTACTAATGAATTGCATTTGATAATATCCACATCTGAATCAGACTTGAGCGTTAGGCTGTACGCAACAACAAGCCTGACCTGAAACCTGAAATCAGCTGGGGTCAGACGGGAAAACTGAGAACTGTTCTAGACTGTAACACAATCAGTGTTTATACTGGCTTTGAAAATGTTTTACGAGGAGGAGTCTGCTGAGCCTCGGGGGAAACACTTAACTACTGGAGCTTTCAACCACATCTCATGGTCCTTATCAGCGGCTTAAGCTTGGTCACTTATCATGGAGATGTGAATGAAGTTCCAAACTTACTGTAAGTCGGCGATGACAGCAAGGCAAAGTCCCTCCGATGATGAGGAAGTGGTTGAAAGCTCCAGAGAAGGTTTGAGTAAAGATCATTATGTCAACGTCATTACGTCTGTAACTACCACAGAATCATGCGTCTATGGGCTGCATGTAGGGAAGTATGCACGGGGGGGGTTACTCAGGGTTGTTTGTTGGGTTGGTTCTTTTATACTTTTATGTCGTACTTGTAGTAGTTTAGTTTGTTTTGTTGTTGTTGTTGTTGGAATCGATCTCCTGACTGACGCTCAGGTCTGCAGGACTCATCGAGATCCCGATCGAGCGTCTCCATCCTCCAGCTGTACTTCTTTTGTTACTGATGCTAATCCAGAAAAAAAAACCATCTATTGCTTCTCTTTAGCTATGCCCTCTCTCAGCCCCTTCTGTCTTCACCGGGCCTCAGGATGGAGTAACTCCCGTTTTGCTCCACCCACTGAGGTTTAACTCATCGAGCTTATCTCTGCCTCCAGACAAGCTCTGCCTCTAAAGTTTGTTGAATTCAAACCCCGGCGTGTGGCATACGTGCGAGTGTGCCTGCACGCACACAAACAAACAAACACTGACATATGGAATCATTTTCCTGATTGCAGTTCATTCTGCCATCTTCCACTCTTTGTTTGCTAAAATCCACAGTAGCCTATATTCTGGAAGAGGCTTCCGCTGTTCTTGGCAATCAGCAAACTGGCTCCATTTAGGAAGTGATATTCCACCACAGCTTGTGCCTCCAGGTGCCAATCAGTGATTTAGCTGAGCAGTGGGCAAAATAGTCTATCACGGTCATGGAGAAGCCAAGTGGTAATCATCTCTGACAGCATCTGATCCGGGTCGGCTGAACGTCATCCAGCATTCATAGTGAGTTAGACCAAATTCTCATCAGCTATTTTAGGCATTAAGTTTTGTTTATTTTACACATACATCCCAAACAGAGTTTTAAGTCCAAGTAGAAATATAAACTGTGTGAGTAGGGCCACGATTATGTCCACAGTGTCATGATTAAATGCATGGAATTAATAAGAAATGAGCTGAATGAAGTCAAATGAATAAAATAGGGTAACATGAGTCACTTCATACCTGTAATCTTGCAGAGGCTGTATGTCTGTTTCCATAGTAACGCTTACTTTACACCAGTAGAGTCACGACCTCCACCTGCGTATTCGATGTAGTGACGCTAAAGTAAAGAGCATTACTTTATTCCTATGATCTCAGTACCCGGCCGCTGACAGCACTGTTTCATTTTCTGTCTCCACCTCAAGAACTTGATACTTTTTATGACTCTCTGTGGTTATTTGAGACACCTGCATGAGTTCAAGGAGACAATTCAAGGAGGAGATTAGATCAATATTCAGACTGTATCAGCACTCAATCTCCATTTTTCTGATTTCTTAGCAGCTCTCGTAGACAAAAGAGACGAATCTGGAGAATCTGAAGGGTACTCTTCACAAATGATTATAATTCTGATCTAGGTATTATGCTTGTCGATCACAGACAGTCCGTGGTCTGCAAAAATCAAGGCAGGTTACCACGGGCAGTCTACGTACACTATGGTGTGCTGGGGTCCAGGATTCATATTCTCTTTGCTCACTCTTTGCTTTTAATGAATCTTAATGCAATTTTATCCTCCAAGATCGTTTACAGTGGAAATCTTGACTCATTGTGTTGTGCTGTACATCATTAATCTGCTAAAGTCCAGACAGAAATGTCTCAACAACTGTTTGATGGATGACATTTTGTACCCACGTCCATGTCCCTCTCAGGATGAATAATAATAATAATAATAACATGTGATGACAGATCCTCTGACTATTCAGCTGATCATCATCAGGTCAGATTTTTGATCTTAAATACAAACACAACTGTACTTTGCGTCTAGTGATTAGCAAATATCAGCATACTAACATACCATAATTAAGATGGTGAACAATGAAAACCCTGTTAACACTGCTAACCTCAGCATGATGACACTGTTACTGTGAGCATACTGATGTTAGAGCTTCGCTCAAAGCACCACTGTACCTACAGCTTCACTGCCACTATAGCAGGGCTGTAGACTCCTGGGCCTGTATGAAGTTATTTTTAGGATTTCAAAAGACTTGATTCTATTTCTCACTCATCTTCAGATACCGAGCATGGTCATTACTACCTTCAATAAGGAGTTCAACAGGTGCAGTGTGTAGAGAGGTCCTGCTTTCTTTCTTTCTCTTTCTTTCTCCTCAGTAAATTAAGTCAGGATTGGTCTAATTTCAAGACTTTGACCCCTGTTTCCCCTCAAACACAGAAAGTATACCACACCATAAGGTTATTGTGCAAAGGGATCATCCGACAGAAGACAGGGTCAGATGTATTTGTTATGCTGCCGGTGAGTGGAGGATCGAGCTGTGTTGAAAACACCTAGAGGGCAGTGGAGTTTATTATATTTTTGGAGCTGTCCATGGTGCTGAACAAGGATCAAGGCAAGCCGAAGCCCGTCAGCAGATCTGTGCTCTGAATACCACAATGCTACATAGAAATAGACAGAAAAAGAAATAGAAAAGAAAGAAAGTACTTTTTCATCCAGGCCTTCTCTTTAGCTCTATCCACAGGTTGTAATTTGATGTGTATTGGAGCACACTGTTGAATAGTATCAACAATTTCGTTGTATTTTCTCTGTTTTGGCTTCTCTGAAAATAAGTAATTTCTTTACAGTGTCATACAATGTGGCTCATTCCTGAGGCAAATTCTTAAGACTGTGATTTATTTAGTTCTGTGTGTTGCTGAACAGAATAAAGAGTTTGGTAAGTTGGCGAGCTCTCACGTTCAAGGAAAATTGCTCGAGGCTGGATGACGTCAGTTTGTGTGCTTTTGGAAGTGTTTGTAGCCAGCTGGGGACTTTTTCATGGTCAAACAGATTTAGTTTGGAGGTCTCTGTGTTTCAGGTGTATCCCTCTGCTATTTACTTTTCATCTCAAGAAGCTATTTAAAGTAAAAGTGTCTTTTCTACACATATTTTATCAACGCCTCTTTACTAGGGAGGTGTTAGTAGGGAGGGTGGTGGGTTTTCAGAACATTTACATTTAACATTTTGCTCTGAAACTATAAAAATACTGTCTAGAATGTATATAAAGAGTGAAGAGCAGTGGAAATAGCATTAGTGATTAGAAAAGTCTGACATTTTTATTTATTATTCATTTTCTGTGAGGATAAAGCCCAGTTTAAGAGCCACAGAGCCAACTTAGATAGGGACCATCCATTCAAAGCACAAGTCCAATGTTTTCATTTAATGTCCGATTCCCAGGCCTGTCTATGTGGAGTCAGTATATGTTCTGCTCATAGATGCCCTGCTTTCCACCCACAGTCCAAACACACTCCAACTCAGGTGGACTTGAGACTTCTAACTAGCCCACGGGGATGATTGTGAATGTCTGCATGTCTGTGTTAGCGCTGTGATGGACTGGTGGCCTGTCCAAAGTGTCTCTCTGCATTTCACCAAATAGGCTTTAGCTGCCCAAGACCCTTAAAAAAAAAAGAATAAGTTGGAAGAGAGTATGAATAAATGGAGGGTGATGTTTTGAAAAGTTTCCCAGCGAAGTGGAGCGTTCACAGCTGAGTGTGAATGTGTCTCTGTCCGAGGTGCTGAAAATCTTCACGGCCAGATGAGCTCAGCTTTGCAGACATCTGTCCACGGTGCTGAAATCTGGCAATGAGCTCTCAGCCACGAGCCGCTCAGCCACAGATGTGACCGGTCACAGCATGAACATGGAAGTCATAAAGGCCTGCATTTAAAAAAAAAAATACTCTTTAAGAAGAACTGAAACTTTTTGGCAATTAAAGTGTGACTTTAGCTCTTTACAGCGACAGTAAAAATGTTCTACATCGTGTGCTGAACGCTGTTATTGTATTAGATAATCTATGCGCTGCTGTTATGATATTTCTGTAAAGGAGACTTTGCCAGCTGCCATTACTAACATGGCAGGAAGGTGACTCTATTATTATAACTAGACATTCATATTTGTAAATCAAAGCAAAAATGCTTTGCTTTGGAGTTGAGTAGATATAATCTATAGTAAATGGGTTAAAATAGAGAAAACTACTGGCATGGTCATTTAATGTAATAACCCTTTTGGAGTCATATGATTCAAAGTAAACAAAAAATGACATTCAAGCAAATGAGCTAAAAAATTGGGTTTCAGCGGTTTTTCAATAAGCACGGCTCATTTTCAATTCGTCAACATCCACTGATGTGTTTGTGAGACCGGACGCCCCTGCCTGCTCTTATAACGAAAAAGCCCTGTGGATAAATGCATCAGTGAAATGCCTAAAGAAGGTTAATGTTCCAATGCATTTCTTTATCCTGTGACGGCCCAAATCTTCCAACGCAATCTCAACCATTACAACCACGTCCCCGACGGAAGAGCGGCCCAGCGTTTTCACAGCCACTTTCCAAAAACATCCAGTTTAAATGCCGTTTCAATTATTCAAGGCCTTGCCTGGGAAGGATCTGTGGGGTATGTGTGTTTGTGTTTGTGGGGTTGATACATTTATGATGAAGGAAACAAATATTTCTGTCCTGTCGGGTTAAATCTTCCTGTCCTGTCCTCTCCTCTCCATCCTTTCTGCTTCTCTCAGCCTTTGTTCTAGTTTGAAGCACATTGGGTGCCACTGTTATCCATCTAAGGGCAGATATACTACCAGTGTGTGTGCACTTGTGTGTATATGAGTGTGTGATAAATGAGCAGGAACAATGCCTTAGACAGTAATTGTGGCTTTGTCTCAGACTTTGTGTTCTACACATGCACAAGTTTCTTTTGTTTGCATCTAGGCCTTTTAGTTTTTTTGCGTTTCCAAGTGAATGTGTGATGGTTTGCATCACTGCAACTGTGTGTCTGTGCGTGCGTGTGTGTGTGTGTCCATGCATGTGTGTGTGTTTGCATATAGCTGTGTCTACATGGCTGTATGCTCCTGCTCCATCTTCACTGTCTGTGAGTCCCTGCTAAATCACAGATAGCCATAGCGATACCGTTATTAAGGTGATCCTCATATTCTGCCAGATGCAGCTAATATCTGAAGTGTACCTTTGTGTGTGTGTGTGTTAATGTGTGTTAATGTGTGTGTGCAGTGCAAGTGATTTTGTTGAGGAACTACAGGGTCATAAATGCAGCCATTTTGCTTTCTTGGAGTGTGTGTATGGATGTGTGTTGTCTTGGGGAGGGCTTTAAGCACTTAAATTGAATTCTGTATTCTTTGCAAGTATGCTTCAGCCTAAATGAAGTGAAAGCACACACACACACACACACACACACACACACACACACACACACACACACACACACACACACACACACACACACACACACACACACACACACACACACACACACACACATATCGAAGTACTGACATGTTTTCTCAGTACTGCAAGATGGCAAATTTGTTGCTCCTGAATTCACATTCAGCAGGAGCGTGTGCTCAGCAGTGTGCGGCTTGCTAAATATTCAGTGCTAAACACTTTATTATTGGTCTGCTAGCTCATCTGTACCTGCCAAGGATGTACACATGAAAATCAACTGAGAAGAGTGAAGCTTTAGGCTCTGCTGAAGCCGCACTTGGCATTTAAAAGGAAAGCCTGCCCTGTCAGAGTGTTGAACAGCTGTTGAAATACCTGATGTCGTGTTTTCAGTTTTATTCATTTTGATTGTCTTATATTCTCTATTTTTTTCAAGCATTGTGTTACAAGTAAATAATTCTTTGGAGCAACTCGTCATCTGGGACTAGGTGGTGTTTTATTATCTTTATCACTGGTTCATTAAGGATTATTCTGTTGGCCCTTGCAACAATCGAAGCAGTGACTTTCCATCCGATGATAGTACATTTCTTAAAGACTTGATTGTTGACGCTTCTGCATGACGCTGTTCCTTACAGTGATGTGGTTATTTCAGGTCTGACAACAGCCCTCTTACATGTGGTTGAGTGCCTGTGAGACACACAGGGAGAATACAGGCATATTGTATAACCGTCACGACCAGACGCACACACAAAGAGACGGACTCAAATGCTCGACGGAAGGCAAACAGGTGGTGAAAAGGTGCAGTTTATCATTGAACAAGATCAACAAAGACAAGGCACCAAAAACAAACTCAATCCAAAAAAATACTTGAGACAAATACTAACACTGACACAAGATGATCTGGCACAGGACAGGGGAAGACGCAGACTATATACACACCAGGGAGGGGGGGCACAGGTGGAAAAGATCAGGGCGGGGCCTGAACGAGAGGGACAGCAAAACAGGAAATACAAAACACAGGAACTTTAACAAACAAAACAGTTGTACCACAGTAAGGGAACTCTGATTTGTTGCAGCTTATGTGTTTGTTGGTGTTAAATAGTCGGATGAGATCTTAGTGTTTTTGGTTTAAAATCAGGATTTTTGCTCCCGTTTGATAAGTCCGAAAAAGGACTGCATACTTACATTCTGTGACACTGTTTTGCCAACATGTGGCAAATGGGATATGGATATTGGTGATTTCCAATAAATCGTATAGGGATTCATAAAGATTGTTGAATGTTGAATGCTTTTTCAGTTTTTACCTGCGTACTTCAGCAAAGTGAACCCCCCACTGGATTCCCTTCTTTCTCTGCACCTGTCAAAGCTAAATCCAACATTTGCCGGCATTTTAATCAATGCGGCTCTCGGCTGCAAGATGCTCATCTGTCTCAACCAGTGACGTGTTTACTTTGGCTCTCAGCTGTTTGGATTCCTGCTGGGCAGGTGGAATTGAGGCTTTGCATGGGGATATCCACAAGAGCTGGTGGGAATCTACAATATGTGAGTGCTGTACAGTGCTGCAATCTGGGGTGATGGAGTCTTAGTGGAAGTTGCAGGTATGTTCACCCTCAGGGATTCATTTGATTAAACATTTTATGAGGCATCTAGCTTAATGAAGCTTTAACTATCTGTCATAAAAGGCATTTCTTTGGCAAAGAAGGAGCTTTATTTACTTGTGGAGGAGCCACGTTTTCACTCTCTCTATTTCAGTCTTGGCTTCTTTATCTCTGTCTTTCCATTTACTTCTTTTTCTTTCTTCTCTCTGTTCATTTGATTTGTCTTCCCTTCGTAGAGGACGATACTAACTGCTGTCTGACATTTACACTGTTTTGACAGGGACAACACCGAAGCACGCACACACACTAACACAAAACAACAACACCCAACACACAGAGCTGTCATGGTCTTATCTCAGGTATGTAATTGATAGAGACAAATTCAGAGCCATAGACGGACAACGTTAGTGACACTAAGGCAAGCGCACACACTGAATACAGAGTAGGTTTCACCTCTATGCCGGGGTGCGTGTGTTTATGTGTGTACTTCCTGACATCCTGCATTAAGCATGAGGCCAGGTCTTGGGCACACAGAGATGTGTGAGTCACACTGATTAGTCAGTCTTGCACCAGTCTGTGAATAAAGCCAAGCCTTTGCCTAGTTTGTATGCTGTGTGTGTGTGTGTGTGTGTGTGGGCTTGTGTATGATGGGCAGGTAGAGTATTAGCCTGCAAGGAGCTAGGTCCTTGTTAGCAGGCATCTGGCAGGTAGGTAGATCTAGAGTGACAGAAAGGTTCACGGCATTCACACACACACACACACACACACACACACACACACAGCATCTTATACTCCCTTGACTTTCTTGCTTGAATGCAGAACTAACATACTGACGGGTGGACATAGTCTAACCTATACGCATTCAAAGGTGTTGCTATGCTAGATGGATAGATAGATGTACTGGGATGTGAATCATTTTCATACGTTCCATCTTTCTGCTGGGATTTTACACATTTGTTTGTATTTATGATATTAGTATTGAATTAAATGAGACAAATCCAATGTAATGTTGCAGGGTCAGTCACATGCGGTGCAGAAGTGACAGGAGTCACACCCGACTGCAACACTGGAGAGCTTTTTAGCATCAGCATTGTTGCATTGTATTTATTATAGCTGTTAGCAGCTGTTTCTATGAAAAATGCTCTGATAAACCTGCTGTATACTATCTGCTGGCTGGTGAAGATAGCTGCATGTATAGTGAGAAAGAAGAGTGTCAAAGGTGAAGGTTATTAAATGATACCTCTGCCATGCAAACTATCTGTTTTTGTCACTAAAAATAACTTTACACCCTGATTTCAAGGTCTAATTATGACAGCGTATCCAGGAGTACAGTTTTGGCCATTCATGTGTGCATTAGCATTTATGCTGACAAGTGATGGTGCACTGCAGCGTTGACTTTTTTGCCTTTGAAGGAATGCAACAGTGGAACCAGATATTCACACATTATTTTGCTTGTGACACCATGCCATCTGTGCCCATTAGAAACTGCAACATTCCCTCGCAGGCCTCGCAGGAATAGTGGTGGAGGCAAGAGGGTGACCCAGCCAAGTTCTGTGTCTGAGTGTGAAGACTTCCCCTGGAGTTCAGTCTCACTGCCAGTGCCCTGTCTGGCTCTGCGTCTCCGTGGGCCTCAGAAGGAAAGACAATAAGGGACTTTGGAGACAGAAAAGCAGAAAAATGATGCAGTTTTCTGAACTTATTCTGCTTTTCTATTTGAAGAATATTGTGATGTAGTTTGGGATTGCCAAGCTGTTAATTCAAATCCTAGCAGACATCTATGTACATTGTATGCATCAGCATGAATGTTGGTGATGTTTACAGCAAAGTGTGGTACATAAATTATACTTACTAGAAGGCACCAAACGAAGGTACTAAAGGCAATACAAAGCACTCAAACCTGCATTAACTGATTTTTAAGCCACCTTTGGGCACAGCAACTACCTGCAAACTCAATATTGACATACAGTCATGTTATAAGGTTCAGTCTCATATGTCAAGTTGCTTATCCAGCAAAAATAAACAAGATTAGGATTTATCTGGAGTCTTGTTTGTGGCCACTTAATGAATACTTCAACATTCAATCCTATTTAGTCATTTAGCTTTAGCTGCTAAATCTCCACTACTGTATGTTTTTTTTGTTTTTTTGTTGTTGTTGCTGAGAACAGTTACCTACTGTGGCTGGAAATGAGTTTCATAAGAGCTGTGAGACCGAACTAAAAAAGTACAGTGCACAGAGTGGGTGATAATGTAACTACGACACCTATTACAGTGCACATAGTGATTTTTGATATAGAAAAAGTGATTACAGCAGCTACAGTCTAATGTAATAGTCCGTGTTGCTGTGTACAACACAGTCTACTTTGTCTCAGTGCGGAGCTAACAAACCAAAAGGTGAACATAAACCAACCAATACCACTGCATAGACCGATACCACTGCTTAGTTGGTGGTGTAACTACAAACTTGACATTGAATCAGGTTCCATACTCTCACTGTGTGATTTACTGTTGGGGATGTAGCTTGTTTATTTTAGATTTCCTGGGGCACCAGTGCTTTAGGGTATTTTTTTATACTTTCTGTTTTAGTCTTAAGCGCCCTCCACTTTCACAGCTGCATGTAGAATTTTAATGCGGGTGGCCACAAAGGAAAACTGAACCCCTAACCCTGGCGGTGTTAGAGACGTGCTCTATCAATTAAGCTACACCGAGAATAAAGCCCCCCGATCTCCGCCATTCAGTATGCTGCAAAACAGGTCGACATTCGGTTCTGTTTTAACAGGTGCTCTCGTCCTGTGGTTCAGATGTGGCTGCTTACATGTCAGTAGGTGACGTTTTGTGAGATAATTAATTCAACATCAGTCAGAAGGCCGGTCTCTGAAGGTCCGATGTAAAGGGAGGTACCCAGGTGCTAAAAAGTAGAGCCACAAACACCCCTTCCTTCTGTCAAGCCTGGTTTTTCACTGTTGGGATCATTTTATTTCTCATTTCTTTGTGAAAATGCATGACTGAAGCACAATTTCACTACTCAAACTCTGGTTTCATTACTATTATTTTAGTTGATATTATGTTTACATTGTGCTTACTTCTATATTAATCTGTGTTAAATAGAAATTACAAATTAACTTACACAAAGCAAACCTTGTGTGGGGGGGTATCCAGCGAGCTCTGGTTAGTTTCTCCAGCTTCTGACAAAGTATTATAATGGTACTCCTGAGTGTAACCATCTGTGTGTTTTGTTAACTTACCTACACAATGCACAGAAAGTGGGAGGAATGGTGGATCAGAAGAGGCTCACAGAGCTACATCGCCTGTTGTAATCAAATTAGTTTAATTAACTGCAATTTTGAAAGTTGGTTAATTGGAAGTAATTTAATTAAAAATGTCCAGCGGTCACATTTTTCCAGTTTCTCAAGTGTAAGGATCTGAAGTTTTTGTTTTATATCATTGTAAGTTGAATATCTTCCGTTTTTGAAGATGTTATCTTTTCACAAATTTTGTGACTCAAGGCTGAAAGGATTATTGATGGATCAATAGTTTAATCAGATAGTTGCAATCTTAAATTCGTGCTGTCACATTGCAGGATAAATGGTAACTCTCTTTTGTGTGCTTAGAAGGGGCTCAGCAAACTGCTCTCTACGGCAATCAAATAACAAGGTAGCAATATGAGCAACAATAGTTGTTTTGAGAGCTAGAAATCACTAGGAATTATCTGTCATCTGGATGGTTTGACAGGATAAATGAGAGTTTTACAGTGTATTTCTTCTCTGTGAAATGTTTGTCTGCACTTCTATTGCAGAGGTTGATGCAGGAAAAGGGGATTACAATTGGTGCCATTCTACTACAACAGTTAAATTTGATTTAGTCCAGAGAATGAGCAGCCAGATCTTTATGTCTTCATATGTTATCTGCCACTTCTGTCGCACCCTTATTGAAATATCTGTAATCATTTTGTCTTCCTACACAGCTTTGGCACAGTTGTAGCACTTTTATGGCTCTTAACTGTACTTCCTCTGTGCTTTCAATCCCCGTTCAATCAGCTTTGAATGTGTATACCATGGTTACCCTTCCTCTGTCCTCTGTCACACTCATAGTAGACTCTCACAACCAAGAAACTGCAAGTATGGATCCAAGGATTAGAAAACGTACGCCTCATATCTCTCACTTATCTCTCTCTCTTTTGAAACAGTATACATATGAATAGTCATACAGTGGAAACCATTTAAAGTGATCAAGGTTAGCGTGATAAACCTCTTATATGGATCAAAAATGTTGCTTATCGTAATCAAATTCATTCATTTGCGGCCTTTTTATATATGGCAACATATGGAAATATGATAAACAGTCATTCATAGCCAGGTCTATAGAACATGTGGAGAGAGAACACCACCTTGGCATCTAGTTTTTCCCACCATGACAACTGATTTCGCTGCTCTAGATCCCCTCGACATCCACGCAGATGTTTTGAGTTATTATATAATTATGGACTAATTTCTCAGGCTCCCAACGCTTGGAGCTATGATGGGAATTCGCTAAGGTCATAACTTTCACTCTCTCAAAGGTGTGACCAAATGTGCTGGAAAGCCACAGAGAGCTCAATCAGAAGCATACATACATATATACACACAGCCATCAGTGGTGCCTTCACACAAGCTTGAGAGCACCACACAAAGGCCTCCAGTTATTCATCTCTATGGCCCAATGGGAGAAACCCCCCCCCCCGCCAGTGAACAAAGCATTTCGCCATTCGGCCTATTCAGCTTTAAAAACTCCACACAGTCAGGTCAGTGGTCAGTGATTGTGTCGGGGTGTTTAAATAACATCCATTAGGTTAGCAGTGGATATTTTCCAGTCATTCAAAACTGCATGAATTCTCTTAAGTTTGAAATGTACATACTTCTCCATGTTTGTATATAGGAATCAAACATTACCTATAAAAGTAAGTTTGGCAGTTTTCACAGCTTGAAAGTTATGCTTCAGCTTGTGACGCTACAGTGACTTCCTGTCAACATAGCTGATTGGTTTTGATTGGACGGTGCTGCATATTTAGTTTCCTCTCAACCGCTTTGTATATGACATACGTTTCAAATGAAGCTGTACTACCCAAGACGTTTCTCAAGTTGTATTAACTTGTATGATATCAGCTAGTAGTTACAAAGAACCGTACACAAAAACGTAGTGACGGATTTATAAGTAGCTTGCTGAACCAAAGATAATGGATGACACTTGCAAGCCTCCTCAAGTTGCCCTCGAGCAAGACAGTGAACCCTAGATTGTATGATAGCTTGTTATCATTGAGTTGTGTGTGTGTGTGTGTGTGTGTGTGTGTGTGTGAATAGATGAATGTTGTAATGTTGTAAAAACAAAATAGCAGAAATGCACTCAGTGTAGTAAAGTGCAGGAAAAAACAAATCAAGTTAATAAAACATAGGCAAAATAATAAAAGGCAGAGAGCTGAAAACAAATAAGAATAGAAAATAAATGAAGTAAAATGACAAAACAAAGATCACGTCTTTTTGGTGAATTATGTTTTATGTTTTGGTCTCACAGCTGCAACAGCTCAGTCTCCTTCAGACTTTTTGTTCACTTTGGGAGGACGTCTAAGAGGCTTCAGACATCTTGAGGTACAGTACGGGGACTTCTGGGGGAGTTCAGTGATAAATGCTGGAGCTCTGCCATGGGAGTCCTTGTAGGTGATTAAAAAAGCAATCTTAAAATCAATTCTAAAACGTACTTGGAGCTGGTGTTACAAGGCTAACACAGGAGCAACACAAGCTGACTGTTGGGTCTTAGTTAAATACTATCTGCTCGCTCTTGTCTTGAATCTTAAACAAGATAAAGATCATTTAAAGATGCCCCCCCCCCCCACCAGTACTGCAGCCATCTAAGAGAGATGTGAGGAAGCCTCTGAGGTCTTTCTCTGTGCCTGTAAAGATAGACTCATATAGATCTTATACTGTGATACTGGACTGGAAAAGTGATTGCTTTTCTTTGGCCTTTGAGTGTTTTTAGCTCATTTCTTGTATTGGTTGCATTTGACTTTCTCCCATTGTGGAAACCACGTGTGAAAGATGTGATGGTGAGTTTTTTGTTTTGTTTTTTTTTAACATTTCATTGTGAAGGAGGTTTTTTCTACCCCAGGAAATGACACAGACATCACCTACTACATCTGCTGAGTCACTGCTATAAGTCAAAAATCCCATCAAGACTGGATAGATTATGGTCAGTTTGTGCAACAACCCGGGGAATTTCTTACTTACTTTCCCTACGAATGAAAATATTTTTCACACACACACACACACACACACACACACACACACATATTCTGGCATCATCAGCATGCATAAGCTAGGATCTGTATAGATCGCTTGAAATGCAAAATTGATGCAAGCGCACCCTCAGATGCCTACATGACTGTATTTGTAATTTGTCTTCACATTTGCAGCATGCCACTTCTAATACATCATGGCTTTTTTTCCTCTTCACTTTCTTTTTACTCACTCACACACACACACACACACACACACTCGCTGCACACACCTGTGTCACCCAGAACATCTGCCGTGTTACAATGTTCACTCTCTTATCCACGGAGCTGATGATAAATGTCTGATTCCATGGTTTGAGAGGCAGCACTGAGCCTTTTGGGAGGACATTGTGCGATTTAAAAAGCCGCAAGCCAAATAACAGGATGTAACACCTCATAATCTCTGACTCTATTTCAGTTTGGTTCACTTTGACATGATTTATTGGCATGAAAGTAAAGAATAATGCTGGCAAGACATCAGGGTAAAAAATGAAAATTTTCACACCATGTCCCCATTTCCCTTCTTGTTTTTGTGTGTGTGTGTGTTTATGTGCAAAAGAAAAAAAAAATCACTGACTCCGTCTAGCAGCTATCTGAATAAAGACTGAGTTCACTGGAGAGAGACAGGATGAGAATTGGTTTATGTGTGAAACTGAGACCATTTTTGTTTGTCATTCTATATGTGTGTGTGTGTGTGTGTGTGTTTATGACAGTAAGGGCAGAGAGCAGAAATTCCATTAACAGTATGACTTTGTGGAGGGAAAATGAAATAGTTTCTTAAAGGCCTTGTTATCGAGTCCAGCCGGACAATTACCATTTTCCTCCCAAAACTGCCTCCCAACATCCCTCCACCTTGCTGCCCCCTCTCTCTCTCCCCAGTTCCCTTCATCCGCTCTCTACCTCCATCCCAGTACCACCCCTTCCCTCCCCTCCTCCCTCTTTATTCTCGTTCAATTTAACTATAAGTATCCTCTCTCTCATCTTCTCAACTCTATCTCTTCCCTCCATTTTTCTGCTACACTTCCTCTCCTCTCCTCTCCTCCCAGTCTCCTCCCTTTGCTCCTCTCGCTCTCCACATTTGTCTTTCCCAACATTGCCCTTAATTTAATTTTCTGCACCATTAATACTAAGCTACGGCCTTATCGGTCTGATTTGCAGCCAACTCTGAAAGAAGAAGGCAAGTTTTATTTTCGGGGTCCTCTCCTTAAATCAAAATGGTGGCCCAGCAGGCTGATGGGAGGGAGAATCTGATGGATGATGGCACAGACAGAAAAAAATCGGCAAATATAAGCTTTGCCCAAAGGAGAGGACACACATATTCGTATACACTCGCTGACACTGCTAAGCAAGGTTCTGGCTGAAAAGAGCACTGGTAATTGACAGTGCAGGGTGCAACATCCATCCTTCCATGAACTCCCAACTACAGCCCGTCTATAACAACCTCTCCCTCGCCGAGCGACTGGCTTGGTTCTGCTGCTTTAACTGAAATGGGATTTCGTGATGGAGAGACAGACAGTAGATATCAAAAGCCTGCACATCAGTTTCCAGCGAAGGCAACTTCGATTCCTGCATTATTTGGAATATAAGTAGTCCAATTAAATCCAAAGTCCAATTTAAAAAGTTTTGCATACCCATCTTAGTGCTATATCATCCAACATGAGAAGTTTTAATGTGTAGTAACAGCAAAACTGGGCAGAAGTCTACAGTGGACTCACACATAGCGATGCCATGAAGCTATCATGCAAATTAAAAGCACATTAAAACACCAGAAAAATGTTGGGTGTTTTACGAAAGAGAGACAACTCTGCACTTCTTACATCCTACATACTAGTGTAAAACTTCTATGGCCAAGAAAGTTGATCACGGAGATTCATCCTTCCAATGGTGGACGTTTTTGATTATGTTTAACAGGCACAAACATTGTCAGATGTACCTCAGTATTTACATGTATATGTAATCCCCTTTCCTACGTTACATGTATTTACATTACGTCTAAACTTTGTAACGCTGTTACAAATATCGACTGACTGTCACCAGTAGAAATAAAAGTGACACTAACATGTTGGGTTACATGATAACGCTGACACTAACATGATAGGTTACATAGTAAAGCTGACACTAACATGTTAGGTTACATAGATAAGCTGACACTAACATGTTAGGTTGCATAGTAAAGCTGACACTAACATGTTAGGTTACATAGTTAAACTGACACTAACATGTTAGGTTACATAGATAAGCTGACACTAACATGTTAGGTTACATAGTTAAACTGACACTAACATGTTAGGTTACATAGATAAGCTGACACTAACATGTTAGGTTACATAGTTAAACTGACACTAACATGTTAGGTTACATAGTTAAACTGACACTAACATGTTAGGTTACATAGATAAGCTGACACTAACATGTTAGGTTACATAGATAAACTGACACTAACATGTTAGGTTACATGATAAAGCTGACACTAACATGTTAGGTTACATAGTTAAACTGACACTAACATGTTAGGTTACATAGTAAAGCTGACACTAACATGTTAGGTTACATAGTTAAGGTGACACTGACATGTTAGGTTACATAGTAAAGCTGACACTAACATGTTAGGTTACATAGTTAAGCTGACACTAACATGTTAGGTTACATAGTAAAGCTGACACCAACATGTTAGGTTACATAGTTAAGCTGACACTAACATGTTAGATTACATGATAACGCTGACACCAACATGTTAGGTTACATAGTTAAGCTGACACTGACATGTTAGGTTACATGATAAAGCTGACACTAACATGTTAGGTTACATAGTTAAGGTGACACTGACATGTTAGGTTACATAGTAAAGCTGACACTAACATGTTAGGTTACATAGTTAAGGTGACACTGACATGTTAGGTTACATAGTAAAGCTGACACTAACATGTTAGGTTACATAGTTAAGCTGACACTAACATGTTAGGTTACATAGTAAAGCTGACACTAACATGTTAGGTTACATAGTTAAGCTGACACTAACATGTTAGATTACATGATAACGCTGACACTAACATGTTAGGTTACATAGTTAAGCTGACACTAACATGTTAGGTTACATGATAAAGCTGACACTAACATGTTAGGTTACATAGTTAAGCTGACACTAACATGTTAGGTTACATAGTTAAGCTGACACTAACATGTTAGGTTACATAGTTAAGCTGACACTAACATGTTAGGTTACATAGTTAAGCTGACACTAACATGTTAGGTTACATAGTTAAACTGACACTTTGGGGCCTTTTTAGCTTCCTACTCATTCCAAAGTTCAAAAACTACAAGTTATGGCTTTAGAGGGATTTACATGCTCCAGCGGTTGCATGTTCAGTTTCAGTTTCAATTTTCCACCAGTGGCTATCAATGGCCTCTCCCACAGTGGATAGTGTAGACTACACACCAGAGAGCCCTCTTGGCCTGTCCCCATTTCCTATTTCCTGTTAGCCCACTATGCTTGACCTAAGTGAGTGTATCACAGTGTGATGGAGCACAGTGGGATATATGGGCCGAACTGCGTCTGCTGGCACGCTGCTGCTGCTCTTTGATGCTGCATTGTTGGTGTTGTGTCGTGACTGCCACAAAGGCTGTGGCCCACAGCAGCAGCGTTGCTCTCAGTAAATTCATGTTTTGCCTCAGAGGCATTAGAGATCGCAACAGAGAGGCTGGAATTGAGTTTACACATCATCAGCAATAAATGATGAGTCGAACCCTGAGACACAATTACACATGACTGCACAGCGACAGTTAAATAATGAACAAAGTCTCGGGAATGAATGTAACATGGTTAGAGTTTTACAAACAGCATTGCAGTCGACCCCCACTGAGATTCTTCCATCATTGAGAGAGTGGGATGGTTTACAACACAAGGCTGAGAGAAGAGGTGCGGCAGGGATTTGATCCCAGACCAGCAGGCTACATGTGGCTACAGAGGTAGTTGTCTAAACCTCCTGTTGTCATATTTCAGTACTAATTAATAGTAGTAATAGTAATAGTAGTAATTTCTCACCTACTGTAGATGCCACAATGCAGTTTAATACTGAATAGGCTGAAAAAACGAATATCGTTTTTCAGCTGTGTAATTGGATAGAGGACAGACAGCAAACCTGCCGGCATATTCTTGATGTGGTGTTTAGAGCGAGGTGTAATTTCTGCTGTTTGATTTCCCTCGTGTTTGTTATGGCTCCCCTTCTGGAATCCATTAGGGCCTCTGCAATCACCAATAACGTAGACAAACACACACAAACTAACAGACTCTGACATACACACACACTGTTTCCTTTACAGATTGTTGCTCACACTTCATCTTCCACTTAACCACAGCACTCCTCACCCCGCCCCTCTCCTTCCATCCCATTCCAGTGCCCAGAAATAATTGACATGCTCCAGCCGACCTGCTTATTAAATAAACAACACATCGCTCCAAAAGGGGCTGTCTCCGCCACTCGTGCTGGGTTTGGACACATGTGTTGTGACACCTTCAAGGTCCTATTAATCAGTCAGATGCAATTTGTTCAAAGGGTCTACAGTGTAAGTGGATGGTGTGTGTGTGTGTGTGTGTGTGTCGTCCCTGGTTAACGAGATTTATTCATAGTGTATACCGAGGTTTATTTACACCAACACCTAAGCTGTGTGATCCTCCTCATATTGCTTTATTGATGGAATAGATGTGCTGAACAAACTGAAATGTTGAGCGTAATGAATGCTCATTGTTTGGCTGTTCATTTCCATGTATGCAATGTTTTGGACACACCACCTGTGATGGGATTGTCCCCCTGACTTGCAGTCTAGCCTTGACATGGAAAACAGCAGAGAGCCACGCGTGTTTTTCACCCTCTTCTTATAAAACGAACGGCCCTGAAAACATATTTTCTGAATCAGGATCTTGTCACGAGTGATCGTTTCCCACATCAACACATTAATGTTTGCCAAACTTGAAAGTTTTCATCATTTCAATTAGGATGTACCTGCCTGTGGTCAATTAAATGTGATCAAACTGCACCAGCACAGTCTTAATATTTTTTTAACAGACATCAATGTGCTCAAAAATCATGGTCTCAAATCCAGCTAAATAAATTACAGTTTAACTCAATTGTGCATATAGTACTCTACTATTGCATTGTCATATCCATCCACTGTTCTAGTCTCGTCCTGGCCAAGGTTATGCATCCTTTATCAGCAAAACTGGGCAGGTGGGAGATTTAATCCCTCCAGCACCTGCTTGCCCCTCCCTGGGATTCTTTTCCCCAAATGATGATACCTCCAAAGAGTGGTGACCAGGAGGCATCATTACTCGGTGCCTGATCGACTTCGCTGGTTCTTCATGATATGAAAGAGCAGCAGCTCAATACCTAGTTTCTTTCAAATTGTGAATCATCTTTTCTTTTAAAAGGACTGGCATTGCTCATTGTGGTTTAGATTTAAACTGAAATCTGATTGAAGAAAATCTTAAAAAAGTGTACAATCTAATCTGAAAGGACGAGAAAATCACAAGTAGAGCAAGAAAAGATCTGACTAAAGCAAGTATTTCGTCATTTCGGCAGTATACGTCAGTGGAGCTGCTCAGTGGCCGGTAGATCAAAGCTGAGTTTATACTGGTCGGCTCGCAGGTGTGAACATGTGCAAGTGTGAGCACAAGGCACAGAAATCTGCTGAGCAGAACTCTTCTCAGTTAATAAATATTTTAAAAGTGTTGTGAGATTCTGCTGCAACATGCAGATTGAGGAAATGAAATCCATTAAATAGTACCTGAGAGGAAATTTGCCAACAGGTAAAAAAAAAACCTGTAATATAAACAACTTTGCTTTGTAGTTTTCATTTAGCTGAAGTTAAAACTTAATCTCCTGCATACATGACTCAAACTACAGCAACCAAAGCTGCAACCTTTAATTTTATAGCTTCACTAAGCAGATTAATTTATTTTAATTGCAGTTGAAATATCCAAAGGGAGACATGAAATCTGTGCTCTTCAGAATAATGAAGAATTCAGTATTTAGATGTGTTTTACACAGCCATATTGGATTCCCCACTCTGATTCTTAAAAGAAAAGCAAAGTTTCATAGACTCTGGTAGTCTGTTATCAAAGGTCATTAAGTGCCAGTGCTGTGGCGCCTCGCTGCCATTTCAGCTAATTAACTGAACATAATTGCACTCAGCGAGTGTGTAAAATTCATATAGCTGTCAGATGACTGTCGCATGCCTGACGCTGAGGAACGGTGGAGCAGATGGAAGCACAGACAGGATGATGGAGAGAGGGAACGAGGTCGAAAACAAAGGGGAGACAAGAGACGGACAAGGTGAAGGGGATACGCAGGGCGGGGTGGTGGGGCGATGACAGATAGATTGGAGGACAGAGACGGACAGATAGAGATGGAGAGAGAAGCAGCAAACCTTTTGTCCTGCTGCGGCGTCTGTGGACCAGGGGACAGCACTTTGAAGATGATGGAGGAGACGAAGGGAGAGAGTGGAGAGAGAGAGAGAGAGAGAGAGAGAGAGAGAGAGAGCGAGGCTGACCCTCACATGGCATGACACAGGCACAGTTACACAAATGTGTACAATAACTCACACATACGGCTGCAGAAGACATTACTGTACACCAAACACCATTTAAACATTCATAATGTTTATATAGGCCGCATGTCCTAATGTATGCACTCACACGCACGTACACAACCCTCATAATTACTATAATATCTCATATGCCCTTACTGCTGTATTAATTATGGTTTTAAACTAAATTATTTAGAAACACCATCTGGTTCAAATGTGTTTGTTGGTTTATGAAAATTTCCATTTTGTACACTGGGTATGTATTTGGTGCCATGCCTGGAGGTGGAGGTTAGTTTCAGCTGGGTCAGTAAATTCTTTTAAACACTGATTTTCTTTCATGAAAAAGAACATTTTATCTAATGCAGTTTGGTGCTCTTCACCTGTGTCCGCTAAGCTTTGAACTCCCACAGTGCTTTTACTGCTGTGTTGATGTTCACGTTCGTTTTCAGGCCTTTTGTTCTTTTCTTTTCACTGTGAGGTATCGCATTTCACATTTGTCGGTCCAAAGATGTCAGGACATGTTGCTTAAAAAGTCAGTTCTGTTATGTACAGCTACTTTTTATTCTATTTATCATAGTTTGAGGACCCATTTCACACTGAAGGTGTCAGTGTTACAGATTGGTTGTATTGAGTTAGAAAGACAGTAGCATTTATTTTTTGTAGGCAAGAAAGGCCTAATAAAAGATGCTGTTGAGCTGCATCATGGGAAGTGTAGGACCCACTACTTTTTGAAAGCATGAGGATGAAAAGTCAGAATTTACAGACCTCTGCTTGTTTTTTTTGGCGAGCGAGTGGTGTGACTCTAGGGTTGGTTTTAGCAGCTGGTTGTGATGTCCAGACTGAAATATCTCAATAACTATTGGATAGATTTCCATGATGTTTCACACAGACATCCATGGTCCCCTGAGGATTAACCTTATTGTCTGTAGTGATCCTCTGACTTTTCCCAATATTCTGACTTATTCAAGGTCCCAAGAGGGTCTAAACTCTAATAACTTTGTTTGTTTGTTTCCCCCCTGACTTTTCCCAGTACTTTGGTTTTATCACCAAAGTCCTGTAAAACCTGCATTCCTGCAAACTGTGCTTTTGTTTAGTTCTGCGTTTAGTATCTGCAGTGGACATCCATTAGGGGCATCAGCTGTGGTTACTAACAGGATATTTGTTTGACACAAGTTTGCCTCTAAACCACTTAGCAAATGTTACTCCTGGTGAAGACCCAATGCCAATTATGTCATTAAAATGAGATATTAGTCTGATTAAATAAGGGATGAGGAGAGCAGTGATTGGCCGAGGGGAGCGGAGAGACAGATCAGACCAGAGGAGGAGAGAATGGGGAGGAACCCAGAGGAGAGATAAATCCTGTTAAGGTGGTATTAACGTTCTTAAGCATACTGATAGCTGTGCATGTGTGTGTGTGTGTGTGTGTGTGTGTGTGTGTGTGTGTGTGTGTGTGTGTGTGTGAGAGAGAGAGAGAGAGAGACAGTGTCGCAGCGCTATAGGCTCATTAGGCTACAGGGGAGAATAGCTAAAAGGATTAGACCGACATGGATTATTCACGCATGAAATACTGGAACCAAGGAGTTAGAAAGAGAGAGAGAGAGAGAGAGAGAGGGAAAGAGGGAGATGGGCTGAATATATAAGAGAAGTTGAGAATATAAATATGTATGTCTAGGAATATATATGGAGGAGAGATGAAAAGAGGAAACAGCAGAGACGGACAGGGGAAAGAAGAGGAAGAGAGAGACAGACATAGAAGATGAGGTCTAAAATTTAAGATGGAGCTGGAGATTGAGAAATCTACCCGGGTGTAAGGTAATGAGGAAATAGAGATGGAGAGAGAGATAGAAAGGGAGAGAGGAGGATGACAGATTGCAATATAAACTCAAACAGAGAGACGAGACGGAGATGAGGTGGGAGATGGAAGTGGAGCAGCATGGGTAAAGAATCAGAAACGAGAGAGAGAAGACAACAGGAGCTGAGAGAAATGAGAAGAGAAGGAAGGAGGGGAAAAGAAAGGGAAGGATCAATAGAGAAGGAAATAATTGAACTGCAGATTACAGATGGACACTTCTGCATTCAGATGTGGTCTGACGACAAACCAGCTTGTTTCCAGTTCACCCAGACCTTTAAGTGTTTTCCAGCTTTTATTTAAACGGTTAAACAGTTGACAAAGAATCATATTACTCTATTTCATGTGTGGATACAGGAGGTTTATATTGCCCTGTACAACCTCATACTGTTAGTCAGCTGGATCCATATACTTATCATTTGTGTCATTATAATTTGTATGTACAGTGATTTTGTTGGTCTGCTCTGAATATCTGCTCTGAAGACGTCTCTTTGGGCTTTGGGAAACACTGATTGACACTTCTCACCATTTTCTGACATTTTATAGACCAAACAAGTAATTGGTTAATCAAGAACATAATCAACAGATTTCTCAACAAAGAAAAAAATCATTAGTTGAAGCCCTACAACAAACCTGCTCTATAGCTATTGGTCGATTTCAAAGTACCCCATTTAAATACTCCACTGATTCCCCGTTAGGTGAAATAACTCCCAGCTCCCAACATCACCACACTGATTTTCCACTCACAGCCTTACTGCTGATCGCTGGTAGAATGATATTCAGTCACAGATTAACACCAGTGTTGAGATGAAGCAGTGGCTGATTGTAATAAATCAAGAGCACATTGATTGGCTCCAAAGAGCCTAAGCGAGAAGGAGTGGATAGGTTTTATTTAAATTACTCATCTTCTCAAATCATGTCCGTCACTCAGATGATTACCAGGAATTGCCAGAACACAGTCACTATCCTCCACACACACATTGGTTATGATTAAAATCACAGACTAGTCCAGCGATTATGTCTTAGCCCAGAGGGAAGTTGGAATAAAAAAAAAATTCTCCATTGCATTTTAAATAAAACGAGAATACAGAAGTTTCACAAGTAACAAAGACATGTTTTGTTTGGTGAGATTTAGGAATCATCACTACACCTTGAGGAAAGATGTTTTTGCCATATTTGAACCGTGGTTTATGTCTGCCAGAAATGTTATTTTCTAAATAAAGTTAAAGCCCTGTGGGGAAAAATAATTAGAAATTTGATTTTCTAACTATTTCAGTACTTAGCTTTTGATGTCGAGATAAAAAAAACATGAAGTTATCTAATTAGGCCTGAATATTTGGTCCAAAATCAGCACAAAATCTGACTTTGCCAGGCAGCTGGATTTACGAGCTCGCCACCACTTGAATATCCATCTTGCCAGGATCCAGGTTATTTGCTTGTGGTTGAACCACAGTGGTTCAGACCAGTCAGCATAAGCTACAGGAAGGATTTATGTGTGACGACAGGGAGATGCAACTGTTTGTTCAAAAACAACAGTGGCAGCTGCTAAAGAGGTTAGCACAGATGCTGCTAAAGCATCAGTTATATCTGAACTGGAGAGGATTTCTTCTCTGAAAAAAGAGCAAGAACAACACTTCTCCCAAATGACTTTGACAAGAATTATAACTACGTCATAAAATTTGTTGATGGATCATCCAATTACCGGCCAAGTATTTTTTGCTAACGTGTCTGCCCCAGTTTCCAGAGACATCTCCCCAGATGTTTCTGTTCGACAAACCATCTGGAGTGCCAGGTTAGATAAAATTACTAGACAACGTAAAGCTCAGGTGCAAAGTATGTTTCTTTTCTATATCTATTAGAAGACCTAGATGAAGATCAGCAGAGTTAGGCTGAAAATCTGCACACATCTTGTAAAGATGAAGGCAGATTGTAATATTGTTAATTTTGTCTGGTGTTGATCAGATGATGAACTTGTTCTGTAATCCTGAGAGTCCACTATTTCCAAACCAAACATGGCTGAAGAGTAAATTCAGAATTGACAAAATGTCTTGCATGATTCTTTTGTTTATTCGTACCTTTTATTATCTCATCTCGGTCAGTGCCGTCCCTACCTTGCCTTTATCCCTGCCACTGGCTTAAAGTCCATTTTGACTGCTGCTGTGTCACAAGAAACTGTTCAGTCCAGTTTCCCCACAAACCATTTTACACCTCATGATTTGCACCCAATGCCAGCATTCAGATTCCATGCAAATAGTAGAGTGTCCTTTGTGTGTCACAGTGGAAAATAAAGGTGGATGGTGGATCTGCAGCACAACTGATTTATGCAGTATGGATAACTGTGGCACTGTGACTCCTGTCCACCATCTCAAAGTGTCATTGAGCCTGGCATTGAACCCCAAATCTTCTTGATGGCCAATGACAGCTTCCTATTATTGTGTGTGTGTGTGTGTGTGAAAATCCAGGCCATTCACCATGCAGTAGAGTGTGTGCTGCTTCACAGCTTGGGATGTCAGTGAAGCAACAGTCATTGAACTTAATCTGGGGTCTGCAGAACTGTCCAATATTGGTGTTCCTGAGTGGTGACAGAGTTGATCTGTCAGCTACCTTCCCCACCTCTTATTTACTGAGACTGAGTCTCTAACATGCTGTTGTCTGAAAAATACTACATTCTGGGGCTCCTCCAAACAGCAGGCCAACCAAAAAACGGACACACAGCGTAGTGACTGAAAAGAGAGGAGTTTGACCAAATTGTGTTTTCCCACTGATTTCAGCAAGCAAAGCTCAGGTCACACACCCTCCACACCCCAACGCCTGCTTGGCTTTAGTTTCTGCCGCAGTCGTGTGGCGCCATTGCCCTCTGGGACAAGAAAGCAGAAGTGTGGGAATAACTGTGTCACATCACGAAGCCAGTCAACACAGCTGTGGCTGAAATAAAAGGGGAATGGGAAGCGAGTGATCGGGGGTGAAGAATGAAGGTTTAGAGGAAGGGAATGGATAGATGGCCTGCATAAAAAGGGAGGACTAAAGAAGGAAAGAAAGAGAAGGGGAGGAAAAGAAAAGAGGAGGTGGATAGATGGGGGGAGGGTTTAAGACAGGGATCTATACTGTATATTGACATAAGATGATGGAGAACAGGGGAAGAAGACGGGTGAGGGAATAATGATTTCAATAAACGAAGGTGAGTGACATAAGGTGAGTGTATGGGTGAGGAAGGCAAATTGTGACACACACACACACACACACACGCAAACACACAGAAAATGAGTAAAGACGTGGTGGAATATTTGGAGAGAGCAGCCTGGGTTTGCCGTATGTCTGGCAGAGCGACACAGGCGTGTATAAAAGAGAGAGAGAGAGGGAGCATTTGCAGGAGTGTGTGCAACAGTGACATGCAAATATGTGATTGCTGATGTGGTTTTACATAGCTGCATGTGTGTGTGTGTGTGTGTGTGTACTCTATATGGACATTAGCATGTTTGCAGAGAGTGGCAGCTAATCTGTTTATGCAGTCAGAGCTCATCTGGCTCCAAAACCCACAAATAAATATTTAAGTCTGGCTTCTGCTGCTGCTGCTGTATAAAAAACACAAGAAGCAGCACTTTTTGCTCTCACTCAAATGTCACACAGCAGATGTGATGTGCATTTTTGTGTGTGTGTGTGTGTGTGTGTGTCTATAGCTCTGACTGTCTTGGTATCTGTATACTGTTTGCCTTTGGTCTTGTGTGTATACTGTATGCTGTTGTGTTTGTCTGTTTTGGTATGTGTGAGTACAGACTTGGCTTTGTGAATGTGTGTGTGTGTGTGTGTGTGTGTGTGTGTGTGTGTGTGTGTGTGTGTGTGTGTGTGAAGGCCATTTTAGGATTCAAGTTAGACTTAGGTTAAGGGTTGGGTACATTTTTTTTTTTTTTGGAGTTATGCACTTTTGAAGTATTCTGAACAAATAGTCCCAGGAACTAAATCTGTGTATGTAAAAAGCTGTAGTTTTCACATTCCTGTTGGTGTTTCCACCCAATTTGAAGAACCGTCAAGATTAGTTACATGAAGCCATTAGAGGATTAAAAAGACACAGCTCTGTGTGCAAGAAAATATCAGCTCACGAAAAGGAAAACACAGTCGTGATGTTGTTCTTTGTAATGTGTGTTGTTTGAATGGATGTTGGAGGGTGGGAAGGGAGAAAATGTGAGGGATCCGTCAGCAAAGTAGGGATCAACTGCTGGTTGAGTCGTTTTTCAGATTTAAAACAAAACCGCATTGAAACAATTAGTACGTTTTTTCTCCCACTTGCTTGTTAATTTTTTCTTTGGGCTTGTCTAGACTTCAAGGTGCCATCATAGTCCTGATGTTTAGCTCTTTGCTCACAGTCCCATCTAAATATGTTGCAGCAGTCTTTAGGTTTACGTCTGACCCGACATCTGTGTGGGGTTAACTGTTTGTTTCTTTGTTTTTAGTGAGGGTTTTTGTGTTTGATGCCTCTGCATACATTCACATATATCGATCACACCCCCCCCCCTGTATCATACACTGCGACACTCTCAGACGCTGCCTGTCTTACACATTTTACATTATCACTGCATTCATCCTCAGCCTCTTGTCACTTTTTCTGTCTCTGTGACTTCCAGTCACACACTTCCTCTATCGTTAAGCAGTCCACCTGACACATTTCGCTTTTAAAATAGCCTCAATAGCAGCTATGTTAGTTTCATATTATTTCACCATTATGAAAAACAAAACGTTAAACAGCAAAAAGCAAAGTATTTGCCTTTTGCCCAACTTTTAAACAGCACAACAATGCAAAAAGGCAATCAGAGTAACCCACTGCTGCTGCAATCATGCAGAAGGGAGCCCCCCAACAGCCAAGCTGCTTGCGGCGGAGTGCAGGGTGAGAAAAAGTGTTTACTGCCAAGGGGAGAAGAAGCACTATGCATGGCGATGTGTGCTTTGGCAAAGAAAGGAGCAGTTGGACTTCGAGGGGTAAAGCAGGGCTGCATTTTAATTTCTGTGTTTTGCTTGAATATAATCCAGCTCTATTAAATGTTGACACACTGCATGATAACAGTAGGTGGAAAGGACACTTTTGTGAAAAAAAATGTGGGTTTTCTTGATTCTTGTTGCAGTATATATCTGTATATCTACATCTATACTGCATATTCTGAGCCTAAATGTGTGTGACCACTGTGTCCCAGGGCCATCTCCCATGGGTGCCCATGGGTCCTCCTTGAGGTTAATTGTCAGAAACATCAAACTCACCCATCCCCAAACTGATGGGTCAGTTTTTCAATTTCCTTCCTAATTGGTTAGGTCAAGACGACATGGTGTGAAAGTGATTCCACATCAGCTCCTGGGGGGCATCACAGGGATCAAAGAACCCCCTCTGCATGCTATTGGCTTCTCATCTCTCAGGGTGATGCACCAGTTTGTGTGTGTGTGTGTGTGTGTGTGTGTGTGTGTGTGTGTGTGTGAAAGAGAGTATGGTCATGTGGAGGGGGTGAGGGTGGGGTGGGGGGGTGGATAAGAGAAGATTAGTCCTTGATGATCCCTGTGGGGGAACTGGGTCCTTGCATGAGACATTTAGAAAACAATACATCAAGGAAAAAAAAGCTAGGATTATACAAAACGTTTCAGCTGAAATGTTTTTACTTGTATACACACACACACACACACACACACACACACGCACACAATACATTTGCACATATATAGATTACACGTATAGAGAAATAATATAGATTACTCACCGCTACAAAGTAGTTATTTCGCCTCACAGACATCCAAAAAGTTTGTAGTTTATCATGGTTTATACCTCTCAATATAGAAAGAAAGACAGAAATGCATCTGGGCGAACCGTCTGTTGCAAAATCCAAACAGCCTCACTTGCTCAAAGGATCCCATTTAGATTGAAATGCCTCTAAATACCCCTCAGACAGCCATCCTCATCAATCTGACGCCATAATCATTATGACTGTAGAGTGGGAGGCTTTGATTCAACGAAATAGCTCCTTTTGTTTTCTGATGAAAAATAAGTAGATGGCCGTGACTTTAATATAGCAGATGAGTGATGGTTTCAAGTCAAGAACAAAACATGAGGAATGGTACCGCTAACCTTTCAGCTGGTAGGTTTGAGAGCCGCACAAATAATGCACAGCCCGATGGGAGCGCGGCCTCTTCACTTCTTCATTGGTTCATGTTGACCCAGGTTGTAGCTGGTGTTTCTGCGGGATACATCTTTTACAGGGGCTTTTTACTTTTTAATGCAACAGGCCCACTCCGTTCCCAGCAGTGCTGAGCCTAACATGTTTTTAACACTAAGGATTTAAAAATTAAAATTTGAAGGATTTATATATTTCTACAGTATTGCTTCCAGCTACAGAGAGAGGGAAAGAGAGAGAGAGAGAGAGAGAGAGAGAGAGAGAGAGAGAGAGAGAGAGGGAGTGTAATAGGTTGAAAATAAAATTGCATTGTGTTAAACACACCTCCTCAGGGTGCAACCTTTTAAATTGGGTCTAATTGCTTCCATGTACACAGGAGCTTTTGCTTGTTGTCAGAGACTTGAATATGATGTTTTTTACTCCTTATTATCTTTGATAACACGCAAAGCATTTAGAAGATTTTCTAAAACTGCGGGATACACTTCTTTTTCTACGTAGAAACCATTAGTAAAGAGTGAAAAGGTCAGTTTGAAACCCTTTCATAATCAAGTATGAGTTCACAAACCAGACGACTTAAGAACTAAAGTTAGCACCATTATCTCACCTCAGTACATTTAAATATAATTAGGGGTAAGATTTGGACACTGAGAATAAAGTAAAACACCTTATTGTTGATGCTATCAACCACCTAAGGTGGTCTCCCTCCTAAGGTTTGGTATCTCAGACTTGAGCTGCAGTAACTGACAGTGGTGTTTTGAAACTTGGGCTTTTGTGAGGAATCTCTTTAGTCTTTATAAAAAGCCCCAGTGGAGTCTGGTGTATTCACCTAGGCTTATGTTAAGCTTGGTGACATCATAGACTTTATGTCCCCACTCAGCTTCCTCCTGAGTGAATTTCTATTCAGCCAAGGTAAATTGGAAACACCTGTGTGGGTGTGAGGGGCCCTTGATGTTAAAAGGAAAATCAGGTGTGCATGTAGTCTTTCTAAAAATCAATGTAAACCTTTCTGCCCTACATCACAACGGCTGGAATGGGAGTAAGCCCAATAACAATGAGACCTAAGAGAAGAAACTGTTAAACTGCAGTAAACACTTGAACCCTACAGACAGCATCAGACTTTTCATGTTAAGGATGTCAATGCCAACACATGAGGAACTTGAAGACAATGAACTATGGAGGTAAACACAGTTTTACAGCAGCAAAATCATCAACGACACTCCAGAGCTTATTTTTTTTTTTAGCAGCTATTAGCTGAAATATTTAGTTAAATAAACAGCCTGTAATTATATGGAAACCAGTTTCACAAAAAGGATTAGTCACATATCTTTAAAATAGCATTCATAAGCCCACAGAGTAAATTAGCCTCTTGCTGTGAGCCATACAGTAGGATGCAGTTTGTTGCTGCAGTCTGAACAGGGAGAAAAAAAAAAAAAATCATTTCTGCTGGGAAATCACACAGCAAAACTTTTCAGCAATAAATGTGTCCTTATTTGATCTTGGACTCATGAGTAACATTTGAGGGATTAAGTTTTGCTTTCTTGTACAAGTAAACTGAAAATGAAGCAGAAGAAACCTGAGGAACTGTGTGGATGAGAGAGTGGAAACCTGTTGGGCTTGGAAGAAACGTCTTGCCTTCAAATATAACAGAGAGGTATAGTGAACAAGTAAAGTGGGATATATAACAATACTGACCAAAAAACTCAACGTGGCAATTGTCACATTCACACACTGAGCATCTGTAGTGGCTTCATCTTAAGAGTGTTAATAGAATCTGATGGTGGCATTAGAACTTGTATCAGTATTCAAACACACACATATTATAATCACCTAATCAAGTGTCCTCTCGTCTGGCTAGCATCCTTAACAAGCTCTCTCCATTGCTAATCAGCTAATTATGACGCCATTATAATCAGCCCGACTCTGGCTTACTGCAGACGAGATGCTAGATTAGCACGGTAAACAAAATATGCCGGATGCGGAGGAAGGGAGGGCAGGAGGACGTCGGTGAGTTCAAGGAAGGGGAAGGAAATGAGGAGGAGGGAGGAGAGGTGGAGAAAGTTAGCTCTGCAGGCAGGTTTGGAACTAATTAAGGCAGAGATTGCATGTTAATACCGGGTGTAAGTAGAATATGGAGAGACAATCAATCATATGATCGTTATCATCATCTCCTGATTCACATGCAAACACAGACCTTGTTAGCTCTCTCTTGCCTTTTTTATATCCAGCACCATTAACCTTTCCTTGCTCTCACGATCAGGCCACCTAGCGAATGCTAAATCTGCTTACATCCTTGAGTTGCGCAGCAACAAGAATCACCCAACACTTTTTGCTCCCATCGACCTATTACTTCACAGGTAATATACATATCCTGATTGGACACTCTGGTCATGTCTGGCTGACAAAACTCAATAATCCAGCCACCTCTTCACGCCTAAAGCTACACCTTCCTTACCAATCATCATCTCTTCGATCCTCCTCCTTTTGTTTATCCCTTTAGCTTTTCATGCCCCTCGCTCCCCTCTGCCCTCCTCCCATCCGTATCACACCACTTCTCGCTTATTGCTTTGTTTTCCACCCCCCTTTCTCGCATTTTCTGTCCTGGTAGGTTCCATCAATTTTTAATATCGCTGCTGGTATTGGACGTGTCATCAGCCTAGCAGTAGCCTCAGCGTTTGGCCCTGCCACCAAAGCCTGTTGGTTTTTACAGATGTCAAGGCTTTGGTTTTGTTTGATTTGCGTCATGCAGCAGAGACCTCACTCCGAGCCGCTGCGGGGTCACAAAGCTATGCATCGTAGGAAGTTGTTACACTGAGGAAAGCAGTTTTACGGCTCTGGTGATTCCCTCTGATATTTTTGACTTATCTCTATGAATGAAGCTTGTTGCTAAGCAATAAAAGTCCCTCAGCTCCATGGCTAGAGTTTAATCCGTTGTCCTGTGACATTAGGTCCTAGAGTATCATATTGAACAAAATAGGACTGCGGGGACATATTGGAATGATTTTCATGGGTAAAATGGGACATCTGTCATAGATGCATCGACCTGTTTGAGAGATTTTTCCAGGGGTGGAAACTTAAGCTGACTTAAGCAGAGAATAGCTGTAAATCTGATTGAAGTTCAAGTATGAAAGTGATTGCAAGAAAAAGTACTTAAATAATGAACAGTATTATGTGGTCATTATGTGGAATGTCCCCTTTTATAGTGATCGTAGTCCAGGTTGTACTATAGTGTAATTAAAAGAATGTACCATCTATTAAGCACCTGTTCAATGTTTTATAAAAACTGTGAAGTAACTAGAACTAGCAGACGTAAATAAATGTATTGGAGTACAAAATGTAGTGGAGAATACAGAAGAAAATACAAGTATTTCAGGGTCAGTTATTAAAAAATTCAAAAGTGTCCCAATCTCCCAAAGACAAAGTACCTAATAAAAGTATTTCCAGCATGGTCTGTGCCTTATCCGGTATATCAGGGGGAAAAATGTTGCTGTTGAATTTCTTTATGTAATTTTTCAGTGCTGTAAATATCACAAATTAAATTCCACAACCCCTAAACTGTCTGTGTGGTTAGATATCACCGATGGAGAGTAAGAAAATACAATATTTATTATAAATAACGTTCTTTCTTCACGCAGGACAGGAGTATACTAAAGTGGAAAGAGGAACTGGCAAAGACAAATACTTTTATGGACTTGAAGGTGGCCTCCACAAAACATTACTGGTGCTCTGCAAAACCCTCGTCTGTTGCACTGACCTCTCTCTTCCTATTGGGCCAATACAATGAAATGTTTACAGCCTTGTGTGTAAAGATACGGCCACGAGCTCGTCCATCGCTGAGACGAATCCATCTCCTGTGTGTGATGCTTCTTCTCTCTCCTCACAGTCACACAGAAGAACGAGGAAGGTATTTCATGAACCAAACCGCTCGGATCTCAAAAAACTTCATGAATTTTAAAGAATATTTATTGTTCATAAAATATTTGAAAAAACATCTTGCAGGCAACTATTGATTCCAGTGAATCCAGTATGAGAAATCCTATCATCAGTACTCTACAATGTGTAAAATGTTCAGTGTTTTATCAAGGACTCTCCACAAGCATCAACAGGAAGCCAGTCAGCACAGCAGTAAATAGTCCCGTCCTCACCCACACACACATTTGTAGCTACTTGTGGGAAGACTTGAACCTGAGCCGTCCTCACAAATCCTCACTCTCCTGATCTAACACTTTTGTCCTCACAAAGATATAAGTCCAATAACATGCACACACACACACACACACACGTGATTTATGAGATAACACAGCAGTGCAGGACCTCACTTGTTGAATGCAGTAGTATATTACCCTGCCCGGCAGTGCACATGCTGTAAACAACTGTCCTGTGACAGTAATACTGGCCATCTCAGTAATTTCAGGTCAGTTCATTTCCATTCTTCTTGTGAGTTTCCTCCAGTTCAATCCACAACCCTGTAGTTTTATATGAGCAGTGTTGCCAGAGTTCATCTGTACTAAAGCAGTGTGGACCTCGACCTCTGACAGTCAGTCAGCAATGGGATTTAAATACCATCTGAAGCATCTTATTACAAGGACAGTTTACATTTGCTTTGTTCCTTACAGTCACCACAGTAACACTTCATAATAATACTAATACTACTACACGAATGAAGCTAATGTGGAAAATATTTTACAAACTAACCATCTTACAGAGGTTTGTAGGTCACTCTATAACTTATGGAACTAATCTACTAATCTACTGTACAATACAATGTTTATATTTATAGTTGTACTGTGTAACAACATCGTTTATAAAGGAAGTTTATTGACTTGTCTAGACAGCATTGTAAACTACACTATTACAGTTATACTGTAACCAAATGAATGCCTTACAAACAGTGCATATTTGAATTCTAAGTAAATAAATGTCATCAGTAGAGGAACACATTTTCCCACCAAAAATATTATTTATACGATTATAATACGATGTATTTGCGTTACTGTGATCTGCTGTACAGTTATTTACCTCCTCTGATCCTGAGTCTGTTTTGAAACAGTTGCAAGCTCCAGTCCAAACAGTGACAGTGTTGGCCATATTGCCCATCAGTCTAGTCGGTCACAGTGTGTTGACTCATTGGCTGCAGCCTCCTGCCATGTTTGTCACGCCAGGACCGAGAGGACAAACAGTCTGTTGTTGGCTGATTGTTACTGTCGCTGGCCGGGTCCTCCTGGTTTACCCGAAGGTCAGTGAACTGCCAGGGGGGTGAGAAGGAGAACATGGGTGAGGTAATCTGATGGTGATGAATCACATTTGGCGCCAAAAAATGCCAGTGTCATCGTAATTGTGTTTGCGTGTGTGTTGATGTGGCGGCTGAAATTCTCCTGCGTCATGCCAAGAGAGGAAAACTGCATTTTGACAACTCACATTCCCACCTGCCACCCTCAACTCCCTCTCCTCTCACGTCCTTTCTCACTCTGTGATCTCCTCTCTCTCTCTCTCACTCACACACACACACACACACACACACAGGAATAAGTTTATCTCTCTGTGTTGGTGCTTTACATGCATTTAGTCCCAAAACATACCCCATATGTACTGAATGGACTCTCGATGATATGCTGTAGCTGTTTGGACATCAATCAAGCTGTTACTTTAAAAATGCCACCGGCAATTACACTTAACAAAGAAACAGGGAACTGTTTTTCCAAAAATAAAACGCCTGTTCTTATTCCTGAAGGTGATCGGAGATGTTTTCTTGACTCCGCAGGGACTGAGGGCTCATGTTGAGAATATATAACCATATCATGCACATTAAAAGCATAAGCTGCATTTATTTAAGCATCTGCACTCATAAATTCACTGCCAAGAGCAAAAACTTCTACTTTGCCACTTATCACTTCATGCATGTACATAATGGAGTCAACATATGCTCCGCCCCTACATACACACACTTAAAAAATCCCATGCACACACACACACACACACACACACACACACACACACACACAGAGGCTGCTCAGCAGGACATGTGCTGACACTTTTCCCTGGGGCCCACGAACTGCACACATGCATATATACACAAATACATATATCACATTTACATTTAGCTGATGCTTTCATTTGCAGTCACTTACAATGAGCACAGGTACACACACACAGTTCCAGACAGTGACGCAAAGAAACATACACACACACACACACACACACACACACATATAAACACAAGTGACCCTTGGGTGGGCCTGCCTTTTCCCTCAACGCCCTCCTCGGTGTCCCCAGGTGGCACATCTGAGCCGGCATGCCAGTATGTTTGTGCCACTTCTGTGTGAGACAAGATATTAGTCCAGAATGTGTGTGTGTGTATGAATGAGGAAGGAAATGCTGCGGCTGGAAGTGGTAAACAAGAATAGAACAGTTGGTTCACTGATACTTTTTTGTTATTTTGGGAGCTTTCATGGTACTATTTATGTGACGGTCAAAGGCAGATCTCTCACCTTCTGCACACTAACTGCTGGCCTCCATTTTCCTGAAGCGTGATGCAGTGCGGCAGAAAAGCCCCAAACTCAGGAGAGATACAGCGATTAACTGTGCCCGTCTTGGAGTAACCTGTGTTTGCTTCGGTCCACACTCAGTGGGTGACGGCGGTGTTTACCCTGCATGTCGTCAAGGACTCTGGGGCTCTGCAGAGCGAGAGGGCAATAGTGTGATGCAATGTAATGCAATGCGTTGTCACACAGCACAGGGGCTATAATGCACTGCGATGAAACATCAATAACAACGAATGCATTATACCAATGGAGTAGGAGTCAAACTAAAGTGGAAAATAAGTGTTTTGCCAGTCACAGTCTGCAGCTATTTGCTGAATTTGTGATAAAAACCTCTGTTTGCCCCTCAGAAACAGATCTAATCTATTTAATTATGATGGTCATGTGATCACAGTCTGAGGTGAACTAGTTTAACTATATTATGTTTAGTGAAACATTTTAGACATATAGCATTTCCACTAAATGAAAGCTACAATTGTTTCAATCTTTCTTTTTGATCACAACAATAACAGCTGACCATATACAGTATTTGTGTTACAAAATGTTTTAATTACATTATAACACAATTTACACAATTTTATCTTCCCATTAAAGTGGAATTCTATTAAGTTCAGTTTACTCGTTCAAACTACTACTCAGTATCATGAAAACAGTTATAAAGTCTCCAGTGGCTCTGGAGGGAGCTTTAAATCTAAAGAAATAACACTGATGGTGTTATGATGTTGTTGATAATTGTTGCTCTTATACATCCCCTGCACACCAACCTCCTCCTAATGTGTTTTGATACTGTTGACTTTACCAAGATCTTCATCTACTGTCCATAGATGTGTTTACTAAAGGGGAGTTTGAGCTTCCTATTTAACACATTGCTGTAATCAATTCCTTAATGTGAAAGTACCTCTGAATGAAATTTGGTTGTGTTAAAAATGCAGCTCTCAGCAAGCACCACTTGTTACAGATGAACAGCAAATTATTGTTGGTATTAACATCAGCTCAGCAGGTGTGTAACCTCTTGTTGCAGTGCAAACAAATTACTCAGAAAACCTATTAACATAACAGCGCTCACGACAAGAGAAAGTGATCCAGCGCAACATGGAAAATCAGCGCAAAAACAGAGACGGCAACAGGAAAGCATGATAAACAACACAACACTCTACCAGGCCTATATTACACAAAATGATGTTGCAAACTATGTGCAAAGTTCAGCATTGTAATATCATGGTTCTAAATTCATGAAATAAACTGGGCAGATACACTGATTGCAGCATTACAACATTGATTTCTGAGTATAACTTGGAAAGAATAAGAGTAAACAAAAACAAGATAAAATTAGATGCGGTTTATTTGCTCCTGCATGACCAAGACAAGTGAAATGATTCCAGGAACTAAGTCCAATTAACTACAAGCAGAATTAAATGGTAAGATTAATCCAACAAATGCACTGCTGTTCAGTGATGAAGTGGTAAGCATTGTCTGCATCAATTACCTTGTAAGGAAGGAAAGAGGAAAGCGGGCTTATTAACATAGCAAGCAGCAATTTTCAGGTACCGAGCAGGATATCTGTTCCCTAAAATACCTGGCGACTGTGCGCTCTCTTCCAAATAAACGTCAGTAAATCCACCGCCAACTATTATCTGTCCGTTATGTGGCTGTCCTAAGAGGACTAGTGGATTAAGGCCATTTATGATAGCACCGCTCCAATTTCACCCCCCACAAAACTTTTCTGTCACTTCCCCAAACTCACCCAAATCCAGTTTTCTGACTCCCATTTAAAATTGGAGAAGGTGTCCAGGGTGATATTAAAAGGCGCTATCTGTGTTTAATGTATCAATATATATTTATTAAAAAAGCTTGAGGGGGGAAATTGAATCTTTCCGTGTTGTATGCCAAGAAACGTTAAATAAAACTTCTCAGAAACCAGTGCTGTATGAAATCCATCACATAACGAGATGCAGCTACATAAAAAGTTTGAAACCCACACTGAAGGCTCATTTTAAAGCCTCGTAATGTCAATTTTGTAACTTATTATACGGAAGCGTCAGCCCTGGCTGTCCTTCACACGGAGTATTTAACTGAACTCTGTGATTTGATACAAGATATTACAAAATGTTTCTCAACCCAGAGCGTTGAGCACTGCTGTGGCCCAAATGATCTTAGCAGTGGGAAAATTGAAATGGAGGAAATGGACTCTCCAAGAATACAGGCCTAAATAAGCAGTCTGGTAATTTACAATAAACCTCAACAGGGTATCATTCATTGTGATTGTTGGTAAAAATGGTGTGGCAAATAACAACCATTGGCAGCAATGAAGCCCCCCCATAATCACATCACACAGATCCCTCCAGAGTGTAATGGCTTTCATGTAATGGTTATTGACACAAGTGCACTAACTGAAAGATTTCCTTAAAGTAGTATGAAAGCATAACAAAGAAAAGAAACCGTCAAACAGTATTATGTCTTATCAGCTGCCTGGTTACCACATGGGTTGCCACAGCAACCAATGTCACACTGATAGCATGTGTTTCTTGGGAATTTATGACAGGGCTAGGATGGATCTTCACACAGTGGTATAGCTGAAATAACTGGCTGCATAAAGTCTGTTCATTTCCAGATATTACCTGGAATAAACAACTAAAGAGAATGTAACTGGAGCTTCTGCTAATTAATCTGCTAGTTTAGTAGAGTACAGTAGATCAGAGTACAGTAGAGTAGAGTAAACTTTACTGTTCCATTTGTCTTGGGCACAGTGTTACAGTCTGTTGCTGCACATAAGAAACATCACAAAGGCATGAGAGGCATTTGGTACAATGCTTCACATGAAACATCTTAAGATGAAGCTCTTTTGTATCTATTCTACATTGCTCTACTGCGTTGCAAGGTTTAGCATGATGGAGGCTAGAACAAGAGATAGCTTCAAGCGTTTTGATTTGCACTCAGGCACACTGAATCTCCCTCTTGATGGCACAGGTTCACATTCATAGAAGAGAGTCTTGAATATTGAGAGTCTGCAATGATTTTTGTTGCTTTTTTCATGGCTGCCTACGCGTACAGACCCTGCATGGGCTCCTATTCTTTCTTCCTTATTTACCTTCAAAGCTGTTTTGGCAATGCTGACAAGCCTGGTTTTCAGTTGCACCTTTGCCAAACCATGCTGTATTTCCATATCTAATGATACTCTTTAAGATTGCCTGGAAGGACATCAGCGTGATCTGCCTTCATGCTCCATATAGCCTCGATTGCAGCATATTACAGGCATTTTCCAGCAAAGGGGAGTCTGTGTGGACATCTAAATGTTTACAAGGACACCGTGGTCAGTCACAAGCCTTCAGTCAAAAACCATCTCCTGTGTTTTGGTGACATTTAGAATGAGATGGTTGGTGTCACACAAATTGCTAAAAGGTGTCTGTCTAATCGTGGCACACAGAAGGGTCATTGTCTCTAAATCACAGTACCATCAGCAAACCCTTCCTGCAGTCATTAGAGTCATTAGTGTACAAGTAGTAGTATAGGTGATACCACACGACCTTATGGGACCCCTCATTTGCTTGTTTGGTCTCCTACGGCATCACATTGACCTTCACTTGCTGTATCCTAATAAAAGAATAAATAGAAGAATCTAATCAGCATAGTGTTAACACTCGTGTCCATGCACAGTCTAAAAGTCAACTAAAATCAATAAATACAATTCGAGCGTAGGCTTTTGTGTTTTCCAGGTGCTTGGAGATGAAGTGCGAAATGCTGAGGATGGCGTCTTTAGTGCTGCGCTCATGCTTTTAGGCAATTGACATGTATCTAACATCTACTTGACTTTCTTAAGCGGAGACAGGGACACTACAAAATTCTCAAAATACTTAATGATAAAGAAGGTCAGTGCTACAGGACGAAAAAAATCATTATTCACTGTAGCAAAGTGCTTTTTAGGCACTAGTGTTGTGATTGACTTCCTCCACAAAGCTGGGACAGCATGAGTGTCTAAGGGCCGTTGAAATATGGGACACCATGCTGATGTCAATTCCTCTGGACAGCTTTTGAGCAAAAAGGCTGGCAGCCCATCTGGGCCTATGTATTTATCACTGCACACCCCACTGAAAAGGCACTAAACACTGGATGGGTCCACTTCCAGTCAGCAGGTAGTGTCACTCAGAGAGAAGAGACTGCTTGTTTGTGTCCCAAAATCTTTTAGCTTTTGAGGTTTGAGACCTCTGTTCCATCATTTGCCCGTGTTATTCCTTCACTTCTGTAAAGGGTTCTTTTTGAACTATTGGCTATTCTTCCTATTTATGCAGTCCTTAACTTTGTAGTATAGAGCTTCTTGTAAGAATAGAAGACAGCATCCTTTTTGGCAGCCACACCGTTGACAAAGGATTTTGTGTCATCGGTCATGGTAACAGTAGCTTGACCAAGCTTCTTGCACATGGAATACAGACCAGTTTGTCGCTAGTCGCAAGACTGACTTACCAAGTGGATTAAATGTGTATGTGAGAGATGCATAGATATAGCAATCAGTAAAGACACTCTCTCAGTAAATTTGGGAAGCCAAGTGTGTTCTGCACTCTACCTTGATATTACAGATCCCTCATGCTGAGCAATGGTGGCTTAAATGATCGGAACACATCTTCCATATGTCACCAGTTAGTGAAACTGACTCACAAGCAGTTCACTGATTGGATAACGGGTGCTGGCCACCGTTACGAGAAGCGAAGCGTATCATTGGGTGGGCCAACCCCATTAAGCACAGGTCATCCAGATGAATGATTAAAAAGGCGGAAGGGTTCTCTGGCCAATCAGCAGACAATCAGCCTTTTAATTGAGTATTATGCAAATCATGCATCATGGATGCATCAAAACAACAGCATGAAAGTGGTGCCTGGGGTGAGTGTGGGTAGAGGTGCGTGAGTGTGCATGTGCATCCGTGGTCCATGTAGGTGTAACTGTGCAACAGTAGAAAGAACCTGGAGATAATAGGTATTGTATTTCAACCCCACGTGCCATGGATTATTCCTTGTGACACAATAGGCACTGCAGACAGGGAGAGGGGCTGAATACATTCAACAAAAGCATGGTAGATGATTTAGACTTCACAGAGACAATCAGCTGTTTCCCCCAGTTCCCACTCTTTGTGCTACGCTAAGCTAACCAGCTGCTGGCTGCAGCCTTGTATTCATGGACAGATGCACTGCACTGTATTGATATTCTCATCTAACCCTCAATATGTCAAACTTTTGTTTCAACACTTTAGATTAACACTTTTATGAAAGTATTTGTAGGACAAACCGAGGCAGGTCTGTAATAATTTGCCTTCAGATAATTAATATTGATAACATGTCATATCTTATGTCATTATCTGACTCCTAGTCCTCCTTCCCCTGTTGTTGTGTTGATGTTGCTGCAATGCCTAAACTCAGCAATTTACTTTATGAATAAAGTGTCAGCTACCAGAATAGAAACTACGAGCACTGAAAAAGCGTGCAACTGCACTAGAGCACAATTTTCATTTACTGTTTTGGTTTTTCTTTTTATCATTTTGGTGATCCTTTAATCTAGCATTATTCAGCAAAAAAATACTTAAATTAATTCATGTCTTTCCAGTCTCCAACTCTAACAACTACTTACCATGTCTAACTTTTCTCAGCTTTCAAGGTTTTTAGTCATCCATAGGTGAGTCTTTCACCCATATTAATGGGCTTCCATGCTGATCAAGTCCCTCTGGATGAGACCAGGAGCAAAAAATGATGAACTGGCACATTGATGACTACGATGTGAAAAAGAAACTCTTAAGGAAGGAAAGAAAGCCCCTACTTGTCCACTGCAGCCTTTGTGCTTGGCAAGTCTCCTGCTGTCCCACAGAGAGGGTGCTGTGCTCCCTCCCTTGTCCATGTTTGGTCAACTGGTGCCTTTCCTTCCATTGGTACCACATCATTAAAATCTTTTCCAGAGGCTCCCAACACACCCAGCAGGCCTCTGAAAGCCCAGCTGCTCTGGCCGCCATATATCAGTGGGAGAGCTGAGACTCAGGGCAAGAAGACCCAGAATACAAAAGGTATACAGCTGTAAAAAGTACACTTCCAACAGACCCTGGTGTCATTGGAAAGTTTGTATTGCACTTCTTCTTTTGTGTTTATCTCTTGCTGTCATCTTCTTAGGCGATTTGTTTTCTGCAAGGCATATTATAGGAAACCTTCTTTACTAAAACTATATTTTTAGTAAAGGAAACAGACTTGATGTGAGCAAAAATTTGAACTGAAATCAAGTTACCAAAATAGATAAAGTGTTTTCATTGAGGACCAAGAAGGTCATGGGCCCCAGACTACTTGAATTTACTTACTTTATAATAGAAGTAAAAAGGGCGTTTTAAAGGCATAATGGCCTTCTGTATCCCATGTAAGAAAACCTCACATTCTCTGTTCTGATGTGCCCATTGAGCTATTTAAGACCTCAAGATTACAGTTCTGAATAAAGAATATATACTTAACCTGGCGTACACATGCGTGGACATCACATTTTGGGTTATATTACCATAGTAGTTAATTCTGCTTAGCTGGGGCCGTATGGACATGTATGTGGGCAAAATTGTTGATATTTCATATTGTTTTTTGCACCGTGATTTTCAAAACATGTTCAAAATATGTTTTGTATGTGTTATAAATACATGCAAAAGCAGTCAGGAAAAAAAAACTGCTATGTTCAGGGTGGAGATAAAGAGTTTTGCACAAAGGTGACTTTATTGTGTTTTCTGGAAATTAAGACCGATTGTCCACATATGTAGACATAATGTTTCACTAAAACTACACCATGTAAAAAGATGATGCTTAGGTTTTATACTTATCAGGGTCCAATAAGCTCAAATAGCAAGGAGAAATAAAAAATGCATATCAAACAAGAGCTCGGGACTTAAGAGGTTAAAAAGTGCCTCTTGAATGAAGCAGCGGCTTTTTAATCAATAAGAGCTTAAAACAAGTTTATCAAACTTGCCCCACAGTCACATAATGTGTTTGTAGAGTATCAGTCCGTCAGAATCAGTATCTCAAACGGAGCAGACACCTGTCCAGAACAACTGCAGTAGTTCATTCTCTGGATCTTAAAATGCTCAGTATAAAGAGACAACCCATAATCAATGACTTTTATTGACCTCTATTAGCAACAGAGCAGTTGCAGTTGGCAGGTTATTGTCATTGGCAGGCTACTGGTTACAGCCTCCAACTGAACCCAATAAACAGACCAGAACAGACCAGTGAATCAGAATGACTAATTATAGACAATATCTCATGATAAATTCATGCTGTGAAATCCCTTAATTGGCAGCCTCTTTCATCACTTTTGACTGAGAAACACATTCCTTATGGCTCAAACAGCAAGTATGTCATTCGGGAGAGAAGGAGGGGTCTTTAAATTTCTTGTGGTTCCACCTCTGAGCTCCTGCATGGGTCCCTCCTACTCCGCACTGCAAGGGCTGCCATATGCTTTTTGACACTTGGTTTATGGTTTTGTTGTTGTTGTTGTTTTTGTCCACTGTGGTATTTATATTCTATTCGCCCACCGTATCCTGCCCCCCCCCCCACTGACACCTTGGCCTGTTATGTGGGGTTTCCATGCCAACTCCCACCCCAGGCAGCAGCCCTAATTGGCCGGCAAACATGTTGTGGTGATTTATAAGAAGCAAGAAAAAAGCCCATACGGGACTGATAACAAAAAAGAAAGCCATTTATCCACACACTTTAGCTTAATTAGTGAAGACACAAACAAAATGCGGTGTACAGATATGAAATGGCTTAATGGTCATTTGCACAAATCCATTTTAGTTTATCATCTCCCACTTATATTAATGCACCCCATTTGGCTCATTCTTCATTAATCCATGTCTTGTGGCTTCACTTTTTAGATTATGCATGCGAGTGTGTGTGTGTGTGTGTGTGTGTGTGTGTATACGTGTGGCTGAGAAGAACTACATGTAACTCCATGCACACACACATTTAATTGGCATACTGCTTTCATGCAAGCTGTGATCCCAAGTACTTTGCAGTGAACATGCGCAAAAGTTAACCTTGATAGCATCAACTTTAAGCAAAATGAGATCCAGCAGCAACTTGTGGACACTAATTAATTGCATTTATCTGAGTTATTAAAACTAAGTCAATTTTGGGGAGAATTTTAGAGTCTGCGCTTCACCATGTTTGATCAGTCCCCAGCAGCCAAATGCAGGGTACATATTCATTAGGCACACTTGGCACACCTCCAGGATATGAATTTTGTGTGTGTGTGTGTGTGTGTGTGTGTGTGTGTGTGTGCGGTTTGTGTGCAAGTAGAGTTTCCTTGAAGACTTTGAAGGTTATTGTCATACTTTCTTATCTCTGTTAACCAAGAAAGAAGAGAAGGAGTTGCAAACTTCCGTCCTTGATACTCTGCAGTTAGTTAAATGAGTAGTTCAACATTTTGGGAAGGCTTTAATTTGCTGTCTTATTTGAGATATGAAGGTCAATAGCGATCAGTTTGTTTAGTACAGAGGCGGAGTCACGCTTACGGTAGCTTAGCATAGACAGTGGAAGCAATTTCTTTATTCAAAGTGAATAGATAAACATGGCTACAGCACCAGTAACTAGATGTCTTCCTCTTACATAAAGATTTGTGATTTTAGATGGAATTCCATGTTGAATCTATGGACATTTCCCAAATTATTGTAATATTCCTTTAATATTATACAAAAAGATTGGTATTGTTTCAAAACTAGTCAAACCAAATGACAACATTGTGTTGGTTAGTGTAAACAGAACTACTGCAGTTATGTCAGCAGCGATATTACTGGCTAGCTAGATTTGGTAGGACTGATTGGAAATTTAGGTTTCAAGCCTAAATGACTGACCTGAAACAAGGTAATGTAATGTTTTAACATGAAATAAGACATTTTGGAGAGAATTTATCACATTTTGTTTTTGGGAAACCTTTCTGAACCTTGTTGTTCAGATGGATGAGCAGGACAACCATTCATTACACGGTTGTGTCCTCTTGTCTATAGGTGAAACTGTCCATTGTGTGTGTATGTGGAAGAAGGGAATGAAAAAGGTATGGACAATTAGAGATAGACCTCTTAATTTTCTCAACTTTGTATATTTTTCTCATATTTTTGTAAGTCACCTCTGTTTTCTCATCTGCTTCCAAAGTGTTGTTAATGGAAACTAAAATTATTCACCATTTTTCTTGATCATTCTGGCATATAATACAATTCATTGCAATGTATACATCAGGCAAACCACCACAATTTGATTCATGCCATTATTTCCATCAAGACTTTTATTTAAAATTTTACTTTATTCCAGTAAGTTAGTAGTAGTTTGGTGAAACCTAAAACAATAATCTAATAATACTGGCTGCACTGTAGGCCAACATACATTACCCTTAGTGTTGAAGCTGCCCACTGATATGCTGTAGATGCATTAATCACAATAATTTTTGCTAAGAGAGACAATGGTAGGGCACTCTTACACATGCCTGGCTGTGGTTTGTCACTGTCAGATTGATCTCATCCATAGATTAACCATAGTGCTATGTCAGGACCAATTAAGGAAGGGTAAGATAAACCCCCTGATGGAGAGTCAGCTGGGATCAATGGAAGTGAATACATGGGCGAACCTCATTGGATCACAAGACTCTGGTAGGATCTTGATACGTTGATCCAGGGTTTCCTTGGGAGTGATGTAGATTTAGGAGACGTGAAAAAGGTAGGCGGTGAAAAACAGGGAGAACACGTAGCAGATATAAAAGCAAAGTAAAGAAGAGTAAAGAGACAAGTAGGGTGGAAGAAGAGATGGGAGAAAGCTGAAAAGTCCATAAAAGTGAAACACTACTAAAAGAGAGGTTTTGATTGATCTCAGTCTTTGTATTATCTGTTCATTCCCCCTTCAAACAAACACAACAGCTGAGAGCTGATTCAATTTTGATGAATTTTAAAGAATGCTGCATTTCACCAAATTTTTTTTGATTTCCAAGACTCAGGATGCTTCACTTACAAGTGAAAATGTGGTTTCTTGATTGGAACAGGAATGGGACAGCATCTTTTGTACTCAGCATTATGTGAACAACCGCCTCTTGGAGCGAGAATACACAGCATATGCAAAGAGCACAAAGAAAAGAAGGACGGGCAGTGGAGAGAAAACTGGTGAATTCAAAATGAACCGTGCTGATAATCTCCCAGCTGCTGAGACAATTTTTGAACTGAGACTTGGGCTTTCCACTAACAGAGCAAGAAGAGAGGAAAAGAAGAGCGGGGAAAAGCTGTAGAGAGAATACAAAGACAGAAATGAAACAGAGCGACAATAGGAGCAAGCCAAGTGGAGTGAAAAGTGGTTGTGAATTCAAAGCGAGCATGCTGGTAATCTCCCCGGTGATGCGCTGTGCAGCACTTGCACTTGTTAGTCGCTTTGGATAAAAGCCTCTCGCTAAATAAATGTAATGTAATGCAATTATGGGTTGGGACCGTGTTTTTTTTTTTTTTTGAGAAAATGAACAGAGTGGGTTAATACCCCAAAAACAGTATAGAGCAGAGAGAGGAGATGGAAGAAGATGGTAGAAAGCAGATACTCAGACTGAAAGTGAAACAGTCGGGTAGAGGAGTGAAGTTAGGCCTACCTCTCTCCATCTGTCCTGTCTTTGCGTTTGTGCTGTATTTTTAATCCCTGTCTTGTCCCTCCGCCCTGTAACCTCTCTCTTTCTCTGCTCTAAAATGCTTATACATTACCAAACAGGCTCAGAATAAAAATCCCCTTCTTCTCCCTCCCTGCTTCCCTCCTACTTTACATCAGGGGTGCGTCGGCTGCTTTAAATCCTTCTTTTTATCCTGTTGAGTCATCTGTTTTGATGTGCTCCGAGGTCGCCAAAATGGCTGTAAATGTGCCTTCCCCTCAGCACAACCGCCACCTTCGTCAGCCTCCGTCTCTCCTCCATTTCTCCGTCTTAACCAAAGAAAATCTCCCCCCCTGTCCTCTCCCGTGTTTCTTTTGTCCCTCCATCATCAATCCAGGCTGTTGGCAGCCGATCCTATGATTATGAAGCAGAGCTAAATAGGCAGTGATGGTGTGATGGTTAATGGTGTCGGGTTGAGGTAGTTTTTTTTTATGGAGGGGGTGGAGCGGAGAACAAGGGGAAGCTGTTGGGCTGACTCGCAATTTGGCTCATTCAGATGCTGTGGAAATCCGTTCACAGTGATATATGATGCGGCTGCATATAAATGAATGTATGTTGGAGTATTCAGGATCTTCTAATGGCACCAAGGGAGTAGTTCTATAAAGATGGTGCAGTGGTCACTGCCACATTTAGTCCACATGCACTCTGTATGATAATTCTTCCTACTTTTCCAAGCGCAGTGAACAGTGGCCTCATAACTCCACAGATACACTCCAGTGAAATAACCCAGAAGCCGTAAAGATGATACAAGGCTCGTAACGCACCATTAAAGCACATGCTTCAATTTGCAACGTCTAAACAACTCCGATAAAGGACAGTTATCACACACACTGATGTTTTCAAGGCTCGATTAATGACTTGTAGAAAATGGATCCACTGGAATAATTGCTCAGAGCTCAAGACAACTGCAATCATGCTTTGTTTTGCTTCTACTCCAAGACAACTATTACATTTCACAGATAAAGACTATTTGAGTGCCTCCCGGTACCTCTAAGAGAGGAATTAGGGTGTTCAGGAATGATTGCATAACGTAAAGTAAATAGAGCTGATAGGCTAATTCACATAACATCACATTTTATTTGAGCGCCAGATGAGAAAGCTCCTTAATAAAGCACCTTTTTAAGTCTAAGTCGCAGAGATTGAATGTTCTGCTTTAGATTTTTAGAATAAACGCAATTATGTAGTTAGCTGTTAGCTGGTTGATTCACAAAAAGAACAACTATTTCTGAGTGCAGCATATCCCAGGTTTGCTCTGGTACACACTGCTTTCAGGAAAAAGCCACAGCCTTGCATATTAAGTCCGACTCTTCTAAAGGTTTTTGTGTTTTCCTGCCTCCTCTGCTTTTATAGATCACCAAAATAACTGCCAGCAATCAAAGTGGACGGTATTACAGCTTTAATGGTGTTAAATGCTCACTTGAGCACTGTGTCACAAAGTTTAACTTGCTTTAAGGAGGTTGGACGGTGACTAACACGTTTTGCTTTGGGAGCTTGACTCGGCTACTGGTGATACTACCAACTATAGATGTTTGCTGCCCTGAAACTTCCCGTCCTTCACTGTCCTTCTGTATTGTTGTAAGAATTTGCAGGCTAAGTGTAAAAAATGCCACAAATTCTGTGATGTTGAGACAATATGGATGTGACAACCTTGAAGCTGCAGATTAAGGAGAAAGCTTGAAGTCGGTATTTTTCATTTCAAACCTAATGGTCCAGTAGCACAGCGATAAAACAGTGAAAAATGTGCCTTTGTCAAACACTGTATTACACATCAGATTTTCTCTCTTTAAAAAAAATATGATGTGTATAATGTGTGTCCCTTTTTTATGCAATGCAAAATGAGCAGATGAGTTTTTTTCCCCACTTGTGTCACTTGTTCCAACACTGTTCTTTCAACGCCGCAGGAGCGGTTCTGCTGGATGGACAGGTGGCTGTGAGGACAACATTAGCCACGACAAAAATTGTAACGGCTGCTGTTCGGATTGGATGGAAGGACGCTGCTTTAGCACAGCAGCTGATGTGTTGCGTCTGGTGTGAAGTCAGGGTTGGTCTTGCTTAGCAGCTCATATTTCTCTAGACAGGGCTGACTAAGCATGCTTACTCATTCACAAGTGGCAAGTGAATATTTCCACTCGAGCGACTGGCTGGATTAAGTGCTTTTCTCAAAGGAGAACATTTGTAATCGACTTTTCCCAAGCCGATTTTCTTCGTGATGTTTGTTTAAGTGATAACTGAGTGTCTTGTGTGCACAGCCAAGTTTGTCATCGATTTGGGTGATGATGTTAGTGTTGCATCCGTGTGGATTTGTGTGTGCTCCTGTTAATCAGCATGTGGGTGTGGCTTTGTCCTGATTGACAGACCAACTAGCACAGAGCTGTCAGGCTGGAGGAATTTAAGCAGGCGGGTTGGAGTGGTGCACCGTGGGTAGTGGCAGTAGCAGTGGGTTCTGGCTGTGTGGCGGTCACCCAAATGTCATCCACACACCCACTCAGACAAAGACAACAGGAGATTGGTAGGTACGAGCAGAGAGAGAGAGAGAGAGAGAGAGGAGAGAGAAGATTTGTTTTCAAAAAATCAGTATGAACAGGGGAGACAGGGTGGCGAGGAGTGGGTGCAAAGAAAAGGAAGAAGAAGAAGAAATGGTCATTAGGAGGAAAGAAAGTCATGAGACTGCAGAGAGATGAGAGAAACAGTGAAGAAAAGCTGCACGACTCAGGCGTAGATGAAAGGAAAAGGGAGATAGTCCGGACCAGCGGGGAGGAGGAGAAAGCAGTTAGTGTGTGCATTAAGGAGATGCAATATGGTTGGCAGTGAGCAGAAGAGAAAAAGTGGATTAAAATAAGAAAAAATTAGAGAAAAAGACTATATGGTTGCCAGGGACAACAGACTAATGGGAAACATGCAGTCACCTACTCAACCCCCCTCCTCTCTTTGTGGATCTGTGTTTGATCCTCCTTCACCTTTTTAAAGTCTCTCTCTCCTCCTCCTCCACCTCCTCCTCAAAGCATCGCTTGTTATCTGTTAATGCCCTCAGTCTCCTTCCCTACCTGCATTTACGTGTGAGCTCATACTGCATACGAGGTCATGAAACTGTGTGTGTGCTGGTCTCACAGCCTGTTTACCTCCTCCACTCGCTGCCAGATCTCGATCCTACCAGCTGTTTTTCTTACTCTGTTACTTCCTCTCATCTTCCTCTAACTTCCTTCTCTCTCATTACCACCCTAGGTTTCATGTTCTTTTCCTTGTCTCTTCTAAGTGAACCTGAAGGGATTAGAGGGAGTTTAAATAATAATTCTTAGTGCAGTGTTAATATCGCCAATGAAATATTGACCAAAAGCACAAGAACATACATATACAGTATGTTTTTGTGCTTTTGGTCAATATTTTATTGGCGATATTAACACTTCTGAGTTAGCTGCTGAGATCTTACAAAGCGGCAGAATCACTTCAAAGAACGGGCAGATTGGGCAGAAACAGGAGCAGTGGGATCCAGCAAACTCCAGATTACAAATCAATGCTGACACACAGTATTTTTATGTGCAAAGCCAATGTATTCTAAGTTTTCACCATCTGCAGTAACTGCTTGTGACAGTTATGGCAGATTAAAGTGGAGGAACGATCATGGTTACAGGAAATACAATGCATCCAGCTCCTGTATTAATGGTAGAGGATGGAAATTCATTTTCTTTATCATATAAAAATGTGTACTGCCATTGGATGGAAGCTATGTTACCAGATCTTGACAATTATTACCATAACAAACTAATAAAATACATAAATAAAGTGAATCTGAAATGCTAAAACAGTAAACGTAAAGTCCAGATCATAAGAGTATCACAAAATATTAAAAAACAAACATATTAAGACTGAAAAAACTTACATTACATGTTATTTTGTATTCAGTATTTCAGTCTCATGAAAACATTTCTACACTTGGTGGTCTCACCAGTTGCGCGTCGCCAAATGAAATAAAACACGAGGATTCAGCCCACATTATGCCATTTGATTATCAGCTTCCAGAAGCCGAGATGCCACCAATCTGAGCCACGTAACAGCCACTTAGGAGGCGCCTAAGGAGCCACTCATTTGCTCTGATTTAATTCACTGACAGTTAAAGCAAACCAGCAGGGACTACATTTTATAACAAGCAATTGTAAGAATTTGTGAATTGCAATTGCTTGTAAAAAAACATTCTCTGATCAGAGACAGCATTTGGTTGCCAGGTACAGTAACACACAACTTCAGCTTCTTTTGCACAGGCAAAAATCACTTTTATTTTGCACATGCACAGACGTAATGCCTAACCTCTCCGTGGTGAATTATTTAATACCTCTCTGTGTGGATCCATCTTCATTTCAGTCAGTCTAACGGGCTGCCCTCACTTCTAAATTCTCCTACTCTTCATTCATCCCCAGACCCCATTTACCTTTTCCCTCCTTGTCCTTCACTTTCCACCCTCCCTTCCATCCCTGCCGTATCTCACCGTTTCTCTCCTGCTCTCTCTGTCGCTTGATGGATTATGGCCTCAAGCTTACTGTTGGACACTGCAGTGGATCAAAACATAATTTTCACTCATCTGTTTTGGCCTGAATCTACACTGTCTCCATCTCCGCCCTTTTCTGCTCTAGTTCGGAGAAATCGAGCCGGGTTTCCTGTCACCTCTCTCTCTTATTACCAGCTTCTTTTAATTTAAATGTAAACTTCCTGTAGAGTCGGGGCCGTGATTCAGCTGTGTTTGCTGCTCAAATTACTTTTTTTTCCACACGACACATCACTCACCAGATTTTTTTTCCTTTGCTCCCTTCCACCCTGTGCTTTGATATTCCTGTTTATGCCACCTCCATAACTCTCAAGACCACCATCTTATGAGGCTATAGCCAGTAACCTCCTGTTTCTGACATTTAACTTTATTATTCTCTCCATCTGCCAAACGGATCCTCCCTCTGATCTCTTCCTCTCTTCTTTCCTCACTACCTCTGACCCTCTCTCGTCTAACCTTTACTTAAAGCCAGCAGAGCACGTAGATGGAGGAAAAAGATATTCAGCTATGTTCTCTCTTGAAACCATTTAACATCTCGAATGCTGATGTGGCCCCGCCCATTTCATACCGGATGAGTTGGCGCTGACCCGTGCCAGTGTGTGCTCTGACATTTGAAGTGGCCAAGCGTGTTTCTGCTTTCTTTTCCCAGCTGATGTATGCATTAGCATAACATGGGCCGGTGGTTTTCCCATTCCTTTTGTTTTATTTTTCCCAGCTTGGTTTGACACGTGAGATCAACAGATCAGTGAAAGCTGGGCCAAGTGCGGTTCAGTCCGGACCAGTCGCTGTTGTTTAGAGATTCTACACACTAACCTCAGTTGTCTCAGCAAAATGCCCCAAAACAGCAGCATATGTTCACATCAAGTTCCCTTCTGTTAATTTTTCTGCACAATTTGCTGCAAAAGTTGGACGAGAAAAGCCAATTTCAGTGGATTTTCATTCCAGGTTTCAAAATTTCATTGTGTTCTCACATGATTTTAAAGCATTAGCACTAGTGACGTGATTATAATCTACAGTTTGTTTTCCATTTATTTAGCTGTTTATATTTTAATGTGTTTCTTTTCGACTGAAAGTAAAAAGAAAAAACAAAAATCTGCATATGTTGGTGGAAATGATAAATTACAACCTTAAATTTTTGTCCTGCTTAAAATGGGGGAAGCGGTAAAGGTGAAGCTGTCTTCTCTGTCTGTTTATCTGTCAAACACAGTACCTGCATACATAATCAGACATGATCTGCTTATAATCGGGTATGAAATTGGCTAATAAATGTTAGGAATATTAGATATTATTTGATCAAACACAATTTTTCAGGAATAGGGCGCTTGGTATGCGCACCTAATCATGGCTGTCTGGTTAATTTCAGTTTTGCATTGATTTGATCTTTATCTCCGTCTGTCACTAACTTTCTCCTTGCATGTTTCTCTGACTCTAATGCAATGTAAAGTTTATTAACCCTCTCTTTTCTCCCTCTCCCCTTTAGCTGTATTCTGAGATTTCCTGCCTGTGGAGAAAGAACCAGTTGCTGGGACAACATCTGGTTCCCTGCTTGAGTGGACACAGGGAAATCAGATGCAATTGGACCTCAACGCGCCGTGTAGACCACCAACGAGACGTCGACATCTTCTGGGGAAATACCACAGAAGACTTATTTAAAAAGGACACATTGTTGATACATCTCAAGAACATCACAGTCATACATTCAAATCCAGTCCCATCCAGAACCAGGAGGCTCAGCCGGCGCTCTACCCAGCCTGTCCTCAAACGGGCAGGATTTCTCTCCCTTCCTCTCTCTGGAGTTCAGTTAAACCACAAAAGCAGAGGTGAGTCAAATTCACACTGTTCTTTCCAGTATGAAAACCTCTTACTTTCTAGTGTAGAACGCATTTCTGATGTTTAATGTCATTTTGACGCCTATTCAATTCTAGTGAGGCATGGTGTTTCTAATAAGTCCAGTGCTTTGGGCAGGGTTTGACAGGGCAGCCAGCCCGTGCTGACGGCTCACCCACTGAAGCTCTTTTCAGAAAGAGCACTTGACAGTGCCCAGTGGCATTTTAGTGTGAAAAGCAGAGGCATGTGAAGGATTTTTTTTCTTAAATGGTACGACCAATTCTGGCCAAACCAGCCTGCCCGGCAAAGCGGGATGTCTGTTGCCATAGCAGCAGGTGCTGTTCTATATGCATGACTGGACTGTGATTTTGGGGAAGTGTGCTGGACTGAGCTGAGTGAGAAAAAGCTGCGGAAGACTTCTTAGACTTAATATATTTCCTGGTCCTGTCACTTTGTTGGAAACGGGTCGGTGGCTGTGGCTCTGTGTCAGGGTCATGTTAAAGTTTTTTTGCTGCCTTGATGGATGATGATGAAATTTGCTGACTTTTAGAGTAACCACTGCAATGCCAATATTATGTTTTAGCAGCAACCCATATACCGTAGTTATTTTGGTTTTGCTTGAGCATCCTCCGTGTCCTCTACGACATGTCCCACTTTTGATTTCATGCTAAAACCTCTACAGCTGACAGTGTTCTTGTTTTGAAGACATTACTGGGTTGAAATCCTTTATCGCAAATGTAGGCCCTGTCCTAGTTCTGACAGGAGGGAAACTGGGCTTTATCTTACGTGCATAACAACAACCTCAGGATTACACAGATATTAGTTTGCTATTCACTTTGCTAACAACTTTGGTGTATGTGATGGAGCATTTCATATTAGCTCAAATCAAAATCAGCTGTGTTATTGTTTTCTTTCAATATTCTACCTAGATTCATATATAATATAGGTAATATAATATACTCCTGTATAATATTATAAGCTGAGCAGCTACGTAAAACCTCCATTTTCTTTACTTTCCAAACAGCAAGGAGTTGGGCAGTAAGCATGTGTACATATTTGACACGCAGAGTCACACAGTTCTTGAAACTTTTTCTCATTGTGAGAAAAGAGCATATATGTCTTTAGTTAGTTTTTAGTGATCAGCCCAATCACAGACCTCTGTGGCCCAATGCCAGTTGCCTCCTCTGTCTCCAAATGTGATATTTGTCACCATGAAAGTATGTTTGAATAAGCAGTCAAAGTACAGACAAACTGCGAAGCTGTGTGAGAGATTCATGTAGTACTACACGAAGCAGATTATTACTCACACACCCTTATTTTGGCAAAGTACGTAGTATGCAGCTACAGTGTGTATTTGCAGTTGAAAGAGAGATAATATCGGCAGTATAATCGCTCGATCAACCCACAAACACTCATTAAGGCTCATTATGGACATTTGGCAGATCATTTGGGAATGAAAAAGGCATTTCTATAAACAGTGTTTTTTGTGTGTAAGATTCCTTTAAATGTCAAATCTTTTAAATAGTTACAGAAAATGTATTTTTTTAATTGTGCTGTTGGCCATGTACTTTCAGATTTGACATTTCTGATTTTTTTATTGATTTATAATGATAATACCTATGATAATTAAAAAGAAAGAAAGAAAGAAAGAAAGCATACCACAAGTTTGCTTGGAAATATGGTTAGTTATATCATTTTACACATCTTATACGTGCAATATATCCTGGACTTTGTAATGCTTCCTATATGGATTACAAATCATATGTGAAACTGCAGTTTACAATCTGCATTTTAAAATTTGTGAATATGTTTAATATTCAACTACTTTGAAAAGCTTACGTTGTCTTTTCTTTCTCAGAAAGCTTATCTGCTGAAAAACCTTCCAGCCTGCTTTGAATTCACTTATTCACTGTCGTTTAATGAATGCCCTCCTAATTTAACAGTTTAGAAACTCATTAAGATCAAAACACCTAGTATAAAGACTCCTGCAGGTATATACCCAACGCTACTCTGGCTGTACATGTTTTAATGATGTCCTGTCCTAATGGTGTTTTGATCTTTTACTGGGACGACACAAATACTCAACACGCCATCACATGTAATGCTCAGCATTGTTCAAAGTGGCGACAGGTTTCTCTGAGATCAGACTCATCAGGTTTTGGTGTTAATGGATCAAGATGGCTTGCTACTGTGGAGCCCCAAAATACATTTCAAGTCCTTTCATAGCACTGAAATGTGTTTCACTTTCTGTTACAGACATTGCGGCAACCAACAGAAGTGTAATGAGGACCTAAACTTGATCAAACATACGTGTAGGCTGATCTGGCACTCAGGATAGCTGCAGCTTAATTAATTGGAATAATACACATTCTTCCATACTAACAAGCTGCATGTTTAAACTCTCTTTGTTGATCTGTTGATACTGATCATCTGTTTCATATGTTTTCCTAGAAAGCACAATGCTCCCAGGGTTTATACAATAAGTACCTGCAGTATGGCTCATGCTTAGTCATTTTCATGCTTCTCATTTTCTATTGATGCAGAAATAATTGTGTGGTTCATGGTTATAGTACGAGTTCAAAGAAATACCTATTTGATGACTGGTTCTAATATGTGAATGACGGCTGCTTTACTCCAAAAGGCTAAATGATTGTTGCATTTCAAGTGGGACTTGAGAGTTGTGTCCTCCGTATGGAAGAATGGGTACCAAATATAATGGGCATTCAAGTGCTTCAACTTGTTGCTGGGCAACTGATGATAAACTTTTTATTATTTAAAGTGGATTATATTACCATTTTTTCAACTTCATGTTAAGGAACAAAAACAGTAATTGTCAAGGGTGACAGTTTTTCTAAGCTTTACTGTAAATCCCAATGTGTGAAGAGAATTACAAAGTCGTGAATCAGCAGTAGTTCATTCTTAATATTTCAAGACGAATTCCAATTGAATCTTTTGATATATTTTGTAATATCAAATTTAGCTTCGTACCAATACGGCAATCCTCACAGCTATGAATGCTTTTTTTTGGCAAATGTATGGCATTTAGACTCCATTCATTGGGGTTTTGCCTCAGTCAATGAGATCTTTTTTAGCCTGAGCAGCTCAGTCTCTTAGAAATGTTGCTGTGACTAAATCCTTCCCAGCTTCTTTCCCTTAAGAGGTTGTTGAAATATGTTGGCTGAACATTGCCCTTTGGACAGACTAGAGACAACAGGAGTTTACATTTCCATGGCCCAGTTGGCATCTTCTTGACTGTGTTATTCACAATAACTGCAGTCCAGAGTATTCTCCTGGTGATTTTTCACATGCAAAGCCTGTTTTTTTTTTCATTATCGCATTCTCTGTGGTAATTTGTGCTCTCTGCAGAACTGAAATCATAGCACATCTCTCAGCTAGTGACTGCACAGTGGAGCCTGTATCTGCTTGGAAGCATATAAATCAATTTTATGTTTTTGAACTCTTGCATAATTTGGTTCATGCAGCCTACTGTACATAAGATTCCATGGTATCTGTACCTTTTATTGTACTTCACTTCACTTACGGCATAACAAATTTAGTATATAGCCAAATTACATTCATAAATCATTCTGTTTTGAGTTATCCTGCTTTGTGACACCCAGTTTATGTGGTGAAACTTGGACTGAGGTGGTATTTTTATGGCTTTTAATAATCTAAGTGTTAATTAATGAATTTATAATAGTATAAATTCATTTGAGTCCAAAATGTGTGGGTACTGAGATCAACAAGACAAAATGGAGACGACAGGAGAGCTCATACACCAGAGACTCATTTGGGTTCATGAAACATTTGGGTGTTGTAATGTATCATGTGGATATTATAACAAGACACAAGCCAAGATTTACTGTCTCATTAAGTGAGATGAGACTACTTGGCGTGGGTAATAAATTCAGTAAAATTCATGGTAGAGACATTTAGTTGAAAAACAAAAAAACAACCCAAACCCTAATAGAGTCGCTCACCCCACGCATCCATGTGTGAGCTGCAGGCCAAATGAGTGTGATCAGGCCTGTCTGTTAGTATGCAGTGTGTTTATGTGATGCTGACGTGACTTGATTAAACGGTTTATCTTCCTGGAGCCAGAGGTTAGTTCTCAGTGTTCACCTTGGGCAACTCACAGCACATCGATTTTATTTTTTATCTATCGGAGTTTATCTGTGTGTGTGTGAGAGCAAATCTGGATGCGTTTACATTGACTGAACGCTATAACTGTTACGCTTCGCTAGCTAAGTACGATATGTGTGTGTCAAGGTGAGAGCTTGGGCGGCCGCGAAGTGACTTTGTGAGTTGTGAGTGAAAATCTGCATTTGCATGTGTCCTTGATGTTCTCGGTTTATTGGACAAAACATGGGTGTGCTGTTCCTGTGGTGTGTGTGAAGGTATTGGTTAATCTGTGGTGTGGTCTGTAGTGTGTGTGTGTTTAGTGTGTGAACACTATGATTATAACATCTAAGAAATAGAAAGTGTTGTTGTGTGTGTGTGTGTGTGAAGTCAAGACCACCCCTCAAAGCCTTGCTGTTCACTTCACATCTTCCTGATCACCATGGTGATAGCTCAGTCTGACGGCGCTGCTGAATTTGGGGAGACATAACTGGAGTTTGCTGATAAGGACTATGAGTGTGTGTGTACGTATCCATGCTTCTGTGCAAAAGTCTGCAAAAGTAGAGCATATTTCTCCCTTCCACTTTCTTTATCAGCGACTTTTCCTCTGATTTGTCGGCTTTTCTGTGTTTCTCCACTTTGCATTCTGCCTCATTTTGGAGTAATACATCTTAATCTTTAAGTGCTACTATTTGTCTCAAGTTGAATGATAGCTTTAGGAACCTCTCAGTGATATAATGTCACTAAAAAACAGTTGAGGGACCTATGAGTAATATATCTTTAAGTTGAATGGAAGTCTTAGAGACCTTTGGGTAATGCATCTTCACTTCACTGATTGATTAACAAATCAGCTAATTTGACTAAGAAATCAATCAAAGCAGTGAAGGATTGCATCCACTTAATTGGAATACGCTGTGGATCTCAGATCAACTTAAGGACACAGGAAAGGAAGCTAGACGCAATCATGATGCTTGCTCTCTCTGCCTTTGAATTTCATTGTTAGTTCATTTCTCTGTATATATATGTGTGTGTGTATGTGTGTGTGTATGTGTGTATTGGTTAGGCTCCGGCATTCATCATTGGCTGCTTCTAACGTTGGCGATACATCATTTTATGCTTATCTGTCGTAAGTGTTGCGAGTCACACTGAATAAAAGCAGATGCTAAATGTATAAACTGCACATTTTGTGTGTGTGTGTGTTTGCTTTAAATGCCAGCGTCTGGAGAGCGGTGGTCCAGGATTTGACTAGGCATGCTCAACAGTAAGCCCCCAGGAGGTCGCACTAATCTGTTTCATCACCTCTTCATCCCACTATCCCACAATACATCCAGTTTTTGTTTTTTTTCTCCTCTCCTTTCTGCCAGCCTGGAGTGCCAGGTTCTACCATGGCTTTTCGAACACAGGGAGGGGCTGTGGAAAGCTGCCAAACACTTCCCATGCATCATTCTTGCACACACACAAACAGACACACACACATTTGTCATGGGCCAAATTTCATCAGAAGGCTCTGCTCGCTTGGCTAGCTCACTTCACTTGGGATGTTCCCTTCTCCTCCGGCCCCTTGTGGCGAAGCCCAGGTGGAATCGGGGGGCTACAGCTCAGCCACCCTGCAATCGACTCTCACATCCTGGGTACCCTTATGCCATGTGGAGCGCCTGTTGGGATGGAAGTAAGGCGGTAAGGAGGGAGATAGATCTGTGTGCATTAGCCATGCTAATCTCATTAGTGCTGCCATGATTGAATCCTGTAGGAATCTGCTGCCTTTGCCAGGAGAGATGGAGTAGTTTGTATATTATTAAAAGGCTGCTCTGTTGCAGTGGAGATTGGGAAAGGGGAGATATAGATAGACAGAGAGAGACAGGCCAGCAGAGTGAGGAGTGAATGAGGCACATAGGTACACTGGAAGAGAACCATGTTGAAATGCCAGTAAAGGAGGAGACAGTGAAAGAGATTAAAAAAAAAAGAGAGAAAAAAGTGATGTAACCTGCCTCTACAACAAAACTGTCTAAAACAAAAAAAGGCAGTGAGTGACAACAGGGGCAAGTGAGAGAAACTGATAAAACAGTGAATGGATGTAATAGAGTAACAGACATCATCTCTAATTGCTCAATTACCGCAGCAACAGCTAATACCACTCTTAACATCATGTTACAGTCTGCACAAGAGCAGCAAACAACATGCTCAACCAAAATTAAACAACATAATGTTGCACAATAACACAAACAGCCTTATCAGTGAAGAAGGGAAGCAGGACTGAATGAATACACTACTAGCTGGCAACAAGCACAAAAAATCATAGCAGAAAAATGTGAAATGGAAGAAAAAAAAACACCAGCACACAGCTGATGCTTACACATATGAGGCATAAAATAAGATATGAAAGACAGGAGAGTATTATTAGCTTTCAGACCTTGAGACCAAATGAAAAGAGGCAGAAGAGGACGGAACCAAAATGTGGTTTGTCAGATGAAGCTGAATTCAAAATAAACATGAGAAAAAAGGAATTACTGAAATTATTTAATTGAGGGATTTCTATTACCCCTTAGGAGACCTTGTCTCCCTATATTTATTTATATTTATAAGTTAACTCTCTCAGTGTTTTTTTCTCTGCTCCTCATGTTTTATCTTTCCCCCTGCCTCCCCTGTCACTTTATGGCAGTTCTGCCCTTTTACAGCCTCCCATGTGGAACCACAGTACAAGATATTTTTTGAAGCCTCACTAGACAGCGTCCTTGTATACTTGTGACTGTCCAAACAAGACCTTAACCTCCCCCTCCTCCCCCCCTCCCCTTTCACTCTCATCCATCCTTTCCAGGCTGTGAGAGTGTTGTCATCTTCAAAACAACCTTCCTCCTCTTTCTTCCCTCTCTTCTGTTGGTCATCATCCTCTTTTTTTTCTCTTTTATAACTGACCTTCCTCCTCAACCCTCTCATATTTTTTCTCCATCCATTTTCTTTGGTTTTTTTTTCCCTCGCTCCTCTCTAATTTGTTCCCTGTGTACCTCCCCATCCCCGTCTCTTCTCTGCCTCTCCCTGAGGAGTTTCATCCTGTTTTTGCTGCTGCTCCACTGGCTTCTAACCGTTGAGTTTTGGAAGCATCGTCTAAGCAGGCAGACTGTTGTTTTAGCGTCTATGGTTCGTTGGTGTCTGGAACCCCGACAGCTTTGCTTACTGTGAGACTCAGAGAAGTTTTGTGCATTTGTGTGTGTTTGTGTGTCTCTGTGGGATTTATTGAGTTTCTAAAGTGTCACTTTACCAAGTGTTTCCTCTGTCTGTTGTGATACATCTAATTAAAGACTAAAAGTAAAAAATCTCTTGACAAGAACTACTAATGTTTGCCTGGCTGCTTAAATTCTGCTTCCCCTTAACGCCCCCCCCTTTTAATCCATGCATTGCACATTATTTAAGAAAAAAAAAGCACAGCTTCTGGACAATTTTTAATGGGAAGTTTGCATATATACTGTATTTAATGCCAGGGCTGAGCTAGTGGACCCAAGTGTGCACACAGATCAAAGCAGCGGGTGAAGTTTTGGGTAGTTTATTACAGTTCAGAGTCCAGGGGTTGGATGAGGAAGCTCTCAGGTGGTGAAGCAGAAACAGCAGAGGCCAATGAGGGCCGTGGGGGGGGGGGGCTGAACAGGTAGTCTGGAGTCAGCGGCAGGAAGACGGGTCTTCTGTAGGACAAAGAAACATGAATTTGCAGAGGCAAACATACTCGTAAACAAGTTCATCAAGAGCTGGCTGGAACGTGACTGTGAACGATGCAGCAGCGTTGTTGAGTCCGTGCAGGTCTTTTAAATGCACAACTAATGAGAGGCAGCTGGGACCCAACTACTGTGCAGCTGTCTTGAATCGTGCAATCAAGGAGAGGGGGAGAGAGGGAGAGACACACCCCCACCCAAAGCGGGGCCAGAGGGTGTGACATATACTTAATTTACCAAATTTAACTACTACATCAGAGTTTTATAACTTGAAGTCAAATTGCAGTGTGAATTTAGGGTACAGCATATGTGAGTAAAACATTTTTCTTATTTTATTTAGTTTTTATTTTAGTTTTTTTGCTCAAACATGCTGCTGTTTTCCCCTGTGAATGTTATCAATATTTCTCACTCACACCACTTTTCTCTCTAGGATATGTTTCATCACGACTTTATAAATACAGATATTGATACCGTCACTGCTGATCTCGACTCTACTCCTATCAGTACTCTTGATAAGAGACTAAACCAGAGGCACTAGTGCTCATGCTCTGCCGTTTATTCATTTTTATGCCTCCACGCTGGCGACAGTCGTGGCAGGAGGCATTCTGTTTTTCAGGTTGTCCGCCCCATTAAAGTGATGGCGATATCTCAGGAACACCGAAAGGGAACTTCTACAAATTTGGCACAAATGTCCACTTGTGGACAAAGTGATTAGATTATGGTGGTGAGAGGTCAAAGGTCAAGGTCACTCTAACCTAACGTCGGTCTCGTTGCTGCGAACACGATAGCTCAGGAATGCCTGGTGGGAATTTAGTTACAACGGGCACAAAAATCCTCTCGGATTCAAGGATGAAGTGATGACATTTTGTTGACTGTTTTGTTTTAGAGTGATCATGTATTCATTAAAGAGAGTTCTACTCTCTATTTAGCATTGCACTCCTATAATCTATACAACTTTTTTCATGTACGCCGTAGTACTCCTTGAGAGCTGTAAATAGACTTTGACGTCTTTTTGACCTGCCTGCTAGCTTCGCCCTATTGGACTCTTTTTTTCTGTTAATTAATGCAAGCTTGTCAACCTCCCACCTTCCATTCAGAGTCCCCTGTCTCTTCCTGCCTGAGTGTCTGCGTAAGGTCCAATTTAACCCCTGTCCCAGCACCATTGTCAGGTCAAATTGTAGCTTTGTCCGATACTTTGACTTTAAAATGCCATAGTTTTCATTCTGTTCTTTTCTCCTCATTGTTCTGTCCCCCTTCCCTCTTTTCCTGTCTGTCCTCTTAGATGTCTGTATATTTCTCTTGCACTTCCTCTTCACCCCTCATCTGTTTCAGTTTTCTTTTTCTCCCTGCCGGCTCTGCACTCTTGGCATGTCTAGCTCTTTGTTTATTTGCTTATCCGTGTTGTCTTGTCAGAATCATCATCCAAATTGCTTTAATGCCAAAGACATGTGACACAAGCCAGGACTTTGCCCTGGTGGACTGGTGCCACGCTGTTCAACAGACCTTTCTCAGATCTGTCTGATTCCTCCTCTCGTCACACTTCTCGTCTTTTCTTTTCCTTTTCATTTTCTTTCATTTCCATGGTCCTCGATCTCCTGACTCCTTCGCCCTTACCACTTTACATTGTCTCTTTTCATTTACCTCACTTTGTTGCACAGATGACCTTTTGTTATGTCCCAGACCTGCTGCCTCCCTTTCTCTTTTCCTTCACTTGTCTCATGATTTCATTTCTCTCTTTCTGTTTTCTGTCCCAGGTGCATTGTTTCATATCTTCTTTGTTTTGTTATCTTTCAGAGGTCAGTGCACGGCCCCATATGCTTATCCGAGGGTCGCAATCTCATAAATATGGGGCTGTGGTGAGCCCCCCTGTCTTTTAAGACTTGGCCTCCCAAACCTTTGGTTTTCCCAAAAGTCAAAGATAAAGGGGATGTCACTTTTCACTTTCCTATGCTTTATTTCAGATTTATGATGTTGGATGGCATTTTAGAGATCACTAGAGACGGAGTGCTGTCCTTTTCTTGTCCCGTCTGTGTCCTCATCTACTGTTCCCGTGTCGAATTTCACAAGAGTTGCCAAAATATAACAAATCAAAATAGATAACACACCTTGACTTTATTCTTCAAGATTTCAAAACATACCGATGATCACACACACATTTATAATGACCTTAAGTAATATTTGCCAACATCCTCATGTAAATGAATATCTACTTAGTTTCTCTACAGTCATTTGGATTATTCTGTAAAGTCACATAGTTTAAAAAAAAGAATGTAATCATCTAGGTTTCTGCCTTATTATCCATCATCATAAACTACTAGTGCCAAAATAAAGCATCATCCTTTGCCTTGGAGAACAAAATTTTCCTTCAGTAGTTCATGGCTGTTTCGTACATTGGAGCCATCATCTTGTTGGGTACATGTTGTGGGACAAGATTTTTTTAAAATCTAGTCTGACAGTGATTCTGGCAACAGCCAATGCTAATGGAAGTTTATGTCAAGAAGGAGAAAATTAAATGAGAAAAGGAAATGTCAAAAGCTATTTTTATCTTTATTTATTTATATATAGCGCCAATTCACAACAGCGTTATCTCAAGATGCTTTACATAAAGAGCAGATTCTTTAATTAGAGAGAGACCCAACGATTCAGGAATTCAACATTAAGGATTCAAGAATTCCCACATGAGCAGCATCAGATGTTATATTGAGCAACAGTGGAGGAAGAACTCCCCTTTAACGGGAAGAAACCTCGAACAGACCCAGGATCAATGTGGGCGACTTCTGTAGGGGTCCACAGAGAGAGAGAGAGAGAGAGAGACAGACAGACAGACAACACAAACAGCAACCAACGTACTAACAGTGACTATAGCACTAGCAATAGGAATGTGACTAAAAGATTAGCAGTATGATATTATTGAATCACCATTGTACAAAAAAACCCTAAATGTCAGTTTTACCACTCCTTATGTGTGGTGGGGCAAATGATGTATCAATAAAGATCAAACCTATGGCCAGTTCACAAAAAGTAGGTCTTACCCACCAAGGAAAAAATGTTCTTAGAGCAACAAGATCTTACGTGTTTCAGGGATGTCTGTGGATTCTTCTTCATTCCTTTCCATCTACATTATTGGTCTCCACCTCACTTTTGAACCTTTTTACTGAATGCATTTTTTTCTACCTCAATATCTTTGCTCTCTATCTTTCCATCATGTCTCTCACATCTTGTTTCTTCTTCTCTTTATTTTCCTGCTGTTTCACGACTGTCATTTCTCACTCTCTCCTCCCTTTTTCCCCTCTTCTCCTCATTTTATTTCTATTTTCTCTCTGACTGGTTGGTGATTCATTCATCCAGCCAAGTATTAATTCACGTCAGCGTAATGATTCACCCAGAATGCCCTCTCTTTCTCCCTCCGTCTTTGCTCTTATTCCATCCCTATCTCATTTCAGAGCATGCTTATAACTCATATCTGAGCAACTAATCATTGCAACACCACAACCCTTGTTGTCTTTCCACTTTTCCCACCTGTGTGTGTGTGTATTCTATCCTTTTTCATGGCAAATCTGGAGGTAGTTAACTATGGCAGTATGAAACCTAGTGTTATGGTAATTACGTCTGCAGTAACGTCTAAGGAGAAGTGTAGTGAAAGATGAACTCATGTAAACAAGGTTTACCAGTTAAAAAAATGTACATGTGTGACTTAATGTTGCCTTTGGTGGCTATATTGCAAGAATGCTGATGCAGAGGCAAAGTCTGTCACACTACAAAGACATTGTTTTCTATTTATGACATTCTTTTACAACAAAACAATACTTTTTAAGGCCAAAAATGAAAAAACAATATGATGTAGCTTTATTGTTTTGATGCATTGTTAGGAACAGAAGCCTCAGTCTGAGAATAGGTGACACAAAAGACACAATTCTGTTGTCATTTTTAAAACAGAAAATAGATGTTACAAAAGATGCTGTATTATCTGTTCATCAAAATGACATACTGCTGTCTAAGCAAAAAGTCACTCACAGTCATAACACTGAAAAATAACAGTAAAGTTGAACAGGTGTTGTTCCAACAGACCCCTACATCACAGCTGGTCTCTTTCACTGTGAAACCAGCCTGGTGTTTTACTTTCCATGTGATTTCCTACTTCAATGACTTCACTGTGGAGCGAAAGGTTTTGAACATCTGAATATTCTGATTGAGTCAAAGCCACAGAAACAGATTTCTCTTCATTAGGAACAAGATTGAAAAATGTCGTGAGCAGAAGACCTTTGTTTGAAGTCTACACACAATGACTGCACTTGTGCTAAAAGTCAAATCTTGTTTAGTTTAAAGAGAGAACTGCATAAAAATAATCAGAAATCAATAAAAGTTAAGTGAATGCATTAAGTGAGGTTGACATACATCAAATCAGTGGGGAAAAATCTTATGTTTATTTTGGTAGAAATCATTCTTATGATGGTCATTGATTGGACATCAGAATAGATTGTGTCAGTCTGATGCCCACTCACGGTAGTGCACAGTTATAGAAAACCAGCATAGAGACATGTAAAGGAAAATAATAACACTTTTCTTTACATTTTTCATAGCATGTGCACACAGCAGAGCAAGTCAGGTCCCCAAAGGAGAAATTATGTTTCCACATACGTGTTTGTTTTTATGTGTCCATCATGCATGCCTCCAGAACATAGATGCATTAACATAAAACAGCATACAACACACATTTGTAGAGAATACATAGTGTGATATTGTGATAAGCGAGCCATGGCAGAGGGAATAAAGCTTCTGCTGAAACGTGACTTTTCCATCTGAGTGTCCAGCATCTGCGTCCATATGGGAGTAGAGTGAAAAATGGGTTGAATGAGGTGTCCAGGGTCATGTGGTATGCTGAGTGCCATACGAACAATGTCTCTGTTACTGAGATCTTGTAGGAGGAAAAATCTGTCTAGAAATAAGTCTGATAACACAAGGCACACACAATAGACGCGGTGTCTGACCAAAACATGCAGAATTCTTGGAAACTCCAGAGGAGTTTCACAAGAGTATTCATAGCAAATTCCTGACAGGACAAGATAACTTAAGTTAGGAGCAGAACAGCACACACACACTCTGCAGTAACAGAAGGATATGCACACAATTTACTGGAATACTACACACACACACAAATTGAAGTAACAGGATGTCACACACATACAATTCACCAGAATAACCACGCCAACACACACCAAGTGAACACGCCCAATGCAACACACACACACACACACACCGAGCAAATGATGCAGTATTAAAGTATAAAGGCCCCTGAATGGAGTTGTACTGTTGTACCTAATAAAATTCCCAGAGGCTGCTGAAGTGGTGTCCGGCTGATTCCTTTGATTTTCCACAACAACCTGAGATGTTGGGCGTTCGGAGACCAGTGACTCTGAAAGCAGTGTGTGTAATATAGCACTGTTCATGTTAAAACCCAAATAGATGGTATTCTGGAGTATTGTGACTTGAATTATGCTTTTGTAGAGCAGTAACACATGATCAGCGGCAACGGAGAGTGCTTTGAGTTTGAGAGTGGGATTTTTTTGCTGGCAGCATTCACTGATGTTAGCGGTGTGTGTTTTTGCCCAGTGTGACTTCACTGGGTCGGGTCGCAGTAGCAACAGGTCAAGCAGGGCGCTCCAGACGTCCTTCTCCTGAGCAAAGCCTTCCAGTTCCTCCTGGGGGATCTCGAGGCATTTTAGATGAGATATGTAATCCCTCCAGCTAGTTCTGGGTGTGCCCCAGGGTCTCCTCTCGGTGGGACGGCAGGTAACCCTCAAAGGGAGGCGTACAGGAGGCATCCTGACCAGATGCCCCAACCACCTCAAGTGGCTCCTCTCAATGTGAAGGAGCAACGGCTCAACTCCAAGCCCCTCCCGAATGTCTGAACTACTCACCCTATCTCTGCGGTTGAGCCCAGACACCCTATGGAGGAAACTCATTTCGGTCACTTGTATCTGCGATCTTGTTCTTTCGGTCATTACCCAGAGTTCACGACCGTAGGTGACAGCTGGAACGTAAATCGACTGGTTAATCAAGAGCTTTGCCTTCGGGCTCAGCTCATTTACTCATCTGCTAAGTTTTTATGTATCTTAAAATGTGTTCATATGATATGACGGCCCAAGACACAGAAGGGGTGGATGTACTTTTAGAAATACCTGAGCTCAGAGCAATGTTAGTTGATTAGTTAGATCTCCGGTGTTTGCATATTAATCATGTCCTCTTGCTGTGGGCTAATAGCTCCTGAAGTTCCTGGCATATGTCCAGGTGCATAAACTAAACCTCATTGAACTCATGCCCCACGTTGACTAAATGCATCGCTGCGTGCATCAAGTCACATGTGAGATTATGACTGGCACATTTTAACAAAGTTTTCAGGTGAATTTCCCAGAACTTATAACAAAATATCAGGTTGTGCAGAAGGAGACTGGCATGCCCTTCTTATTATTCAGACATTTCAAAATAATCATAGCAGGATGTTGCTAAAGTCAGCCACTTTTTATTGGTGGAACATGAGCTGCTAAAGTACAGAAAGAGGTGGTGAGACTAGACAATACACAATAATACATTAAGGCACGGTAGTGTGTTATTTCCTCACAATGAAAATGGCAAACCTGCTCCTCTATATCCGTCTTGTCTGCCCTGTATTTTATATATTTTTCTCCACATCCCTTTGCTCCATTTCTCATTTCGCTCTTGCTGTGGAGCTCATTCTGTCTCCCTTTCCTCAAGTCGCCTCATCCTCCTCCTTCAGGGTCACTGCCATCCATCCAACAAGCAGCAGACTTTTCTTGTCATGGTTGCCCCAGAGAGAGAGAGGGGGAGAGAGCTTGTACACCCGGCCAGACTCCCCACGGCACAGAGTGTGGAGGCTGGGGACGATGGATATACGCGTTATGAGGATGTTTGGGTGGTGTGTGTGAGAGTGTGTGTAGGCACTCCTGAACTCCTTTAGGCTAGAATGTCGCATCTGTAAAATGACAAATCACACTTATCACCTTAGCAGAATCATTAAAAAGAGCTGGAGGCTTTGGGATGTCTGCGGCAGAGACAGAGAGAGACAGCGGTTAATGGAGATATAGCGCTTGTTTATACATCCACGCGGAAACGTTCATGTGAGCGCATATTTAGATATTAAAATGTGTCAGCCAAAGGTGGATCTTCGAAAGACACTACATTTATGCAATGCGTCGCACTATGTGTGAGGAATCCATTTGATCTGAACAAGGCAACAGGTCTACAGCTTTAAACATTTATTTTGTAGAGCACAATTAGCCAACAGTTTAACATCTGGTGAGCAGATATTCTAGCTTGTCAATCTGTTGAGTGGGGTTGAGGGGAAAAACACGTAGGAAACAGGTGGCAGAAGGAGAAGACAAAGCTGTAAGTGTAAATAAAATATCTGTGCTGCGTCTGTGTTTGATAAACTGTTATGCATATTGTTGTGTTGCTCAGTGAGTGTGGGACTGATACAGCCAGAGGCCTGACAGGCTGTCACAGTAGAGCTGTGTTTGAGTTATCTGGCTTTGCTAAACCCAACAGTAATGATCCAAGATGGCTGAACTCACACAGATGGTTTTCAGTGCTGGATTTATCCAAATAAAAGCATACTCGCTTTGTTTTTCAATCACATCCACTAAAATCAGCATATTTAATCTAAAACCATACCAAACTATGGATTTCTCAATCAGCTCCATAAGGTACAGAATGATTTGTTAATAGGTGTTTGCAACAGCGAGGATGTCCCCACCACCCACAAGCTGTTTTTTACTGAAGTCATGGCAGAGATAATAGTGAAAACAATACAAAATTCCCTGTTTGGGATTATTATTATTTTCTGAAAGTGCATCCTACACAGTACACATCCAATATGTTCACTACCGTTCAGCATACTTTTGTGTGAATAAACAGTGGTGTGTCAGAGGCACTGCTCAGTGCGTAGGCATCTCATCACTTCCTTTGAGCCTCTCAAGAACGCTGACCTTGCAAACTGAAGTCTCACACTTACACTTATATTGAAGTGTTGTTGACATTACCCTGGAGCTGCCTTGGTTGCTGTCCACCATTGTCTGTTATGCTTTCGCTGCTTTGCATTGTGGGATATTGAAGCCACTGATACCGACAAGCTGAAGGACCTTGATGAAGCACTTAGCTGTCTTTGCAAACATAGAGTGCCAGAAAAAGACTGCACTTTATTGAAGAAAAATCCAACTGTAGTTTATTTAAGTACTTTTGGAGTATTTTGCACACAAGCAGAAAATAATAATATAAAAATAATAATACACCATCAAACCAAATATCAATACAAAAAGAAGCAAGCAGATAACGGGGTCCAATTACATTTGTGAATGCATCTGCATCTTTCATTGCAACAATGAAATGATTGTCGTAAAACGAGTAGAAAACCACTTTAATGTTGTCTACTTAAATCGTTTTTTAGGATGTGTTAACAAAATCTTACTTTTTAGTCTCCAGGGCTGTAGAGTAGTGAAAAATGAGTGCTTACTGTTGGCGGGATCACAGCTGTAATCTGGCCATATTAAGCATGTTACGGCCAATTGTCATGTCTGCTGTGACCATGACCACGTAAGGACCATCTTAAAGATGAGAGAATGCATCCCAAGAGGCTTATCCCGTAAACAATAACATGGGTTCTGAATAAAAGGAGAGACACGGAGGTTCTTTTGAAATGAACATTCTCATTAACAAGATATTGAATACTTGAAAATACAAAAATAATGTAAATCAGTGGCATACATGAATGGATTTATAAAGATGTAGAAAAGTAGAAGGGACAAAGAAACACACACACATGAAAGCTCCTACAGTGCTTGGAGCTGTAGGCCCCGTTACACTGCCCACCACTGACTGGATAATGGTGAGAAGTAGGGCACAGACACTCAAGCAGGCGAGATGGTCATCACAATAACAGACTGAGTGCACCCATATTAAATATTTATGCATTCACAGTATGATCTGGTACTTTTAATAAAAGTGAGGGTGACATGTAACCGAGGAAAAGGTCAACATTTCCAGCCCCTAACCCACAGTGTTAGAGAAGTGTAGCATGTTATCTTGAGAGACAGATTCATAAAACATGCATTTTGTTATTTTGCAGTGTGGAGACTCACTGGTGTCCATTTTGAGTTTCGACCTTTAGATTTACTACACACAAGTGCAGGACTGTTGCAGTAAAATACCAGACGCAGTGCAGTATGAAAGATATTGCAGAAATTGACCAGAGGCGGGAGATTTTTGCAAATAAAACTGAACGTTGCTAGAATGTGCCGTCATTATCCTCCAAAACATACAAAAGATAAAAGAGTGGCTGAATGGTCTGCCTCCAAGCTTTTTTTTTTTTCAAGCTATTGAGAAATGTCTGTGGAGGAGAATATCAATAGAGACACTTCTAACAAACCTTTTTATGGCCTTTACCTCCAAGAAAACTAAATCATTCTTGGGGCAAAGACAAACAATTTGGCAGTTTGCTTATTTAGCTTATAGGCGCTAACAACTGGTTATTGCTTGACACATAGCAGTGAAGTGCTCTGGATTAAAAATAAAAACACAGCATGGAACATAACATGGAAGTGTTTCCATTTTCCACAAGCCGAAAACATGTGGCCATGTTTGGGCAGAGTTAGGAACAGCTGACCAGTGATGTAACCCAACCACAGCTGATCATATCATCATTGTTTTTGCCTTTAACAACCTTGTCTACCTTGTTGCTCTGGCATTGTCAGTAGGCCCAGTGTCTCTGGACTACAGCGGACATATCCTGGCTCTGATCATTCTGTATTTTAGTCTCAACCCAAAGGAATGATGCATTTAATCAGGAGACGGGATGAAACTGTTCTACTCTGAAGGGGTTAAAAAAATGAGCATGTTTGGTATTCATGTGTGTGTTTCTGCACCGTCTTGGTCAGAACATTTTACTATCATCTTACTGAAACTACACAGTACACGCCTGATAATGACCTGGCCCGAAGAGATGAATAGAACTGAGAGACATGAAAGTGGTTAAAGATGGCAGGCTATGATTGGTCAGGGTCCAACAAGTAGCCTGTAGCCAACAAGCCTGCTGATATGGTTCTCTGGTTCCTGTGGGTCCTGGTCCTGGCCCTGCTGATGTGGTTCTCTGGTTCCTGTGGGTCCTGGTCCTGGTCCTGCTGATGTGGTTCCCTGGTTCCTATGGATCCTGGTCCTGGTCCTGCTGATGTGGTTCTCCATCAGCCAATGGATGTGCGTCTGTCCAAGGCTACAGCCTGTCCGTCCTTGGGAGCTGGATCTCTCCTTCACTGTGGTGCTCCCGGAGGTTTCTCTTTTCCCACTGGGTTTTTGGAGTTTTTCCTTCCCGAAGAAGGAGGGTCATAAAGGGCAGGTGATGCCTCGGACTGATCCATCGGACTGATCCATTGGCCTCATCGACTGCTGGACTCTTTATTAGATTGTTTGTTCGCTTACACTTCTTGTTTATTTCAGTGAACTTTGTAAAGCACTGTGAGACACTCTGTTGTGATATTGAGCTATACAAATAAATTGAATTGAATTGAAACAAGTAGCGACGATCTCAAAAGACAAAGACACTGTGTAGTCTGATCCTGGTTTAAGGCCTCATAACGTCAGAGGGCTCCCAACCTGAAACCTCTTCTTTGCCCCTTTGTGTGCAATAATAAAATGCATTCTTTGCTCCAGGTGTGGACTCTTCCCCCATGTACTAATGGAAATTCTGTTCTTCTCTCTATAGAAAGAAGCTAAATCCCGATTTAACGTCACAGATTCTCGCTGAGAACTGAGTTGTTACACCAGATAAAGTAATCTGCCACGGAAGAGAACGAGTGTGTCCAGACATACAAATATGAGCTTAGACAAAATGCGTGATATTATAGCACTCATTTTTAATTTCAAAGATGTTTGAACTTTTATTTTTGTGTGACAGACCAACAACAAAATATAATACAAATACAGTATATTATCTATCAGATGAATTAGCTATACATCTAGGAAATAATCAGCATAACAGGATGTAGAAGTCATGCAGTTCATCAAGAAAGTTACTGGACACATTCTGTAATGACGGTGAGCAGCTCCTGCTTGATTACTGCATGACGTATCATCGTCGAATGCATGAATAAATACATATCATGAACTCCTGTGGCTTAATATTTATAAATGGTCAAAGCCAAGTTAGTTTTATGGGATTACAGAACATTCACCATTCAGTCACCGTCAGTTCATTAACCCGGGGACGCATGAACGTAATTACCTGTCATCAAATTAGAGTGAAACATAACTCCTCCTCTTCATGCACAAAGGATGCAGCAAATGTTACCATATTATTGCATCTGAACTGACAGTTTTACTGTCACAGTGTCATACTTTGCAGTTCCTGTGCCTGACTGGTAAGATTGTCCACCTCCTGCGTGTTGTTGTCTGCTTGACAGGAAAAGATGAGAGTCTGGAAACAGGCATTGTGAAAAAATATGCGGACAGAGGGAGAAGGGGATAAAGGTTTATAGAGATAGGTGGAGATAGAGGCAGGGGAAGAGGGGTGAGGGAGAGAAAGTGAGGGAGAGATGTCCAGTAAATTGGTGAAGAAGATCAGCCATCCAGATCTAATATGGACTGTGAGTCACTGGGCTCACCAGGCGCAGCCTATCACCTACAACACAACAAACACTGGATTATTGGTGTGCGTAGATATGTGTGTAGACATATGCGTGTGTTTGTGTGTGTGTTATTATCTCTTGGTGCAAGACAAGCTCACTCTGTGCCACGCTGACTTTAATGCCTGCAGACCGTGTGGTGGATGGAGAGCTGGAGAAACTTGGGCTTTTTGAAGTTATATGTTCTTCAACAAGGTTTTGTATCTCACAACAAAATGGCAAGAAAAGCAATTAAAGCGGTATAACCTTCCACGCCTCCCCGCTATCGCACGCTCACACCCATACATTCTGTGATAACATAAGTGGGCACTCCATACTGAAATCCATACAGTTAGCCCCAATATCACAACTGACATTTAAATACCAACGTGATATTGTACATATTGGATTTCTGGATTACAGCAATATGTGATGGAAACATCTATGTAGTATAAAGGGTAGGTCGCATGACTTGACGTTTATACAGTTTATTAAACCTGTTGATCGATTGAGAACATGTTACCTGGTAAAACACTAAACAGAAGTTAGTATTAAGAAGAAAGAAAAAACGGAGAAGAGAAAAATAGACTACCTTAAAATAATATTTTTACATTTTTAGTTAGATAACTACCACTGCGACTGTGTTAACATGTTAAATGCGCTTTTAAACATGATGGATACATTTCGTGGCATCATTTTAGTAGCATGGGAATGAATGGATTCATGTTTTCTTTTTTACAAAACATGTATATGAAGACAAGGTGTTTGCTTTATAGTAGAATCCATCACATGTAATAGTATTAAAATATGTTGTGGCATCAGCTGTTTGGCTGCCAGCTGACTAGCAGCGACCATTGATGCCCATGCAGGTGTACAGCGTGGCCGCTCTAACCTCACACTTGTCATTTTTCATTAATATGCAGCAGCTCCCTCCACAACCCTCACATTCTCCATTTCTCGTGAATGTAGACTTTTGCATTTTTGATTTTAAATTATTAAGAGTTTTCCATGCAGAATTCTCATCGCTGCTGGGATCACTTTGAATTAGAACCTTTTTGACTGCTAATTTCACTGTGTTGAGCAGACGTTACTGGGATTTCATGGCTATGCTGTCTGGCCCAGAGGAACAAACTGCTGTGTCGACTCTGATGGAAGGAAGTCACTCAAAATAAAGCTATTTTAAATCATTAAAAACGTCAGGGATGAGAAACGTCTTCTTACTTGTTAGGTAATAGCTGATTTTGACCTTTTCATGACAGCTGTTGATGATTACAAAAAGGATGAAAGAACATTTCTCATCCTCTGAATCGTCGCTGGCATGTGATTCACCAGACAGAAGCGTCCATCACTCTTGACTTCCAACCTTTTTTTTTTTATTCTGTCTTTGTGAGCTTTCATGATGGATTTCCAAATTTCAAGATTCCAGTGAATCAGATAATGTACTCTGTGTTTACCCCATCATCTAGTGAGTGCGACTACACAAGTATTTTCTGAGGACTTTAAGGCTGAGCAGCTCTCGCCAGATGTGGTTTGAACACACTTCATGTCTGAAGCAATCTGTGGGGAGGCAGAAATCATCCCTCCCAGCATTGCAGCGGGGTCTAAAAAAGACCTATTACCTTCACCACCATTTTCCTGCTGCTTTGAATTTATTTCTTAAATTGTGAGAGAGGGTAGCACACAGTTTGTGCATGTGTGTGTGTGTGTGTGTCCGTGAGGGAGCAAGCAAGATGAGGAAATGCACCAACACAATCCTTAAAGAAAACATTCAAAAGTACATCAGAAAGAGGAAAAGAAAAAAAAAAAACACCCAAACATGCCTTTTTAAAGATCCATCACCGACTCTTAATGATCTTTCTCCGTTTTTCTCCCCCATACTCCTTCTTCTTTCTGTCAGATTTCATCAGCTGGCCCTCCCTCGGTCGGACTCTTGCTTTCAGATTACACTACTCCCCAAAGGCCAGTCCCTCCACTATCATCTCCCTCTGTTTATCCCCCACTCTTGTCTGCCTTCTCCTCTCATGGGGACCAAAGTCTTTCCCCCCGTCCTGTCATCTCAGGCCCCCATCTCCTCTTTCTTTTCCTCCTTCCTGCCCCCAAAGACCAGACCCATGCTGCAGCCCTCTGCTGCTCCTCGTCCCAAAAATAAGAAAGTTCAAATAGAATTTAGTTTGATAAAGTTTAATAAAACTTATGGAAACTGGGCCAATGCAGCAGTTAATTAAGGGACCGAAGAAGATAGTTTGTAGCAAAACATGGAGAATTAAAGCCTACATAGGTAAAGATTATTGATTATTAGTTTTGCTCTGTACACACACTTTTAAAGCCCCCTTAAACGTGCAATAGCAAGACTGAGATTAAGGTGACGTGTTGTCACATAGGGAAGAGTTCAGGGTGGATGATTGGGACAAGAAAACATCCTACTGTAGCATCCTCTCTCTCTCTCTCTCTCTCTCTCTCTCTCTCTCTCTCTCTCTCTCTCTCTCTCTCTCTCTCTCTCTCTCTCTCTCTCTCCCCCCTCTCTCTCTCTCAGGTCAAAAATCAAGCTGCTCCATTTAGCTCTCCCCTCAGCGGCCTGGAGCACTTCAGTTGTGTTGAATGGATATCCAGTGTTTTTCTGTTGCATTCGTCTTTCGGGTTCCTGTGTTTTTGAATTCGCATGTATTCTTAGCAATGTTTGCTGTTAATACATTTGTTGTTGCTTTCTGTTCTGCAGCACGTTTTTTTCATTTGCATCAAATCTCCGTTGTCACATTTGTTTTAGCCCGTTGACAACCATGATAGAAAATGTGTCGGCCTAGAGGGAATATATTTCCTAGCTTAATTTGCAGGAATTGTTGTTTGGGGACGTTTGTCTCCACTTCTGGGAGTTTTATTCCAGCTCTGTTTGTCAAATAAGGAGCAAACTATATCTAAACTGCATCTAAAATTGTAAAAGTTCTTCCTTCCCTTTGACAAATGATTTCACGGCACGTTCGCAAAAAAGATTAAACTAACCTTTAAAATGTTCAAATATTCCTCTCTGCTTCTCTTCTCTTATCGGTTTCTCCTTCTCACCCTGTCATCTCCTCCTTTCTCCCCTCTTCCTTCCTTCTATATCAATTCTCCTCACAGCTGCTCTTGAGTTTCTCCACTCTTGTCTCTTCCCCCATCCTTTTATCCCCCTCCCCTCCTCGCCTCATACCCCCTTCTCTTCGTTCTCATCCTCTTCCCTATTTTCCTCTCACCCCTTCCTTCATTTTCCCACTCTCTCCGCTAACTCCATCTTGCATGAGAGGAAAAAAAAAAAAGCTCCAGAGATGGGAAAAGTGCAGTGAGATGGTCAGTGATAAATGGGCAGAAGGGTAGTGGGAGGGAGACGGACATTACAATAGAAAAAGAAAGAGAGAGGGTTTCCATTTGGTGTCTCATTTAGCCCACTGGTGTGTTCTTGCTGCCTCAGCCTTTAGGGCCCGTTAATGACCAGCATTAATGAAGCTCCCTATCTTCATTATAGACACACACACACAGACAATGGACACATGGATGGACAAAAACACATTTGTGTGCTGGAGCTTTTACCTCTCTCTCTGTCTCTCTCTCTCACTCTCTCTCACTCCAAGAGAACCAGGCGCTCTTAGAGACTTAGAGAGAGACTTAGAGACTTCTTTATAGTAATATCGAGTAATATCGAACATGATGATTGCGATCAGGACAAGAAAAACTGGAAGCAAGTCTGAGCAGCAGTCTGGTATTCATGGTGTGTATGTGCTGAATTCACTGCTTCCATAAGAGATACAGCCATCCGTGCTATTACTGAAATTTATGATTGATGAGAAAAGGTAACATTTTGATTTTGAAAAAAATATGAAACTCATATTTTCAGAGTGCCATTTGCAGGCAAAACACTTTGTACCTGTGTGTGTAAACCTCTGGTCTTGGCTCCAAGGTTGAACAGCACGTGTTCACTGCTGCCCAGAGGAAGAGAAGCATCCTTTGTTCTTTTCTGTAATGGGTACCGCGGGGAGTGGAAAGGCGAAGGAAAACAGAGGGGAAGGAAGAAGCTAGGAATCCTAAAAACATGAATTTATGGAAGACAGAGGGAGAAAATGATGGAGGGACGGAGAGTGGGAGGATGATTGATTGAAGATTTGGAGAGGCTAAGATGGAGAAAAGCAAGAAAGACAGAGAGAGAGAGAGAGAGAGTCTTTAATCTTAGACATGGATATGGACTGGAAACCAGCTTAGTGCTGGTTCCATATTTGTCCAACCCTGTCACTTAAAAATTATTCGACTACTCAGCATTAATGATTTATGTTTAGAGGCATCAGCCAGTGCCAAGGCAGGAAGAAGAGTGAAAAGGAAAGGATGTGGAGGTCCGGATGTTGCATGCACAAATTGGCATTTGCTTCTAACACTAGCGGTTTGACTTTGTGCCTTGAGTTAAAAAGTTCTTTTACAAGTGAGACCTTCAACCAAGACAGGATCAAATAACAGCATCAAACACATGACGGAACAAAAACATCAAATCACAGCAGCAACATGCAATGATTTAGGAAGCTAGGCAGACTAAGGGATGAGCAGCACAGTTTCCATCCATCCATCCATCCCACCATCCATCCATCAGCAGGTGCTTTCAGCTGAGCAACCTGTTTTGTCATTCTGTCAATCTCCCCTCTGTTCAATTTAATGGCGCTGCACACACCTACAAATCTCTTCTTTTTAAAAATCCGAATTAAAATGCATCCAAAATTGGAGGAAACAAGCAATTTGTGGAAGCATTTTAAATGAGGTGTTTCCGCTCTTTTATGTAATGTGGGAAAAACAGAGGAAACTGTTGCCAAACATATTTCCATGATCAGTCGAGGAGAGGTAAGACTTGATGAATTAGACGCAACTATGAAAATTGTTGGTCAGGCACATATAAAGAATACAAACTAATTTACACCTCCTACTAGCTGCAACAGTAACCAACAGTGCATCAGCCTGGAAAGAAACAGGTAATGTAGAAATACGCAGTTAGGACCAAATGAAATCCCTACAGTCCCTTAGAGGCATAATAAGCAAAACAAACAGAAAGAAAAAGGTAAACGGGTACTAGATCATAGAGAGAGGTAAAGAACAAAGTTAAGGGGGTGAATTTTAGAGCAAAAAAAGAAATAAAAGGGAAGCAGTAACAAAGAGGCAGCAGGCTAATGGAAAAAAGACTGAAGTAATGAGGGAATATGGCCAGAAGCAGCAAATGGAAGGAAAGACTCAGAGTGGTTGATGGAGAGGAAAGGGAAAGGTTTAGACTCACTGAAACCTGGATAATTAGCCTGAGAGGCCTGTGAGTCTTCCCTTAAATCACCATACTATGCCTTATTAGCTCAATAGGGCTCCCTTTAGATCCCTGCAGCACAGACACACATCTCACATCTGACTGCTCACAAAAACAGTACAGTTCTCAAACACACTTTACAGTTGGTGGACCAATGAATCCCAAGGTTCCTGTGCAATCCTTCAGCCCAGTGCATGGACGGGTCGAACAAAGGGCGTTGTTGAACCACAAACAACATACAACGTGTGAGATTGCTTTGAAAAGTAGCACAACTATCTGCTAAATGAAACCAGAGGGATGCACTGCACAGTTTTCATCCATCCATCCATCCATGGCAAGGAAACACCCTCAACATGTGACCAGTCCATCAAGTTTTCAGTCCTTACACTAATGAAAGAGCATTTTTGCATTTACTGAAGTGCTATCATTGTTGAACATGTTTGTGTGTGGAGATATATTAAACGTACTTTCAAACAGTCAATGTAAATGAGGAGAATGATTAATATCCATCAGGGACAGACACGTTTTATGAAAGATATGAATCACTTTCCTCTGACAAAAGGTGTACCGTTTTTGATTAATATTTTACTGATCCTTTGGACGCAAGCCTCAGGGAAAATCTACTGGATTTAAGAGGCTCATGGCTGTTACGGTAGTTCTACAGTACAATTAGTGCATAGCATTGGCTATCCATTGGGTAATGAATGAATGAATATAATATTTTGTTCAGTGTTCTTGCACAAATAGTAGAGGAATACTTTTCTAGGATATCTGATTGAGTAGCTATCACAGGATAAGGGACCTGATGTAATCATGATATGATATTACAATTATAAATAAGGTTTGGTCAAGTGTGAAGCATTAAGAGTGACTTCGGATTCATAATAACACAGCGGTCTTGGGTGAGTTTGAAGCCACCGCCAATGTTGCCACTTAAATTTATTTACTGCAGGTTAATGCAAAACAGTTGAGCGTTACCTTTGTTTGTCATAGTTAGAATTCAGGTGGTCAGAAATATGATGCTTTGGTCTGCAAGTAAGAATGCAAGCAAAGGAAGGAAAATATCAAAACAGAAATGAATGTTGAAGTAATACCATTATAAAAATGAGAGAGGTGCTTCTAATATACTATGCATTTCCAAAAAAATGTTGGATGTGATATCATAATATGTAATGTTCCATGGTTTGTATTGACACTAATTTTGCTACGCTGATGATACATCTCTTCCCAAATGAGTGTAGAAGCAATTAGGTGCCAAATAGTTGAGCCAAGTGAGAAAAAGCCAAGTTGTAAAGCTTCATAGAAAACCTGGTTGCTAAACTTTTTTCCCCTACTTTTGCAGCATAAGAAATTCAATTATGTATACGAACAGGCGATGCTCCCTAATGAGTATGCTTCCAAATTACATCCATGGATGTGCTTAGAGTAACCTTTTTAAGAGAATCCATTTAATGGTGGAAGCCGTGTGCTGTGTACGGGGGTCACCACAAAGGAAGGCTGCCATTTCAAATCCCAAACAAGATGGGAGGCAATTAAAAAGTAAATGTAAATGAGAGACACTCTCTTCCCCTTCAGCTGCTAATTGTCCCAGCAGGGCTTTGCAGTGTTCACCAGTAGAAGACTGGACTTTCAGGTTCCCAACTGGGAGTAAGGGTAATTTTTTCCTTTTTTCTTCCAAGACACTTATACGGCCATGTTGATGCTGGATTTCACTTTAATCCATTGAAACCTGTCAAAAGCCATCTTGTTATTCTAAATGAACATTAACCTTTCGTGGTTAATCACTTCATAGAAACCTCTGAAATCAAGAGGAAGCAGATTTCCAGTAGCCTGTAGAGTGACATAGATGTTTTTTAATGCAGGTGTTAAGTTGTCTTCAAGAGAACATACACAATACAACCCTTACCATGAATCAAGAGATCAAACACACATGAGCAATAAAATGCATTGCCTGGCCATAGAAACAAGGTAGTTAAGTTTAAATGTTTGAGTACTTCACCACAACATCTTGAAGAGAGTGATTAGAGAGCTGTAGCTGGAAAACATTTCAACGAAGGCGGGCTGTCATTCTAATTGCACATGGGAAACAAGTGAGGCAATTACTGTCAATAAAAAAAGAATATCAACACAATGCCTAAAAAATGTTACAGCTTAAGATTTACCTTCACAAATTTCAGGGCTCGTACCAGTGCCCCATCTTGCTTTTTAGCCTAGTGGCATCCCCCTCTTTCCCTCAATTCCTGTCATGTCTGTGTCACAGTTTTCAGTATGCACTGCAGGTCAGACGAGGCTGTAACTGAATTGCCTCTTGTCCTAGTCTCCATCCTGTCGCACATTTCTATTTTTCTGTTTTACTAGACTCTCTGTTAGAGGTGTTTTCCAGTGATTTAGTGCTCCGCTTCCAAGAAGAATAGTAAAAATGGTTCCAGCAGAGCCAAGTGACTTTTATTCAATGAATTTAGCTCCAAAAACAAAAAAATGCAACAAATTCTGTTTTCAGATACTCTATGAAGACACATCTTGATACAACTACTGTGCCCTGGCTGGCAGCAAAGCACCTTTCAGTCAAACTCAGGGAGAGTCAGTGTCCACAAAGCAGTGGGCGGGTGCTATGCACTATGGAAACACTCAGTTGCCATAGCAAGACAGCATCTCCATAACCCGGTTCAAAGCATTTAAGAGCTATTAGCAGTAGAAATGTGTGTGTGTGTGTGTGTGTGTGTGTGTGTATATGAGTGTTTGTAAGAGTGAATGTGTGCACAGAGAGATAAAGACAGGAGTGGTGGGATCGAGACATAAATGGCTTCACAGAGAAAGATTTCATTTAACATATCAGGGCATCAAAGGTCACTTTTAACTTGCTTCTCTTGTAGCATACAGGAGTGTGTGGACGTGTACAGTTGGATTGCACTGGCTGGCAACATGTTTGGGGTATTATAGTGACATAAAAGTCACATGAATTCCTTTATGACTACTCAGACTGAGGTCACCTAGACCTGTATCTGATTTAGGATGACACATGAAAGACAGAATCAGCCAAATCAGAATTGAAAATATCAGGTATTCCAGGTGATTTGTGCCATTCACACTGTTAAATTATTTGAGAGTGAAAAAAACAGATTTGGGCCACTTTTGCCTGCAGCCTGAAGAGGCCTCAGAGACTTCTGTTATCCATTTATGGTAGAATGCATAAACTCAGCAGGTTCTGAATGATCCCAAATCGGCTTTTCTTGCTTTGTGACCTGATGAACGAGGACAGCACATCTTTATCTGCTCGCAGTACAGAGCAAGTGAAAAGCGCCCTGCGTGACAGTGCGTCTCACGACTGATATCAGTCTGCCTTATTGTGTCTCACCATGTAGCTCTACAATGTGGATGTGTGTGCAAGTTTATTTTCAAGTGTGCATGAGCACATTATTATTCCCCTTATGCTGCACTTGCCATATGCCTGATTACCCTCCAATCTCCTTTGTATGTCAGGGTGACACACCATACACAAACACATACACTTCATTTGTGTTTGGCTCCCTCCTTTCTGAGACCCTCATCCTCACTCAATCACTCTGTCTTTCTTATCCTTTATCTCACTTCAATTTTTCATCACTGTGTTCCTCCCTCTTTTTGCCTCTTCATGTCTATCTTGGCCCACCTCTCTTTCTCCCTCGCTCTCTCCTGCTTTCTGTCTGTGTCACGTCTATCATTCTGCCTTTCTCCCTAAAAAGCACTCCCTCGCCGTCTGGAAAGAAATCCGGATGTATACGTGTAATGAGAAAGTTTAAGTCCCTCAAAGAGGATTGTACCATAGCGTGTACAAAGCTAATCTCTCACACTGTGAATGTGTGAGTGTGTCAGTGCATATGTATCTATGTGTTTGTGTGTGTGTGTATTTCAGTGTGCATGCAACAAATTCCTGTTTGTCCTCCAGCTGTTTCATCTATGATTTAGCAGTGTTTACATTTTTGTCATCAATGTCTCGACCAGAGATGAAATTCTATCTGTGATGTATTTTATTTTTCCAAAATAGCAATTGCAAGGTTCCTATGCTATACTTTTGTTTTTATCATGCGTGGTTGATGTTTCTGTGTTTCATGTAACTGTAAATGCGGTGTTGTATGGTGTTTGTGCCAGATATAGTTCTGAGAAATTAATAAGAAAAGTTCTACTTAAGCATCACTGGATCATTTTTTCCATACAATCATTCATTTGTGGTTTGATCCAATCTCATTCCCGACCAGTTGTGTTGCATGTGGACACAGACTTCCAATTGGTTTCCTGGGGGAACCAGAGGTATTCCCTGGTCGGATGGGATACGTTGCGTCTCAAAGAGATCCTGCATCTGCCATGAGGTCTCCTCCCAGTTGTACATGCCTAGAAAACCTCCAGAGGATAAAACCCCAATCAGGTGACCACAGCTGCGAAACTGCTGCCTCTCAATGCGAAGGAGAAGCTCTTGTGGATGTCCAGACTCCTCACTTTGTCGCCAATTTAAGAGAAAGAAACAAATCTTCGCCACTTGTATCCATGACGTTATTCTTTCATTACACAAAGCTTATGACTATGTGATTGATCTGATGTACGGCAGATCGACTAGTTAACCGAGAGCTTTTCTTTCAGGCTCGGTTTCCTCTTCACAACAGTGAGTTCTCAACAGTGTGGTACAATTACAGCAACACTGCAGATGCTACACCAATCAATCCGTCGATCTTCTGATCCATTTTGACCTTGTTTGTGAACAAGGCCTTGAAATCGGCTATTTAACACGGGCAGCAACTATCTTCCAAACTCAAGTTTGCAAAGTACGATGGCAGCACTGATCGTTAACCCTGCCACTTCACCAATGACTGCAAACCATCCAAGTATGTGCTGAAGGTCTTGGTCTGATGAAGCCACCAGAACTATGTGTAATACAAACATGCAGTTCAAATTCAAATAGGTTTTGTGCTAACCTCAATGTTCGTGGGCAAAAACAGATTTTAGATTCCATCCTTATGTTCCAGCATGAAGTTAAAACTTGCCTCGACAATGAACAGTGAACATCCCACGTTTTTCCATAATTTCTCATTTCTCATCCTCCCCTCACCCATTTCAATTACTTGCACCTGCTCTACCCATGTCCTCTTAACACATCTCCATTTCAACAAAACAACCATTTATATTCATGAATATTTCAGAGAATGATCTATTTGTTCCATCTCTTGCCACGATGTTGTTTCTGACCCCTGCACTTCTCACAAATGATTCTTTGTAACGTTGGCAGTGAATATATTTAAGCAGATTCTGTTGTTCCTCTTATTGTAAGCCACTCTACACTCTACAGCCTCAGCTTAATAACAAAAATGTAATGTGATCTAGGTCAGGCGCTGTTGTCACATTGATTTGAGGCAATTTATGCATGAAATCCATTTTCTGTTTTGCACCACCTGTGGTCAGTAGGGTTCCCTTCATTTCATAATTGGTTTAAACTTGTTTAGGCATATATTTTTAAAATTGATTGGAAACAAGAAACATGATATTACTTTTAAATCTTTAAAGCTTCTGTGCTCGGGTTAATATGTGAATTCCAAAAACAGGAGCCTTTCCCCTGCACTTTCCCACTGTTTCCAACATTTTTGAACTTTCACAAAAACACATGCAGCAAGACTTTAAGTAATACCTACGACAAATTCTGCACCATACCATATCTAGGGGTGTTTTTTTTGTCTTGTTTTTTTGTTTTTGCCCCACTGCCCCTATTATCTCTCTCTTCAAAACAGATAGAGCCAGCCATTATTTCTTTGTGACACACATTGTATGAATACTTTGACTTTCATCTGCAAAACCAACAGTTAATGTGTACGTTGTTGTGTATTGAAAGCTATATTTGCATATGCGTTTGTATGTTTTCTCAGTATACAGAGTTTTGATACTGTATATGGACGACAAGTGTGAATAGATATATTACCAGATGTTTTTTCTCCTCCAGAAATTACACATATGCTACTATCATATTTGCTACTTGTGGTTTGAAGGGAAATACCATTTCTGCCAGAAACAGTCGGTCGTAAGGAGATGGTTGGGTTGGATGGTGGGCGTAGATCACACATCATACAGTCTTGCCTTGTGCCTCAAGTCACCATTTTTTTTAAAAATATTTTACCAAAACCACAAACATTCTCAACCAAATACTTTTAGTTGCCAGAACAACAAAAAAAAATACCAAAATCGCTTTGCATTTCTAACAAAGAATATTTGCTGTTGCAAATTAAAAGCATAGCCTTAATCTCTAGGAGACACGTTTGACCCCAAGCACTGTCATCACCCCCTTTTCTCAGTGTCATAAATCACACACACAGATGTCACACATAATGAATTGAGACTGTCCTCCCAAGAAGAGCAATAGCATCAGTTGTTTCTGCCTCAAGTGCCTCAAGCCAGCCAAAGATCGGAACAAAACACGGGAGACAGCTGCTCCTTTCCCATTTTCAAACGGCCGTTCCAATCATCAGCAGATTGTATAGTGTGTGTTCTGTAGCATTTTCCTCCCTGGAGTCCATTTCTATGTTCTTCATCAGGAGTTGGCATACTGTATGAACCCTGGAGTTCCGCCTTTGTTGTCAGTTTTCTTGAGAAAACAGTGTACAGAAACAAAAAATGGAAATACAGGTGAGGAGACATTTCAAAAGACCCTTACAATTCTTGGTGAAGTAACAACTGTTTTACACATCAGACAACTGCATTTGAAAGCTGCACTTAAAATAATGCTCTCACATTTCTCCATAACTGAAGTTTGAGTTTGAGCAAAACGTGAGAAATGAGTCACCTCTCCGTTCTTCATCATACGCGTTCACGAAACCAGTCTGAGGAATCAAACTGGTGCCCTTTAGAGTAACACCATCCACGTCATCATTATTCTCTCTCACGCTGTTCTCCCTCCTGTATTCCTTGTTGAGGTTGTGAGTGGTTGCTTCCCAAAGACTTCCAATTACCATCCCTCCAAATAAATTAAAAGTCATCTGTCGTGCCAAATAGCCAATTAGTGTGACTGGAAGCTCTGACCCAATGAAAGAGCACTGGCCTCGCGAGTAATGGGGTTGTGATGGGAAACGACTTGAGGGCTGCGGAGAGGTCAACACCCCTCGGGCACTCAGGTTTGCTCCTGAGAGTTACTTTCTAACAGTTAAGACTTGAAATGTATAGAGACAGAGTGCCTAGTTAATGTGTGTGTGTGGGAATGTGTGTGTAAAGGTCGGGACTAAAGGAGGTGCACTATTACTCTCATGAGCTTTGTATGTTTGCAAAGTTAAATAATGAGTTAGATACTTTAAATGCTAGTTCAAAATGCACCGTGTACGTTGAATGTGTGGTTGTTTTCACAGTATGTGTGTTTGGGGTGTATATATAGCAAAGTTGACACAGTGTCAAAACTAAATTAATACAAAACCAGTGTTTTGAGTCGAACTCAATGACAAATCAAAGTCAAAATCCAAAAAAACAATTTTGGGTAAATTGAGCTGACAGGTCTCTATTCTTCACGACTTTCAAGAAGTGTGTGTGTGTGTAGGAGATAAATAATTCTTCATCACCAGTCAGTGCACACTCTACTATTCTCCTCAGTATGTTTTTCTGTCATGATAATGAGTTTTTAAAAAAAACAACTTTTGAATGCTCACTTTAGATTAGTTTCATGGTCGTGCCCATCCTTTTCATTCTGCTCATTCGCTGCTGTCTCACTTTTTTTTTTAAATTATTTTTATATTTGTCTTTTATCTCTCTCTCTTTCTCTCCTTGTCATTGCTTCCTTTTCTTTTCTTCAACATTTTCATATCTTCCATCACATTGGTCAAAGGAAAGATTTTCGTAAATGTAAGTTTTGTTACCAAGCAACAAGGCTACTGCCTGTGGTTACACTTTGTGCACGGTGTTCACAGTTATTGTGTGCACATGTTTATGGATATGTTCATGAGTCAAAGCTCATGAATTTTGTTTGTTAATAATTTGAATACATGCATCAGAGCTGTCCATGTACAGTTTGTGCACACATAAAGCCTGCATGTTGGATGTTGATGTTGTTATGGCTTGTCCTGCTAATTGGGTGCCCAGCAGAGGTAATGACTTCAGAGGGATGAAAGACTAGCTGTGCATCTCCGGACTGTAGGGGGAACAGCGATTAGACTGATTTTCACACAATTAATGGAACGGTGTCTACCAGCTGTGGCTGATGAAGGAAACATCATAAGAGGATAGAGACAAGAGACTAAAGACACAGATTTTGAGAGCTAAATGGAAAGATACAAGTAGTTTCGTCTTAATGAGGGCAGAGAAATCACCATATACATTTTAGTGGTGTTTGTGCGTGCTTATGCTTCTACTTTGTGAGGACTAGACAGTTATGAGAATTAAACTAAATCAGTTATTTCTGTGTAACCACATGTTTATCCATTATGTTGATGGCCAACCCCAAACTGTCGAAATAGAAATTGTTGTGTAAAAAATGAAAAGAGCAAGAGTTCAAACCCTGGCCAATCAACGCATTCATTGGGCGTGAATATCAGGGACAGTGGTCTCCACAATCAGAAGGGCATGATGGGAGGGGATCTCCAAAGCTATCTGACCATCTGACAGGCATTTCTGAGGAAGCAAACTGTCAGCTTTAGGGTTCTGGTCATGGATTACGTGAAAGAGAATCCTCATAAGTAATGCAGAAATATATAGTTCAATGTGTGAAAGGAGAGGCAGCTCCAAATTGTATGAAAGACGTGTAGAAACAGGAATCTCTGAGAAAAGTAGAGTGAGAGCAGGGGCACCTCGACTGGTTGTGCATGATCTGATTTGACTAAAATTTGAATATTAGAGTGTAAATTTTAGCATACAGAGATATGTGTGTGTGTGTGTGTGTGTGTAAACCTCATTACAATTCCCACCTTTACTTTCCACCTCCTGACTTGTGCAAGAGACCAAAGCAGCAAAGATAAATTGCTGATCCCAAACTGGCACAGACTTTGTCTGTAGCCAGGCAAACCTTTCTCTTTCTCCGTCTCTAACGTTTTTTTTTTTCCATAATCTTCTCCTCTGTTGTTCTATTTTTATTCTGTTTCATTATACCTATTTTTATCCATCTCCCCAATCCCTCAAATTCTTCAGGTGCTCTTTAAGGAGTCTTATACCTTGATCAGACTGAACACTCTATTCTGATTGGCTGCTGGGTGTCCATTAAAAAGTGATACAGGACACCTACTCAGTAGATCAAGTGAAATCTAATGCACTGACTACTTTAAATAAGTAACCATAGAGACAGTGACACAGTTAAAGCCTCGGTTTACCATTTATTGTAACACCTTAACAAGCTAAATAGTGAGTGTCATCCTTCAGGTCCTCATCCTCTCCACACCGCAGGACGGCGACTGTAACTCATCAGCTGCAGGAAGTACACTGCCCCTCTGAACTCACTCAAACTTTGCATCACACCATCACTCTCTGATTGCATTTGTGAACAGTTCAAACTTAGATGTTGTTCATGTGAGTGAGACCCGATTTGCCAGTGGTCTGGGGCTTCAGAAACTGTGGGTGAGTGGAAAATCAGGACTACAATCCTGTAGTTCCTGTAGCGTGAACTTAGCATAAGCAGTCATCTCACAGCTCACATTCAACTCACTACTTCAGCCTGCAGAGGACAGTAGCTAATGGTACACATGGAAAATCTTGATATTGGTTTGTGGATGGTGACGTGGCAGGTTAGCTAGCTAGTCGTGTTGTTAAACATACCGTCAAACTATATGTACTATATATAATAATGAATATTATTGATTATCTTGCTAGCATAACGTTAGCTTTCTGGCTTACAGCTGAGCCAAAGAGTTCTGAGAGCTGAGTGAACTACAAATGCCTCCTGTTGCCAAGTGGTATCTAAGGATTGTCCTGTTTACCACAGTTGTAAACAATATTTCTGCTGCATTAGAACCACGTGGTACTGATTGTTACCAGGTATGAGTCAAACGCTCAGGTGTTAACTGGGAAATAGAGTTATGGGTTTTGAAACGATTTAGATTTTGATTGTAAAAAGCACACAAAATATTAATTGATATATATATTTTAATTTAACTAATTGTTGTTTTTAGTAAATGTACCATGCAGCCTCGGCTGTGCAATAGATGGTTTTCTGCCTCCACGTCGTCCATTAATTCCTGCTAATGGACACCCTACTGGACATTATCCCTTACTTAATGTCCTTCGCTGCTCATCTTTCTTATCCTCCTTATTATTTCTTATTCTCCTTCCCACATTGCCATCCATTCATTATATCTTTTTCACAAACATTGACTTTTTTTCTCATCATTTCCGTCACTTTGCCTCAATCCTTCTCTTCTTCCTCCGAACACTGAGCTGCTTTCTCTTCTTCTATTTCCATCCCTCCATTCCTCTTTCCAACGAAGCTGTTATTCCCCTCCCCTTTCCATCTTTTCCCTCTCCGCTCCTCTTCTGGCATATTTCCCAAGGTCTCTCTGTCGGCTCCCTCTGGACAGAGAGTCATGCTCTGGACACAAGGTAAAAAGGAGCGGAAGAAAAATTAGGGGAGACCGACTGAGCTGTGGAGGGGGAGTGAAGTCACGATTGGAACGGGGAATGGGGAGGAGGGGGTGGGATGGATGGAGGGAGAGGAGAGGAGAGGAGGTGGAGGCTTATTGAGGGAGGCTGATGGAAAAAGAGAGGTAGAAGGAGAGTAAAGAGAAGATCAGAGAGATACAAAGTGGCAGAAAGGACAGGAGAGGAAGAGATAGAATTGAAGGTAAAAGGAAGGGCAGATGAAGACAGGGTGCAGGGAGAAGATGGACAGACAAAAGGTAAAGGCCCTTAAAAGATGGGCAGATTGGAAGGAGAGGGAGACAAGGTGGAACAAAAACGTATGTGAAGTAAGTAGCGGAGATAAAAAGAGCAAAGAAATGGAGTGAAAACAAAGAAAAGAGGAGGATGACTGACATAGAGCAGAGGTGGCTAGGCTGAGCTGGACTGCTTGTGGCATATTACAGACAACCAAATACACTCTGTTTTCAATTGTCTTGCAGGGTATTGATCCACTCATCAGCGATGGTTTCACTGGGTCACTGGTTCTTATTACGTCTAACAGATCTCATCAACATCGCTACAAACTGGTCCTTGCATCACGCTCTTATAAGCTGCCCTCCTCCTCACTCTTGTTCAATCACACATTCGGTTTATGGTTTAGAGCTAAATTACCCATCCACAGTCTACACACGGGCCTTATTAACCTGGGGGTCCTCAGCTCGCAAGGCGTGGGATGATCTGTGTCATCGTCTTACAAGCAGCCTCGTATAATCATCTAGCAGGCCTCTGAATATTTATTTGACACCGTTTGAATCGTCGTCACAGCCGTAGTTGTCAACCACTTAATACTTCACTGTTTCATACAATATGAGTTACAATGTTGTGTAACATAAAATACAGCATTTTGGCTCCATCTTTGGGTATTATCCTCACCAAGCAATGATTTTGGCATCCAGACAATGCCCAGAATAAAACATTATTAATCCAAAATCAGAAGAAACACCAAAATTGGGAACAACATGATGCGACACCACTTAATAAGCAGATGTGGGTGAAAACAGTATCCAACATGTCATTTTTCCTGTACTTCATAATTCCCACTATCTGTATTGCCTCAAAAAAAAAAGTTTTCTCATGTGATGACAATGATACACCGTGTGATCGATGCTAATGGAGATGCTGCATAGATCCACATAAATCTTACATTCATGCAAAGGAGGAGGACCATGGAGACACATAGCACATAGCGCCATGATTTCTCCTCTTAAGCACCTTGTGTTTTTGTGCATCACTGGAGCTTTGGTACCATTAATTACAGGCAACATTTTCAGAGTCTCAGAGTGTTTATGGGGCAAAGGTGTTGGTCGTTTCACTGATCCAGGCAATGACAGATGGTGGCTAGGTTAAAGATCCTTTTGCATCTCACAGCAGCCAGCTTGCCTTTTTATAGACTTTCCATGTGAAAATGGCTGCCATTACACAGTGCATCGTGGGCCAATTCACCCAAAGCGCCAATGACATCTGTCCCTACAAATGAACACATATTGCTGCTGTCCTGGGCAAAAGATCTAGCTGCAAAATGTTGTGTGGCAGAGTTGAGATGTGGGATTGTAACTAGTGTACATGGCTTGGAAAATTTGGCCGGGCATCTGGGAACCACTGAGATACGCAAAGGATCCCAGTTACTCCTAAGTTGTTCACTATGTACACTGCACGACTATGTTCATAGAGAGCAGATGCTCACATTGGATAAAACTTAACTAATGGCGTATGAGTAAAATCCCATGATATGTTAAGATTCTGGCCCACAATCTAATTGTTCACTTTTTAATCATTTTAATTTTCCATTTAGGGCCATGGCTGGGTACCACATGGCTCTTTATACCGTGTTTGGCTGTAAATGAGTTCTGATCCTGTACACCTAATTAACCCCTGTAGGCAGGATTGGTTGTGTTCTCGTGGTACTGATTAGACACTTTGCAAGCAGTAACTAATCACCAGAAAAATACATGATTTAGAGATGTCTGATTCTTTTGTGTTGTAGGTTAGATTAATTTAAAAAAAATCATTGTTTCAGGGCAGCAGTGGTCTCAAAGGTATGGATCCTCAATCCACAGATGATGGAAGTGCCTTCTTAACAATGTACCTTCCTGTTTACACAAGCAAATGCTACTGTTGATGAGATGCTCTGGGGTTTACTGCTATCTGCCACCTATTGTTAAGTTTATGTGTCTGTTTGTCAGCCTGGTGAAATCAAAATGGAGGTTGTCATTGACCTTTGACCTAGCTGTGAATGGTTTTCCAATGGTTTCAATCAATGTGAAGCGACAAACAGATGGCACACCATTTATGGTTTGAACCATTTTCATAGTCTCTTGTGTTTAAGACCCCATGAATGCTTAGCTGCTTAGCTGCTGTTAATTTAGTCCACTTACTGTAAACCTGCTTCTGATTAGATGCTTTAATGAAAACCAGCAGGTATCCGACCCAAGATCATTACCCTCTGGTGGAGCCCTGAAGATGAAATAAAAAATCAACCGTGCTCTTCTAGAAAGCACCTTAAGTTCAAACCTACAAACATCAGGCTATACCCAATAATTTTAAGACACATATGTTATCCCTCTATGTTAACCTTGCTTGGCTCAATAATTGACCATTTGTGTTTATGCATAGTATATCAGCTGTTTTACAGTTGTTAGTTTTATGATAACTTTATCAGAAAGGCCCCTTGAGAATGCTCCAGACCCTCTGTACTGGGAGTCTAGCTCTGTCCGTGATTGCCATGTACAGATATTGCTAAAAAAAGATTGCAATGGGTGTTAAAATCTAACCTAGAAAATAAATTCAGTGAAACAGTTTTTTCCTTTAATTGAAACGGCGAGAGAGAGGAAAGAAGGAGAGTGACAAGGAGGAAGATGATTCAGGCACAGATAAAGATAGGAAGATAACGATGTTTACTTTTGTACTTGGTATTGCATGTTTTGCTTTCCATTTATGCTTCAAACAGAAATTATGAGTGCTTCTAAATCTGAATCAAAGTTAGATCAGGAAGAGCAGGGAGACAGATGAAGATACTGGAGCGTGGGGAGGTAATATTAAACAGAACAGAGAGAAGGTAAAGGACCGATATGTTCAGAAAGAGCGACAACAAAGAATTCCATGTTAATTTTAGTTAAATTCCTGTATTAGTCTATTAGTCATCTGTTAATAACTCTCTTGAATTTGAATATACATTGTGCACAACAATGCTTGATTAACATACTTGTCCTGCCATGTCAGTGCAGCAGAATGAATGAAATAAAATCCAGAGAGCAATGTGACACTGACAGTTACTGACACACACACACACACACACACACACACACACACAATGGCACAGTCATGCCGGTTAAAATTATACTAGTTCATTATTTCCTTATTTCAATCAATTGCGTATTTCAGCAGTACCTTTCATCAAACATGCACTTCAATAGAGCAAAGTGGATTGAGTCAAATTGAATTGACAGACAGAGAGACGGAGAGAGGCAGAGAGATAGAGGAAAAAGCGGGGTGAAAGAAGAACAAAATGGCATGAAGGGGGAGTCAGGTGGAGAGTCAGTAAATTGGCGAGAAACAAAGGAATGTGAGGAGAAAAGTGATAAAACCTGCGCTGTAAAAATGTTTAATGAGAGAGACACAGGCGTGAGAAGCACATGAGAGAGAGAGAGAGATGATGGCAGAGGTATACTTGGAGGAAAGCTGTTCTGTCAGATATGATCAAAAGAGTCTTTATAAGATGGGTTTGAAGGGAGAGTCATGCAGCAAGACACAACATCCCTCTCAGCAAAGGGAGAAAGCAAAATGGAGCGAACACGAAAAATCTGTAAAACACAATTTAAAGAAGTTCCTCTCTCAGCCTGCATCTCCTCTAATCTACCCATCTCAATCGCTTTCTGTTTTCCTTTCTCTGTTTTAGTCTCTCTGGTTCTCTCTTCCTGTCACCATCATAGTCTCAGAAGCTTCTTTTCCCCCTATCTGTAGCCAGCCAACCTGCTCTGCTTCACTCCCCTCTGCTCTATGGGGGGATAAAAATTAATTCCAACTCCCATTAGAAAAACAAGCTTTTGGATGGTAATCAAGATAAATCTGGGCTGGGGCGACGATATCAGCGGAGAATCTTGATTGTTCACTGAGCACTTAGGAGCCAGGAGAGTGTTTGAAAATAGAGATGAGGCGCTCCCAAACTTCTTATCTTGTTTCTGTGTGAAAAGTGGAAGGAAGCATCCACCTGTGACGATAGTTGGGGATTACAGGGACAGAATCCTAATGGGACAAATTACACAGAGAAGTGATAAGAAGGCACACTGATACTGGAAGGCGCCAAGTCATGTTGCATTCATAAGACAGAGTCCAAATGGTACATTTTTGATCACAGTTTGTTTTGTTGTCCTAGCCGAAGCAGTAAAGTTCACCTTTGTTGTTTTTTTACGCTTGATTTAACAGAATCCATCAAGCTGAGAGGAGTTTACTGAATCAAAATTATCTTTAACCAAATTAGCTGCTTTTGCATTAGATCCTTCTTTGTCAAAATGACAGAGCACGAGTCTTTAATGATCAATCATAATATGATAACTTTGTTGGTTGTTGAGCTAATAAGCGAAGAAACAGTGCTTATAAAAGCAGAACTTTGTACTGAACTGGATGTAAAAGTTCGAACCAGCAACACTGACTGACATTTTGAGTCCATAACATCAGAGGCAGCGTTGTGACTTCACTGTATTATGAAAGGTGATGCAATCTATCAGCTGTCGAACATTATGTGGTTTAAGCTGTCATTGTTTGTGACGATGGGTTGCTTTAAGGAGTACTAGGGACAGGTAAATATCAGAGACAGCACCATGAGCAGATGATTTATTTTCACTATCTTCACAGAAAGGAACTATACAGCCAACACATCTATAATTGCTGCCAATTTTCATCCTTCATTATTGGACACTGAGGTTTTGGCAAACACATTATTATACATTTCCATTTGTGTTCAGCCATAACAAGCCATTCCATTACACATCAATGTGGATTGCATTTCAGTAACTATGCTTTATTTTAAGTACATATTGCAATGCAGTCATTAAAATGCTGCTGAAATGGCAGTTAGATGTATCCCAGACATCTGAAAAAGTTCACTTCTCAACCAACCAAATGAAGCGTTGTGATAACCTAGACGTCCATTGAGCTTCAACTCTCTGGATGAATTACTGGGATGTAACAGGGTCGGACTCATCTCTGGTTGGTACAAATGGCGTCCTGCTTTCCTGCCACTCAATGCAGGTTGGCACAAACAGCATACGCCATTTCATGTGCAGAATTTAGACTGACAGAGCGAAAACTCCGCCCACGGTCGAGACACTGTGCTGGTCTGGTTTTGTGGATTGCAGCCATTAACACAAAGTCTGTAAACAAAGGTCACATGGACTCACAAGTCACTCATTTATTGAACAGAGGTTTGTTAACCTGTCATCCTGCTTGCTTTGACATTTCCACAGTGAGGGGGAGTCAAACTCAATCTAATTCCATTTCTTGTAACTCAAGCTAAGCATGAGTGACTTACAAGCACTGTTCCTCAGGATGTGTGAACCAGCGAAGAACACAGAAGGGAAAAAATGAAAATCAGCAGCAATCCAGATTTTAGATTACCCTCAGTTGACTTTGTTTGAAGCTGAATTTGAAGCTGTTTTATGCTCCCTGAGCATGAAGTGCTGCTTGCTATTTCATGTTACCATTAAGCACATCACTTTATTTAATAAGAACGTGAGCACAAACAGAATATGTAGCTCTGTTTTAAAACATTGTGCCCATCGATCCAGATGAACAGTATCAAAAAGATAAAGGCATAGGAATATGACTAAACATCAAACATGCTCTGATGGTCAATGTGGTCCTGAAGCCAACATGAAAACACTTTCCTGTGAGCTAAGTTTGTGCAATACCCTTATATTTAGGAGCTGACCAGTGTGACCATAGCTTTCTATTTGATGCTAATGAGCAGGTCCAGTGGAGTTTAGGAAAGGGAAGACAGATTTCAGTTTTTTTTCTTACTGTTTACTGCCTTAAAGTTTGCCAGCTGGTATTCAACCTGTGGGCAGTTGGGCAATGGTCCAAGGTACCGTAATAAAGATGATCAATTTAACAGCTTGTACTTCCTTGTCTTTGTTATTCAAAATAAACTGCTGTTGTTGCTTACATAAACATTAAATAAATGATGTCCTGTGAAGCCATGGATTTTCCCTCAGACAAACCCTCTTTTTGGTGTTTTGTGCGATTTTCAAAACTGGTATTAATGCCATTATTGAGTTATCAATCATAGATAATATGGCTAAATGGATATTAGTATGCAAATCTTTCACAGTATTCATTCAATTTGAGTAATTGGGTTGTTTTGTAAAGACAAAGTTGGACCATGACTGATGGGAGTTTTTGGAGTTGTAGCCTGAATCCCATTTCTCTGACAAGCCTCCTCAGATCACCCCAACAGAGGATGGCTGACATTCCACCATCCATCTTCCCTCTGTACATCTGCAGTCCTCCTCCTTTCCACTCTATAAAGAAGGCAGCAAACATACATCATCGTGCAGTGCAGTGTGTGAACATATAGTGTGAAGTCAAACTTTTAAGTTCTGGGTTTTGTGATGAATGAGCGTGCCGGTCTTTTGGGGACTGTGTCCCACTATTTATGACCAAACTCAGGACCCATTTATTCAGCACTGCCTGTAGTATATTTCAACTCCCCTCTCATCAATGACTATTTTCTTTTTTCTGCTGCAGGTGTACTTCGCTGGTGGCCAGCCCAGGTGTTGCCAAATGCTGTTATACCCAGGTGTGCACACAGGTGAGCTCATGCACACGCATATTTATACCTACAGCACAAATGCTCTTGAGTAACACAATAATTTGCATCTAATCTAATAACAGACATCAAATCTAGAAAGGAATCAGTTATGTAACCCACACAAGAACCTGCGCAATAAAAGCAAAGTGTCTAAAAATGAATATTCTCAGCTAATTTCGATAAATGATTGTTTACTTTTAGGAGAAGGCTACTTAGATTTCATTCATGTGACCTTGGCCTGCTGCCTGGGTCTGTAATTATACCACTAATTATGGGGGCTCCTGCTGAATTCAGTTTAACCAAAGAGGAAACAGCTTTTAAAAAAGCATTAGGTCAACTTTGACATCTTTTGGCATCCACTATTGCAACAACAGCAACTTCTTTTGTCAGCGGTTATTTTGAGTGGCCTGTAATTGACCTAAGCAGCACTGTTACATTTTTACATTGAGAAGAGTGATCTAGCTGGTAGGCCTGAGCTGAGTCCATCATATGCAGGGTCTGATCTGGATACGGAAACCATGCCAAGCGCAAGTTGTGACTGTCGTTGTAGGGAAGCCCCAATATGACAAAAGCCAGATGTCACACAACTTTCCATGTAGAAGCTCTGTTGGAAGAAAATCTACTTCAGAGGGCAAATGTAAGCAGCTCCTAATAAGCCACGAGTTCTTCTTCCAAAGCAGTAGTGAAAGTGAAATATTTAAACAGCTTGCAAGGTAATAACTGATTCCTGGAATTACTCAACAAACCTATCAAACTCCCACAGATACTGTATGTGCTGTATACTGTGGGGGAGTAACAATCTTGCTAATATCCAGGAGTTAAAGTGGGATTTAGGCAGTGAGGTGTATAATCATTCAAAGCGAATGTGGTGATACTACAGAGCATAATCAGCCTTTCGTTTATATTGACGAGTGCCCCCTTACAACAGCCTACCATGCATCAAACCAAAAGATCATTACACTAGACTGTTTCATGGTTTGCACAGTTGGGCAATATTTTCACTATTTTTTTAATGAAATGAAAAGTTTGATATCCATGATGATATCATTATATCAATACACCAGAATGAGTCTCATTCATTAGTCATATTTAGACAGCCAAGGCCCACAGACCACTATAGATCTCATGGTGCAATGTTGATTTCCAAATAGAGAAGAATTGTGGGCTTGATTTTATACGACAAATACAATCAGTGAAATTTTTAGCCAAACTTCCAGAATTTGCCAATTTCTGTGCCATTTATCTTCCTCAAAGACAAACAGCTTTGACTTTTCAGTCATCTTCTAAGCACAAATTTTGGTTAAAGGGATGCTGAGTATGTTGAAATACTATGCAAGTGCGTTTAATAATCTTAACACAGCCAGCAGCAGCAGCTGGTAGTTGTGTGAAGATTTGTTCCAACAGAGCTGTCTGGAATATCTGTTGACTGCTATTTACAGATAAAGTAGCCAACATTAGTGCTGCAGTACCAGTTAAGTGCCAGCTACAGCAATATGTCAAATAAGCAATGAATTGAAGAGCTTACGATTCACAAGTTACTGACTTGTTGATTTTGATGATTCCATATCAAATTGCTGAAGATTTTGATGGTAATTGTTCAGAAAGTCTCTGTTCAAAACATTTGTAAAATCTTGCAAATCAAAGTTGTTATTGTGCTTTTCGTATTTGTTGGTTTTAGACGGCTGCTAACCGTTGTCCATAGTACCATCCTTATGCATCTGGGTGTGGAGACACCATGGTGGGCTTCCCGACCACTGAGCTTGTACACAGATGGAAGAAATGCCACTAATTCAGTACTGGGCGGAGTTAACCTGCATTTTGTCAGTGCCTAACATGAATAAAATGGCAGAAAAAGACTGTAAAAATACGCTTCAGGTCACAACTATGTGCATAAAGCGTGAGTGAAAAGCAAACCATTACACAGCTGGTGTAGACAGCTGTCTTGATTAACTAAAGTTTCTTAATGCTCCTTTGAACAATGGGCGAGTTTCTTGGTTTGGTTTTAGTAAAGTTGTTCCTGACCATTGCTACTTGACTTGTAGGCTTGTAATTTTCCCCTGTTTCCCAGTGTGTCCATCACCTCTCCGCTGTCTCCTCCAGGCAATATACAGCTTTTCTTACCCCTTCACTCTTCTTTGTTTCATTTTCTTGATCCACCTCCTCCATGGTCTCTACATTCCCTCTCTTTTCCCATTTTTCAGTCTTATTTGAATTTTGCCTCCTGAAAACCATCGCCCCGTCTCTTTTAACTTTCTACTCCTGTCTTTTTTTAAACTTCTTTAGTCTAACAGACTCTTCTCTTCTCTTATTCTCCTTTTTGTATTTCTTCCCCTTTCTGTCTATTGGCCTCAATCACTTTTGAAGTGGAAATGTCCTCAACAGGAATCTTTCGCAAATGGATTGGTGGGGATTGTCATAATCACAGCTGCTGAGAGAAAAGTAGATGTACACGAGAAAAAAAAAAGTATTACTGAGGGTATACTGTGATTAACGTACAACAATTAACAATAGTCATTGTCAGTCCATTACTTTCCATCTTGCAATAATCCAGTTGACTGAGACACTAGATAATCATTATCTTGTTTTAATATGATGCATGCCTGTGAGGAGCACATATAGACACATGTTCATACACAACAGAGTTATCTTTTCTGAGCAGCAGTTTATAAACACTGTTGTCCTTTTGGTGTTTCTAACAAATAGTGCTATTTGCGTCACATTTTAGTCAAGTAAGCAACAAGTAAGCAAGACAGACACACCTAGTATTGGAGGTACTTCTGGAGGTAGCCCAGAAGTAGTCAGCCAATGGTGGTCCAATATGCACGTATGATGTGGGAAGATTGTGACAGATAGCCCCTGTTGAAGAAAATGTGTATTTATGGTGTTTTTGTACTTGGGAATCTGACTGCAGAGGATGTGCTATTGGGGTTGCTCCATTTAATAGCATAAACTGTCCACCAAATCTGTTTTTGAGTTATCTTTCTGACAAGCAGACAAACAAACAGTGCCAAAAAGATACTGAGGAGGTAATAAGTTGTTTTGGAAAAAGGTGACATAAACAAGTGGAAATTAAATGGCTACCATCCCTTGAGCAGATACTGTACGAAGGAAGTGCCAAGCTGACACCAAGTACAATTCTGCTGTGGTCATTGGTGGATCAGTGCAGCACAGGTTCCTCAGAAAATCAGGGATTGATGGACACAGAGGCGGAAAGGAAGACAAGTGAAGATGTCTGGCCAAGTATCTGATGTGTAGCTTTGGGAATCAGAAAAAGAGGATAAAAGGATAAGTGATCAGAGCTAACACTTTCCAGATGTATAGGGACATCAAAAATTGGGGAGAGAGAGTCTGGACGGTGTAGAACTGGAAAAGATGCACATAATGAACCCAGCCCTCATGGAAAGACTGAGCCAAGGGAGGAAAGAGTAAGGTAGAGGCAGTATATTGAATGAGAATTATCGTCCTGTTGTCTTTGCAAACAAGTGGGCCTATAAAGCCTTTTGAGATGAAACACTATGATTCGAGGCTCTAACGTTAGCTAAGTGCATAAACATGAACCGGACTTAGCTGCAGCTGTGGCCCTTTGGCTAATGTAACAGTTAGTAGAAGGCTAATCTATTAACACCCACTCATTGCTGGTCTTCATAAAAAACATAACAAACCACTGCAACACATTTGGATATCTCAGAATAAGGAAACTGGCAAAGTTCTGTTTAGCTCTGAAACTCTTTGTTGGTCCTGACACATGTTATATTGAGTTTATTGTCAGCCTCTCTTTTAGACTCTTTTTGATAAAAGTCCATCCTCCTTTTTTGGGCTGCTTTGCAGGGTGGGGAGTTGTTGCTGATGCTGGAATAACAGCTTTTTCTGCAGGATATTCTGCCATGAAATCAGGCTTTCTGCATTTGTAGCACTGTCAATAGGAACGCCCTCTGCCTGAAAGGATCTGTTATTGGCCGAAGTCTCTCATCACAGGCTAGATTTTCTAAAGCCTGAAAACAGATCTCCAGTTTCCTCTCAAACCACTTGAATTAAACTATGCTGAAAGATCGTTATTATGGAATATTTGCCTAATTATGCCAAAAATATACTGCCTACCCCAGCTTTAATGAGTCTAATCAATTAGCATTTTATTTGAACCTACAGTACTCTCATATCAGCTGGTTTTATCTTTAACAACAGGGCATTTCAAGCTCAAGTATGTTGTCATAGCATAAATAGATTTTACAATGCACTGTTTAGCAGTGCATCACCGCAGCCTCTGCAAGCTAGTAAAGAAACTCATTTTCATAAAGAGAATTACAAGCAAATAAAGTAGCTGTGAAGATTTATAGTATGAGTACATTTTTGCAATACAGCTTCTACTTTGTTTTATTAATTATATAAATAAAAAGCCAAAATGACTTTTACCGCAAAATGGTTTTAGCCAGTTTTAACATTGGAGCATTAAGTACTTTGCTGCCAATTACTGAATTTGCTCTTGAAGACTATAAAAGCTTCTATAATAGAATTCTCATCAGCTAAACATACAGTGGCTTTTGTAACTGCCAATTAGAGAGGCTCTGCAGGAAGCAAAAGTTTTACATTTAACTCCTGCAACAGAATCTATCTGTCTGGAAGTGCCCTTGAGCAGAAACCTCAAACACGGGGAACAGGGGGAAAACAAGTAAGTAAAATAATCAAATTCCGATGATTCACAATAAATATAATATGCCGACTGAAAGATGATGAGCTTGTAGTTCATTTGTGGGGAGTATAGTGGTTTGACATTGATTTACCACCCTCTGCAACCTGGTGATAGAAAGACTGAGGTGTAACATGGTAGCTGGAGATGAAGGGAGGGAAAAAAGGAGTGAGAGAAGATAGCGAGGGGGTGGACTGTCTGTTCTGTCCTCCCTCTTATCGTTGGGTAAAATTTATACAGTCTATAGTGTGTAACGTCTGAACCAAACAGAGTAGAGAAGGGAGGATAGATGGAGATTAGAGAGGGGAAGATGAAGGAGATGCGACAAGAAGCGGGTGTGAGGGGATAGACGGTCGAGAAAAGTCAAGAAAGAGCAGAGCCGTGAAAGATTTGTGGCTGCAATGAGGCGTGAAGCCACAGCAGAGGAGGAGAGAGAGAAAGAGAGAGTGATGTAGAGAGAGGCTGAGGATGACTTGAAAGAGTCAGAGATAGAGAACAAACGTGAGGGACACAGAGACTGAGGCAGAGGGGATAAAGGGATGAGAGGAGAGCGGAGGAGCGAGAAGCGAGGGGGATTGAGGAATGTGTGAAGTCAAAAGCTGCTGAAAAGTGTTGCAAAGTTACGTAACGCAACCTTACTCCTTTCCTAACAGGGGGATTGTTGAAAATGTAGTAAATTGGGTACATTAACAGTGTGTTTTCACCTACCGCTGGTAGGATGTTTTTTTAAGGCTCATGTTGCGCAGCAACGCTGAGATTAGATTTTTCTGTTCACCTACCCAACAAGAGCACCACTGCTGCTGCCTGAGAAAATGAAAAATTAAGAAACTGCCCAATGTAAAGCATAAGAATAAGATTCAGTTTTTCTGATATAACAAATTAATGCGAATCAAAATGGTCTGAGAGTTAAAGAAACAACCATTCACATGGTCAGTGGCATCTATTAGAGGCATGTTTTAGAAAAAGCTTACTATCTATTCACTCATAAATCAGGTCATCATATCAAAGCTAAACACAGATACTCTCATAAACATGGTGACAATGTGCCCTTTGACAGGTTGCATCGGACAGGAAGAGTGTCACCAGCTGGCCACTGGAGACTCTTTGACTGGTGCTTATTAGTTTCGCCTGTGTTTGGGATTTGGTTTGGGATTGACATTTGAAAAATACATTTTGAAACAGCAAATGCAAAGCAGTTGTTCGGACATTCAGTTAAATGTACAGAGAGGGATTTTGTCTGTTGGTAACACAGTGATTACTGTCTCTTGTGGTTTTCAGAATAGTTCAGAAGTTGCGACAAGTTGTTGATGTTTTCAGAAATGGCAGAAGACATGCAGATTAAATATTGGTTCAATGGTAAATTAATGTGTTGTAATTTTAATTTGTCACCTTTGTTTGTCTTATTTCTTGTTCCTCCCCATGGCATTGAGATACAACATAAGTCAGCATTTGTTTGGAAAAAAGCAAAGAATGACAAAAGAACAACGAGGAGTGTTTTGGCAACCACGTTGCCCAACAGCATTGTGCATTGCCAAGTACACTGTGTACAGAATTTCCCATGTTGTGACCACGAGCTTACGAGTTTCATTTGAAGGCAGCAATATTAACAACCCCATAGTCCCCCAGGTTTCACCTTGTTACGAGTGTTGATTGTGTGGGTGTGTGCTTGATTGACATCCCCATCACTCTCCTCTTGCACCTGTTACTGCATGGTTACAGCAGAAAGTGGAACACTGAAATATACCTGTTTCATAGGAGGTATTTTAGCATGTCAGTGCAGGAAAAGCCTGTGTGTGATTTATTCCATTATGTCTACATCTTATTCTCTTATGCCCTGGTCTAGGCCTTTTTTTACAGATGTCATTTCAACATGTTACATTAAGAAAAGTGTAGATAAATGAATAATTGAATAAACTGCTTCATTTTCAGGGTCCTGGTATTGTGCAGGCGTAATACTGTGACACTTCAATAGAATAGCACCATCATTAACGTAATAGTAACACCTTTGCTCTTCAGATTATGACAAGTTAAAAGGTCTTCGGAACATTGTTTATTTTATGAGGTCAACCTTAGCTTTTCCCACTGTGACGAGTCAACATGTCTGCTGTAAAAAGGTTTTTCAATTGCATGCCCTCATTAAGTAGGGGGTGTTAAAAGCTCGATAACTTGACTTGACAGTTTAACTATTAACTATTAACTGCAGTGGCTAACGGTGGTTATTGTTAGAGCAGAGCATGGTTATATACACTACATACTTCACAGCTTCTTCCTGATCTGTCAGTTGCTTTTAATGATCAGCACTTTCAAGATGGTTTGCAGTTGGTCAGTAAATACCTTGATTTCAGTCCAACATTTTGCTGGCATTAATGCCTTTGGGTTGGAGAGTTTATAACATTTATCTTTCTTATTGAGTTTGGTGATGCTGGGTAATTGCAAATACAGCTCTGTCCAATTTTAACCCAAGCAGATCAAATCAAGCCATTTAACTGAACTGTGTGGGTGTGTGGTTGGTCTTTAACATATTACCACCAATCATCTGCAAAAATGTGAATAATGAAGCCTAGACATGAACTTTCCAGTATAAAAACTGTGTAAAAAAAGCTTGAGCACTTATTTCAAATTGTGCCATGTGCCAATCATCTAAATCAAATATTATATTGATTCATACCCCTACACATGGTGCACATAGTGGCATTCATGCATAAATACAGTAGACATAGGTCCAGAAAAAAAGAAAAGAAAAAAACAACAACAAACATCCGAGCTTCTTGAAATCATGTCCCTGCTTTAGAATCTCCAGCAGTCTCACTTTAAATGAAGTGGTGCTCATGATGCGGGACAAGGAGTCATACTTTTAATATAAACACATTGTGAGTGCATGGTAACCATCCTAATCAGATCCCAAGCTGCAATGAAAACAATTTACAAAACACTGAGTGAGCTGAATACTTTATGTGACAGCTTTCTAGTTAAGGACATTACAATAAATTGGATGGAATGTTCTGATGTTTGTCTGATTATGTTGTATGAACAGATTATGTTTCTCAAATGGCCTGCTTGTAATTCATCATGATGGGCTTAAAGTATGCAGGCTGTTTGTTGTTGTATTTTCATGTGTGTGTGTGTGTTGGGTGGGTGATAATAGCAAAGCAGAGAAGACAGTAGTTTATGCCACCATGCCTGTGCAGACATTTGCTAGATTGGTGGAAAGTGGCCTTTGTGTGTTTATCTTCAAGTGCATGAATGTGTGTGTGTGTGTGTGTGTGTGTGTGTGTGTGTGTGTGTGTGTGTGTGTGTGTTGTGTGGGCTGATGTGCCAACATGTGACAGCAGCTGTGAGTGAAACACTGCAAGTAAGTCGCTGCTGTGAAATCTGTCTCTGTGGGGGGTTCTTCAAGTTCCTTTTTCTCCTCTTCCCTGCTCCACATCTCCCCCCGTGCATACATATTGCACTCTCCCACATTCAATATGGTTGAATATGTCCTCCTGATATCTATGTATGTATTCCATTTCATGATAGCAGTGCCAAATATTCATTGCATATGCTTCTGTTACTTGTGATGAGGTTGTCACGGTGAGCTTTTGTTATTCCTGTTATCTCTTCTATATGAGTTATTCATCTGGAGAAGACTTGAGGCAGGAAATGCCCGCCCCCTGTTCTCTATAAGAGCCTCTCTGTATCTTTACAAGATTTACATCTTGAACCCACTGACTATTTATATAAATGTAGGCTGCTCCTCCCTCACTGCACGCATCAACAAAAGCGTCACATGTCATATATTGGTACCTTTGTGCAGTAGACACAAAACCCAAAGTATTTATCTGAGCCAAAAGAAATCCATTGTTGGTGCCATTATACAGATGTCATATCGTAATGCTTAGCGTATTCCAAAGAAGGAGACACCACAGGGACGAAATTAAGGGTCACATGACTGCGAGGGTTGCAGAAGTCTGAGCTGTGCAGCATTAGCAAGTAATCAAAGGGTTAGAAAGCAATAAAATGCTTTGAATATGAAGCAGCTGGCACGGCGGGTTAGCTCATACCAGCAATATAAAACACCAGTGATTGCCTGTTATGAGATTTTATAGAGAGATTATTCTGTTTGGGTATTAGAATTTACAAGAGAAGTAATCACATAAGTTGAGCTCCATATATCTGTGCTAATGCACCTGTGTATAACTGAAATATGAAGGCTGTCAAATTAATTCTTACATGTGGATCTCAAAATATGATCATGTAGACATCAGTAAGAGACGGAGGTTCCCACCTTTGGGGTGAGAGGAAAAAAATGTCTTCAAGAATCTGAAGCAAGCCCACTTACCCTGCCTAGCACTTATTAATAAACATGACCTGGATGACTATGAATGTTTACACACATATAATAAGGTATGGTTAAGGTCAAAGAAAGGGCTAACAAACTATGGTTAACATAGCAAACAGCACATCATATGGAGACTCCATGAAGTCACTGTGCCTGGTCATAAAACCGTTTGAACATACGCCAATCTGTCATTTTGATGCTTTGGTTTTTGTGCAGATTTAACAAACAAGCTACTCAAGGTCAATGAATCAAGGTATGGCTAAGAAAAGTGTTGACCTCTGACCTCCACTTGTTGCATAAAATCAAAGGAATCAGCCGGACACCACTTCAGCAGCCTTGGGGAATTTTATTAATTACAACACAGCTTCACAAAACACTTCAGCTCCAACATCAATTCCAATTCCAAAGATCTGATCAACTTCAGGGGCTTTTATACTTTAACACTGCGTCATCTACCCAGTGTGTGTGTGTGTGTATCGTATTGCATATCCTGTTATTCCAAATTGTATGTGTGTAGTATTCCAGTAAATTGTGTGCCTATCCTTCTGTTACTGCAGAGTGTGTGTGTGTGGTGTTATGGTAACTTGTGTGTAATTCTGCTGTTTTGCTCAGACATCATGTGTATTGTGTGTGCGTTGTATTATCAGACTTATTTTCCTCCTACACACTTGGTTACTACTGGTGGCGATGAAATTATTCCACACATAGCTGTAAAAAAGGACTTGATGATTCTGATGTGGGATATCAAACTGGTTTAACACTGCATCAGTGAGAGCAATATTTCATTTTGAAACCCAGTAGTGGGACCATCTACTAAAAGTGGTGATAAAACAAGAATTAGAATTATAGCTTCTGCATTTCCAAACACAGTGCATCAGTGTTGCCACTGGTCAGATGAGCACATTTTCACTGTCAAGGATAAAACCCTTTCACATTAGCTGCTGTCTGTAGCTTGTTTGGACACGTTGGAAGCACGAAAATCACAAGAAAATGACCAAATCAACAAAATCTAATCAGCTAAGGCAAAACGCTCTGCATCTGACATGCTTCTGAAACACTCCCAGTTGGTTTTACAACCACACCGAGGACAGAGCAAGCCGCAACACGATCCAGACGTTCCCGGTGGGTTTTCGAGGTCAGAGTGGAACAAGGGTGAACTCTGATCGGTGAATGATGCTCCCTACTGCCACAATGGCTATTTCGGTGAAGGGACATGCTTTTCCTGCTATTGTGATGTGAATATTTTACTGTGCACTGCAATGTGATCCATTGCAGCTTATTTCCATTTGCAGTCTACACAAAAGTAAAGTTGTAAAACACAGAAAACAGAAAAAAAACACATCCAGGCAGTTTGAAATAAAGCTGACTATAGCTAGGACAGTTTATTTTCCACATTAGCTCTTTATTTCACTCATTCATCATTTATAATGTTTGTCGTGTTCTTCCCTCTGTTTATATTTTTGATACGATTTAGTTGTCTACCATTCATGACTCCACTTTGTTCGAGTTGGGATGCCTTACTGAACCCAGAGGAGTTTTTATCTTTCATGTTTGTTTTATCAGTTTTCTAAAAGTAAATACACTCAAGTCTAAACTCAAAGGATTTGAAGCTGTAAGGGTGACAGCATCAGAGCAGGGTCATTGTGGGAGAGATACGACAGTAATGTAGTCAGCAAAATGAGAAATAGCTTAATAAAAAGCAAGGCGATAGAAAGAGAGAGAGAGAAAGAGCAGGAGGAGGAGGAGAGAGAAGGAAACTTGGCAGGTGCTGCAGTGTCTGCATCAGTAACCAAGGGGAATGCGGTGTTATTGATTAGCCCGTTACAATATCAATCAACCACGCTGCTAATTTACTAATGACATCTTTAATGTTGGGTAATAATATCAAGAGAGGGCACTTCTGCTTCACTTTCACTGGAACCCTCCCCCAACGCCCCAGTTTTAGTAAGCTTTTTGATGATGCATTAGACAAATACAGAGAGGCAGGATCAGTATCACTTGCATATAACTAAGAGTTTTTGAGTCATGAAAATGAATCTCTTTGAGTAAAGAAAATAATCAAAAGCGTTCCTGGATTTTTTTTTTTTCCGCCAGGCTCTGCAACTAGATATGCTGTACGCTGAATATGGCCGTCTCAAAACATAATAAACTGAACAATACTTTTCACTGAATCTGTGATAGAGTGCAATGCCAAAACGTGTAGTAGCACTGCTTTTGTCATCGCTTTTGAAGCTATAACTTTCCTCATCAAATAAGTTTATTATAGCAGCTTGCACTCCCAGCGAAGACGGAGCAATCTGTGTTCCAATTTTGGGGATTTATGGTTTTCTTTGAATGCAGTCATTTAACTCTCAACTACATGTGTGCTGTCCTATGAAGACACCTATCAAACACGTGTATGACTATCCCATCCCAAAATGGTTAACCTATCCACTGAAACATATGTGAATCTGTAGTCCAGCTATGATAAACAGATGAAACAGTCACAGGTGCCTCTATGAATACCATCTCCTGACAGTCTTTTATACATGTGTTTATACATCTCACAGTAGAGTAAAAACATGTACATGTCATGTACATGTCAATTTCCTCTCCAAATTCACAATATCAGCACTGTGCACAACCAGATAGATGGGCAAGGCACATTTCAAAGTCACGAAAATCCCCAAGATGTTGTAGAACTGCTTGTGACACTTCAAAGATTGACGCCATAATATCAGATCTCTCTAATGGGAGGCTTTTAGGAGAATAACTTGTCCCAATTGTCTTTCATCCCAGGCAAATATCCAACCAATCTAGTCCTTCTAAAGGATAATGTATTTCTTAAATGACACACTTACCAAGCCGTAATGGACTCAAGTTGAACACAGGCTGTGTTGCAACATCCATCCTTGATCCAAGGTGAGCAGAGCTGCCTTATAGCAGAGCAGATACAGATGTCAAGAGGTAAATAACAGGCAACGACGGGTCAAGAAAGAACAATAAGAGAAAGCTGCATGTTTCTGTGGATTACCTTCCAAGAAGCTGCATGTTCTGTCTAAGGAGCTTAACCTCTTATTTCTGATAGTATTCCATCACAAAAGTATAAATTACCATCAAACCAAATGCTCACAGATATTTAAAAGAGTTGCAATGATACTGCTCGGAGTGATAGCTTAAGTTTCAATTACAAAATGAAGAGGAACCAAACCCCCCAGTGGCTTTATACCTTCAAGGAGGGCTATGTTTAACGCTATCCATAATCCCATAAATGGTTAAAAGTGCCTAATCCCTGTCATAGTAAGGCCTTTATGTGGCTGTTTAAACTTGCTGTTCGCTTAGAAAGAAATCTCAGCGGTGACACGCCTAACCGGATTAGACAGCGCAGCGTGTGCAGAAAGACATAATACTGCTGCAAGGTAATAGAGATGCTACATCCAGAGCTCCCATAGGCGCCACTACACATGTTCTGTGGGCATGACACTTTGTGTGCACATGTGTGTGTGTGTGTGTGTGCAGGACTAATAAAGTGATAGAGACACACTACAGACTTACCCAGTGGTATCAGCAGATATACTGTGTGCGTTTCCACTGGTGACAAATGATGTCTTTTAAATGCGTTCGTATTCGGCTGCAGGGATCCATGAAGAGAGACAGTGTGTGTGCTGGTGTGTGATTATGTGCGTATTCCCAGCATGGTTTCTGCTGCTGAGAAATGTGTATGTCCCTGCGTTTTCTTGTGTGTGTGTGTGTGTATTTGACTATTTGAGTGGATTCCCCACAATGCTATGAAATGTAGCCTGTGTGTGTGTGTGTGTGTGAGACTTAGGCTGTGTGTTTTTGTGCTTCAGAGTTGTTAATTCTGTGTGTTGGAGTGTATGTACGTGCTGCATTGGTGTTTATGCCTGTGTGTTTTTTCGGGTTTGCTTTCCCAGCATGGTTCCTTGTTCTCAGAAATATGCATCTGTGTGTTTTCATGTGTGTGTGTGGAGCTGAGCAAGGCTAAATGGATTCCCTCCATCTTAACAGAGCTGGAACCACGGGGTTAATGAGCAAGTGATGTTCAGATGATGCCAGAGTACTCTTACTACATTCATCACTTTGTAAACCAGCAGTGCAGCAACGCGATATGCAAATATACATGAATTTTGGTATTTTTGAAAGAACCAGTTTGATTTTCAGACTATGAGAGGGAGAAGATTTTCACCAGGAAATGAAAGCACTGATTTTGATGTTTGTTTGAACACTTAAAACAACCTGTTCTCATGTTTCCTAACAAGCGGCTTCTTGTGGCTATGGGAATAAAGATTGTTGCCCCTAAATATCAAATAGAAGCAGTGATGTGACAGTGTACCACAAAACCACATTGGGAGGACGTAGGATGGATGAATGACACAAGAGACCACATTCTACATCCCATTAACTACAAACTGTCAATGTGGTTTACCACAATGACCACAATCATTACCTAACTTTAGTTGTACACCTGATGATTTCACCAACATTATCTCAGCTTGGGCTTGGAGACAACCTGCCTGTAACAAAGACACGTTGTCTCCAAGCTCAAGCTGTTTGTGTGGACGTTGGAGTTTACCAGGCAGGGCGGGTCTGAAGAAAAATGATATCAAGTTGGGAATGTAGTATCCAGTGTTCTGGAGCTTGACCCATTCAAGGGACTAAAAGTCAAGAGTGTTGACCATTCAGTTTCTTTTGACTCTCAATGTTATCAAAATGCAACACTAAATCTTCATTATCAAAGCCAGTGACAAACAACCGATGTTCTTGTTAAGTTTGGAGAACTTGGTCCTGGTCCTGGTCCTGCTGATGTGGTTCCCCATCAGCCAATGGATGTGCGTCTGTCCAAGGCTACAGCCTGTCCGTCCTTGGGAGCTGGATCTCTCCTTCACTGTGGGCTTTTTGAGTTTTTCCTCCCCGAAGAAGGAGGGTCACAGGTGATGCCTCGGACTGATCCATCGGACCGATCCATTGGCCTCATCGACTGCTGGACTCTTTATTAGATTGTTTGTTCGCTTACACTTGTTTATTTCAGTGAACTTTGTAAAGCACTGTGAGACACTCTGTTGTGATATTGGGCTATACAAAATAAATTGAATTGAAAGAACATCCTTCTTTTGGAAAAGACCTTGATTCTGTCAGCGGCTTTTCAGTTAAGATTAACCCTAACCCAGGTAAAAGTAAGGGGCTGAGGAGTACATTATATACTAATGCATAGAAACACAAAGATACTATTGTATGTGTTGGTGTACATACATGCGAGTGCACCATTAATCTAAATGTGTTTCAGCACGTATGGGATGGAGAACCACTTGGAGATGAACAGAAAGCCAGTCTGTTTGTGTTACTGTACAGATGTGTTAGCACTATACAGGGGCCGAGGCCTCCTTTCATAACATTTATCTGATGAATGTAGGAAAGATGAAACCCATGAGTCTTTCTTTCCTCTCTTCTTTCTTTTCCCTTCTTCATCTCTAGCGCTCTCTCTCTTTCTCTCTTTATCGAGTGACCGCAGAGAGGAAATCTTCTCTTATCCTGTAACAATGCCTTGTATTTTCAGACCACCACGCCACCCTTTCACATGACGATCACCTCGCTAATTACAGATCATTCCCTTTAAAGTTGCCTGGGCTCACGAGGGGGGGTGGAGCAGTGAGGGAGGGAGAGAGGGAGAGATACAGAGTGAGAGAGCGAGAGACAGAGAGGCAAGGCCAGTGTAAAAATGAGTCCTATTCCCACTATAAGCCAATCTGGTGTAATGGGCTCCCACATGGAGCGGGGATGACTCGCCCACTTTTAATGACTCTGCTACATCAAACATTGCAGCTGCCAAGAAGCAGCACAGAGATTTCATCCTCCTTCTCTCCTCGCTCTGCTCTTGTCATTCCTCACTTTGCTCCTTATCTTCTCCCTCCCTCTCATGCGCATCACCATCTTGGAGGAGAAAAGAGCGTCGGAGTGAGGGAAAGGGCGATAAAGAAGGGGAAGGAGGGAGATACAGCGGAGGAAGAAAGAGGAAGAGAGTCTTACAGGGCTTCATCTCTTTCGGCCCTTGCTGCATTAATGTTTTATCCACACATGGGATTTTTTTATGTCAATCAGTCACTAAATATGAGCCCTTGAGGTCAGCTCTTGACTCATCACTATTTCATTATTGTGCCTCTATGTCTCCGTCCCTCACCACTCCCTCCATTTGCTCTCTCCGACACGTTCTAGTCCTCCACTCCACTCTCTACATCGTCTTTCTCTTTCATTCATTACATACCTTTTCCATTTACCTGTTATCTTCCTCTGCACCTTTTCAATTTATACATAAAAACCCAGAATTTGACAAAAAACATTTCAAGTAAGTCTGTAAACTCATTGGAAAAGTTGACATTGAAAAAGAAAAGATGCAATAAAGTCTGAGTGCAACAGATTGTTCAAATACACTTTGATACTGTGAAACCTGCTTCTCCCTTTTCTACAAAGTGGCCATGCCTTGCTGCACAAAAAACAAAATCAAAAGAGTAGGAGTGTAAACGGGCCAGTATACTCCATCACAAGTGCTGGTCGAATGGCTTCGGAAAAACCCTTCTTTGTCACTTGCTCCCTCCTTCTATTCACTGACACTTTCTAGTTTCTCACTTGCTTTTTCTCCCATCACCTTTCTCTTTCAGTCACACAAGTCACACACAAAAAATTTTCAATTTGAGAAAAAAAATATTTCAAAAATGTTTTCTTGGCGGAGGTGAAAAAGACGGCTTATTGAAAAAGACAGTTGGGCTGATGCAAGCAGACATTCAGTACCAGCTTCTCCTTTTTCCATAGGAAGTGTGAAGGTCTCGCTGCCTCCAGAAGCGCAAAAGACAGAGCATCAAAAGAAGGAGGGTCATAAAGGGCAGGTGATGCCTCGGACTGATCCACCGGACTGATCCTTTGGCCTCATCGCCTGCTGGACTCTTTATTAGATTGTTTGTTCGCTTACACTTCTTGTTTATTTCAGTGAACTTTGTAAAGCACTATGAGACACTCTGTTGTGATATTGGGCTATACAAATAAAATTGAATTGAATTGAATTGAATTGAAAAGACAAGGAGTGTAAGGGCCCTGGCTCTAGACAACAGGGGCCCTAGCAAAGATATTCTTTGGAGACCCTCCTTACTTTGCCTCGACCTGAGAACTATGACCTAATGAATATAATGATATACAACTATATAAAATATGGTTTTAAGAGGGCAACATGACCAAGCCAATACAGTGTGCATAATCCTTGGAAGACAATAATGCACAAACCACACATTTGTAGTAACTGTGCCTTCATTCAACAGATAGTCATTAAGAGTTACACCCTCAGACCTTAAATCAGAGATCTCAGCAACATACTCCAGTAAACTGTCTGTACATAATATATCTGTGTATATTATACTATTATCTACTATCTGCTGTCTGTAATTTCCCCAATAAGATGATTCACCAATTGCCTTTTAGCAGCTGCATCACGTTGTACTGCTGGAAATGACTGCGACCACTCTACACAACGCCCCAAAGTCACACTACATTTCAACTGCTCTCTCTGCTCTGCTCCGCTTAAAATAGGCACCTTGTCAATATTTGACAGACAGACAGAGCAGATCGAGCCGGGCAAGAAGGCAGACACATAAATGGTGTAAAGTATCCAGTCAGTTTTCAAAATAAAATACCCTATTCAGTCTCCCAAACATTCGCAGGGCCCTATGCAATTACGTATCAGCGCTCCCCACTTCCTGTTGTGCTGGCCTTGTTATTTTCTTCTGAGGAAGACGTGGCTAGTTCAGAGCCCTAGATGACTACACGTCAACACTCTACTATAATAATCTATTCCAGGTTATTTGGCTTTGACTGAAATATGATAAGACGGTATGTGGCTTTATATACAATAAAAAAAAAAGCTTTGATGCACATCATATGCCACCAGTTTGTACAATTAAATGCCCTCAAGCATCACAGGAACCTGTTGCTTGGTTAATGATGTCATTTTATCAAATCCTCTTTCTCATCCTCATATGTGAATTTCGCCTGGGGATGAACATTTATCAATCCGTACCTATCTGATTATGTTCACAAAAGAGGAATTGACGGGAAAAAAAGAAGCACTGATTCCCTCATTTTTTTTGTACCACAATTCAATTAATAAAAACAGAACTGTCGTCGCTGCAGCCTTGCCATCCTGCTCTCTGCATGTTCTTCTCCATCAGTATCACTGGCTAAGCATATTGCTTTCTCCCTGACACAATCCGTTGGCACTGTCTCTCCATCCTTCTCGCCGCGTGTTGCTTTTGTCTGCTATAATAACCCGCTCCATCTCAATTTACCAGCTATGCAGCCTATTGGAGACCCCGACTATGTTTGGTAGCGTTTCTCTGTTTCCCCCCTTCTGTGTTGAATCCACTGTTTCATTCCTCATCTCTTTTTTCTTGGTTGTACAGAAATATACAGACTCACATTTGCCCCGTGGCTGGCCGCTTGCATACCATCTCGAGTCCACATGTTATTATCTTAATACCTTCCCCTGGACCTTCCATCGAAAACCGTCAATAAGCCTCCCAAGCGCCTGCTGAATTTCTCGGAGATCCTGTTCAAAATTGAATCATGTGTTATCAGCCTTCTACATTCACAGAAAAACGATTCACAATGAAATTACAAAAAAGATCAGAGGCCAAGATGAAGTACACTAAAGCCATCAACAGAAATCAATTCGATAAAAAGTTAATTAAAAGGTCACAGTGAAACAGATTAAAAGATAACAAATTAACCAAGTGATTAATTGAGGAGAACATAAACAGCATCATTGACCATGTGTCCCCTAAATAACACCGGCTGAATGTGTTACTTCTCAACTACAAATTACTGCTATCATTAAGTAACACAGCTAATGTAGACGTGTTTAGTTTTTCTTAGCATTTTAGCTGGGTGCCATTTATTGTATTCATGAATTACACACTGATTTTTACACAGTCTCCCACAGTCTGACACCTTTGCTGTGTGAGAAGGGAAAGCACTCCACTAGTTCACAACAGATTTACATGTCATGATTTCTGTAAATCTGTACCAGTTGTTGCTAGACTGTGGCACATACCGTGTTAGATTGATTATCTTTAGAGCTGTAAAGAATCTATTGGATGTTTCCACTGAACACCTTGGTCAGGTCTGTCTAAACAAAATTAAACTAAAGGTGTTGTATTTGTAACAAAAGGGGATGCAGGGATTTTTGGAGACCGTCTTCCCAAGCAAGTGCCCCAAAGCAGCATATGTTTACCGGACGTTCATCGACATGGGAACAAATGAACAAAACGTTCAGCACAGTTTAAAAGCTGAAGCTTCAGTTTCACTGGCGGTTTCACTCGGGACATGAACCCCAGTCTCCTGGGTCCAAGTCCAGTGTTGTGCAACTTTCCATTGGCCAAAATGGAGGGATTACTTTTACACTGGAGACAAGTGCAATCAGGTCAGACATGAAATCAGTTTGGTCTAGTTACCAAAGGTTTTTAATAAGTAGATCTCTACTTTATAAACAGTCACTGAAGTGAAGTGACTGTAACTGAAGTGACAAAATGATGCAACAAATGGCTCAAGTGTATTTTCTTTACGATTTTGTGAATTTTAAAATTACAATTTGGGCCCATGTTGAGTCTTTCATCTTCCATATTGTATTTCTAATCCCAAGCCACAAAATGTACGACTGTCAGCTTTGTTTTGTGTTTTGTAAACTAAATTAAATGAAGTTATTTCTAACTATCAAGTGGCTTCTTCAAAGTTACGCACCCATGGGGACTAAACGTGGTTTTTGTTGGAGCAAAGGGAGTTGTACAAATGTAGACCATACCACAGAGACTAAAGTTAATTTCCATTCTCACCACTTCAACGCTCATGATAGAACAGACAGAGGCGAAGTGAGCTGGAGCGTCAGTGTTGCCAGCAGCAGAAGGTTGGACTGGGCAGGTCCCGGGTGTGAATGGTTAGTCGCGGCATGAATATAAAGCAGAAGAGTCCTAATAAAAAAAATATGTGCTCAGCAAAATCCTTCCCTGCGTAAATAAGGATGAGAAAGAACAAAAGATGAGTGAGTAAAGAAGAGAAATAAAGTGTTGGAGAGAGTTTTCTGTTAAGGGAAAGTTGTTTTATTCATCAGTTCTGGTGTTATTTTGGCCATCGTTTGCTCTAAAGGTATTTTCCCATCAACTTAATTGCTCTGATTTGACGACACTCTTTGCACCCTTATCACACGCAACCTGTCGGTGTTTGTTGTATTTTGTTGTGTACACATGCCCAGTTTAACCGTACCATTTTAACTACTGTTGAAGTAAAAACAAAGATACATGCTAATGGCCTAAAAACAAAGGCACTAAAGGTACTCTTCCAGCACTTAGGAGTCAACGCAGGCCTAATATGAACACTAATATGAACACTTTCAATATTCTGCATTGTTTCAGCCAGCTCAGTCATTTCAGCTCCGCAGCGAGCATGCAAATGATCCCATATTGATTACAACACAGTGTTATTGCAGTACTTGCACTAAGCATTATGCACAGTAGAAGGCTTGCAATTTCTGCTTTTGCAATTTGTACCTACCTGTGTTTATGAATGTGTGAGTGTCCATTAATCTAGGTTGGCGTTAACAGGGAAGCTGCTTGGAGATGCAGGATGCATCCATAAAGCAAACCTGAGTCTCATTAGGGCGACAGCACAGAGACGACATTACTCACACCTCGCTCAACCCCTGTCTTTTCTCTCACTGTCTTCCATCTCATTTCCATTTTTATCCCCTGTTTCCGTCAGCTCTTCTTCACACATCCTTCCCGTCAGACACCATCCTCTCTGTCTTTTCCTTTCCTCTCACCCTCTCTCTTTCTCACTCGCTCCGTCACCGTGTTTGACTTTCCTCATTTTCTTTTGATCACCTTTTCCTCTCCACACGCTGCAATCTCTGTCACAGCCTGCCCTCCCTCTCTGTCATCTTGCTCTAGGCGTATGGCACAGGGATGGCATTACTCAAACCCCTCCGTCAGCCGGCTCTTCCTCTCTCCTCGTTCCCTTTATGTTGCTCGATCCCACTCTGCTCTCTATTTTCCACACAGGATCATTATAGTTATTTACCACTCTTGTTTGATGCTACCTGGCTCACTCTTTCTATCTCTGCTCCCGTCTTTGCCTCTATTTATCTCATTAGCGTAGGCAGAACTCTCGGCATGACGTCATCTTCCTCAACACTCCTGCTTCCTTTATCCTATCATCCTCATGTCTTTTCTCTGCTCTCTGCTCTACCTTCTCATTTCCTGTTCTCCAATCTTTCCCTTCCCCCACTCCTCCTCTCCATTTTCCTCTCATCTATTTGCCATCGCCCTCTTCATTTCCTCTCTTCTATTCTACCCTCTTTTCCGTCCTCCTTTAATCTTTTATTTACTCTCCCTTTCTCTACCCCCCCCCACTTCTTTTGTCTTCTCCCTTTTCCTTTCACTTTCATATCCTCCTCTTCTTCTCTTCCTCTCACCATCTCTTCATTTGACCCTCCTCTTTGGTCCTTTTGACCTTGCTGCTTTTCTCCTCATAGACTTCTCTTCCTCTCTCCTCTCTCCTTACTTTCCTTTTCTCCCCCTCTTCTCTTTTACTCCCCTTTTCTCTCCTTACACTTCCGTTTCCTCTCCTCTCCAGTGAAGCATTGTCTGCTCTGATTACCTCTCCTCTTTTCTCCTCATTTCCTCCTCTTCCTCCCTCTATTCTTTTTGTTTGTTTTTCTGCCATCTCTCCTCCTGCGTTTTCCTCTCCCATCTGTTCAAACCCCTGCTCTAATCATTTTGCTTGACAGCTTCTCTCTCCCTCACTCATGCTGTTGCCCTTTGAAATCCCACCCCTTCATTCTTTTATCTGTTGGGACATGTCCATCACTTTGCCATCAATTTATTTATTCTCTTTCTGTGCTTTCATCCTCCTCCAGTGCTCTCAACCTTCACCTGCACATCTCATGTTCAGACCTCGTACTCTCTATTTACTTCCTTGTGTGACCATTGTGTCCACATCCCTTTTTTCTCCTTTCCCTTGCTTCCTTGCTCCTCATCCGACTGGCAAATATCTGATCTCGGAACAGAGCTGTTTATGTCACAAAAAGATTGAACCCTCAGGATGAAGGACATTCCTATGGGTACGGCAAGCTAGCCGCGGTGGACAGCGAACCAATCATTGTTTGGTGAATTCAGCTGTCGTTGCAGTTTGTTCAGGTTACTGCAGCCCCTGGGTTTTCGTGCCCTTCCATTCTACTCCTGGGTTTGATAAAAAAAGATGATGTGGGAAAGTCTTTGAGAAGCAAAGGCTTCAAAAATGTCAAAGCTTAGTGGTTTTTAAAAACCTAAAGTATATTTAAAGGTCAAATTTAGCTTTAGTAATTGTCTTACTTTTTTATTTGACATTGTTTAGTTCCACTAGCTAAACCTCAGTGAAAATATACCACACTACTTCAGGTTTGGTTTGTTAAAAGAGTAAAAAGTTTGACATTTTGCCGTATTTGCTGCAGAGAGATAGATTAGGGGAATGATATCACTGTGGTGTTTGTTTGATATGAAGTTACAGCCCCGACTCTGTCAGCTTGGCTCAGCTTGTTTAAGACACACAAAATCGTATAAAAACAACAAGTCGTGGTATTCACACTGACTTCCTGGGGTCTCTACTGGCTGCCTGGCAACATACGTGACCATGACAACAATCCTGGAAGTTGTTGCGTCTGGCTAGGAAATAGTTCCAGCACGTAACTGCTGTGAAACCACAACTTGTTATTTTTACACTTTAGCAGGCAAAAATACATCACATCTGCAATTTTGAGTTAAGGAGGCTGCACATCAAAGTGTCAGTTTTTAATGTGGTTCCACTGTAGGGTCACACCGCTGAGTCAAGATCGTTGACTGAGATGGACGACAAGTCTCCGCTTGCACCCAGTCATGGATTAGAGTTGGCTTTCAATTATGACGTTTAACCCCCTTTTAATGGCATGCAATAACTATTTTAAAACCAAAGTGATCAGAGGAATGAACATTTGACCACATTTCAGCATGATGAGAACTTCCTGGAATGACAGAAACCATCTTTAGGAGAAATAAATTTAGCGAGTGCTTTGATTTTTTTTTGAGTTTGGCCCACGTCCCATCCGCTAACATTGAAGGGCACGAGCTTCATGATCTATAATGCAGCAAGCCACCATGATGTTGTGGCTTCACTTTCTGGGAGTTGTCATCCATCTTAATGCAGAATCTAATAGAAACTTGTATCAGTCATACATTAATATGTGACACTATCTCGGTGCTCTGCCCAGGCCTGAAAATGGACCCAAACCCAGTCAAAATGTGTAAAGCTCAGGCTTGGCCTTAGTTACAGTGCTGTAATCTAATCTGTGCATGGGCAATCTACTTCTTGATTTAAAGCCAAATGCTCTCCAGAGATGTTATTAGGATAGGGGTTTTAATCCATCAATAACTCCTGTTCTCAAAAGAATGCCACATTCTTTGAGTAAATGTGTGTCAGCAAAATCCTCGATAATCTCATGAGGGATTTTGATATAGGTCACTTTGTGAACATCCTATCATGAAGTGATTGATGTAGCTCTGAAAAAAGAAACATGTGTTCATCGGTCTCTCAACGGGATTCTCCTTTCACGTCTGAGGGGTGTTTTAAATTAGCCTTTTAAGCATATTATACATCTCTCCCTCAAGTCTTTGTCAGCATTGCTGTGTTAACTGATGAATAAGTGAACATGGTGGTAATAGCCAGCGTCTTCAGGATAGATGTGTAATGTGGTTATGCTGACAAATGGTTGAAAGAGAGCATTTCGATTAGACGAGAGAATAACATGTATAAAAAGTATAGATGGTACTATGTGACTGTACAGATGTTGACTGTATGTACAGATGGTACATGGTTAATAGCCCATTTTAAGTACATTTAAAGGGTACATCAGTGTAATACTGGTCCAATGTTGTTGATGAGCGGAATACTGGCAGCCTCAATGTTAAGAGTCCTTATGGCCCAAGGCTTCTCCTGAGCATCTCAGCACAGGGGCTTATGACTGTGTCCATATGACTTATGACAGTCATTTGCCTGACTGCAGCGGTTGGTTGTTGCTGGGGTGCTTAAATAACTCTCTTGGTTCTACAGTGCCTGGTGCAGACGTCCTGCAGGTCGGGTAATGTGCCTCTGGTGATGTGCTTGGCTCTAAATAATGCAAATGTAAAAGGTCTTTTGAAAGGGGGTCACAATCGTGAACAGCCCAAAGTGTCGGAGATGATTGATTGCTTATTGTGCCTCCTTCAGCGAGGTGTTGGTTTGTGAAGTCCACGTCAGGTCCTCAGTCATGTAGCACCTGAGGACATCTAAAGTAGCACACCCTCTCCTCAAAGACCCCATCAAACCATAGGAGGTCATGTTGCTCTGTTGCTTTCTTGTGAAATCTATTATTTGTGTTGCTGGCGTTGGCAACAATTTTTGCCCGCCTGGCAAGTCTCTCAAGTTGTGAGAGACTTGGCAATGCAAAAATCATTAGGCTTCACCCCAATTATGATGCCTAATTATCAGCTTACATCATAGATCTTTCTTAAAATATTGTGTTAAGATTACATTTGAACACACTTCACACCAATAAACAGTATCTGAATTGGATTTTCCCTAAAAAATGGAAGAATCTTCAGGAAATTAGCACAATAATACCCTAATGCAGCAGCCATGAGAGAATAGTGTATAAACACCCTGTGCACACATGGACAAACACAATTACTCCACAGAGACTTACAGGTGAACAGGTACAGCAGGTATAATGAACAATGAATATATAATGAACACTGTTGCTGTTCATTATATGGCTAGAGGCTACTCAATTAAAAGAAAAAAGTTCTCCCCTTGTTTTTCTGCCCTGTCGGATCTTTTTGTATTTAATAGGGCCTATTTTAACCCACAGTGTGCTTGTTAGAGTTCAGTCAATCTGGATCCATCCAATCGTACGTGCCCTTCTTCGGATTTTGTCTTCTTCCTTTCCACTCTGTTATCTCGCTCCACTGGTTAAGCTTTGATCATGGTGGAGAATAAATTGCACCTCTCTTTGTGCCTAAAACAATGTTTAATAGCCTTGAATTGCTGCTGCTTGCATAGAAACCATTGCAGTGCTTCCTGTCGTTTTTGCTAACAACGCATGACTGCGTTGAAGTGCTTCAGCTGAAATCACAGGGGATCGCTTAACATGCCTAAGCAAGTAACGAGTCATACCAATTTCCTTTGCTCCTGTGCAAATACAGAATTGATCTGAGAAAAGTTTTACACAGATTAAGGGGGGATTGCCTAGCTGGGGGAGAATACACCTGTGGTTCCACTTTATCTGCTAATAATGAACTATTTTGTGAGGGACTTTTCCTGGACAGAAACACTTTGTTTGATAGATTGTGTGTGTGTGTGTGTGTGTGTTTCAAAGGAAATCTGAAAAAATGAAGTAATGAAGTAATTATGAAGATGTGACTAAGATGTTAAAAGACACTTTGATTTTACCAATTCTCTGCAGCATTTACAGTATATTGAAAAAAAAAAACCAGATCACTCTGTATGTTTATATAAACACTACATTCTATCCTATCAGACAATATCTTATATATATTACAACAAATGTACTTCTGTTAAATAACGTTATTATTCCTCTGAACCATATTGACATCATTTAAAAATATACTGGTACTTGTTGCAACTTCTTTCCTTGGTCACCATGGATACAGTAGCACAGACACAACATACAGGTGTGTATGTGAGTGTGGACCACATCAAAGCTCGCCATGCTGCTGAAATAAGTCACGACCATCACCCCTCGCCATCTGCTGTCCCACCTCTCAGACACCAGCCAGACTGCCAGTCTGTCAGTATGTGTGAATATAAAGGGCGATCAAGCCTCCACAGCAGCAAAGCTTAACTAATGGTCAAATAACTTCTTAACACCATCTCTTGGAAACTTGGCTATATAGAAGAATGCTTCATGGTCTGCGCTGCTGTTTGTGCATAACTGGCCTATTGACAGCATTGTTAAAAGGTGTAATCAGGGGATGAAAAAGCAGTTAGTTACAGAAATCAGCTCTGACCATATTCTGGTCAGATCATCATTTCTTTCTTAGCATTTTGGGAGCAAAGTGCTCCGATGAATGTCATCAAAAAACATCATGTAGCTCATTCTGTGTTCTCTGGATCTGACTGGAAAACTTTATCTTTTGAACACAGTTGGAGCTTCTTTGGTGTTCTGTTGTAGATACCCACGGGGAAGGTTTTGATTCATAGCTCAGCGTCGGATTTCATGCGCTGACAGCACCACTGCAACGCTAGACAGATGCATTGTACTGTATTAGACTGTGACGTGCTTTCATTCACACGGCACACAGTGACTGCGTTTACATTGTGTCATTTATGGTGGGAATCCCACCTTGTTTCTTCACTGACAAATCTGTGTGGTCGCTAAATAAAAGAGAGCGGTGACAGTAGTGAGCAGAACGTTTGCAGGTTGCTGAGCTAGATATATGTAACTGAGAAGATACCTGAGCCTAATTCCCCACTTGCTTCATTTTGTTCTTACTCTAAGCAGTCTCTGCTGTCAGAAACAGAAGAAAACCGAAGCAGCACAAGTTCACCACTCACAGTTCTTGTTGTCTCCACGTAGTGATTCTGCATTGCATCCTTGATGGTTATGTTCTTGGTTCTGTTGCTATGAAATAATCTCTGCTTTATATTAGCATCTTCTTACAATACTAAATTAAGACAACCAATGAGGAAAAATTCATAATATGTAATAATAAGCATGACCCAATGATTCAGGAATTCAAAATTAAGGATTCGAGAATCCCCACATGAGCAGCATCAGATATTATATTAGGCAACAGTGGCAGGAGAAACTCCCCTTTAATGGGAAGAAACCTCGATATGCAATACAAAGGGCCCTTCTGTTTCATTAACACCATTTCCCTCCATCTTTTATTCCACTTTTTGTTCGTTTCGTTTGGGGTATCTGCCATCTCTGCAGTGATTTACAATGATTTACATGTCAGTCACTTGTGAAATTGTCCGAAAAGTCTCCTCCTCAAAGCCGCCTTGTGAACAAAGTCACAGTCCTGCTCTTTTCCGAGCTATTAGCTGATTGTGCAGGTATTGGTGATGCTCATGCCGATAGCAGGTTTTGCTTCTCCTCGACACAGTCAAGCAGACAGATTGGTGTAGGTGATGAAGGGTGGTGCTTGGAAATGGCATATACGGCTTATGGAGAGATGCATTCACCCAAACCTCATCAACACAAATTGATTAGTACGAGGAAATGCATTGATTAGGGGAGATGTGTGATGGCACACACACACACACACATACATACATAAATACAAACTGCCCATAAAGACACTCACATCTATAAACGCACCACATGTAAGCAATGCAAGCATGCACACGAACACACACAAGAATTGCAAGCACACACAACCTATTCAGTCAGATGGCAGGTAAACTTGAGCTGTCAGTGATTATGGGTAAGTCAATGTTTTTTTTTTTTTATATCAATACTTGTTCCCTCTGGAAAAATCACTGAACCAAAACAACCACCTCTAATACTCTATTATTTCCCCTGAGGATGTGAAGTAGCAGTGCATTCCCAGACAGATACATGCTCTGCTTGGTATGACATAAGAGCACTAAAGGTAGGACATTAGATGATGTGTGATATAGAGCACCACAGGAGGTCTTTCCTACCTGTGGCACTCAGACTGTATAATTCCTCCTCCTTCTGCAGGAGGGATACTTAAGGACTCAATCAATCATGTGCTATATCATCAATAGTGTCAAAGGTTTACTGTTTACCCACAATTTCACTTTATTTATCCACTTCTTGTTTACATTCTGTATATTTTATTTAATTTGTTTGGCACTATTTCTCTGCATTTCACTTAGACACTTTACACTTTTACACTTTGTATTTTGTATTTTGTATTGTTGTGTCAACTTTGTACTGTACTCTGGCAAAGTAATTTCCTTCGGGATCAATTAAGTTGATCTTATCTTATCTTACATGTGTTTAGGAAGTCAGAGATTTTACTTGTAAATGCACACAATTTAACATTAACCTGGTGGTTAACCGAGACCATCCAAAACCTGAAAGTCCCGATGTTGAACCCTACAATACACAGTGTGAGGACATTTCCACACTGCCTTTAGCAAGGTCCTGAGCTACAAGTTTGAATTGTTATCACCACTAAACAACAAAAATGGATTACTAATGATTTTTAAGCCACTTGTGTTTTGTGCTGGCAGACCTCTTGCTGATATTCTGCGAATAATTGCTTTGTGTTCCAGGTAAAAATATCTATTTCTTTAATTGGGCTACTGATGTCTTGGTTGGGGTTCACGTTTGAAATTTGGCAGGATCAGTTGGGTCCGGTCCCAAAGCTTCATGCCCATGCAGACCTCGAGTGCTGCGCCAGAACCGTTATTACCGTTTGTGTTCAGTGTGATTTTTCCAGACTGCAGCCAAAGTTTTTAAAACCCCCTGTTTACATGATCAGGAGGAGTAAGTAGGCATTATAGTAATACAAGAGTATTATGAGTGATACCATTTTTAACAGCCCATCGATGTTAACAAATTTGAGTCGTTGAGCATTTCTTAGTAACAGAATAAGTGATGATTTGTCGGGTGAATTAGCACCAGTGTTTACCCAGTATGTGACAAATGGAGGATTAGACATATAAACTCAGTCACAGATGGGCATAACATGGTAGCCTGTCAAATATGAACTGCATTTTACTGTATAAAATCTATAAATTGTGGCTCTTGCTCTTGTGTTTCACCACTCCTACTTAACCTTTTTTGAGTATTCTGATACATAAGGTGGACAGAGGACCGAGCCACTTCAAACACTCAATGATAAATGGCTAGTTTGGCAGTTTGACTCCAGCTCAGCTAAATTATGCTCAAAGCCGTAAGTATAAATAAAGAATTCTGATTTGTTCATTTATTTATTTATTTATGAAGTTTGGGCATTGGAGGACCTCTGGGAGCTTAAAAGGAAACTTTACATCTGTTAGTCTCTTTCTAGCATTTCAAACACTGCCATGTCCCATGCCAGCTAGAAAATATTGATTCTGAAGAGCAAAGGTTTACTGTTCATGTAAATGAAATCCCTCTATGTCTGTTGTCATGCGTGTTTCTTTCCAATCCTCATTTCTATAGCAGCGCTTGAATTCATATCCATGAAGTGTACCGTGCAGCCTCCAACCTTTTCCTATGTGACCCACTCAGAGAAGAAAGCAGAGTCAGAAATATCCACATGCATATCATCAACGTGTCTGTCAAACATGCAGCGAGAAAGGTTTGATAGGGGTTACAGGAGCTGCTTGGAGAGAGGACGGTGTGTGTCATTACTCAGCTGGTACTTCTGCCTATTGTGCTCACTGCGGATGAGGACTCCTTGCAGCATAAAGAGGAGATGTGGGTGGCTGTGTATCGGCCTGTTTGATGGACAACAAAATGAATAAGGTAGAGGATGTGGTGAAGAGAGAGAGAGGCAGAGAAGGAGAAGTGATTGGTTATTCAGTTAGAAACCCACACACACATTCACAGAGAAGGAGGAGAAACTGAAGTTTTTGGTGTTTGGAAAAAATCAATAAACAGTGCTATGAAAAATGAAGTTGTTTCCCAGAAAATTCAGTTTCTTCTTTTTATTCCTCAGACAATAGACCTTTTCTTGAGGATGATGAAATTACATTTTGAGCAATTTTGAAACACAGATATGTCTTGCACTAGAAATCATTAATTTTTTGGATTGTGATCGCTCAATATCTGACAGCACCCTGACAGAACACAACAGAGCCTGGAAGCACCAATAGGTCACGCATTTATATCCCCGATGACAGTGTCAACGACATCCGTGACTCCTGCTGTAGCGTCCGTCAGCAAGGTGTTGACCCCTTTCTTGTTTCTGATGAGAACAGAGACGGTCTTAAAATGTAAAACTACAAACTACGAATAAAACTGCTGAGTCACATTACACATAAGTTGCTCTCTAAAATGAAAATAAAGTTTACACAAGGGTTTTTAAGCTCCTGCCAGTCTTAGTGTAACCAACTAAAATGCGTAGAGAAGTTATTTGTCTGGGTTCATCGGCTAAATCCGAATTAAGACTGAAGTAGTTATTTAAAGGATTTAGACACGAGCCAGATTCGTGGAACAAATTAAGACCAACTTTGTGTTAGAGAAAAAATATTTTTATATTACGGCGTCTAATCTGTGTTACTTGAGAAGAGAAGAAAGTCGAAATTGGTTCACTTTCGATTGCAGTGTGAATGCAGCATATGAGGAAAGGATTAGATTAGCACGGTGGAACCACTCACACAAAAGGATTTGATCGATCTATCTATCTATCTATCTATCTATCTATCTGGATCAGGATCAGGATCAGGATCAGGATCAGGCACTTCAAATCAGTATTTGATCGACAGAAAACGCGAACCCCAGTAAGATCCTACAGTACTTGGCATTTTTCAAAATACTGTCATTCACAGTGGTTTCCTGTATTTTTGTCAGGTCACAGAGACACCAGACTGTGAGAGGAAGGAAATATTTATAGCATAACTTTCAGCATGATCCGTTTGTGCTGTCCCTACAAGCCGTGTTTATCCTGGAAAGTGCAGTGATGCAGGTACTGAGAAACCTGCCTCAGTTTTGACACCCTTTTTTTTTTTTTCCAGGCTGAAGGCCTCGTAGAGTGTGGTAGTTCTTAACTTGTCTGCCTAGCTGTCTCCAACTGCCTGAAATGTATACTCAGAGCTCAGCCACTTCCCCTTTACTCCATGTTTTATCTCACAGTCACAGTACGGAAGGGCAGGGATACATTTGTGATATATGCAGCCACAAACTTATGCTCACACAGTCTGTCACATGTACACACACATGCACACACAGATCAGGATTTAATGCGCTCTGACATTGGTGGCGACATAAATCATAAATGCAGAGAGCTATTAGCTGGCCAGTAGCTGTCTGACCTCAAGTCGAGATGGCTGTGTGGTAATGTGTGGGTGAACAGACACAAATGAGACTGAACAGAGTGCGATTTAACAAGGCAGCACAGTACCAAAACAAACAGTTATTGTCAGTTCATTATTTGCAAGGTTAAGGAGGCAGGTCCTCCAAACTTAATCAGTAATGCCTGATGAATGTTAAAAATACAGAGTCACAGAGAAGCTGCTCTGGAAGCGGACAGTCACCGTCATAATGACTTCTCCAGGGTCCTCCCCTAAAGAAGTCAGCTGTCAGACTGGGGTGAGAGATGGATGGTGGAAATTTTCTGCAATATGCTAAAGTACATCTTGTTTTTGTGAAATGTGTCACATAGTGAGACAAAAAAAAAAAAAAAAACCAGGGACAGAAAGTTCCACTTGAAGAAGTTAAGAGAGAATTTCTCTGCTCAATATGAGCAGAAGACAGACTGGTTACCTTAATTTAACATAATTATTCTGATTTTATTCATATACATGTTCAAACACTTAATATATTATTGTTGTTACTGTTGCTACTGTTGGATTTGAGTATGGATTGTGGGTATTTTAACTAATTTAACATTCTATGTGTATTTGCTTGGTCTGAATCATCCCGTAAAAAGAGATGTTAAATCTTGCATTATCATTATGTTACAATAATGTTATTAAACTGTTGAGCCCCAGGACTTAGAGTGCTCCTTGTTTAATTTCCTGTCTGGTAGTTCATTGCACTTGAATTAACATTTTGTGTCAGAAATGTAAGATTGTGCCTGATTAGTCTCCAGATTCAGTTCCAAGGCTGCAGCTGTAGATCAAAGGTCACTTTATCTACATGTTTGGTTATTAATATGTTTGACTTATGGCATCTAACGTCCAAAAGATCTTGGCTAGATAAAAATCCAGGGAGGTTATCAACTGGGTGGTCAAGAGAGCTGATTTGCAAGAGGGGAACAGATTGAATGCCCCTAGATGAGATGGATGGAGACTGCTGGATTAGCCAAACAGCACAACAATGTTCTGCACAAAGCCAGTGTAAACAGCTGACAAAATGATAAGTTGATTTTTCTCGGTAAAGGGGCGGTGGGGGTCGAGCAGACATAACAACGCCACTGATCCGAGAGAAGTAGTGCAAGTTACTTAGGGCCTTCATTATGAGTGAGGGTAAGATGGAGCGTGGCATCAGTGGTTGAATTAGTACTGCATCAGCTGTAATTTGTGAGCGTTGTACCAGACTGTCATGTGGAAGAGGGAGCTGAGCCTGGAGGTGAAGCTTTCAATTTACTGGTTGAACCTCTGGCCATGAGTTGAATTAGATCATTGATAAAAATGGCCGAATTTAGTTTCTTTTGCAGAGTGCCTTAGCCTCGGAGATAGAGCGAGGAGCTCTGGACATCTGGAGGGAACTTTGCTGCTTCCTCACATCATAAGGAGCCATTTGATGTAGCTTGGGTATCTGATTGAGATGCCTCCTTGATAACTCCCTGTGGATCCATTCTGGGCATGTCCATCTGGGAGGAGAACCTGGGGCACACACATAGAAGTGTAGGAGGATTTACATATCCTATGTGGGGAAACTGGATGAATGGCTTTTCATTTCCAGAAACATGAACACAACCACTTCCAAAAGTAAAGAAAATGTAATCATAGTCTTCAGCTGATGGTCCAGTGCGTTGCTCAAAAATAATTGTCATTCATTATACACTGAGCATAACTTAGACTCCTTTGTTTATACGCAGTATAGACACATATAAACTCTTTCGTTTCAACCCCTCTATCCTTTGGGCTGCCTACAACACAAAGCTTGTCACTACTGATAGGCTATGGCAGTATAATTCATCTGGAATCATCCAACACTGACAGCTGAATGTGTTAAATTGGCTGCAGAGAACTAGTCCCTATGGATTCTGCTGTTTCTCAGTGTAAGTTCAATGTCTAACTTGGAAATGCTGCGGCAGAATCTCTCCTCTCACTCTCTAATTAGGCCGTGATTATGATATGCAGTGGCTGTAATTGAAAGTGTCAACCATTTTTTCCAATATGAGCACAGTGACACTCTTTTTGAGCCTTTCTTGAATGTAATGACTGGAAATACTCCAAATATGTGTTGATGGCGCTGCTAAAAGCACACAGCTTTTGATAGACCTGACCCTTTGGATTGGTGGTTGTATGCAACAACAAATACACACGAGCAGCATCATAGCGTGTGAGTACACTCATACATCTAGACTGCCAGGAGATGATTTATGGCCTGGAGCTGCCTGCTGTAAAATATGTAGCAAATCTCACTGAAAGCAATGCATTGGCCCAGCAGCCAAACACCGGGTTTGTGTGGAAGGGAGCATAGTGCAATGAGGAGTAGAAGCTGATAAGAAGGCACAATATTTGAGTCTTTTTCTTAGTGAAAGGGAGAATGAGAGGAAAGATTTGAAATTTGGCTGCTCATAAAAGAAAAAAGAAATTAAAAAAAATGCATATTTGGCTACTGAGCAGCTGAATCACTCAATGTTGTGTCAATGCCTTGCTTAAAGGCATCAGAGCTGTTCTACCTGTCAGAATCAGCCCATTATTTGAACCCTTGGATGCTATGACACAATATCCATTTTTATACATGGAATTAAACGCATACGATTCCAACAGAAGTCATTATATATATCGAGAGATGAACAGGTAGAAGTGGAGAGGACAGAATATTCAGACAATGTGACTCTAAACCTCATGTTCGTAAAGAGAAAGGAAACTTTGAAAAGGGGTAGAACAAGACTGGAGCACAAGTCAAAGGAATGGACAGGGTGTGTTTGTATAGGCCGACATCACACACAGTCCTGCAGGTTGCAGTGCAGCAGCAGCCTAATAAGGAAGGAGAGGAGGCAACAAATGAGGAAAAAGAGAGGACGGTCAAGAAAGGTAAAAAAAATGAGTCTAAAAACATATGAGAAAAAAAATGCCAGAGGCTGTGGAGTTTAATGTAGTCTGTACCTCTAAAGGAGAGACACTGTCTGGTACAAGAGGACGGGAGCAGGGGAAGGTCAGAAAAAGATGTGGTGAAAAACAGAGCGGCGACAAAACGAATGAAGAGGCCGAGGACTTCAATACACTATTAGTGCTGAGTAGAGACTCTTGTCAGAGAGAACAGGAGAGACATGAACTATACGGGCTATTTGTTGCTAGGACAGAGTGAGTGGGCTCCATTTACCTGTCAAACAATACACACACACTCCAAAAAAAAAAAGAGTATAACCTTACTTTTACAAAAAGAAAAAGAATCGGGGAATGAGGGCCTGTTTCACAAAGTGTGAGCACAGCTTGGACCAGGTGCAGACTCATAAACTATTACATACTAGTCTCCACTAATGTAATGTATTTAGTGGCCTTGTTTGTGTTTGCTGCTACCCTCCTTTCTCGACTCGGTTCCGACTGCATTCTCTGCTCTTCTCCCATGTCAGACTATTATATATTCAAGATGCTCCAACTACAAGCACATCTTGCTTGCTCACAACAAGGTGAAGACGTGTCTCTGAACTCCACCTGAACTAGACGACCCGTTGTGACTGGTGCTGGCCTCGGGGTTTTTGTGCTAGATCCCAGAAATTTGTCAAGGCCCGTCAAACTTTGTAAAGGATAATGGAGACTATAAGAACCACAGGGATGACAAATGATGGCTGCGACGTGCAAACCTCAGGTAAATCTGAAATCCGACAAGGCTCTGGCATCTTTCTGGGAGCTGATACTTTCAAGAATTCGATCAAATCAAGAAAATTATCAAATACAGTTATACCAGTGATTAAATTAAAATTAAAAGCAGTTTCTTCCATCTACATGTTGTGCTAAAATGATGGACTTGCAGAAGAAAAGCGTTTCCATTTCATTTGTACGTCTTACTGCCTACTGTAGTGGGAGCAGAGCCAATACACAGTAAATTCACACAGCACAGTGACACAAAGATGCACAGACATTCGAGCACACACCCTGGCAGCAGACCTTGGTGTCTCAGGGTGAGAAGGTACATTTACTCAGTGAGGGTGCTGAGCCGAAACAGTGGAAGAACTGCTGCCCTGAGGGAAATACACTGCTGGCTTCCCTTCTACACTGCAGCAGTGATTAATGTGTGTGTGTTTTCAGCTGGTGTGTGTGACTGTGATCATCACAGTGGAGGATGAGTGTGTGTGTGTGCATTGCAGGGGGTGACTGGCGGTGACTCATTTGATCCTTGAGATTTTTGAACGATACAGCCAAAGCAGTGGTTTCTTAGGGGGGGGGGGGGGGGGGACGTGTTTTTTCCCCCCTTGCATCCATCATTCTGCCTTGTAGCTCTGTCAAATCTGCAGCTTCAAATCATACCCGTTCATCTTGTCACCTCTGTCTTTCTACCCCACTTCTTCCCCACCTCTTCTTCTCCTCCATTTCATTCTTTCATTGACCCAAGAATCGTCTCTCCACTCTCCTGTGGTCTCCTCTCCTGCTTGCCCTCATTGATTCAAGCTTTAAACTTTCACTCTCACTCACTTACCCAGGTGGTGAAGTTGAATTACAGTCATTACCTTGCTGTTTCTCTACACACTCTCTCTGCACCTGTCTTGGCTTTTCTCCTCTGTACTCACTCTCTAGGTGGGCCAGGACACCGAAGTGTGCCGGTACACTGCTATTTATTGTACATATCAGGAGGTGGTGGAGGGATCGTGAGGTCAGAGCTGCTTGTTGTCATTATTGTAACCCATCACCGAGCATGTCTCGCCCTCTTCACCCATAGGGAGAATCTGTCTTCAGCCAGCAGTGCTACACAAATGCTTTGAGGATAAATTGTTTGTGAGCTGCTGTTGCCATGTGACTAAAACCTCCATAAACTTAGAGAACAATCCTCCAGTCATCTAATTTTGACGCTATCTCTCCTTAAATGGACTGAAGTGAGGATCCCAGAGCGGAAATAATGTAAATGTGGATGTTTATCTCCTTCTGCGTGGTTATTATATCTGAGGAGATTTTCTGCTTCTGAGGTTTACTGTTGATGGGATTAAAAGTGTCTTCAGAGTGTCTTGGATGAATTAATGCTCTACTTTTATGTTTTTATAAAATCTTATCTCCTCAGTTGTAGATTAGATGTCAGGTGGGAAGAAAATCTAAAGCTCTCTGTCTTCATGGCGAATCGATTGTTCAGGCAAAATCTGGAGAAAACCACATTGCAGAAGTGTTGTGTGTTTGTGGCTACAGCTGTTGTTATGTGGCCGTTTTTTCATACTCCACAACCAAACACATTAGAAATTTAATGGACATGGTGCCATTAGGGTTTTAAATGGACTGAATCAAACACAGGCCTGATAAATGTCTGTAGCACAAAGCTCTGAAAAAAATGAGTCAGACTGGAGAGTGTGGGCGCCTTCCTAGAACATCTTGGAGACAGTTTGAAGGGAAACATAGATGTCAGATTAAAAGTTACACTGTAGTGATATACAGTGACTTGTCATAAGAAATGAACAAGCATTCATATATATATATAGATGTGAGGCTATATACTGTATGTAAAGTATCTTTGTCGTTTAGAATGAATAATATAATAATATCAACATTGATTATATGAAAATTGTGTTATTAAATGACCAGGTGCAACGTAACCACAGTTTAACCAATTTTCAAGCAGGACTCTGATGCTTAATTAACCCCAAATTTGAATTTTAATCCAATTTTGTCTCTTCATTTTCCATTACTGCCTGACACTTTAATCAGAATCTCACAACAGGGAGCAATGTTTAGGTGCACGGGGAGAAAACAGTGGTAACAAAGATCTGCTTAACCCGATCTGTTCCTTTTAAGAGACCTTGGGATTTTTAATAAAAATCTGTGAAAGGCAAAAGCTGAATCTCAATATACATATAAAGTATCTAATTTAATTTGGTCTATGCACACAAGCGAAGAAAGGCCTGTTTTAAACCCACTGCAGGCACATCTGTTGCCAGGTCTGTGTCTCCTTCATGAGCCTCACATCAATTATAGAGCCAGATATTCATCAAAGGGGAAATTTTGGCCGTGTCTTCGAATCTTTAAGTCTAGTTATAAATTGGGCTCCTGTCTGAGTGTGCTAAAGGATTAAGGTTAAGAGATAAATGTCAGAGGGAGGCTCTGATAAGTAAAGTTATACAGATTGTGTGCATGTGTTTGTGTGTTGATCGCTCATTGAAGGATGAAACAAACCCATAGCTCTGTGGGGGTTCAGCAGACTATGAGCTTGACACAGTAGGAGTCATCTGCTGGTGTCTATATGATGTTTGCCGCTGTGGGAGGTATTCTAAAGCCAAACTTGTTTCACATGTTTACAGTTAAGTCAAAGGGTTTAGTTTGTCTCAACAAACTGGAGGATACCTTTGAAATGAACGAAAGACACTGACACCAGAGACCCACAGCATTTCATCAAAAGTGTAACTCTGAAAAGTGGATTACTTGTTGTATCCATCCATCCATTTTCTATACCGCTTATCCGTCAGGGTCGCGGGGGAGCTGGAGCCTATCCCAGCTGACTCTCGGGCGAGAGGCGGAGTACATCCTGGACTGGTCGCCAATCGCAGGGCCACATACAGACAGACAGACAACCACTCTCACACTCACACCTACGGGCAATTTTAGAGTTATCAATTAACCTAAGAAAGGATTCAAACCCAGGACCTTCTTGCTGTGAGGCAACAGTGCTAACCACAGCACCACCATGCTGCCCCTTACTTGTTGTATGCGTAGTATAAATAATATCAAGGTTGAAAACAGAAACATGTCCAGGGACCAGTGGTGAGAAGAAATGAGTGCTTGCCCACTTTGTCGCACATTGTGAAAGAATTATAATTCCAGACAAATATTGGAGGCCAATTTAGTGTGTAAAAAAAGTTAACAAGTTAAACAAGTCTGAGGGTTTGAAGGATGCTAAGGCATTAACTATGAACTGTGGACATTTCAGTCAGTGAGTGATGTATTGATCACTTCAGCTAATGTCAGTAACCAGCTGTTTTCAATACATTTGTTACTGTACTACACTCTGACAGCAGCAACAGTGGAAGTGTAAAGTAATGTCTGAAGTGCTGTTGCTCACAGGCGTTAACATGATCCTTGAGTTTGTTTGTTTTTTTGCGCCACAGGTGAGGACATCACCCATGAAGCCTGGATCATTGGTAGAAGTAGACAGCTTTAAGTACGCCTGTTTACAACTGGTGTTAAAATATGTCTCCACATGCGTCTCAGCTGACCGACTGTGATCGCATCTCATTTCCCCGCTCTGTATGCAAATAGACACGTACATCATGCATAAAAACAGTTATGAAAGACTGTGAATAATGTCTTCTTCTATTTCAACAATGGCTGTGCCACAAAATCACAGCATCATACTCTGATCAAGGTTGTTATCTTTAATGTCACAATCCAAATCACATCCATAATGTTAACTACTCTAATAGAGCACAGGGCAAGGTTTTGGTGGGCAGGTATGTGGAGAACAGACATGCGGGGCTCAGTGGGGGTTATTCTGCACATTCTGGTCACCTTTTAGTTGTGATTGTAAGATAAATTTAGCCTTAATATCAGCGTACCATTCGTTAAAGGCAGAGGATGTAATGTGAGTCGGCGGCCCAGGACACATTTGTGTACACACTGAGATGAGAATACAACCACATGCAGCCCAGACCACCTCTGAATGTGGTCATAGTGATCGGATCTTAACGTGTCTTGGGTGCATTCACACCTGTACTCATAGGTGCCCACTTCAATGCCGGGTCTAAAGAGGACCTTACACTGATGTGGTGCTTGGTAGTTGAAGTGTTACCACATGCGACAGGCAAACAAAGAAGTGATCAAGGTAATATCTGGTCTGCCTGGATGTTCTGCTCCAAGGAGCTAATGTGATAAAGATGCTTTTTTTTTGTGAGGAGAGCTGATGAGCATCGAAACAGAGAAACAGATTATTGGTGCATCCTGAAAAGTTGGAAATGTGCATCTCGTTTAATGAGCGTGTTTGACTGATAGGATAACTTGTTGATCATTATAATTCACATGACTCAAAATACATTTGGAAACACAAATTAGGCAACATAAACATTTGTCAGTTCATGTCACGAAGTCAGTTATAGCATTTAATCAATATTACCTATCAAAACAACCTCAATAGCACTTTTAATTTTCACATTTCACACTGTGCTGAAGAGAAGTAATGGCCTAAAGTGCTCCTGTCAAATTAGCTTAAAGCCGGACTTTGTTTGAGAACAGGTCAGCAATTTACATAATTAGAGTCTATGAGACAGTAACGTCAAGCTCAATAAAAAGTCTCTTTCATGCGTAAAGATTTACTGAAGCTTTGTCCACTTAAAAAGGACAAATATCCCCATCCACTAATGAACTGAATTTTAAATGTCACCCTACGACTTGCTAAAGTATCTACCAAGGTACTGGACTGCATCATATTTCACAGGTGTTTTAACGTGTCCTTATGTTCTCGTCTCAAAAGCTGCTATACAAGTTCTATTTTAAAATCTTCAGTCAAGCTTGGTTTCGCTCTTGTTTTTTGACTTTCAGTTTCTTTCATCCAGTTCATTGTTTATTTGTCATCTTGACTTCTCTTAAGTTTGTAGTTATTGAGGTGGAATTATTTTTATATCCTCTCCACATTTTTTGTTTTATTTTCTGTCTCATTACTTATTATTTCTTTTTTATCACCACATAAATAAACACTAAAGTGAGCAGAGCTCCCTGAGTTGTCCTTCCCGAAGACTTGAAGCATGTCTGCTAAGTGCAGTACACCCCTTTTTTTCTTTTTGTTTAGTTTCTATGGTGGGATTGCTTTTGAAAATGCTGTGATAGTACCTGAGGTGCTGGTGTGTGAAGGAGCAGTAGGGTGTCCATTGGACTGCGGATAACGGGGTATGATCTAAAGCATCACCTTACTGATCTGGGCTGCTCCGTACCTCAACCATAGTCTGGCTGCATCAGTTGTTTCCCCTCCTGCTGCGAAAATTATCTTTGTGTCTCCTTTCAGCTGCGGGCTGAATAGCAGAATAACAGCAAAACACTTGTTGTGTTCACCCTTTTCAGCACGGAGGTTAGATACAGAAGCCAACAAGAGCCAAGTGTGTGAATGTGGCCAAGGAAAATGTGTGATGTTGGACTTCTGTTCCTGCAAAAAATGTTTGCCAGTTCTAGGTTTTATTTCTTCACCTGAATACAAACAAAGCAGGATTCGTCTCACCTACCTTGACCTTGGCAAACATGAAAGTTTGAGGTGAAAATATGCCCTTAGACAGAAAATACTAAAAAGGCTGTCATAGTGATGCTTCCTGTACCCTTTGGTGGTTGTGGAAATATAAAAAAACAAATACTACAGGGTCAGACATTGCTATTATCATCTAGTATTTATGTTATGTTGATTGTTGTTAAGAAGAAATCATAGTGTTGCCATATTGTGTTGAAATATTATAATGCCAACGCACTTATGTAAAATCACAGATGGTAAATGTCTTGTTTATCATGTAGGTTGCAGTTGTTGTTGTCACCCTGCATGGAGAAGGTGTGCATATGGTTGAAACAGAGAATAACACTGATATTAACCCAATTCTAACTTTGACTTAATGCCTTTAACAGCACTTTGTCCTAAACATGTCCTCACTTTCTAAAACTCTCATTACTTTTAAGGGCTAAAGTTGGACCTTGCAAAGACACACTCACACACCCACAACTACACACTAGCATCTCATAGTCTTGATTAGCGATCTTACACGAGTAGCTATGTCAAGGTCAAAATAGAATGGCAGTAATTGTAACAGATCACCTGCCAATAAAAGCAGCAGTTCAGCAGGTTGAACACTTGAAAGGTCTGAAGAAAAAGGTGTGTGTGTGTGTGTGTGTGTGTGTGTGTGTGTGTGTGTGTGTGTGTGTGTATCAGTGTGTGTTTATCTGTGTGGTTCCTCTCCATTCATTTCCATTCATCTTGTGTTCGCTGAAATCGTCGCTGTGTCAAACTCACATCTAACTTCAGCGAAGACAAATGAACTGAGCATTTACTTCCACTCAGTCTCTCTGATGAATGACCTGACAGATGGTTGTTGATTGATGGCTAATCAGTGATTCCAATAGACTCATTCATTCCCAACGTCCTTCTCCGATAAGGTGTCCTGTTCCAAGGCTAATGTTCAGGACGATAAATTGAGTGACTAAATCCCCAACTTTGAACAGAAGTCTACAAACACTACAAACATGGAGATTTAAACTCCTTGTGGAAGCAATGATTTATCATTTTATCCTTCATTTGTGCATATTTTGGGTGTAAATTGATGCATATTTTACTTATAACTCAAATTAGGAATTTATAATTGGAACAAAATTGAACAATTTCAAAATGGGTGGAATGCAACATATAGAAATGTTGCTGGGATCATGTCATTTTTTCAACAAACAATAAATTATGACGCGATAATCACATGGAAATTCTGCTCACGGTGGCTTTAAGATGAGGAAAATAAAGTCAAAGCAAGGAGCAAACTCTTTGTTGACATGTCAAAGTCTGTGATCAGAGGACAATTCAGTCGTTTTTTGTGAACCGCACAAATAATGTTCACACCTATCAGACCTAGAGTCATCACCCTGCAGGCTTCAGCTGCTTTATGCTCTTAAAGCGTTTACACATGAACTGATGTTTCATGGTACAAGTCACTGCGACACTTTAACTTACTTTTCAACCGTGAATTTCATTCTGCTTCTGTTCTGCTTCCAGTAGAAACACTTAAATTAGCACCTCAACTACTTTTAATGCTTACACTTACATTTGAAGTGCTGAACGAAGCTGAGGTTCCAGTTTGGCTGCCATTCAGTGTCTTTATATTTTAATTACCACTTAAATTTCAACTGTTTCAGCATTTCTACTATTTCAAAGTTCTCTGCAGCAAGCACGTTTTTTTTTTTTAAATGTTCCTCTTATAGTTAAAAAACATACTTCTTCTAGATTTATTTCTATTATAGCTCTGTTTTGTGTAATTCCTGTAATGTTGCTGCATCGTTCCAAATGCAGGAGATAAACAACTAAGGCTATGTCTGAGAGGACAAGAGTAACTACAACTACAAACCCTCATCCTGAATAATGGACAACAGAGGAACACACATGCTGTCAGCCTTTTTTGCCCTCATGATATATGTCACACTGATCCTATTACATTGATTCATACTGGGGAGCAGCACGTTGCTGCTGCAGTGTCACACTGAGCAGTCTGATGGTGCTTGTTTAGGAAAGTAACAGTCAAGATTACAAATTCATTTTCCTTCCCTAGAGCCTCTCAGCATGCCTCGAAGGCCGACCAACGGTCTTTACGTCACTGGCTCAACGTACCGCCAACCCCCCCCAACTCTTTTCAGCTTGAACTGACATGTTCCTGATAATGAACAACATTGGGCTGTTTTGCTAAATGTCACGGGGTATTTTTAAGCTGCTGGTTCTCTTATGTGAGCTGAATTTGTTATGAGAAAATCTGTTTGCTCGTCACCACAGCTTTATATTTTCATGTGATATCTCTATAATTGTGTCTTGCTGCTTTATTCCTCCATGTAAAGCCGGCCCAGCTGCTTCGTTTGCTACTTAGCTCTCTTTGATGTAGACAAATGCACCAATCAGGGACACTCTCTTCTAATTATCCTCCACTCACCATTCTGTGTCAGGCAGGGACCTGCCCCTTCTTCCATGGATCACACTGATGGTTGATTCAACTTGTTCTTTTTTTTTTTCTTTTCTGTTTATTGAAGGCTTTCATCGCTGACGACTGGCAGACGATCTGAGGACATCAAATTTGAGGTAATTATACCCATTGTGATGTGTCCTGTAGACGCACAGACTGATGCATGAAGATAACACACCTGTATTACATAGAGGCACACTTCAGGACTACAGTTTGTCCACCTAAAGGACGTGTTGTACCATCTATGGGAGTTCTGCTTCAGAGTCACATTACGTTTCCACGATGCACAATAACTGACAGAGATATTCTGGAGGGGAAAATGACCGTCCTGCACACTTGGAAATCATCAGGTCAGCTCCCACAGTAGCCAGAGCGTCCATCTTTGTCAGTGTGTCCTTGACCAATACACATGGGGGCCCTGCAGAGGGGTGTACGACGGAGCGAGATTAATGGATTAGCGACGTATGTCGAGCCTAAACCCAGAGTTTTCAATGTCACAAAGGTGGCTTTCTTTTAACCTAGCTAGATCACCATAGTAACTTGTGCTGCACACCTAACATGCACAAAGAAGCATGTTTGGTGAAGGAGTCAGCCCTAAAGAGTGCCACACTTTCACCAACTCTTGTCCTGACAATAGTTTCTATGAGCAGTGTAGATTCTCAATCTTTATTTATTTATTCTCAGCCAAGGCAACATGTTGTATATGCAAACTGTATACTTTTCTATGTACATTCAGTTGGTGATGCAGAAGATCTGTAACATTAGCACACATACTGAGAAATTGTACGCAGCATATCATCCACTGACTAAAGAAATGATGAAGGCACAGCAGTCATGGACAACTTTTGGATTATGTCTTTCGCTTGGTTTCTAATAAGCCGTCAAGTCCATGTTTCACTGCTGATCTATTGGTATTCATCACAGATAATATTCAATCAATACAGCTCATTTCACTTTCATTTGGATTAAAAACTAAAGTGATTTTCAGAATCAGATCTAAATGCACTTCTTGAGTGTAATTTTCAAATGTACTGTATCAGATTTAAAGTTTAGGAGCTCTAGACTGTACAGCTGCCATGTTAGAAATAAACAGGAGGCAATGGAAATACATCAAGTGGTAAAGTAAGTATATGAACTTACTCTGCCAGCCTTCCTCTTTTGCCTTATTTTCATTAGCAGTTTTTATATTCTTCATAGCTCTTCATTATAATGACTCGTTGCTGATGAAATAGGTAACACGCAATCTGTCCATTTTGTGCAGAAAGAAGCTTTAATGACACCTCAAATGCCCCCTGTTATGGGCACACGTACAGAGCTTGAAGAAGAAAACCTGTGTTAACAAAAAGTGCTGATAACCACCTTGATGATACCTTTTTATCTCTGACTGGCTTTTTGAGGTGTGTCGAGGCAGCTAATGCAAAGAAAGCTCGACTACGTCAAACATGTCTCATTGTAAACCTCTCAGCTGTGAGCGCGCTGATCCTGCAGTCTGTTTGACAGCATTAATAATTAGCTTATGAGAGTTATTACTTAAGGCCGTAACATGCAGCCTTTTCCAAATTAAGACAACAGACAAGTGACATGCCTTCATTACTGCTCATAAAGCTCATAAATGCTCATAAATATAAATATATCTAAGGATGTCACAGGTCAGTTGGAGCATTTTCACAGATTCTATGAAATATACAAATATTTAACTATAATTATGAATTACATTGTTAATTTTTCCTAATTGTTTATAAGAGTATTTTATTTTTTATGCAGCTATTTCATCACAAAATAAACCTTCATGAAAAACACCTTTCAAATAAGTAACTCAGGATATGCTCTACATATCTCATCTATTAAAATGCTGTTTCACTCCTATAACTATAAGTTATAATGTAGACCTGTGACATTAATGTAAACTGGAGGATTACGTTGTGATATTATATCTGAATAGCTCGTGTTGGATGGAAGTTTTATTTTTAGCAGGACAAGAACCCCCCTGAACCAATGCCCAAATAACTGACCATATGCTGGAAATGTCAGATTCAGCACGCTTCACTGATGCCACATCTTACTAAAATGCTATAAAAAAAAAAAAGCCCACTTCTGCTGTTTTGCAACCTGAAGGTGGTTGTGTGGTCAATGATTCACCACTGCAAACCATCTGAATGTATGTATGCAAGATTAGAACATTTTCACTGAAATGTCTGTCTGTCTAGAATTTACACATTGCAATCAGACTGTTAGACAATAATCCAATTGCAAGTTGCTTTAGAGCTTTGGCTTCTGTGTTTGTGTGTTTAAAAGGAACATTGGAGGTGATTGTGCATTTGTTTTACATGCATTTTGTTTATCTGTGTGAGCAAGTTGTACGAAACTGAAACTCACAGAAATAGAAATTACATCAAGTCTAAATAGACACCAGAGCATTTTTCTCAATGCTTCTTGGCAATGTCCATTGACGAAAACAAACCTAAAGCAATACTTTCTGAAAATCGCTCAGGTTTGCATCCACAGATGAAGATAGAATTTCAATTTTGGCACACTGATACACTGTAGTGATACACTGTATGAGTGTATAGTACACATACTGCACAGTAAAGACGTTTCAACTGTTGCACCCAGTCAAACTGGAAACCGGATAAGTTTGAGTAATATCCAGCAACTTGTTATTTATTTTATTTATTATTTATTTTATTTCAATAATAACTATTGAGCTGAACATTTGCAGACAAATCCTGTGAAGGCAAAAGGATTAAAGGACAAAGGCCATATTGGCCTTAGTATTTGACTGACAAGTGATCTTAGGGGAGTTAAGAACAATGTTGCCAGAATGAAAGAAGCGAGAATCTCACAGACTTTAAATGTCAAAGACACAAACGAAAATGAGGCACAATGACCCCTCGCCCTTCCAATAATAGATATGTAGCATTTTGGAGAGAGCCTCTTTATACATTGATCTCTATAATTTTCTTTCCCCTTGAAGCAGTAACAGCATTCGTCACCTGGGCTGACAGGCTGTCGTTGTCATATTCCCTGGTGTGACAGACGTGTGGATCGGCGCCCAGTGTGTCACTCTCAGTAGGCAGCTGACTACCATTGATCTGCCGCTATTGAGCCACAATTGCGCTAATTAGTGTAGGTTTGAAACATCATCCAAACTGAACAGGAGAGAGAAAGAGAGAGAGAGAGAGAGAGAGAGCTAGAAAGAAGGGTTGCAACAAGATGATTAGCTGTCATGAAATTAGAAGAGATGAAGGAAACTAAAGTTACTTATAACCGATAGTTACTGTAAAACATGCATGTAACTGCATATAAACACAAAATCCATTTCCATGTTCATGCAAACAGATGTGCAGAAACACATGCAAGTCGGCTATGCACTACAATACCACAGTTACACACATACATGCACACACACACACACACTTGTACTTTGGAAGTAAGACAAGTCAGCAAGATTTGAGTAAGTTAAGGAGAGGAGAGAAGGGAGAGCAAAGATGGGAGAGGGCAATTTACTTGTCGTGCTGCTGTCATCCTGCCAAGGCAACTCGGAAATTTGCTTCATCTATATTTAGCAACAAAAGATAGCAAGAACCTAATGCAAACACGGACAGAGCCACATTCACACTCTCTCACACACACACACACACACACACACACACTCCTTCGCAGAGCCGTGATTTGCAGCAGACCCATGATCAAAACAGCATGGTCAGCTGTATCTGTACACACACACACACACAGTGGCTCGATGTTGACAGTTAGGTCTGAAGTGGATGGTGCTCATTAGGTGGGGTTGCAGATTGGTTTCTATTTATAGCCAACAGCAGGCAGCGGGCTCAGCAGTAGCAGCAGCAGCAGCAGCATGGATGTGTTTGAAGTAGCACAGGCCTCCGGTGGGCCATGCTAACGAGATGCACCCAGAGCTGATCGCTCCCCAAGCTGCAGGAGTTCAACTCTGATAGTTAGCATGGTGTGTGTAAGTACGATTGGGGTCAGTTATTTATAGCATAGTTTTATTTGACATGGCTTAGGCTGTAGGATGTGGGGTGGGTCAAGCAGTCTGGCAGTCTGCTACCTTCTTTTCATTCACACAAGTACAGCTACCTCTGAACAGGAAGCACAAGTGTCTCAGACCTTTCAAATATTCTGGAAATTTCCCTCTACAGCTTTATCCTTGAATTTAACTCAAGAAGTCCCTGAGTGACAGCTTCTAAACATCCTGGTGCAGTCATGTGACCCAGTGTCAATTTCCAAAATGGTGGTTAAAACCTGTGAAACAACTAATTAATTTTAAATAGCTTGTTTTTGTTATCAAAAGGTAAGTTTCAAACAACTTAACACTTCTAATACTTACAATGAACCTGTCCTTGACCGTATTTTATGAAAAAGTTGATATGAAACAACTTTGAAAAATACTCCTGTGACATATACTTAACATTTCAGATCTTGGACAGTCGGGGTAATATCTCAAAAATAAGTTCAGAAATGTGTTCCTTCTTAGTCTTTAGTTTTATATCCCCCATCATTTTACTTAAGGGACAAAAGGGTCAGAGCTCTTATGGGTTAAAAAACACGGTGAACATTATTCATAGTTTTCCTCCTGGAGCACCAGTTCGGCTTTATGCCTGCCAGTCACCTCAGCCTCAGGCTAGACGGCACTTTTAAGATTGTCAACTCCTCAAGATGAGTGACAAGTGTTGGGTTAGAAGAGTTGGGACTGGAGCTTGAACTTCAAACTGAAAGAGATGAAGGTGTGACTATCAAAACTCTGAGCTGCTGAGTCAAGGTGAAAAGTTGCACACCAGTTAAACATTGCTTCAGCAGCTAAAGAATACAGGGGAGAAACAAAAATATGAGCATCATAAAAGGGTTGTGAGCATATCAGAATAGAACGTTTATACACAAGTAATGTTGTTGGCATGTGATATACTCAGATATCTTGTTAAAACTAACTAGAAGCAGACTAATAATCCTTCTATGAGAGAAATGTTGAAGCTCAAACACACCCTTTGTCCAGATGACTAGAATTACTTTATTTGTCATTTCTTTTCGCTGCCTCGTCTTCACTTTTCACACTCTTGGCACCAGGGTTTTGACATCCACATTGCAGCCAGTGTTGACACCCAGAGGCGACAAGCCTCTATGGTATTACCTGTTGACAGGAACATCAACTTCATAAACCAGGGAAGAGGTTTTTTTTTTTCAGTTAACAAAAAAAAAAAAGTATACTGAATGGAGGCAAATGCAGACAAGCGCTTGTTAATCTTGTCAAAACTAAGAGAAGAAATGGAAAATGCTTTTATGCCAAGGAGCTTTATATTTTTAAGATTCAAAAAGTGGTACTAAAGAGTTAGATGTCATATTTAATCATTTGCGCTTTCTCTTTGTAAGAATTCTTTTTGTAAGCTTTACTATCACTTGTCATCTTTGTCTGAATATATCCGATCCGAATGAAATAATTACAGAAGACAATATTTATTCCCCCCTGCTTCCATTTTTCACAACCATCATCATGTGTATAGACTTTAGTTACACCAGATACTGACTGTCTGTGTGAATGCATCCATTCACTTGCTCAAGTAGCCACATACACACTTAGCAATGCCGTTGGCTGTTCTGCACTGATGCTAATTAATTTGTTTTGAGAGGGGAAAAGACAATGTTTTATTCTCCAAACTGATATTTCTCCAAATTTGTAGAATTATGTGAAGAGTCCACATACTTGTTTAATCCCTACAGCTATACAGAATATCCATTTTGTACAGTATCTTTTTCATATCATTAAATGTCTCTAAAAAGTATGATAATGACGATAGTTCTGGAGTCTAAAGTTTGAAAAGTGGCCTTATGACAGCTGAAGTCCACAGGCTGAGAACATGTCCAGGGGGTAATAGATAAAATGCAGCATTAACTACATTTTTATTTGACTTTTACTGTAATAAACCGGAATAGTCTCTTGAGGTCTTAACACTCATAGCAAGGCTGTTTAGTGTCCAACAGTAAACGCCGTGGGTGTAGTGGGCAGCTGCCAACTCAGTCAACTGTCCCTGGATCAATGAAAGATGATGAAGTTTGTTGGTCGTGGTGTCATGTTACACTCCTTCTTTTTTCCCTTTTTAAAAAGCACAACAATTTACAACTTAGTCAGATTTATTGCCAGACATTTATTCCTTCGAATCGCTAAAAAACAGTCTACAGCTGCTTGAGCAGCTCTGTAAAGCTGCACTTAGGCACAGTGGGCTTTGAGTTAAAGTCTGATGTCGGCATGCCAACATGCTCACAATGATAATGCTAGAATGCTGATGTTCAGCAGATGTAATGCTCGCTACGACAACGACTACGTCACGCACCGTTATAGATTGAAAGCATTGTGACCCTCGGATCTTCAACATGTCAAAAAACACTAATTAAAATTAAAGTCAGCTGCTGTATTCATATTTGAAACTCTGTATGTCTCAGACAACAATAAGTTTTCTCCCAACTCTTCACAAACTGGTTGGCTGCAATCTGCACCATATTGGAGGGAAAATAGAGAAAAATAGAGCCTGAAATATGGCAGGATCACCAAATTTGTCACAATTTACACTGTGAGGAACATTAATGTCTGTAACAAATTCCATGTCAATCCATCAAATAGTTGTGAAGACATTTCAGTTAAAACCACAAATCAACCACACTCATAGTACCCCTAGAGGAAAATTCAGGGGATGAGCAAAGTCATTAGGACTGATCCTCTGGGAAGCATCAATGTCTGTGGCAAATTTTGTGCAAATCCATTTTGTAGCTGTTAAAATATTTCACAGGATGAACACACCTGCTGGGGGCACTAGAGAAAAGGTTAGGAGGACTGCCAAACGTCATTTTATATTTCCTCAGGTAAAAAAAGGTGACGTCTTCGACACGAATAGGCTATCGGTTCAAACATTACTTCAACATATCACGTATATTCATGATCCTTTAAATGTAAATGTATGTTCTCTGACACATCATAGATTTCTACGCAGTAAAACTAGATGGATAGATCTTTTCATTGCGACTTGACTTGAATATCAAATCCTATGATAGCACACCTGTGGCATCACAAGTGTTAACTGTTAACAGCAGTGTCTCGCTTCAGTGACTCACTTGCACCGAGCACTTGCGCTGAAGTACCTGAGCTTGAGTGCTCTTATTTTTGGACCCATCATGAGATCTGTCAGAGTTTTCTGGGTGATGGGCCATTGTATGCACAGTGCTGTTTTATCAGAGCATTGTTAGTCCGGGTAAAAGACTGAACATGATAGAGTGAAAGCTTTTGTCCCAGTGTCTTATTTTGTTGGCGCCTGGGGTATCTTGACGTCAGTAAGAGCTGGAATCCAGCACGGTAACACTGACGTCTTAATCAGCACGATTCCACGATTTTCTCTCTACACTTGTTTTTCCTTTCCTCACAATGGCTTTTTATTTCTCTTCTCCTCTAGGCTTCCCTTTCAACATCCACATCCATAATGTTCAATATTTAAGTCATCTTTTTAACCCTCTCCCCTGCATTCTCCGCCCACCCAGTCATCTCAGTCATTTTTTATCCTTTCCTGAGGTTCGTCTCCTCCTCAGTCACCACTCTCCCTCTTGACCTAGTTGGTATCAACATAAATCATCCACTGTGTAGAAACTCTAGATCTGATACAGAGCTAGAAACCAGATAAGAGTGTAGAATTTACAAGGTATTAAAGTTTCCCCCTTCTCCTCCTATTGCACTTACCCTCATCTCTCCAGGACTTGTTAATCCCTGCTCTCCCTCCAAGGCTGATAAGAAATAGGATAGGGGGAGTGGATAAGAGAGGATAAGGCTATACACTACACCTTTGCACTGCAATTGCTCACGACATATAGAACAAGTGGATAAGGTTAGACAGTTTTCATGAAGGAAAGAAGAGGAAAGAGTCAAGGTCAGAGAAAAATAAATTCTAAGAATCTGATCTATTTCTTAATTATCTAATAAATTGATTGAAGTTTATGATTTGATATTTCAAATGTTTACATCTTACTTGCAGTTCCATAATTGAACCTACTTTTACACTAAAACAACTGGAATCACAAATCATTACAGAATCTTTTTTTTTTCTTCCACTTATAAGCTTTTAAATTAGATTTCAATGACATTTCAGTTGTTTCCAATGCATATGTTGGCTCAGGTGAGGAGAGGGGTGGAATATAAAGTTGAAAGCTCCAGAGTAAGCTAGTGAGTGCTACTTAATGAGGACATTTTATCAAAACATTGTTCCTAAAGTCAAGAATGAACCTCAACACTGAAATAACAAAAACATATTGAGCTCATTATCATTAGTGTATGCTCGTGTACACTTCTGCTATACAGTGATGTCAGGTGATAATAACAAATTTTATAGCATCCAATGAGCAGGGATTCAGAGCATCTGCACCAAAATAAACACTAGAAAATTGAACAGGAAAAAAACAGACTATTTTTGTTCTGTTTGGAAGGGTCACTTTGCTGTGACTATGAATATCATACATTAGCTCTCTAATTAGCTCCACAAAGCAACTATATACGCATAATATGAAGCCACAAAAAGAAGCAGTGGTCTCTTCCTCGCCTGCATTTTGGATTATCGTCAAATCAAATTTTCAGTTTATTGTCACACTTTCTATACTCACTCTGCACTAGAATTGGTGGAGCACTGACAGTTAGCTCAACCTGTTTGGCTTCCAGCAGCTCTCACTCTGTTCTGCTCTCTGGTGCTGCTGTTGCCAAGAGGGATTGCTGGGTGGTATCAGTGGCTGCCTGAGCCTCGGCCTCAGTTTGTGTTTTTTCAGAGGTTGACTCGTACAAATCCACATGCTGTAAAATGTAAAGCAATTCATGCTGTCCAAAGTTTGTTTGATCTGGGCAGCTGTTTTCCAAAATACATTTCTGAGCTCTACTATCAGATTGAGCTTTGAAGTAGTCATGAAGAGATGGAGAGCAGAATACACAATCTCAGCCAAGAAATCAATATTTAAACCACCATCTCCCTGTACGTCTTCCACTATTCACTGACGTCAACATATGTCCGACAGCAAAAATAAGGAAGGGATGAAGAAGCTCTTTGACCAGCACATGGACGTTTTAAGTTCTGACTAAATTTGGAAGGAAAGTTTTTCTTTTTGAAAGACAAAGGTAAAAACAGGAAGCGATTGGGTGAAATACATGAAAAAAAAAAACACACAAACATGAATGCAACTGTACAGTATCTGTATTTGCTGTCTTAGTCCTCCCTTCTGTCCCCTGCTTTCCATCATTGCCTCTTCCAAGCACTGCCTGCAGACACACGCTGCCCTACTTTAGTACAAGTCATATCCCTGCTCCAGAAACAGCCAGAATGAGCGCCACAGGGCAGAGGGAAGAAAACACAGCTTTTCTGTTGCCTTGCAGCACTGTGTTTAGACAAGGAGTCAGGCAGAAGATCTATTCTGTGTCACCAGTCCTGCTGGAAGGATTTGGGACAGTTTACTGTGTAAATATGCCTCTGGTCTTTGAGTGTTGCCTCACTCTTGTATGTGGAATGTGTTGTCCACTCACAGTTTGTTTGTTTTTAGCTAATTCGAAGAGGTGAAGTTTTTAATCAAGCAAAAATACAAATGTCATATCAAGTCCTGACCATTTTCTGTAGGCTTTTGTTCAGTTACAAAGGCTAAAGTAACACCAGTGTGTGCAGTGTTATATGATAACTGTAATTTAAGCTGCTTCTGACATTGTTTTGATGCAGCATTGTGTTCAGGAGGGAGAGACGAGAGAATTTATGTGAAGGGAAACAAGAATAGAAAGAAAGAAATAATACAAAATAAGGTAAGAAGTACGACTGGAGGACTAACTTCAAGTAATCAGGGGTGGAAAAAGGTGAGATGGGGAAGCAAAAGAAGGAAATAAATCTATTGATGATGATGATGATGATAGGATGATAATACTCTGAGTGTGAACACTGCGGTGTGGGGCGGCTGCCAGTATTCCATGGATTTCCAACTTGCAACCAAACCTTGGCTCAGAGACTACACAATCATTGCCTTGTTTTACAGTTACACTCAAATTATTCACCCCGTATTTGAAATTAGTTGTATTGGCAAAATGTACACATTTACAGTCATTCAGCTGTGTTTAATGAACAACTTGAAATAGTTCAATACAACTAACATTACAGGTGGTTTATCTGGATTCAACATAATATGCCACTTTCAATGACTATTGCAGTCTCAGAATTATTCACTCCCATCAGATACTGGCTCAAGCACACCTGATGCAACTAATTAAAGGCCTCATTAGTTGCATCAGGTGTGCTTGAGACAGAAAACTTTAATAAATACCCGGACTAGCAAGGGGTTTGTTCACAGTGACGTTTGGTTGCATGTCAGAAATATGGGTAAGACAAGAAAATTGTCCAAAAAGTTAAGAGAGGAGATCATTGCCATGCACAAACAAGGAAAAAGACACAAGAAGATAGCAAAGGCACTGAATGTTCCTAGAGATATTGTTGGATAGTAGTTCACAAGTTCAAAGCTGAAGGAATACTGGCTTCACTCCCTCGAGGTAGCAGAGAGAGGAAGCCATCAACAGCTGATTCCTGAGGAGGCAGGTGGCCAAAAACCCTAGAATGACCCTCAAAAGACCTGCAGCAAGACTTGGTGGCAGCAGGCAGTGAGGTTTTAGTTTCTATAGTAAGATGCACACTAAGCGCTGAAGGCCTTCATGCCTTAACTGCAAGACGTACACCACTACTGACCCAAAACACAAGACAAGTTGGCTCCAATATGTCTGAAACCATATAAATAAGCCACAGACGTTTTGGGATTCTGGTCTGTGGAGCAGTGAAACAAAAATGGAACTTTTCGGGTCTCTGGATCAGCAGTATGTCTGGAGGAGGAAGAATGGGGCACACAGTGAAAAGAACACCCTGCCTACAGTGAAACATGGTGGTGGCACAGTGATGAAGGCGGTTGCAGCAGGCAAACCCAAGAATATTAGAGAGCTGGAGGCTATCGCCCATGAGCAATGGGCTAAGATTCCTCAGGAACGCTGTCAGAACCTGGCGTCTGGCTATGCATCATGTTTGCAGCAGGTCACAACAGCAAAATGGTGCTCTACTAAGTACTGAAGATGCTTGTCAAGAAGGGAATGAATCATTTTGAGACTGTAGTAGTCATTAAACAGGCATATTGTGTTGAATTCGGAGAAACCACCTGTAATGTTAGTTGTGTTGAGCTATTTCAATTGTTGTTCATTGAACACAGCTGAAAGTTTGTAAATTTTGCCAAAACACCTAATTTGCAAAGGAGGTTGACTAATTTTGAGTGCAACTGTATAAGTGTCATAAAGTGCCATTGTCTGGAGAGGCTGCTGCTGAAAAGTGCGAGTTTCATTTCATGCACGCACACATAAACACGGCTATCGTTTTCGGGTTGCAGTTTATGAACCTATTGGGGCCTACATAGTTGTATTTCACTCACACTTTCATCGGTCACAAAGTTAATGAACACAGCCCTGGAAGTGGCTGGCAAGCAATCCACAGACAGACAGATGCACTGCCCAGCTAGGTTCGGAGGACAGACACACTAGAGAGGGATACATTGCAAGCTGGCAAATCAACGTAACACTGTTATATAATACTGTTATTTGCTGGCATCAAATGTTTAGAAGAGAAAACACACACAAAAAAGAGTGTCGTTCCCTGCAATTCACTCTCTCTGTATATTTTTTAATCTTTTCATGTCTAAAAGTATAGGCCTCATCTTTTCATCAAAACTGTAAACTTTGACACTCACTTTAACCAAGAGGGGGTGGGACCCTCACTATTTCACAGGGCCCTATGCAACTTTTGTAATGAGCATATAAAGCGGACCTGCACATGAAGAGCAGCCAGTGGCTTTTCAGAATCAAAAAGGAAAAAAGGTTATAAACAAATAAAAGCCAGGGGGAAAGCCAAAGGTTTCCTCCTGTGAGATTATTCTTGCGGGAGAGATGACTAAATGGAAGAGAGAAAGAAGAAATGGAAATAGACAGAGAAAGGAGTTATAAAAAGGAATGCAAAGAAAGGGGGACAAACAGAAGCACTGAAGGTGGCATAAAAAGGCCAATAGAGAAGAGAACGTGGCATCAGTCAGAAATGTCAGTTGCCATTGTGTAAAATACCAAGAGACTAGGAAAGAAAGTGGGATGGACAGAGGGAAAGGAAGGGTGCTGAAGGAAAAGAGAGGAAACAGACTGTGGAGGAGGAAGGGAATTTAAGTGAAAATAGTGTTAGATTGATAGAGAAAAAGGAAATACTGACAATGATATGATGTGAAGTTGAGAGAACGGAGAGGATTGATGGAGGAAAACAGATAAGAAGAGCAAAGTGAGAGACAGAAAAGAGATGAAGGGAGAGGGAAAGGATAAAAGGAAGAAAAGAGGTGGATATAAAAAAAGGTCAGTGAGCAGCTGAGAAACAGATTAAAATGTCAGGGAGGAGAATGTAGAAAGGAGAGAGCACCTCTCTGCAACCCAGAAATTCAAAATCACCTTCAGTCACTTTTTTTTTTTTAGGATGAGAGAGGGTGAGGAAGGGGGAGTAAAGAGGTGGAAGAAAAAAATGAGATGAGGAAAATCAAGCAGCATGGAAGTGAAAAAATAGGAAAGACCATGAAAAAGTGTACGTACAGTACACATGTGTGTTTTCATGAAACAGCCATTTTAAGGCTGTTATAAATCATCGTGGCATCATTACAGTAGATTCTCAGGAGTGCACCAACAACCCAATCAGACCTCCACAGCATCCCTGCAGGCACATTGGCCATAACACACACACACACACACACACACACACACACACACACACACACACACACACACACACACACACAATTACCAATTACACACAATGTTCTTGCAGGGAATAATAACTACAGACAATGTTGCCTAAGCTACTTGAAAAGTCTAGTCGTACGAGCTACCATGGAACTGCAGCAAAGGCAAAAGCAATACAGTCTTTTTAAAATGCAATTTTAAAAAAGAAACGTGTTAAAAAGGAATAGTTTGGATTAAATGGAGTGGGGCCGTGTGAGGTACTTATCCAGAAAAAAAAACAGTGACAGTGTTAGTGAGTGAACGTCGAGCAGCTACAGATACTTCACAAGAGTTGGTGGAGACCAAAAGCTGAGCTAAAATGGACAAAAAGTAGTTGTGGGACTGTGTAGCAAAAAGTTGCTAAGTGAATGTAAATAACATGTTCAAAATACCAAAACAACCATTTTAATTCAATTAAAGAATGAAGTTAAATAAAGAACTTGCTTCTTTGAAGTCATGAAATTGGTTTTGCTTTAAATATTCTCTTCCGTCTCATGTGTTGATCATATTAAATAAGGATATAAACACAGATGGATTGCAAACTCTCTCTGACTCTTAAACTTTTGCTCTTTAGCCTCCACAGCTGCTGCCCACATTTCCTCTTCTTCAGTAAACTAATTGTTGCATCTGTCAGCTTGCATTAACTTCTCACTACACAACTGGCAGATAGAATGACAGGCTGAAAAAAAACAAATGCCCAACTACAACTGCTAGACGTGCCCCCTGCTTTTTCATTTTATTAACTCCGCATTAAATCTTGTTGGGGGGAAAAAAGAGTGTCTTTTGGAAACTTCAACCCAACTTCATAGTATTTATAATTGTAGCAAAGCCTTTAATTGAAACGTACTTCAGTAAAACCCCCTAGTTCATCTTCTTGGTTCAACTGTTTACTGAAGCTTTCTTATTTTAAATGCAAAACAGCAAACAAGATCAACAACCAGTGTGCTTTCAAGATCCCACAGCTTCAATTAACGATCTAATGAGCACATGCTGCATGGGTTACATTTCAACCAATCAGAAGCCAGGGCTGACTGCACTCACCACTGGTCCCAATAAAGCACACTGAAATGAAACCATAGATCTTCTTGTTTTTAGCTAATCTGCTCGTCAGCAGATCTAACACATGGCAAATAATTTGCTATAAATCAAGAAGATATATTATCTGACTACATATAGTCAGATAATTGTTATTATAACTATAAAGGTTTGAGGAAATCAATCATTCATGGAATTCCATAGATTAACATTAAACTGCTCTCTTACTTCCTAAAACTGTGAATTCTCTGTTGGAAGTTTAGTTTTTGAAAATGTTTCAGGTGCTGTTTAAATTAGAATCATTGAAAATATAACTTCGCAGATTATGTGTTGTTGTTTTTTTTTTAGTTTCTTTCTCTCCCTACTCCATCTGTCTTTGCTTGCTCTCCCTCCCCCTCACTCTCTCAAGGGCAGCTACAAACACAGGTAAACACATGTACTGTGAGCCACTACGGGGTTTGACTGCCATGCCGCCTATGCTGGGTATTCTCAGGTGGCACACTGGAATGGATGCAAACATGTTACACTCCAGAGCTTTTCACACTTCTACCACTTTGTCCGAGGTGAGAGAGGGGGAAAAGGGAAAAGTTGAGAAGTGATCGGGGAGGGAAATAACTGAAACAACACAGAGTGAAGGTAAATCTGTTAGACGGTCACACTGACATCTGACAATGTAACAGTACCCCAGTGTCACATTTTCACATGTGGTTGCTATTGGGTGAAAACCTTGTTTCTTCAGAATGTCTTCTGTTCAAGACATATCTCCTGAGACCAGATGATGTTCGGTTAAAATATAACCTTTCATAGTTTTAAAGGTGCTGATTTTATCTGCAGCATTGTATGTACATTTCAGTTAGTTGGTTGACAAACATTTCTTGTCTTTGGTGACCAAAGTTTTCACCCTCAGAGGCTGAAATTTGCCATGGAGGACAAGCCTGAGTGTGCTAAGGTGTGTTTGTGTTCACGTCAATTGGCTAAAAGGGGACATGCCAGTGCCACATGCCACTTAACTTAGCAGAAAGTCGTTTTTCTTTTGGCCAAATATAGTAAGAATAGTAGAATTTCACAAGCGAATGAGTACACAGTAGTTTGCATCACAACAATACACTTTGAATTACTCCAAAAGATTAAAGATTATCTTGATTATCTTGGGTGCAATGTCCAATGTACATCTCTGGGCACCTAAAAACAGACATGAGCAAACATGTGCAGTGTAGAGCCAACAGTTTGCAGGAGTTACTTCCATCCACTCGCCATAGCGAGTAATTTCACTGATTAGTTCCCGTCTTGTACTTGAGGGAGTACTCATCAGTGAAATCACCTGGTGGAGTGAAAACCTGCAGACTAATGGCCTTCCATATCTGCTGTGGTTTACAAACAGTACATGTTGCATTACTTTAAAATCAGTATCCTGCAACCCGTTCTCTTTTTTAGGTGACAGGCGACAGACTTCATTGAAACTGCATTTTTTAAGTTTTACAGATTTTTGCTTTGCTTTGTGCCTTACTAATTAACTTTGAAATATTTTTGTTTGGATTCATTCATTTAATAGTTTTTATCAATGGTGGAATGGTTGCACTCCATATTTATTTGGATGTTTTTTTTTGCCTGCATTTCCACAATGTGGATCAGTCCTGATTGTTAATTGCAGACACCTGATCAGTATAAAGCCCTGCAGCTCAGTAGCCCTCGAGGACTGGCTGGAAGCAGTATGCAACACCTCACATGGGCTTACAAATGTAGCATGAGCCAGGTGGAAAAAGTTCCCAACTCCCTCTTGAATGATATTGTCTAGATTGCCTACATGTTTGATCAGAGAGCACTAGATTCGCTCACTTCTTTCTGTCATCAGTTTACCCGAGAGCTTACTAGTGACAGAGGCCCTCATTAGCAGACACTTGTGCACTGTATACAGGAAAAGACCAAAGTGCTTCCAAACAGCAAAATCATTTATTTTAGCCTCATTAAGCCAAGGTCCAAGCCTGTTATCTCAAATCTGATTATGCACCTATCCCTGCTGACTATTAGAAAGTAAGGTAATCGGGTTGAGTAATAAGATTAAAAATAAAGGGACTTTGTTTTCACAAATGCTTCTATCAAGTCACCAGTGGCGTAAAAATGCTTTGAAAAATGTCCCTTTTTCATCAAGATAAATGAGGTTCTGACACCTTTTTCAACTGGAACATCTGTGCAAAGTCTCCTTTAAGTGCTACATATATATATATCAGAGGAAAATATGACATTTTAATGAATGTAGAGAATATTTCAAAACACACTTGCCTCAGTCTTCAGTATGATGAGAGTTGTATGTAGAGGTACGAATGCCCAAAACTCAATGAATGCAACCTCTGACAGATAACCAGCTGACAAGCTTATTTGAGGCTTCTATGGTTCACTGCAGGTGAAAGATTTAAAGCCTCAAAACCCGAGCGCTCACAGAAGAAGGCAATATCCTGAATAAGGTCTGAGCCACATTTTCTCTCACTCTTGTAGACAAGATTTATTTGAACCCGCTATGAGATTTTAAATGAATTCACCTGAATCTGTCAGTCGGGTTCTGAGCATCGCATTGTGGCTCATCATGATTGACTGTTAGTGGTTTGTTTTGATTTTCTGACAGCGGATCTTGTAAATACAGTGGCCTTCAGCAGTCGACTGTCAATTCTCAGAAATGGATGGCAAGGCTCCTGAAATCAAACAAAGTTTAGGGTGACGGCATCAAAGCCTCGACTTGACACTCCTCGGCCTGCTTTCCACCGCAAGTGTCTGATTTTACTGGCTTACCAGTGATGTTAAATAACCTGGCAATAACCGGTATCTCATGCTACCCAACCTCCGACTGGATGTCGTCACCCTGTTCTTAAGGGGGGAGCCAAGACACCTGTGAAGGAATCCCATTTCAGCTGCAATCTCTTTCTTTTGTTCAATACATAGCCATTTCTATAGATACATGCAACCAATCACTATCCAGTCATGAACTGGCTTGTTAATCTAGAGCTCCTCCTAAAGGCAGGGTGCTTGGTTGAGCTACTAATACATTTATTTTATTGTATTTGCTCTGCTTGCTTGTTTTTTTTTAACTCATTTGATTATGTTTGTACTTGTTCTATTGTGGTGTTTAAATGATGGGTCTTAAAACAATATTCACATGCCTATATGTACCTTTAAGCTGTTTGTGCTTGCAATAATTGTTCCTCCTGTTCACACCATGCTGGCCATTATAATTTTCCTTCCTGGTGTACTTAAAATGGAAGTGATGGGAAACAAAACCTGCAGAACTCGAAAAAGAATAGCTGTATTGATGCAGTTTCAGTGAATGTCATAGAAACTGAGGTGTGTGTGTGTGTGTGTGTGCGCATGTGTGTAAATTAATCTACAAGTGCCTGTGCCTTCCTTTGTTTGTGTGTGTGTCTGTGTGCAGGCAGGCGAGCCCTTGAAGGGTGGCTGAACAGATGGATGCGTGGGTGACTGAATTGTAAATATGGAAAACGACAGAGATACATGGAGATTTAATAGGCTACTGAGATAGATGGATAAACAGATGTTTAGTTCACTGCAGAAATGATAAATGGATGGATGGATGAATGGAGGGACAGGCAGTTTGGATGTGTGATTTGAGTTTGTGTGAAATCTAAAGTGGTGTACTTGTGTGTATGTATGTGAACGTCTGTCGGCCTCGTGAAAAAAAGTATAAATCCACAAAAGGGTATAAAACATCATGCACAATGTCAAGCCCCATAACTTAAGAATATTATCATCCATAGAAACACACTGAAATTAATGTCATCAATACTGGCGTTTTAACTATCCTCTAATAAATAACTTAATTAGAGTAAATTGAGTTAATGGAACTTGACATTTATTGTGTCTGAGCTTATGCCATGAGTTAAAAACTCAAATTTGCCATAAAGCTGATAAAGGGTTTGCTCATAACACTCTGGTTTTGCTGACTGGTCAGTACAGAGCGACCCATCAACAATTGTATGATGCACAAGATTATACAAAGTCATCAACAATGAGCTCATCTGCTAACAAAATCACTACCATACAAGAAGTCCTATCCAGCCTTCTACATTTGTGTGTTCACACAACTAATTTGACAGGTTTTACAAACCTGTTTGAGTTTAGAGTGATCAGGAAAATGTCGTTGGTTGGATCACTGTTGGCTTGTTTCTAAATCTTCTCTCTCAAAGTTCTTGAGCTGTTTTTGGCGGAGGCAGTGGTTAGGGCTGTTGCCTCAAAGAAAGAAGGTTCAAGGTTCAAACCGGTTGCTGAATTATGACCTTTATGTGTGAAGTTTGCATGCTCTTCCCGTGCTTGTGTCAGTTCTTTCTGGGTACTCTGGCTTCCGCCCACAATGCAAAGAGATTGGGATTAGGTTAATTGGTGTCTAAATTCTAAATTGCCCGTAGGCGCGAATGTGAGTGGTTGTCTGTGTCTATATTTTGGCCTTGTGACGGACTGGAAACCAGTTCAGGGTGTACTCCGCCTCTGGCCTAATGTCGGCCGGCTCCAGCCCTGACACTGAAGGATAAGCGGTATAGACAATGGATGGATGGACATTTTTGGCAGCTTCTGACAACTTGCACATGGGAAAAAGTCAGCTATTGAATATATTGCTCCTCTGTAGGAATGAATCAAATTTGTGCCATGCCTGTTCTGAAAATGCTGTCTTTCTAAATGTAGCCACAATTGTAGTAGTACATGGTGGTGTTGTTGTTTTAATTTGAATCCCACATGGAGTCAGATCAGATCACTGTGAATCCAACCACCCGATGGAGCCCATTAGATTTCTGAAAGCAGCATTTCACTAACAAAGACCACACCAACAAAGTTGTCGATTTCGAAAGTTTTATTAAATGATGTGGAAGTTTGGCTGAGTTGAGGTAGGTAGGATGGATGGAGGATTGAGGGATGAAGGGGAGAGGGCAGGAGGATAGGGGAAGGGATTGAATTGGTGGTCTGTTGGATGGAGTAAGTAGAAGGAGCGTGTTGGCTGGCAACATGAAGACTGGAGTGAACCAGGTGTCGAGACTCTGGGTGGGGGAGCCGTCTCTTCTCGTCTTCTAGTGCTTCGAGTACCCAGAGTAAAGTTCAGGAGATATTCGGGATCGGAAAAGGATTTGGCGAAAGTGATGGTGGAACCAGAATCATGTTGCTACTTTACCAATTTCTGAGATAAACAGAGAGTCTTGGGGGGAGGCTTGACTGGCTAGTCTTGAGTTTAGGTAGTCTCGTATGGGTTTATATGGACTGAGCGCAACCGGGGTCGCTGAAAAGCAGGGATGGTGTCAGATGGAGGAGAGGTTAGCTCATCTTCGAAGGGATCGCTGTCTGTTCCATAGTAGCAGTGAGTGATGGCGGTACGAGTTCGTAGCTGGTCATCTGAATACAGACTCAGAGGGGGAAGAAGCAGATATGTGGAGCTTAAATACTTTGCTACGGAAATGAGGAGGGATTGAAGCGTGGTCGTTGTTCCTGAACCTAGTTATAAAACTTAATTTAGTGTAGTGACGACTGGCTACATTCAAATGTTTTTTCTCTTAAGATTATTCAAAATGAATTATAAAACATCTGGCTCAGAAAATCACACTAGAAACTCCCTGTGATATCCCCTATTAACTACTTTTAGATTAATTTGACTCAAAACTACATTATTTACCAATCATGTAGTATCAGCCTGCTTTTATTTTAAAGACTATATGAACACTAAATACAGCTCTTTGTGTGCATCTGGTGATTTCAGAAAATGTCACTGTCACAGCTTCTATTTTGAAAGGAGTAGATGACCATTCACTTCCATGTCCTGCACAGTTTGTTTTTGTGCTCAAAGGTTTCAGACTGCCAAAAACGAATGCGAGCAGCAGTGATCATTACTAGCCTGAGAATCTCTAATGCCATTACAAATGTACTATTTGTCTCACATGCTCAAATAATTTGTTATGATCATGATTACATCCTCCCTCATGCACTCCATTCCTGTTTGCTTTCTCATGTTGACTTGCAGACCAGGTGATGCTGAGAATTTGCTTTTGCTGTCAACACACTTCCATAAGCAGAAACAGACACAGGGAGGGATGGAGAATAATGAATGAAGATGAAATAGCAGAGTTTAGGTGTGCTTTCTGTATAAAAGAATACAAAGATACATGAAAATGTTGGAGCAAAGTTGGCAACAGAGTGAGAAGAATGAAGATCAGAGTCCCACCTCTGAAAATAAATTGAATGTTCAGGATTTACTGTGAAAAACCACCAGCGAGAAGTAACACACCTGGAATCACACAGTAAACTTTTTATTATTATTGTATTTGACTTGTCACTTGCTTGATTTTAATCTGGGAAAATATGTTGAATTCATGACATCCCTGTTATAAGGAATTGGATGCTCTTTTTTTGTCACAACCACGTTGTGTGGGATTCATCTGACAGGATGCTTTTGAGAGGAAAATATTGGCTTCTGGACTTCTAAAACAAACACTGTGATTCAGCATGTGTATTTGCACATGGATTTGTATTTCCAATAATGTGAAATTCTGCACACACAGACTCCCAGCAGCTAATTCACATCTACTTTAATACGCTCGATACAAGGACACACAAGGCCTAATGAATTTCACCCCTTCCTGCCACATCGGACATTTCATGAACATACAGAATTAGAGGGTCACTGAGAGGCTAGATGTCAGAATGGCTGTACCGGCATGCAATCCCAAGCATAAGCACATCTTCAGTTCAGCTATCGCATCCTATTACTCTACTAGGAGAAGGCATTCATTCCAACAGTTCTGCTGTCTGCTTTCAACAGTATTTTTCTGTTAATCTTTTTGGATCCTAGGAGGGCTTGCTGTGAGTTGTTTCATAACTATTGCCTTTCTTTGACACCTTTTTGGACATATACACAGCAGAAAGCTGCCCAGATCTAACGCTGAATTATGGTTTAGCAGAGTGACTTCCTCTATTCCCTCCGGCAGATTTTATGTATCATCTATTTCTGCAACCATCATATTTTAAAACTTCACTGTCAAGATTGAAATTGCTGTATTTTTATTTTATTTATTTTTTTCTTTTGATAACAGATGAGTTGTGCTTTCTTCTATCGCTGGAAGAGGCAATTGACACACACATGCTGCACTACTGTATGATCTTTCAAACCACAGTAAAAAATCATGCCTGCGTGTTCCTTTCAACAGTCAGATTTGTGCTTCTAAAAGTGATGACTGACATCAGCGATAAGCCGGGCTGCATGTGACGGCTGAGAGCTTCGGTATGTGGCCACTGCAGGGAACAGAAGCAGCTGATAGAGGAAGGGATGGTAAGAGAGATTAAATAGATGAGAGCCCACAACAGAAAAAGGATTTGTAGTGTATGTAGTTACACAAATATGCATTGATGCATAAAAAATACAAAAAAAAAGAACATGCATTCCCACAAACCCACAAACTAATTCCTCCATCCAGTCGGTAATTGGCCAGCAGGATGGTGATAGGCACTTGTACTGGAGGAGGTTTTGTTCTGATTAGTTTGATAGCCACATCAAATCAGTTCTCAATTAGTGTGCCAGGCTCCTAAATATGTCTGAAAGCTGGATATGGAAACAAAGAAAAAAAAAAAACAGAAGATGGGGTGGACTTGCCCCTACATAAAGAATTCTGAGATCACTTTTGGCCTCTTATTTTGGCTTGATAAAGTTCCCTTTTACAGCATTGGAGAAAACATTGTTTGAATGACAGCTGTAACCTTGCGCTGCTTTCAGTGAAGAGCCAGATGGCAACTTGTGCAGTCAGGTTCAAGCTAATTATTCTAACTACTCTTTACAGTACATGCCAACATGAAAGAGTCTAATTGGGCAAAATAAGTGAAAACATCTGCGTAGGTGGATTTTGCTTGTAGGGGGTTTTAAAGTTGTGATTCTCTTCAAATCAAACCCTGTTTTTTATAATATGTATAGTTGGCTTTTTTTTTTAACTTGTCACATCATTTTTACATACTTCACATGGGGGGGCACATGAAAGTTTGCATGCATATAATCCAGCATTAGTTTTTTATTTTGTCTCCTATAAATGCTAATGAAAACTAGACATTTCCTACCTGTGGTGCTTCACATAAAAGGCATTCAAATAGAGAATCTCATGGCAGCTTTTATTGTGAGGAAGTCACAATACATCAGTCAATACATCAACAAGTTACAATGAACATTTCACATTCCACTTACCATTAGAAGAATGTATAGTGGTGACCACTGTTTTTTTCCTGAAACACTGATTTAAAAAGGTGAAACGGCCACAGACCAGAGGAGGATCTGGTTCCCTCCCACTGAGCCTGCTGCTGCACCTGTTTTGAATAAGGTTAATTGGTTGATTGATTGGAGCAGGTCGAAACCAGAAAGAGTAGAGCAGGAAATGTAAAAATTCCTGGCTCAGGAGTTTCCTGTTATTAGTCTATACTAAAGGTGTTCTCCGAGCACATCCATTCGTCTTACAAAATGTGGCAATATTTAGTCCAATAAGCAGCAGTGAACAACCATCAATCTATTGTCCTTAACCTATTTATTCAAAGTAATGCATGAGTAAATGCAACCTCCAACACACATATAGTGCCAACAGACCCTAACAAACTCACAATCAAAACTCACAAGAGAAATGTGTGACAATGTTGGAATAACCTGTGATCTATTTTGAGGCTGGCAGAATCATTTTCCAAAATATCTGCTGCCACAGTAGTAAAGACTAAGGATTCACTTGCTGCCACAAAGCTAAGTTTCTTTTTCTCCCCCTGTATTTATTCTTTTTGCAAGCTAAATTCTAAATTGTTTACTCATCGATTTTCAAAGAGAAGATTCGAAAATACCTTCAACGGGTCTTTGTTAAGACCTTAGTCTGCTTCACCTAGAATCAAAAATCATAACTGCACCTTTGGCTGTTGTTGCTGCAAACAAAAGTAAGAACTTAGCCATTTAGATTATTGATATGAAAATGTTTAGCTGTGTCTGGTAAATTGGACAGGAATGGAGAGATGGAAGGTGAGAGTGAAGAATCGAGGAAAAAGTTGTTCTTTATTAGTCCTTCTGTCTTCCTTACGATTTGTCATCCCTTATCTTGGGAAGCCTTAAGTCTACATCTAGCGACACCAACTCTCAACCTCTGTTACCTCAGCTCGTTCATCTTGCACAATAATGAGAAAGGGGAGCACCGTCACGCACCAAGCCCAGATCTCAGTTGGGTAGGGCATCTTCACTTGTCCCTCTTTCTGTTATCTTTCTTACAACAGAACCCATCTCTCTGTTCGTCTGACTCTCTCCCAAGTGTCATGTTCACCTTAATCCAATTTACAGTTTGATAAGATCTGCAGAAGATGAAAGTGATGGCCCAAGTCGGTTTTGGCAATTGCCAAGGAAAGGTTAACCACCCTACCAGCTCTTCTCTATATCAGCCTCTATTAAATCCTTAACTCTTCTTTCTCATCCTTCCTCTTTTTCTGGGAGGCTAAACTTTGCGTTTCCTTCTTTCTTTTGTCAACCTCCTTTATAATATATCTTGTATCACCCTGCTACCCACAGCCTTTTAATAGCTTATTTCTCCCTCATACTGGCCATCATCCTCTTATAGAGTATTACTATAATTTTTCCATCCTTTCATTCTCATTGTCTGTCTCTGAGACTAATCTTTTGCATTTCTTCTGCTTTTCTTTTTCCTCATCAGTCTATTTGACTGTATTCTTTGTGTTTTATAGTGCTTATGTTGTTTTTCTAGTGTTCTTGTTTATTTTTATCTCATGTGAAAACATGTGCGGGTATGACAGTAAAGATCCTTGAATCCTTCTTTGACTGTCCGTTTCGTTCTAGAGCCATCCAATTACTCTCACTTTCTAACAGCCTCTTTTTCTTAGTCTTCTTAGCCCTATCTGTTACACTCTTTCTATCGGTTTTGCTGTGGCAGAGCTGGCCCTGGCTAGTCGAGCATTCAGAAGTCAATCTCAATCTGCTGAAGGCAGGCCACACCCCGGGGGATTTGCAGAAAGGCGACCAGGGTTGGTTCATTTTGGATGAAGCTGTTCATGGCCAGTCTCAGATGTCTTGCAATTGAGAAGAGATTGCAGATAAATGAGAGCACAGCTAAATTTAAGCACAGGGCTCCATCTTGGTGATGATTGAACATTTTGACATGCAAGAAGAGCTCAGACAAGCAGTCTTAGGATTTACATTTTGCATAGACTTGAAGATTTTTTCATAATTCTATGGCTATGAACTATACATTTGGTTATGTGTATGTGTGATGTCCCTGAAAAGTGAAGTGCCTCTGCTGTATTGGCAACCATGGTGATCCAGACACTAAAAAAACAGCCAAGACTGAGAATAGCTACCATCTTCTGTTGTATGGTTTAAAACCAACAGCCTTGGGGATGTTGAGGCTCATGGAAGACATCTTAACCTATGAGCTACAACTGTATTGATTGGTTGACTGACCGAGAAAAATGGCTCTTCAGGACTGAGCCAAGTAGTATTGCACTCTCCACATGCTGAATGCGTTTTCCATACACCTGTAGAGTTAAAGTTAAAATTGCAGTGTTAGTTGTATGTTAGGTTATCAAAATGCACCCAAAAGACACACGTGTGTTTTGTAATTATTGTTTTTTTTTAGATTCAGTTGCACTTTGGCATTGTGAAATAAACAGATCAAACACAAAAATGTACCAGGGATGAAGATGCAGACTGCATCTGAGGCTGCGTGTCATTCGGAAACCTTGGCATTATAACAATGAACAGTTTCACTACTGTACAAAATAAGTTTGTAAATTACATTGACTATTAAAATTCCATAGAACAAAACTCAAACTGAGAGAAAGTTGCTGCAGTGTATGTCTGTTCTCTATCGTCACTCCCTGTCTTTTGTCTTTATTCACTGATGTGGCTAGTTTGTGATTTCGATGCCTGCTAATGAGCGTCATTTGAGCTGCTGTCTGCTTATCGCTCTGAGAATATTCATTACGCCAACATGAATATTCAACACTGTCCTCTATCCTTAGAGCACTTGGATTATTGATAGGCTGCTCATTGGGTTTTCTCTTTCTAGTGTGACAGCTTCATAACAGCCTTACCTGAGCTCCCTGATAGATGAGAAAAACAGCTGAGAGAAACAGAGCGATTGGTTTACAGGAGCAGCACAAAGGTGTGGTGTGTGCAGAGACTGTCCTGAAGTGAAGTTCACAGCTTCTGTTCCCTTTAAGGTATATCCATGAACAACTGACCCTTCCCATGGTTTTGTTTTTATGTATATTAAATGTTGTAATCCACCCAGAACTACAGCTGACAGCTACAGGCTTTAATTTTATTTCTACTTTCGGTTGTGTAATTGTTCCCCCTGAGGAGACATTTTTGCTGCAGTATTTAGCTCACAAGATAAATTATGAATCAGCCAAGTGAAATGCCCTTTACACAGTTTAATGATCCTTTATAAATATAAGAATTACTCTCATTCTCTGTCAGTATGAATGGATTTGGAGTATTGTCCACCTGTTGCCTCAGGCAGTGTCTTTACGTGAGCTATTTGCTCGTACCTTCAGTAGCTGGTCGGCTTTGAAGATTTCATGCTGGCTGGATTAGATTTTAAACCTGTGACTGTTCAATCTATGATTCACTGTCAGAGCTCTGGGGCATATGAGTGGAAATTGTGTGTGCATGCTTATGTGTGTAGCTCATGCCTGTATTTGTGCATATGTGAGATCATGTGTGTTTATGAACACATTTTTTTGTGTTGATGAAAACATAAATAAGAATTTGTCATGCAGACAAAGTCTCATTCTGTTGTACATGCAAGTGGTGAATCACTGCCACAGTAATGATGGTGCTTGATGTGATAGCTTGGCTCTTGTATATAGCAACATCCACATCCAGTAAGATTATTTGTTCACAGCACTGGAAACCAAGAGTACTTCTACAAATTTTAAGCATATATTATGGAAAATACGCGCTCTGGACACATAAACGGCAACACGCATGCATGGAGAAATATAGATTTTTAAGATTTGTTGCAATGGTGTGTGACTATATCTGAGGGAATCTAACATTTTTAGATCACGCATTGCAGGGAGGGGTAGATATAAATGATAGATGCTTTAATCTTCCATCACAGGGTTTACTCTTTTAGATCATCCCCATTTCAAAGTTAAGAGAATTAAGAGAAAATTATCCAGTTTTAAGGATGTTTAATGGTACCCTCCTATACACTAGAGAATAACTCTGTGTATGTGACTTTACTGAGCACGCTCGGCAGTGCAAAAACGTTATGTAATGTATTTGAGGAAGTATTTATTTTGAAGTGTGCGAGGTTTTTGAAAGTGTGAAAGTGTAATATCAACTGTGTAACTGCAAGTAAACTCAAACAGCTGATTTAAAATCTCAAATTAATGATTGTCAGATAGTTTCCAGAACAAATACTCCACATTTTCATGATTGGGGTACTGCTGGATTAAAATAACAAGTTAAAAGGCTTCAGTATGTGAAAAAAAAAATGCAAGAAATTGGCGTAAATTGTAGAAGAATAACATGGGTATAGTTGTTGACATGCTTGTCCCATTGTGCTTCCTACTCAACCCTCAGCTGTGATTTTTAGGAATCAGATGTGCAGTGAAAATCTTCCCCCGGTGCTCTGACATTTGAATGGCTGGTTTAGAAAGCGTAATGCCACCTAAAGCAATCTCCAGCCTCTCAGCTGGTGTGTCCTAGAATACAAACTTACACTCAGCCGTACACACACCTGACCTCTTGGCACAAAAACGGCAAAAATATACACAAGATGTCTCAATGCATAAAACACACACTGACAGATGCAAAACAGACATAAGCAGGCATAAATCATGCACAGACACACACAGTTGTCCTCTGATAATACTGTACCAACCACACATATTCATACATGTGCTAATAAAGCCCTATTCACACCCATCTCATACACAATTATACATGATCTTATTGTACAGAACACAATATCACAGATGCAACCACATGCACACTGTGTATAATTTACCAGTGATCTAAAATTGTATGATTTATTTATCATTCTTTCATTCAATTTAGGCATCACCAGTTCAGAATTACAACCAACATTTCCTGGAGACAAATGGAACCATATTGCAAATATGACCAACACACAATATCCTCGGAAATTGCTCTATTGCTTTAGCAGTTGTTAATGGCTGTCAGACTATGAGCCGTTTAAGAGGAGTGAGGAGTCATCAGTCAATGACGTTATAGAAATAATCAAAGACACGACCAAGTGCATGATCAAATCTAGGTTCACTCCTAGCAGGAAGCAGGAAAAACAATCTTCTAAACCAAAGTAATTTAGGCATGAAGTTATTTTCGAGGAGTCACTTTTGGACTGCTGTCATTGGAGGTCCTTGTCCCTCTCACCAAATGTTTAGGTTAATGTTGACTAAGTTTTCATTTATGCACTGTATGCATCAGTGGACGGCGATGAAAGAGCAAAAAGTTCAACATAAATCATAACAGTGCGCACAAGAAAACAGCTGATCAAAAATAAACTGTTGTGTTCTGCATGGAAGAAAGATAAGATAACTTTTTTTTTGTCTCTGGCTTGGTTGTATCATTTTATGCCAAAACACTGAATGCAACGTTCAGTGTTTTGGCATAAAATGAGAAGCCATTTGTTCGATCGACCATTTCATGTGGAAATTGTTATTTTAAAAATTTTATGGTGATTGAATTTCCTCCTCAGCTTTTCAGAATTACACTTTATGCATGTACAATATTCTTGTAAATGTCAGTTCATGTGTACAGGCAGGAGCTCCCAGAATGCACTGGGATATACACAGGAGCACACACACGATACATACATTTACATATATGGTGGGTTAAACAGGAACACAATCACACACACGCAGGAAAAGAAAAAAACACACTTACAGATGTGCACATCAGCTTGAAATGCTTTCTTAGGCATCATATATGCCTTGACCCCCACCCACACACATACCCCCCCGGGCCTGTCACCATATTCATGATGACCAGTGTAAGTAATGCAAATCAGTGTTGATGGTGCAATTTGCATCTTAGAGATTGATCAGTAGCCTACACACACACACACTTATGCGCATACAGAGAACACACACATATTCATATATCCATTAGTCATCACCAGTATTATACAGAGAAACACACCTTGATATGGTAAATAGACTGGTAAAGCACCTTCCTTGTCTTTTCTTGTGCTATAACACAACAATCCCATTCACACTTTCACACACTGATGGGAGGTTTTCAGTTCTAGCCCTTTAATCAACCATTATCAGTCAAACCCACTTGTTTCTTTTTTTTTCAACATACTTTGAGACTAAATGATGATAATTAGGAATGTCCTGATTAATTTTTTTGTCTCTCATTCTCATCTGAGTTATGTAATATTGAGTATTTGCTAATGATGATGATTTTGATTGAAATATGTTTTCATGATCTTATATAACTGTCTTACTTATCTCAAAGTAGACCTACACTGATGTCAGTGAGGTAATTTGGATATGTTTGATAGCTGAATAGCACTTTGAATGAAATAAAATGCACCACACACCTCAGTGGCTATGTCCTATACTGTTTTTTTTTATATATTTGTGAGGAGTCTGGACCTGATGGCTGGAGCAGATTTGCACATCTTCTCTTCCACAACAGCCTCAAATAGATCAAAGTAGTGAACATGAAGGCAGGTTTCACTCAATATAGCACTGGTGTATGGTCCATATGAGAAATATTATAGAGGGACAGGCTTCTGAATCTAATATTCTACAGGGATTCATACACATTTATTAATCTAAATACTCAAACTCAGACATATGTATACCAGTATTAAATGCACAAATGAATATGAGGATATGAGGATATCCGTTTGCTGTGCATATTAACATGCCACTTTATTTATTAGTGTCTTACATGAATGAACTGGTTTATTTTACTGGGCTACTGAACAGAACAATCCTCTGAGGGAGAGCAGAGATAGAGAAAAGGAAAGTCAGATGTAGAAGACAACAGTTATTAAACCTGACTTCTCTCAGACCACAACAACTATGCATGATTTTGTGCATAAGAAAGTGCGCATTAGTTTAAAAATGACTTTTATTAAATAAAAATTCAGAGCAACGATACCAGAGGAGGCAAAACTAATCTTCGCCTGGGAAAAATATTTCCACACATACTATCCATATTACCCTCTTGCACATACCTTTCACATATCCACCCGCCCACACACAGATAACTAACCAATCAAACATCAAACAGTCAATCAGAAACTCAGAGCCTATAGTTCATCTCCTCCAATTCTCCACACAACCAAGAAGGTCTAGAGGTTATCAGTGAGTTTATAATAAGCATGTTCTCCCCTTAGTCGAGCAGCCAACTGTCCCTGCGTGTCCATGATAGCATCTGTCCATCCCTGGTCTCTATCTATTTTTGATCAATCTTTTAGCTGTTTCTAATGGACAATTAATTAATCCCGAACAAATCCTAATCCAAAACTGTGTTTCTTGGAAAATGAAGACTATTATTAACGGATTTCTCTGTAAGTTTGACAACAGCTGTGTGGCCCCAGAAATGTCTCCTCTGACCTCCTCACCAGGGACAGATGAGGGAGCCAAGAATGGGCAATCCTGCAATTAGGGTGCCCCGGTGGCCTTGGGGGATTTAAGGCACCAATCACGAATTGCAGCATCCGCTTGCATATGGCCGACGGCTTTTGGTTGCATGCTATTTGCTAACTTTCTCTTCTCATTTCCTGTCATCTCTCAACTGTTTGACGAGGCACAAATTGCCATTGCCAAAGAACCAAGTACATTGCGAGTGTGTTAAGGAAGGTGCAGTTACAAATTGTGTTATCAGATTTGAAAGCAGGTATTAGATTATCACTTTTGCTCAATCTTGTTAAGACTCCATTTGTTATTAATTCAGTTTAGTCAGCAGAGTACAATCCATTCATGTACAACCCTCCACTAAAGGATGACTATCTACCTCTCAATGAGTGCCTCACAAAGGAATCACCTGCATATATTAGAGGAAAGGGGCCGAAACCATTAGTCCATTTTTTCCTCCCTACGAAAAATTTTGGTTTGACACCTTACTGCAGCTATGATACAACAGTACAGTTTACAGTTTTTTTTCCCAGCTAAATTAGGCCAGTAGACATGGGAGCCCGTCATCCACTGTCCCTTCTCAACAGTAGGAGTGACATTCATCTGGGAAAATGTTCTCTTGATCACCTTCCCATTGGCCAACCAGAACATGCTCTTCCAAAGCATGGGACAGGCAAAACCTGAAGTTGGTGGCACCCCTCAGCATGTCTCTGGGAATAAGATGTACAGCAGTGGTTCTTCAAAGATTCCCATCCCAGGTTTGATGTGAGATGCATGTGTCACCTGAGTATCAGACTTATGAAGTGGTCCAGTCTGGTCTGCCTCATGTGACTGCAGGAGCAGCTGTTCATTCTTTCCCACATGGTCAGCTTTCCTCAGGAGTAGCTGTACCGTCAAACAGGCCTGGACCTGATTAGAAGTCCATCCAGGATTCTGTCTTTAAGCCTGGTCTACCCTCTGACACTTGATAGGATTTGGTATTCGTTAGTTTATCAATACCAATTCCTCTTACTGAAGCAGAACTTGGATCCATATGAACCTGGCTCCAAATTAGATTTGAGTTGATTTGATTCATACACAAGTGATAGCACTGTAATTCTTCACTCTCACTACCAAGCACCCTCTAATCTCTGTCAGTAATCAAGACATCTCTTTTGCTGTCAGGTCTGTTTTAAATATAATAGGGATGATCAGTAAAAAATAGTTATCAGATGAATACATACATATGACAGGCGCACTGTGAGGGTCTGTGGGGTTTACTGAAGTGGAAGGGATAGCTCTGGTCTGTCATAGTGTGAACATATGTAACCTATAACCCACAAGGCAGAAACTGCAAGGTTGTTCTCTGGAAACACCAACCAAAAAGCATGCTGTCTTAACAATGAACGGGATTTAACTTGGAACCATTTCTTAATACTTATCTTAAGATAAAGGTGAGCTGCTAAGATCCAGTGATGTTGCCCTTTTGGAAACAAACTAAGCCCCTGTCACACATGCTGTGTCTGTGTTCAGGAACATTTCCTGCATGGGGTCATGTCTGAATGGGAGCAGGATTGATTGATTGATATTCAGCAAAAGTTGTACAGTCAATTTCCCACTTTGAAAATCAGTAACATTTCAGGGAAAGTGCTGCCGTAGCTGTGTTGTCAATGAAAGCAGTACATTGCAGGGACAAGCACGTACAGGGTTACATCTGTCTGACTAAAGGCACTTCCACGTGACACGAGCAAACCAATCCCAAGACTCCTCTAATAATCCACCCATCCATCCGTCGTCTATACTGCTTATCCTTCGCCCAGGACTGGTCTCCAGTCAATCACAGTCCACCGATGATATATTTGAATCTGCAACTTGTTTACAATTTCCTTGCCAATGCTTTCAAAGATGATTTGATAATAAACAAACAATACAAGCTCATGAATATAAGAACACTGGCACCGCACAGAAAACAGCTGTGTTCCTCCTCCTGCTCCTCTTTCTCATCCTCCTCCTGCCTCTTCTTCTTCTTCTTCTTTGTCATGATTACTGGCAGTGGGCAAACAAGATTAGAGGTGCTGCACACTACAGCTAAACTAAGCTACACTTGATGGTGTACCCACCACAGAATAGCATAAACAAACCATGTCGTAGAATGTAGTCAATTAAGTTCTTCTCTAACAAATATTTGTACCAAGTTTAGTTCACAACCTTTCATTCCTCTCCCACCCCATCTGAGAGTGCTCTGCAGACTAACAAGTTGCCTCCCCACTCTCTGTTGCCCCACTGACAAGTCTTCAGTCTTTCTCCAGTTTTGCATTGGCAGATGAGTCTTTTTTCTTACGCACCCAGACTATCAATTAAACCCTGAAGGAAGGGAGAAGGAGAAGAAGAGTGTAAGGAAAGTGTACATATTATTACCCGCTTAAGTCTGTGAGAAAAGGTAATGTAAGAGAGCTGCACTTTACTGTATTTGTGTAACAGACAAACAGGGAGAGAATAGATTGAGCTAAGTGATGGATACAGAGGTGTATAAGGCAGAAGACCAACAAACAACAATGTAAAACACTTCAGAAACAATAGAAAGTCAAGAAAGAAGGGTAACGGTTGCTTGAAAGCAAAACTGCTCAACTCTTGATGGTCCAATGGGAGGAGAGATGAGGGGAGAAGAGGTAGAAGATATCTTGACATTAAAGCAAAGAGAAGAAAGCTTTCAGGAGGAGCTGTGGAGAAAAGAGAACAATGTAGAGAGAGGAGGAGGAACAGTAGAACAGAGGAGTTGTCACGAATCACGGGGCTGAGAAAGTGAGGGAAGATGCTTTCATGGAAGCTGTCGAGGGATGAAGGGAAAAAAAAAAGAAGAGAAGAGAAGGCATTGTGAATCACAGGGTCAAGATGAGAGGAGAGAGGGAGGTGCTAGAGAAGTGAATAAAGTATGAGCGAGGAGCGGTAGAGTCGAGGCAGAGATAATAGGAGTGGCTTTTTTGGAACCTTTGAGGGAATCAAAGAAAGAGAGGAGGAGAAGAAGTCATGAATTGTGAAACTAAGATGCAGATGGAGGGTAATTAGGGAAGGTGTAGAGGGATGAGAGAAAGGCAAAAAGGAGGAGAAGACATCTTCAGGCCAAGATGAAGGATGAAGAGAACTGAAAAGGAGGAGGAGGATTGAATCTTGAGGCCAAGATGAAGAACACTGAGGCGTTTATGAAAAAATACAAAAGAGACAGAAAGAGGAGAGAAAAACAGAGATGACCTAAAATGAACTAAAACCACTGGAGTTATATAATATATATTACAAACAAGACTCTCCTAAAGGAACTACAATCCTGTTTAGTTAACCACTTAGCTTCATTAGTTAATTAACTTCACACACGGCCTTCATCCAGTTTTTTGAGGATTCATCTTGAGGAAGCTTGACAAAAGATTTAAGATGTATTTGTTTACCATGTCATTCTGGCGTCCTCAAACGATGTATTGTGATGATTTTTGCCCTCATCAGGTCAAAAGTCATTCAGTATTTTGGCTTATGAGCAAACACACAACTAATGAAGTTCCCATCAGCTGTGTTTTGACAGTTTTCCAAATAGAAATAACACAAAGTCTGCTTGTCTGCCTCGCTCTGTACCTTTTCTCTCCTGCAGTCATTTTCCCATTTAAATCTGCTGGCATGATAAAAATAGGCTCTGTAATGCTGAAAAGGTTTACAATCACTAAAACAACAGAGCATGCAGATTTTCTTCGCCTCAGCTGCCAATAAGCATAGCCTGTAGTCAGATGTGACCTGTGTCTTATCATCACATTGGAGGTCTTGACTTCTGCAGTGCAGTGACGCTTAATTTGGTTTCCTATGCACACCCCACCTGAAACATGGATACACAATCTCCTGCAACCTTGATGTTATGAATCTGTGGGTCAAAGATTGTCCACTTTTACACTATTTACCTAACCACCTTCTGGGCACCCATACCCTTTTGCAGTAACGCAGCAAAATACACTGCAGCATGCGCAGTGCTCTGTAAGTCTATTTCCTAATGTAAAGTTAATTCCTAATACATGCTTAAAGAATGAAAAAAACAGAAAATCTATTGTTTGAAGAGTTTGCAAGGGTGGTCATAGAGTGGAGTGGTGCTTGAAGTTTACAGAAACTCACAGCAAAATAATTAGGAGTCACAGGATTTAAGTGCACAATGTCTGAAAGGATCTTCAAAGCAGATGGGCACAACCAGGGTTTGGCAAAGGATGACAAGAAATCATTTGAATGAGTTTTTAATAGACACCCACTACATCTAGTATTTGTCATTTTTAAACAATGGTTTGCACAGTAGACATTCTTCCTGTTTTAATCAGAGGAACATACATTTCTTATGAGGCCAAACAGGCAACTCGGACACTGATGGTTACGTTTTTAACGATAATAAGTCACACAAATGAAGACATTTGTGCACACAGTATCATATATGATATTCCCAAACCGATTCCATCACATTGCTTTCTTTCTCCTACATGGATGTGACCATCTGGGATCTGGGTGCACAATGTTTCAAAACTCGAATAGGAATAAAACTATTTTTCATGGTGCAGCTATATTTGTAACAGCTGCTTGCAAGAAGAGAGACAATCAGAGATCAGTCAGTTTGTCACAAAGTATAAAGCTTTTGTCAAATCACATCTGTTTCTGCAGCAAAGACCATGATCTGATTTATTTTTTCACCACAAAAAAGGACTCAGAAAGAAAATACACTTTTAAAGCATTTTTTTGTGAAAGAGAAAGTATCCCCAAAATCCTCACTGAACATGGCCCAACTCTGAATAGGGAACCAAAATAAATATTTCAAAGAAGACCTTCAAATGTGTGTGTATGCTGGAGGACAGTCACCTTCAAACACTTGATGCACATTTGACAGTGGGGATGTACAATTTCATTTAAACACACATGCTGTTGGACTTCTTCAGTCACATTTTCATTAACTGAGACAGTCCAGCATCCTGTTTGTGTTGTTGAAGATGGGAATCTGACAGAAAACTGTGTCCAAATAGAAGCTGCCAATGTCCCCAACATGCCAAACATATGCGAAGAAGCACAAGATCTCACGGCACACCTTCTGCCTGACGCACTCCACTCACTCTCAGGCTGATTTTGCTGCTGGTCTTTTTACTTTTTTGTTCAGGTCATGTGTGCAGACATTCATTTTTCGATTTGTCTCTCTTCATATCTGCTTACTTATTGCCCTTTGTTTCTTGTTCACATAAATGCATGTGCATGCATACACACTTTTCTTGCTCATTTTGTCTTCATTCTCTTCCCAGTAAAGCTGCATAATCATATGAGATCAAAGCCTGGATTGCAGTATGCTGCATTAATAATATTTTCAGGCTTACACATCTCCTATGTCCTGTCACTCATTTATTTCCTTCTTATTGATACCTATTTTCTTTTATTAAATTCATTATTTATCCTAGAATTCAGCTGAGCACTGACTCATTTTTACCTAAATTTCTCTTGTATTCAATTAGAAGCTGTGAGGTGCAATCACCTCGGCCCAGGTGGTGCATTTTGAACAGGGACTGTTGAGTAAAGGTCCAGTTTTGAGTGCAAAAGACCCTGCCTGCAGTACAACAAAAATAGGCTCCTGTTGTGTCCGTTTCTAGACCTGTAAAACTGCAGGTGCGAGGCGTGATCTTGTCTTTCTCTTGTTAGTGATGGCTCATGGCTTTTTGTGAAATCAAGTTATAGAGCAACTTATAGAACATGTGGTAAACAATTGCTGAGCAAAGAACCTGTATAAGACAAAGTACACTGATCACATGGAATAATATTACTGAAAGAATTATTAAATAAATAATACAAAAAGAGTCTTAAAACCACATTTAAGAAAAGGCCTTAAAGGAAGTTAAAAGAGATATGTTAATGGATAATGGGGGAAAAACATTATGTACTTTAGCCACCTTGGTGTGGTCTGTCTGGCCCTCAGTGGTGCAGTCCCAGGTCACAAAGGCCAATAAGAGGGAGATACTGTAGAGTCTCTCCTGTTGGCACCAGTGAGGCGTCTTCTAGTAGAGCTGCCAGGAAGACACAACTGATTAACTTCATAAAGAGAGTTATAAAATTCAAGACAGAGAGAGATAAAAGCATGTAAAACTGTACCAAGATCCCTAATGAGAGAAGATTTTAAATTCTGCTATGAACCCACAATAGCAATAGCCACAACTGTGTCATTTTATAGCTGAATCAAAGATGACATTTTGGTATGTGTAACAGATGGAGACTGATGGAAACTTCTCTCATTTCGTTGAACATCTTTTTAGACATTCAGTATTTAAAATCTTCAAGGCAATCAAAGCAGCCCTAAAACATCAGGCATCACCCAGACTCAAAGGAAGAGTCTTGTTTTCTTATAGATAGAACAAGGCAGGAGTGCATACACACACACACACACACATATATATATATAAATATATGTGTATGAGCGAGAGAGAATAAAATGAAGCCAATATATCGAAAACCCCCACTCCCACTATAAAGCCTCCCTCTCTATCTCTTCCACTAATTCATCTCAGACAGATGTAGTCTTGTGAGGAATGATATGTTTGCATTTGTCGCTGCCTCACGTTTAGCAGGACAAGACAAAATACCTCAGTCTGTTTAAATGCAATTATGGTGACTGATGACTCTCCAACATGCACCCCATCGTGTCTCAGCGTGTATCACTGTCTCCCAGTTTATCTACACGTGCCTCTCTCTCTCTCCTTTCTGTGCTTGTGTGTGTACGAAGGAATCGAAGTGAATATCTAGCTGTGCGTGTACCTGCTGATTTGATTGTATGTGCCCACTTCTTCCCGATGATTTTGATCTGTCGTTGTGCGACAGACCAACGCCATCACTTCGATTTCCTCTGTCCCTGGACAACTTGATTTGTGACACTTTGTGAGAGAATGATCAGTCCTATGGTGCAATCATCTGCTGCAAAAGTGATGATTTTGCTGACAGACTGAGGCCGGTGTCAGAATGCTCTACTTACTTGTACACAGTATGTTATTAGATGACAATAGCGCAAACAGTCATGGATATTTTGTGTCGCCTTTCCTTTCTACAATGCTTCCGAAAATTTGACAGATATTTTCAAGTAAATCTATGTATGTAAATGTATTTTAAATGACTCTAATAGTAGTAGAATAGTAATGTCATAGCTTGAGGTATAAAACAGCTTTTCAGAACAATAGTAAACAAGTATACATTAAGTGATAATATATGAATATACAAATACACAAAAGCAATATATACAGTACATTAAGGTGTATCAGAGGAGGAGAAGCGAGGTTATGATGTCTCATATGTGCATATTGTGCAAATACACCCAGTGCAATTAGATAAATACAGAATACAAATATTCATAGTGTGCAGCACAGTATCAAAGAACAATATGCAATATGTGCAAAGCACAGGGAATGGAGGACATAAAGAAACTGTGTTGGATGACATATTCTCAGTGTGTGTACTGGGGTGTAAGTGGCTGATATGAAGTGAAAACATAGTTTGTTTTAAGCATTTAAACAAATTACCAATGTATCATTTTGAGGACAGTCTCTTTATAACTTTTTTATAAGTGGTTAAGTGGCTGACAATTTTTTATTCATTTTGGCGATCTGGCCCTTTTGCATTGGCAGCCATCAACTTTTCAGCATATGTCAACACCAAACGGTGCAGAAATTCAATATACTCATAAATAAACTACTCCTGAGCCAGACACTGGGCCCTGAGCTGGGCCCAGTTGCCAGCGAAGAAGAGGATGGCACTTACACTGGACAGCTTCCATGTGTGAATATGTACATATGTGCGACCATTCCTTCCTTCTGGTATCACTGCCAAAAAAACAAAACCACAAAAACAAAACAAAGAAAATAGCTAGAAGCAGTTCATAATGGAGTTATTGAATGTAACAGTGTTATATTTCCATGTCCTTTCCTCCCTGGATTGAACAGGATTGGGGTTTGCAGGAAAATCTATTTTTCTTTCAACTTCCCTGATTAATAAAGGTTAAAAACTGCTGTCTACCATCATCCTCTACGTCCTCATCCTTATCTCTCCTTTCCATGTAAAGGTCAACCTCGAAAAGGAGATTCAAATCCCAGTTGGATTAACCTGTAGGAATGATTGAGAGGAGGAATTAATACTGTGGAATTAATTAACGCTTCAATCCCTCCTCTATTCTTCTGTTTCTCTCGTCTGTGATCCCTTTTCTGTCTTTCTCACTCTTTCTCTGACTCTCCTTTCCTCATTCTATTTCTTACTCTCTCTGCCTCCCTCATGGGCAAGGAAGTGCTGCTCCCATAGAGGGCTGTTATTTCAACATACCTGCCGAGTAGAGCTGGAGGGGCGAGCTTCTGCATGGGCTCTAAAAGTAATTAAGACACAGAGGTATAGCAGACGTGTACACGCACACACTCAAGGGCACGTATTGTACTCGCATGAGCAAAGACAGTCACATAATGGTAATCATTCTGTACATTTGGATTTAATGCTTTCACTACCACAATGGAGAATCTGATTAGTTGCATACTTACATACATACAGTATAAAAATCAAAAGACAGGCCTCCGAATGGTTCGATAGGACTCGAACCTTCACTGTTCATAGAAAAAATTGAGGTTTATTTGGCGAAACCAGGGCATTGTTTCTGAAAAGATAAATTCCTGTTGGATTTGTTGAATGTCAGTTTCTGTGAGCAGCATAAACAAATTCCATTTGGACTGGAGGCAGAAATCAGAGACAGATAAGTCAGGACTTATTACAGTATCAGACTGCATGATATTTTTATCTCCGGAGATGCTCACTGTGTCAGATCATCACGGCCATAAATTCTTGCTGTGACTCCTCCGAGTCGTGGCAGACTACATGTTGCACGATGAAGTTGATCTTGGTTCACATACATCAGAAAGACAAGGGCAGCCCTTTGACAGTAAACAGGAAAGACCAGCCAACATTTGCCTTTTGAAAAATATTATGAAACCCATTTTGTCCTCACAAAGATAGAAGTAAAAGAGCTCAAAAAGACATTGTACAGTGGGATGAAATGGGCTCTGCCTGCAGTATGTTCTCTCACTCATACAAAGTCATTGAGAAGAATGGCCTTGGGCATGCCTCTGGGTTAACTTTATGAGAACACAACTAAGCATAGCTGAGCCTCATCCAGAGAAACAGCGGGAAACATCAGACTAAAATGGACTCTCACTGGGGGCCATGGTAATCTAACAAGCCCAAACAACATCAGTGTTTCGGATTAAGAGTGAGCGAGGAGCCGTAGAAACTGCAGCCTAGCACAAGCTGGAGCTTTTCCTCAAGAGCCAGATCAGATATTCTTTACTCATGTGAAAAGTAAAAAGACAGCTTCAATGACCCCCTGCTCTCGTTTCTCGTACTGTATGTATATAACTTTCCGTGCTGAACATTCATGCCTGCCTCTGGGGGCTGCTGAAAGTTGCTCTAGGAAATTCAGGAAATAGATGGATTAGGGAATAGATGTAAATGAGGCAGGTTAAGTTTGAGTGGGTAAGTCAATTAAGTAAATTGGACATCATTGCAAAATTGGTGGTTTAATTGTCCATCCAAGGGCTTAACGTGTAAATTCATTGGGATTATTTCGTTTCTGCAGAAACTAATTGCACAGATTCCACAGCAACATTTGTAGACCATCCACAGTAGCCTTAGCACTGACTAAACTGTAGTGTAATGTGTCTTAAATATCTTGGAAAGTGCAAAATAGAAGAAGAAGAATTAACACAATATGTTTTGAGTCCTCACCACTACGGTGGGTAGACTTGTTGCAATGCCTTTAATTCAATTTAATCTTTAACAGTTAACACAAGTGGTTGCATATAGAACTGAACCTAAAAGTCCACTGTCTGTAATGCTGTATTGTCCTGTGGAGCTCCACAGTTTATATTCGCAAAACCCAGCTAGCTTCAGCAAGTGGCTGAAAGCACTCAGCATCTCAAAACTTCATCTCTGGTCTGCTCTCCCTGTGGGAGTTTGTGTGGTAGACAGCAACAGATGTTACATAAACTCGAAACAAAAGTTGAGGGAATTCACATGTACAGGAAAGTACTAGAGGAAGAGAGTCGGGATATGTTGAGCTGAGATGGAGGAGAGAGTGGGTCAGAGAGAGAGGAAATGAAAGAGAAGCAGGAATAAAATTGATTAAAGTTTCTATTGTATTGGTTGTAAACGACATTTTCTCTCTGTGGTAATTAAATCCAGTATTAGAATGAAATAACAAAGACACAATGGTTTAAAATAAAATGAACCTGCAATATTATTGCTTAGTGCAGTTACTGTTTACTTTTTGTAGATGCCAAATCTGTTCTTTACTGTTAATTGTACAAAGAATTGATTTTTTCTTGCTTTCAAAAAAAGGAAAACACATTTTCTACTTTCCATTTGTGAGCAATGACTGATGACCATCCATTGCCAAAAGTTAGTTATTATTCTTGAGTCTCAAAATATACTGAGCATTCAAACTAAGGAAAAGAACAACATGTTATTGCAAAAGAAAAAGAGAGCTGGGGGACAATGCAAACAAGGGGGGAGGGAGAAAACCTGGATAAACATTTAGTGAAAGAAAAAATAACGTAATGCATATACAGAGAGAGCAACAAAAAGACATTAACCTGACAAGACACGGAAGGAGCTTGACTGTTTGCATAGGATCTGAAAGAACAGTGTAGCAGCTTCATAAGAGGGTTGAAAGGAAAATGGCAAAGAGAAGTGAGCGAGAAAAATGGATTTGAAGGAACAGTGCTGCAGCTTTGAAGGTAAAGCAGGACGGCTGGCTGGTGGGCAGGCTGGGATGCATAGATAGTGCTAATAGGCATAATTCTTAGCTCCGCTTCCACTGGTACCTGGCAGGATGACCGACTAGCCAACTGACTGGCTGGTTGGCGGATTGACCTGCTGTCTGGCTGGCTGGCTAAGAATTTGATTGGCTGGCTGTAGGCCCTGCTGACTGAAGGACTGGACTGGTTGGCTGACAAACTGAGAAACTGGCTCTCTGTCTGTCTGACTGACTGGAGGACTGATGACGGATAACCTGGATGAATGGCTAGGGTATGTTGGATTTCTGAATCATTGGGTGACACTTGACTGGTTCACTGGCAAAACTGGACAATCTGTTTGGTGTCATGTTCCTTAGCACTCCCTTCTATCTGTACTGTTTCTGTTTCTGACTCCTGTCTATCTGTCTTTTGTTCTTTCTCACTCAGTGGAAAGCGTCATGACCTGGTGTCCAGCGTACCTTGTTACTGTCCTTTCCTCAACTCTTGCTGTTCAGGATTTAAGTGAACACCACCACAACACCCACAGACCAAGTTTACTCATGAGGCTACTGTATTGACTTCTATTCTTTTCTATAGTTATATTAACCATAACAGCTACATTTTTACTCCCAACCATTACCCTAACTTTAATCTAAGCCAATTCCAAGTGTAAAACCACATCTATATAGTTCTTAATACTCAATTAAATGGTTAATGTTTTGATGAGAGTCCATACATTGTGACCCTTGTCCAATTTTCCCCTTACAATTGCAGTTGCAGAAGCATTAGGTGTTATTTAGCACTCACAATAACACCTTTAAAGTAAATGCTGCAATTCCACATTACATTTAATCAATATGGTGATTTTTGTGTATTTTTCTGCTTTTAGTTCATCTTAGACTCACTTGGGAAACTTAATATAGTCATCCCTATTTTCTGTTAGATTGTGCTGTCAATCAGGCCCCCACAATAGCTGTGTCATGAATGGAACGAGTGGATAGAGTTCTGTTAGTATGAATAAGAAAAGGAAGGTGGCAATGAGGAAGCAAGTGAACAAATCAAACTACAGTATATATCTCTACAAAGGTTTGCACGTCATTAGAATGTAGATGGCAGTCAGTCCTCTGTTTCAGTTCCCTATACTTTGCTAATATTAGCTGAAATCATTCACCCTTGGGCTGAAAATGGAGAATCCAATTACAGTATTTGAATGCAAAAAAATGTGTGATTCTTTAATCATTTGAAAGGTAACTGTGACTCATAAATTCCTATCCGTTCTAGCTGAAAGCGAAATTAAATGCGAGTTTTAAGATACAGAAGATGGCTGGTATGTTAAAAGGTATTTCTGGCATGCATTTCCTGTTATTCCTAACGTTGTGGGAACAGTCAAAAAGGGCAGACACTGGAGCCAGTGCAGCCATTCAGTGATGAATCAGTGAACTGTTGCTGTACCAGTAATCTGCCTAATATCTGCCTTGTAATGCCTAATGCATCCCTGGTAATGTCAATGTATGTATGTGCACCATTTTGGTCCAAAACTTGTAGGATCGTCAAATTTTTGTACAGAAATTCATGCTTCCAAACAATGAATCCCATTGATTACCTCACTTTTCCTTTAGTGTCATCATGAGATTGGAATTTATAGCTTCACCAGATGTTGGCACTAGATAAAACGTTGAAAAACGAATGGCATTTCCCATCAGTCTCAGCCTTGATAATTACCTGCCAACATGTTAAAGTAAGATGGTAGATGGTGGTAACAACAAGGCGTCTGCTTAGCATCAGCATGTTAGTACTGTCACTGTGCTGTTAATGCATGTTAGCATTAAGCTCAAAGCACTGCTTTGCCAAAGTACAGGCTCACAGACAGCTGGCGTGGCTGTAGCTGTCCGGTTAAAGAGCACGCATCCTCGGGTTAATTTACTGAGATCAGTAAAATGTTCCACAAAACATCAAAAAGCTAATAATAGAAGCACTATTGTTCTGCTTCAGTGCAACTGAATAGACTGTTATATATTTTGGCAATTAGTGGGACTTACAGTTTACTATATAGTTTGATGTTTGAACTTTCTTTTCATGTTGAAGAGAGAAGAAGAAACTTTGATGCTAGCCACTCATTGGAGTGATGTTTTCGCACCGACTCGCTTTCCAACACCGACATGTCAATCATAAACAGTGCCTTTGAGGTTTTTGATATTATTTTCTGAAGATGATATTGTGGTTTTTGTGCAAGTGGATATGTATGTTCCACCACAGAGGTCATTAACAATTGACAATATAAAGCTTTTAATGTTGTATCAGTTGTTGATCGAATGTGGAAAAAGACATATAGTCATAAAACATTGCATGTCATTACTTTCCACACCACTCTAAGATCTGTAAAATCCTATGTCACCCTATGATGCTCTAATTAGGACAACATATATGCAATACACACTAATTTGTGTCAGGGGTTCGCAGCCCCTCCTGGTCTTACTCTGGGAACTTTCCATTTGCTTCAGTGACCTGACATCATTAGTGTTGTTTGTCAGATGCAAAGCTTTAATTAAAGCCCAGCTATCAGGGACAACAATTAAACACAAAGAGAGTCTGGTTTGGAGAAGAAAGGGTGGGGGAAAATAGGGCTGTCTCTTCCTCTGGCTTCTTGTCAAAATAAAACCAATGGCAAGAAAGTGATAAAAGCAGCGACGAAAGGATGTGATAGCACACAAAAGGTGTCAGGTTGTGTTTTGGCGATGAAGCATATTCATTTGTGTTTCTAGTTGAAAGGCAGCAGAGATAAGCAGGCTTAAAACAATGCAAGCATAAAAAGAAAAGGAGGAGATGGAAGTAGACAGACGGATAAAAAGAAATACAGATACAGACAGAGATGGAGAGAGAGAGACAGGAGACTGACCTGACCCAGATGATGAGATAGACTAGAGTAGTGCAGTGAGGATCATTACAGCATTATAAATAAAAAATAATGTGCTGATCTTAGTTGCTGTGACTGGACTCGGCAGTAAACAACTAGCTTTCAAATACGTTTTGAGTGATTCGTCTTTCATGTTTGTGGAACACAGTAAATACCATGTCAGGCTAGCAGTCATGTCGTATTGGATATGCTGTAAAAGTTCTCCTGACAAGGAAAAACATCCCAACGCTATTCACAAGCAAGCCAGTATTATTATATGGTCTCCAAAATCTTAAATTGCAGAAGTGTGCCTGATACCCTTATTAAAACAAGGATTGTATCACTACATTATGACACCAGGGCTGTCTTCAAAGAGTGAGAAGAGAAGGAGTTCAGAAACAGGATACAGTGGGTGTCTGTATCAGTGTGAGTGTGATTATAATCAATGTCCAAATTGTTGTTTGATAAATAATTCAGTTTGCTTGCTTCTTTTCATCACAATGTGCTCTAAAGTAATGCCCACATTCACACACATGCTCTACTTTTGCAGTTAAATCTGTGGAAGGACTGCTGAGGCTTCAAAGCTGAATTGCATAACAAATGATTGATTAACAATTTTTCATGATTATCTGGGAAAGAAAAGATGTTACTTTAGGTGTTGTTCTACGGTGCTGAAGTTGTAACTTGCTTTCTTGTGGCTGTTTTATTTTACACAGATGTAAGGATGACAACTGTGCTGGGTCAAAGGCAAAATTGAAGGCCTGTGGTGGAGGAATTGAATTGTCAATATCAATTTCATGGAACAATTTGAAGAGAGGACTGAGAGCTGCTCGGGGTGTGGTGGAACAGAAATGAGAAGTGACTGGGAGGCTAACTGAGGTGCAATTCTGGGCAAAGGAGGAGGAGGAAGAGGTAGTGGAGGACAGGCTATTAGTGATGGGCCAGTTTAACAGAACCACCCAAAGTTGGCTTCCATTACTCCTGAGTAGATTGGGTTACACATTGGTTCATTTTCTTCGCAGCAGGTTATATTTTCTTCGTCTGTACTGAGGGGAATTTATTAGACAGAGAGAGGTGGAGAGAGAGAAAATGACTCACTTGTTTTTACTATCAATTTCCTGTCATTCATGTCGTGGCTAGATAACTTTTCCCTGGGAGGGAATCAAAACTTTGGGAACAAATTAAAAGAGTCAGAGCTGTGGTGATGAGATACATAATATTTTATGCTGGATTAGAGCCTAATCCATGGTTAATCCCCCGAGAAAGGTAAATAGCTAAATGTCAGCTACTATCCTGTTAAAACATGCAAATTACAACAACCCTCCTCTGTTTTCCACTTAGCCCATCTTCCTGTTTTCATCCCTATATAACTGCAGCTATTACATTTTTATTGTTTCATTATGTGCCTCAAAGTTGAAATAATAGAACTGCAGCTGCAAACTGACGAACCTTGTAAACAATGACAAAAACACCAAAGAAGGACACGATTGCTTTCGTTGTCTTGGCAATTTCCATTCCTATTGGTGCATCATATGGTAATGTCTGAACGGAAGAGCTGCAATTTGTTATCATATGAAACTGTTATTTTCATGATCATGAATAATTACAGAACATGAAAAGCCTTGTTTCATTTTAAAAGTCAAAATATATTTCTCGGGGCTTTATTAAGACTTAATGAAATAATCATGGCAGTTAAAGGATTTATTATTGCGGTGCATTACCTCGAAGGGATTGGGTAGCATGGGTATTAGATTCATATACCTGTTTTTTTCTCACTGCTTTTAGAAATGAGACCTAAACTCAATTAATTCAAAATCATCTGGGTATATGTGAACTGCATTACAATTTTCTGCCTACTCTTAATCATTTTGTCATTATCACTATTAATGGTAATATTCTCCCCTTTCTCCCACCCCCCCCTCCCTTCCCCTCATCTGCCTCTCCTCCCCCCTCTTTCTCTCTCTCTCTGTCATATAGGCTTTCTGCCTTTCTCTGAGAGGTACTATTCCCTCATCTGTCTTGTCAAGACGTACGTTTGTCAGGGGCCATGAGTAGCTGCTGGGGTGACAGTCTCCAAAACCCTTTGACGTGGAACACCTAAAATGGGGACAGAACTTGCTGCCATGCTGCAAGCTCAGCTCTAATCACCGTGAAGACGCCCTTCTGTTCACCTTTCTCTCTACTTAGATTTGGCCTGCTTGCCTCTGACCTGCACCCTTCCTGATTGCAACTGCTGCTCGCTGCCTTCCCTTCAACTCCCGTCTTTCCGTCCCTTCAACTGAGGCGACCTAAAACATTTATAATTCAAACCATGGCCAGAAGACTCCGATTGTCCTCCTTGTCTCCGTCCCTGTTTCTCTCCTTCCTGCTCCCTGCACTGTTGCTCGTCCACCTGCCTGGCATGGTGAAAGGGGACTGCTGGCTGATAGAGGGGGATAAAGGCTACGTTTGGCTGGCTATCTGCAGTCAGAACCAGCCGCCATACGAGACCATCCCCCAGCACATCAACAGCACGGTCAGTATGAACTTATCTATTAGTATACTTTTTATACCACCACAGCCACCTCTATTAAACTGCATGCCTTCATGCACTCTGAGCAGTAATGGTGTCAGCTAAAGAGCACATGTCACTGATTGTGACATAGACTTTTGCAAAGCTGCAAGTGGATCAAATCTTGTTCAGTCAGTATAATGATTGTGGCTTATTGTGATACTCTGATTGTTGTGATTAATATTGTTAATACAGTAAACATAATGTAATTCAATAGGTTTTAGATTCTAAAAATTAATTTTGCATATTCATCGGCAAATATAGTAGTAAATTAATGTGTCTAATGATAGTGACAATAGCAGCAACAATTGCTAAATTGTAATGTGTCTGTGATATTATCAAAGCAAATTATGGCTAAACAGGTTAAGTTGAAACAGGTTTTTGAAATTGTTAGCCACCTAACTACGATTGCCTGGCACAGCTAACTGTATATAAAGTTGTGCAGCATCCCTGGATGAAACTCAGGGCCACACTTTACCCTCCAAATGGCGTCTTGTTCTTGAAGTTAGGTCTTGCTCTAACTTTGTGTTATGGCAAAAACTATTCTAGACACTATTCTAGATACACCTACCATATAATTCCAACATGGTTAAACAAGTTGATTTAGCTTTGTGGTCATTAATTTATGTAGTGGCTTGCTGTTCTCTACATTTTGAATTACAAATGCCAAATAGTATGTGTAACCATCTGCAGTTTGCTAAGTAAATTAGTCAAACTGAAATACTTTAAGATACAATAATTTATGAAAGCACCCAGTGGTAATGTGCAACTACATTTAATTCCTAGCATCAACATTTATCTCTGCTGGAGACCTCAGGAGAAATGCTAAGCTGCTTGCAAACAGTCTGCATGTAAATAAAGACAACTTTTAATTAATTGTATGGTTTAATTACTCAGACAGCAAACTTCTGTGCTTGAAAGTGCAATACGCCCTTAGCAACAATTTTTTTTTTTTTTTTTTTTTTGTGATTGTTGAAAGGTACGATGCATCACCTGAAAGTCATCTGCTGTCTTGTCTCCCCTAGGTTCATGACCTGAGGCTGAATGAGAACAAACTTAAGGCTGTGCTCTTTTCCTCCATGTTTCGCTTCACAAACCTTACTGACCTTAATCTTACCAAGAACGAGATCAGCTACATCGAGGATGGGGCGTTTGCTGGACAGGCCAACTTACAGGTCTGCAGCTAAGAACAGAAATGTTTTTTTTTCATTGTTTGTTTGTATTTAATTTAAGTTTCTCCCATTTACATATCCTTACTTGTATAGAAAGATAAGAAAGGGCAAGGGATTTAACAAATTATCCCTAATTCCCTTCAGAAGAGCCCCTACCACTTAACATTTCACTATGTCACAATACCCACATATTGTTGGGCTAAATGAAACAAACACAAAATAATCTTCTTAAACTTTGCTCATGCATCGGGGAAAATAAACTGACTAACTGAATGAGTGTATAAGTTGTGTGTGTTCTCTAATTTGTATGTCATTTTTTATTACACAATGCAGTACAATATTTTGAACAACTTGAACTAAGAATATTTTCTGAAATGATCAAGCCAAAAACTCAACCTTTTCTTAAATGACTGTTGAAAACTTTCCAAACTTGCACAGTTATTGAAATGAAACTGACTGATTAGTGTGTATCTCACTGAAGTATATTGATAAAATAGCACATGTACCAAATCATTAACAATTAGTTTTGTCATGTCATGTTTTGATCAAAAATTTCAAGGGGCTCCTCTCCTTTTCTGTCTCAGGTTCTCCAGTTGGGCTACAACAAGATCACCAACCTGACTGAGGGCATGTTGAGAGGTCTGGGTAGAATGCAGTGCCTCTTCTTGCAACACAACCTCATTGAGGTCATAGCCAACAATGCCTTCTGGGAGTGCCCCAGCCTCAGCAGTCTGGATTTATCTTCCAATAAGTTGGCCCGATTTGACCCGTCTACCTTCACTGGTCTCAACAGACTGATGGTGTGTGAACTTGCAGGAAACCCATTCCACTGTGGTTGTGATCTCTACAGCTTTCTCACCTGGTTGGAGGCGTTTAACAATGTCACCCATACCTATGACCGCCTCCAGTGTGAAACTCCTTTAGAAATGACTGGTTATCCACTTCTGAGCCCAGTGCCCGGGCATGGAAGAAATGCCCATTACATTCTTTATTCCATGTGCGGCAGCCGTGAGACCGTCCAACCACCAGAACAAGATGGCTCAGGGATGGGTTTCGATAACCCAGACCAGGGTCTGTACCACCAGCCAACCATATCGTCGACTGCGGACCACACCTATAGCCATCAGATTTCTATGAAGCTTCAAATTGTCTCCCTCTACTCCGCCTCTCTAATAGTGCAGATTCCACGACCATATAGTAAGATGTACATCCTCTCCCGGCACAACCACACTTTAGCTACAGACATCATGCCCCTTAAAAACAAGAAGGAGACAGTCAATGTGGACAAGCTGAAACCACACACAAACTACACCTTTTGTGTGGCTTCTGTAAGCAAATCTCAGCGCTACAACCACACCTGTCTGTCCTTTACCACACGAGCTGTGGGAACAGACGACCAGCGAACCAATCCATCTACAACTACCCACTACATCATGACCATTTTGGGATGTCTTTTTGGCATGGTCATTGTACTTGGATTTGTCTATTACTGTCTCAGACGTCGGCGCATTCAGGAGGAAAAGCAAAAAGCTATAAGCGTGAAGAAAACCATTCTGGAGATGAGGTACAAGATAATTAAATTCCTAAAAGCCACATTGGAACCCTTTGTTATGACAATGAACTGTTAAAGAGCCACTACACAAATAGTAACTGCATGTGGGACTACTTTATGTGTGCCTTCGGTATGATCTCTTAATAACAATTTATGCTGTGGACATTTGTTTATTAGCCATTGAATTCCTAACAAGACACAATTATTCTAATTACAAACAATAACACAATTTTCCAACAATACACTTTATTGAGACTTTGGGTCTATTGAGACTATATTTATTTTTTATTTGAGGTTTAATTAAAACAGCGAGGATTCCAGCATCAATGTCATCACTGACAGGACCTAATAGAACAAATTAACTAAACAAAATTTTGTAATGATGCTGTTTAGGATAATATAATATGATATTGAAAATGAAAATTGTATATTAGAGCAAACTATATTTGCTCTAAAGAAAATCTGTCATTCTTCAGGTATGGCCCAGAGGCAGCTGCAGCAGTGGCCAATGACCCAGGTGCCATGCAGCGTCTCCAGGAACAGGCTCATCACCAGCATCACCATTCAGGAGGAGCAGGAGGGAAGTTGCCCCCATCTGCCTCCTCTAGCACAGGCATGCTCCATGGCTCAGCCAACACTAGTTCTTCTCGTCTCTCTACCTTGCCACAGGTGGAAAAAATGGCCACTGCCTTCTCTGAAGCAATGGGTGGCAAGGGCAACTATATGGATGTGAGGACGGCAGGAGTGGCAGTGGAAGGCAGGGAGGGAGTGGTGGCAACTGGAGGAGCAGGGCTAGGAGGGGAAGTAGTTGTGGATATACGAGGTGGGGCTGAGAATGGGACAGAGGTTGGGGAGGATTCGGATGATGATGGCCATGGCTCGGCATCAGAGATCTCCACCATTGCCAAGGAAGTGGACAAGGTCAATCAGATCATCAACAACTGCATTGATGCCCTGAAGCTGGATGCCTCTACTAATGTTGTGACCACAGCTGACAATGCTGTGTCCTCCTCCCAGCCTCCAACTTGCATCGTATCCCTCCCCCGCAACCTCCTTCCCCTCTCGCCAGGCCACCTTGGAGATCAGATTATGGCCTCATCCCCAAAGGTGCATCCAAAGTCTCATCCCCAACCTCACCCCCAGCCTCATCCTCAGCCACATCCTCAGCCTCATCCTCAGATACATCAGCAGCCACATCCACCTTCTATGGCCCCAGTCCCCCTTGTCATGCCCTTGTCTGAGCGGCCGGGCATAAGCGGTGGGGGATTCCTCTCTCCTCCGTACCGTGACCCACCCCCAGCCAACGCAGTGCGGCCCCTTCAGAGGCAGTTGAGTGCTGACACTGCTGTCGTGAAGAACCGCTGTGGTGCCCCTGCTGGGGGATCTGTCAAGAGCACCAGGGTGTTCAGTGTGGATATCCCTGAGCAGCGCAATGATCCTCCCAAGTACCCATCAGAAAAAGGTAGCCCTGGCAGTTGTGGTGGAGGGAGTGGAAGTGGAGGAGGTGGGGGTTGTAACGGGAACGGAATGGGAAACCTAAATGGTGGTGGGGTGAGTGTGAATGGGGGTGGGATGGGGTGTAATAATGGGGGTGGAGGTGGAGGCGGGGTGGTCGGCCCTGGACAGCAGCAGCACCACTTGGAGGTTCAGCCAGACTACCACAGCTCTGAGCACCGCCACTCCTTTCCTGCGCTCTACTATGAGGGTGGCAACGACTCGCCCTCACCGGCCCAAAAGGCCTCATTCCTCAAGCCACTGGGTCGTACCAAGAGGGATGCCACAGCTACCTACTCCCAGCTCTCGCCTTCTCGTCACCACAACTACAACTCTGGCTATTCCTCCAGTCCAGAGTATTCATCTGAGAGCACACTGCGGATCTGGGAGCGATTCCGGCCTTACAAGAAAAGTCCCAGAGAGGAGGCATCCTATATAGCTGCAGGCCACGCCCTGCGTAAGAAGGTGCAGTTTGCGAAGGACGAGGACCTTCATGATATTTTGGACTACTGGAAGGGGGTTTCTGCCCAGCAGAAACTGTGAGCTGAAGAAACAAAGTGAAATGCTGTAAAGAAGAGTGCGAGGTTGGATGCCAACAGCAGACCAATAAAGGGGACAGACATTAATGTGGGAAGACAGATAATGATGTTTCCTCTGAGGTGCCCAGTGACATAATCATTCTCCTGCTGGATCCAGGTTTAAGAGGTATTCTCTTTAGGTAATTTTTTTTTCATTGACATTTTAACAGATTGTTTCTGAGGTTGGCTGTTTTTACCACAATATGGAGTGATAATTAACAAGAATCAAGCTGTTCATCAGACTACCTCATACTAGGCACTTTGGTCCTTGCAGGCTTCCATAGACTCACTAATGAGCAAAGCAAAGGTGGTGACAACCAAGTATCTTCTACCTCATTACTGGCACACTGTAGCTCAGCTATCGCACTAGAAGCAGCCCCATTCATGACTTAAGCCCCATCCCTCTTTTCTCTAATCCCATCAAACCACCATTCACAAAACAATCATTCCATGCACCGCCAACACCTGCTCTCCTATAAAAGCATCATTTAGGGGGATAATGAGGAAGCAGGATGAGGAATTAGGTGCGTTTGTTTTAGAGTAGCATGAATCTCGCTCTTTGAGGGAGGACATTAAGTGATACTTATCAGGCTAATTGTTCTTCCTGGCAATTAGCCAGTGTAAGAATAGGTCAGGGAGGCTGTGTGTTGAGCATGCTTATCGATTCGAAACACCTAACTACATATGTTCAACGGTGTGCAGGCATGTTTGTGCATGCTGGTATACGTCATTGTATGTGGGTGGGAGAATGGGGTTGGGCTGGGGCTGAGTCGTCCATTATTCTCAGTCTCCACCATGGTATTAAAGTGGATAGCTTAGTGGAGATACTTTGCATATAGATACCAACCCAGTTGGGGAATTTGTGTGTGTATGTGTGCGTGTGTGCGTATATTAAGATGAGTGCTTGGCCCAGCCTGCCTGGTTATCTAGATATCATGAATTAAACGCTTTCAAGACCTGCAGGCATTTTTGTCTCCTAGCCCCGTTTCTTATTTACAGGTGTAGCATATTTCTTTTGATAAGAGAACCTATGAGGTAGGAAATTTACATTTCAATAGTGGGACTGATGCAGGAATTACTTTAAGGTGGGTTATGCAGGTTGGCAAGACAGCTGTTAGCTATATTAAAGAACATGGTAATCACATTGAGGAATGCAGGGAGATTGAGAGCAGGTGAGAGGTGTGCTGCATCTCATTTTGAACATGCTAGTGTTAAGGATACGTTAAAGGATTCATGTCAACTCAAGGCGAGGCTGCATAGAAACTTAAAATAAAATGGATATCAAGTAGTGTGAAGTTCCTAAGGACATACTCTGCCTCAGACTGGATGAGTCTCCACTGAGTCTACATGACCCTGCTCTGCTCTGGCTAGGGGCTTGCAACGGACCAAAGTGCCTTTGGGAGGTAGAATTTCACAAAATTCAATTTCTATATATCATATTTGCTTTTCATTTCCGATATGATTTATATAGAATAATGTAGTCCCAACGAGCAACAAAGTAACTCCTTTGGTTTCATTTGGTTTATTTTTATTGAGGGTTTGAAGTTATGTGCACTACAATAATCTTTTCAAACAAATAGGAGCAAGGCTTGGTATTGTTACAGACCAAATGAGGTATTTTGATGTGAGACAGATGTTTTATCACTTCATTAAAGCACAGACAATTCTGAGATTCAAGAGGGACAAATACTGATTATTCTGGCCACACAATGACACATCCATATAGATTATCTTTATGCTCTCCCTCTGCATCAACATCCACGCTGTCAAAATATTAATTTCAGTTGGCCATCTTTGTTTATTTTTCTGCTCACACTTCCTACCACTGGTATCCTGACCTCTTTCTCTACTGTGATTCGTCTCAATTAAAAAGGTATAAATTCTGTTTTAAAATGTCTAATTGATTAATTCCCCTCCATGTTTTTTTCCCCTGACCGCCACCTCTGTCCAACTTAATGGGGTAAATTAATGAGTAATTTGCGGAGGTTGATGTTGTACCATCGTCTGAGGTCAGAAGGGCGTGCTGATATTATTAACTCTGCCAGACTGGGAGCCTGATTGAAATTAATGATGGCTGTCTTTGTCTGTCTATCTTCTTTTATGTCCCTGCCTCCGTCATCAGATGTTTACCGTGTTACACCTCTCTCTGTTGCCTCTAACTCTTGCAGACAGAAAGGGCCCACAGAGAAGGAGTATGAAAAACTAAGGTCAGATTTATGCTTCACCAGAACTGTGCAGGTTATGAGCAGCCCACGGTGAGCTAGCCTGGGATCTAACTTCCTGGGCATTATTCTTTCTGTTTTGAGTCTGATCGGTCAGGAAGGACTATTCTGTCAGGCCTGGAAGTTATACATTCCTATTTTGTTTTTCACTGAGTTAACCCCGGTGTCATCAGTTTGACAGGGCTTGAATTCCCCCACTGTTGGAGGTGTGAGGTTGATGGTGAGAGCGGACAGTGGCATTTACTCTTTGACCTGTAAAGATCTATGTCTACAGAATGGGCTCTATTCAAAAGGTCAGCCAGGAGATGAATCTGTTGTGAAGTAACAGAAGAATATGTCCGTGTGCATTAAGATCATGCCTTATTAGAGTGTACTGTTTCAGTAAATAGTCTACTTCTTGAGTAGAAAGTAGTTCCAGCAAAACTTCAGAGTAAGGCCTGCCACCATTTGTAACCACAAAAAATTGGAATATTTCAGTGTTATGACAAATACAATTCCCTCAACATCCATTGTATTGGTGTAGTGGCAGAAATCTCAAAAATGTGGGCAAAACAAAGAAAACCATCTGCTAGAGACTTCGATGGGTAAATGAGAAAATATATTTGTAATTTGGGTGAACCAACCCAATTACGCTGTAAAGATCTACCCACTGCTTTTCATATTCCATTGTGTTTCATATTGAGTAATGACTTTCCCTTTGACCTCTCTATGTCATTTGTGGCAGCCAATCCAATAGACCCAGTAGCATTCACAATGGGATGTCAAATGTGCATCATTACTCTGCTATCAGATCAATACAACTTAATTTGGGCGGGTGGGACCAAATAAAAAACACAGAGTAAATTCCCCTGGGCACTCAGTTGGACAGTCTCCATTTTTATAAAGGGCCCAGTTTTCTATTTTAGCCTATTGTTCAAATTCCATTGGCAGCTCCCCTATGTGTTAGGTCCAAGGAATCACCAATCAATTAGTTTTAGATTAGTACTACAGGCTATGCGGTGGTGGAAGCTTTTTAAAAATAATGGCTTCATTTGGAAGTATGGGGAAAATCGAGCTACCTCCATATACCCTCAAGGCCTTACCCTCGATGTAAGGAATAACATTAGCTCAGTTATTCATAAGCACAGTGTGTCCGATTGTCATAATTTACACTGAAGATCATTAATCATTTCTGTCCAGTGTTCTGAGTTGAACTTTCATGGTTTTATTTAAAGCTACATATTTAGTTCTCGTCTTCCCTGTTTCTACAAAGCACATATTACTACAATAATATTTTCCAGTTTTAACATACATTCCATCTACAGTGGCCAAGCCTTGCTCCTCTTCTTCAATTAGTAAATTTTCTGTCTTTCTTTTAGTATGTATTCATGTACAAAAGTTATTTTCACTTCACAGCATGGCTTTTGATCTCCCTCCGTTACAATGACAAATTTCAAAAGAATGATCAAATGATGGGTGTCTGATTCCAGTCCTTAGGGGCCAGAATCCACAAGTCGAGACTGACGGATGTACAGATACAGTACCGTAGGGACTGCCTGTTTTTAATTGGCAAGGATAGAGAGAAAACACACAATGATGAATCAATTTGAAGGAATCGCGGACAGTCTTAGACTTGCACAAGAAAAAATAGCAGGGAACAATTGAGATGGCGCTTCGTGTGGCAATCTCAGAGGAGTACAGTCAAACCCCCTCTCTCCAGAGCTGTGAATACCAGAGATCCATTCGAATTGGTAATCAGGCATGGTGTCTGCTCTGAACAAAATAATAAAACCTTGAACTTCCAAGTTGAGTCACAGAGAGTCTCTGTGTCAAGAAATTTGAGTCAAGGTCAAGAGTATGGTCTTTGTGATTAAAAGGTACTTTGGGAAGAACAGCTCCGGTGAGTAGGTTTCATGTTTTTTTTATTAATTTAAGAACTAAAGGGATAGTTTCTATATGGCTTGAACTAATTCATGGGGATTTTAAACTGTTCTAGACAATAATCCTCATTGCCTCCAGGACACATTGCTACACAGGTTTGGTATCTCTTATCAGTTTTGAAGTTGGAGTTTATTGGAAGACACAAATCAATAGTCCCTTCGGAGTTGTAGATGTTCTCAATATGAACCTCTAGCAGGGAAACGCTACACGTGCAATGCTTCCATGGGGATGGCAGTGAGGTCTCTCTGCCCCTGTTTAATAAAACTTTTTTGAATCCATACAATAAGGTCTGTGGTGAGAACATGTTTTAGTGTTGTAAACATTGAAACATTGTACAGATAGAAGCCGGAGTAAACCCAGAAGCATTCTTCTTCCTGTCCCCTAATGCCCCTTTTCTCCTTCGCCATTAACAAGTTAATGGAACATAAGATCCAGTGCTTTGAATATAACTTTTGGTCACATCTCCTGGAGTTTAATATCACTTTAGAAAATGGGAGTCTTGGGACGGAAGTTAAGCGATAAAGGGAATTCAAGTAAGGGTCCCTGGAATTCAATCTCCAACTTTCCCCAAGTACATTGATCCCCCCTTACAGACCTGTGTATTCTGCTAAACAGAATAATATATTTATGTTGTATACATGTAAAATATAATACCTTTTTACATCAGATACATTTCAGAAGCTGCAGTTTGGTGCAATTTGAAGATAAGTATTTTTGTGCTATAGTGTGACAGGGTGGGACAGTCCTGCTTTCCACTACTGGGCTAAAAGAGGCTAGCCAGGACTTAATTCACAGTTCATTACAACTATTTCATGCAAAACCTTATCTTACAGTCTGCTTCTCAGCTATCAGCATTTCTGTAACATAATCCATATAGTTTATTTCTTTTCAACACAATAACAGAAATGGTAGAAACAAAACAGCCCCCTGAGTTTATAGTGGTGTGGCAATGCCATGCTTGTATGCATTTATGCATGTGTGCAGAGCTGGTGTACTGTGGAGGTACTGTATCTTTCTGTGTCACTGTCATGAATCTTGATAGGCAGAGCCAAAAGTCCAGGAGGCTTCTTTGCATTGTTTTGAAAGCCTTCACCTCAAGCTGTATAGAAATGCTGCCTTCTTGGACTGGCAGACACTGGCATAACCTAGATCCTTTGATTGACAGAGGTTGCTGGAGGCAATACGCAAACTTGAATAAAATACGACTTGAAAGGCTCAGTTCAGAACACAAAAATCCTCCCTTCAAGAAGTAATATTTTGTCAGACTGAGTGAAGTTCAACTAAAGCTCAACGAACAAAGAGATTTCGGCCGAGGTGCTTAAATATAATGAAATATTATGATCTGAAATATACAAACTCAATGACACTAGCTTGGCTAGTTTGAGAACCAAACTAACCATATAAGCTCCTAACCTGGCCTGTCATTCTGTTAGCATTAATGTTATGGTCATGAATGAAACAATAGTCATTGTCTACCTCTGCCAAGGAGTATATGTTTTCAGCTCTTTTTATTTCAGTATCTGACTGTCAAAAACGTATCGATAGATTAAAGTGACATTTGGAGGAAGATTAGATTGTGGCAATGAACATGTGGTTACTTTTTGGCAAAGATTCAGGACTTTTTAAATTATTTCTTAAAACTTCTTTTTAAATATTCTTATTTTGTAATGAGTTTTTCACGAGATTTACAGATTCTAATGAAACAGTTTATTTCTTGTTTTCTATTACTAACAATGCAGATTTTAAGTATTTCACAGCCTTGGCAGAGTTATGAACTCAATGAGTATTTTCTAGTCTGTAATTTAAATTAAAGACAACACAAAACTGCTCTGAAACTCTGTTACACTTTGGCTCTGCCAAAATTTCTTTCTTTTTGTTCCTTCAGATATGCTCTGCCCCTGAGTGATATACCGATCTGAAAGCTACACATGGAATTCAACCCTTAATCCCGTATCCTCTAAGACCAGCTAAATTGACCTTGGCCCTGGCTAGTTTTACTGGCTCTAAAGAGGAAGCAGGACTGTGGTTTAACTGCAAACAATGCTGTCTGTCTGCTGTTGAAGTTGAAGTCGTTAATTTGTTGATTCATTTGCGGGTTGACTTGATCCGTTGATCATTTGACACAGCGTCAACTGAATGAGAGACTGATCGAGGGAGTTCCCTTGTGAATCCAACACACAACAAAAGTGGAGAAGTTTCTACCGGTGGCCAACTGTGACAAACACACACTCACACACAACCGCACACACACAGACACTAATGTAGAGAATCAATGAATATACTGTACGTGTTTGAATAGATTAGAGTTACACTATATGGACATGAAATGTGAGAACACATGCAACATATATTATATAACATACATAACACACAGATAAAAACACACACACACACACACACACAAACACACATATGCAGATTAACACCTATACACACACACAAAACATACCATATTCACACTTTGCCCACACAAAATATGGACTGAATATTTTTATCCAAGTTTACAGACACAAATGGTCTTAAAAAGTGCCAAACTGGCAGTTTTACTGTATGTGCAGTGGAACCAAACATCTGTAGAAATGAACTTAGTGTCTTTACAGGCCTGAGAGCCAAAGTGTGTTTCTTTTGTTTGTCCTTGTTGTTCTATATTTACTTCTCTGTATTATTTATCTATTCCTTTTCTCAACTGTTTCTATTTCTAATGTTATAGTTCTCTGTTCTGGTATCTGTTCTAATCTGTTATCATTGTGTATAATGGAATGAAACTGCTTATTGTGAATGTCACATTCGGAGTTCCATGGATCCTTCTGATCTGTCTGACTTTATTAGTGACATGTGTTCAATTACATATTACAATTTCCCCACAGCCGAAGAAGCCCTTTGCCTTGCAGACACCTTATATGATAAGATACAAAGATTAACAGAGAGCACAATTTTTAATCAACTTGAACCATATTTATATGTGAATATTTAAGATTAGATTCAGCTTTTGGTCATTCATAGCTTTTACGTCTTTGTAGATAGTAGATTTTGAGATATTTTTGGTATTCAGCTTTGTAAATACAGGCACATCCATCTACACACACACCCTGAGAGCTGTGTTGAGGAGCTGATAATATGCCTGTCACCACTGGCCTTTTCAAGGATCTTGTTTTTCAGACCCTCTTAAGGGGAGGCAGAGAAAAAACAGCAGGGATGTTTGAGTGTGTCCTTTTTAAGATAGAACTGGTAGAAATTAGTATTATCCTGTGCTTGTGTGTGTGTGTGTGTGTGTGTGTGTGTGTGTGTGTGTGTGTGTGTTCTGTCTGTACTTCTCAGTGCTTCTGTACTTTACTGTGTGTGTGTGTGACAGTATGCAAGTGTGTACACACATCTTATCAGCTTTCACATAACCTGTTGTGTCTGACAGTTCAGCTCTGCATGAGTGCATCCTCAACATGAGACCGGGTAGCATTCATAATGGTGTGAGTAAGAGTGTGTGTGTGTGTGTGTGTGTGTGTGTGTGAGAATGTGTGCTTGAGGGATTTTGTTATGAATGTCCAGTCTGTCGAGGGAGAGATGGCTGAGGCTGGGTATCTGAGGCATTTTCAATTAATCTGCCTTTCAGCCTACTCACTAGCTTGCTGTCACTCTCTCTCTCTTTCTCACACACACACAAACACACTCTCTCGCTCTGTCACACAAACATAAATTGTAATTGCATGCTGCCCATTTCATGCACACTTCAGTTGCACATAAACGCTCAGAATACAAACAATCAGCCAAACACATGGATTTCACGTCTCACACAAGTACTGATTGTAATAACACACTGTCATGCCTGCAAACTCACTGTTCACCACCACAATGTCTCTCATACTACAATTCAATGCTTATTCAAGCATACACCATACTAAACTCACATCGCTGACATCTAGTCATCCTCCTGGTTGACTGATTTCCTTTTCTTCCTTTTCTGCAAAGCTTCCACTCTTGACCCTCCTAATCAACAGGGAGTTGCCTGATTAGCATTAACGTAGCGGGTTAGCTTTCACTCTGACAACAACTCCTGCCCTATGGACGAGACGGGGACAAAATAATCCCAAACGTACCTTGGTTAAGTAAAAGGGAGACTTTTAATTTTGTCTTTTAAGCCCTGGTGTTGCAGCTAGTCTGTTAACTGACTCCGGGTTCGGTGACTCAACAGAAAAAGAGGTGGAGAGGAGAGAAAGAGACGGAGAATACAGACAGCAATTAAAAAGAGAAAAAAGTGACAGTCTCCTTCAAAATATGGTGACACAAAAGAAAAAAAGTAGGCAAGGGAGATGGTTTAGAGAAGCTTATCTAGTGGCTCTGACACAAGTCCACAAAGTAAACTGCAGGACTTCAGGAACCGTGTGATGAGATGCTCATCTTAATCTCCTACCATTAAATCCCTGTGTGTGTGTGAATGACCTTGACACACAGTACTGCAGGAGAGGCATGATTGTAGATAGTCTGCAGGTTGGCTGGGAGCTGACTGTCAAACGCGTCCTTGAGCAAGGCATTAAAGCCTAAAACATTTCTGATGCACCGACATGCAGCTCCCAGATGTGCGTTCACTTATCATGAAAACATACATGTAAAGTATACGACTTTTTAAGGCTCTCAGACTCTTAAGAAAGGGTACTGTCATTTCTGAAGACAACTGGGCAGTGTAGTTTTAATCAAAAGTTATTATTTTAGCAGTGGATTAGTACGCTATTACTCTATTGAATATTCAATGCAGGAGGATGGTGTATGTAGGATCTAAGCTACAGAGGAATTAGGTATATCAGTCTTTAGAGTTGTTAGAACAAACGGGTAATTGTTTTGGTTTCTTCATTGAAATGGATGATGATAAGAAAAAATGAACAACACAGTCTGAAATAGAAGCTGGTTATATAAACGGGGTTGGGGGTGATTAAAAAACACACAAGTGTATAACAATGGCCATCCTAACAAATTCTGTATGCTGTGCATTTCTGTAGCATTAATTCCATCATAACAACAAAGACACGCCACACGAGAAAATGTTGAGTTTGCATTATCGCACCACTCGAAAAACATCAACAAAGAAATATGCTAGATATTAGGTCAATACTTAAAGAGGAAATTAGATAAAAAAGTCTAACAACCATGATGAGTCCGCTACAGTGTACTACAGTTGCGCTGATCTGTCATCTGGTGTTTAATCAGAGAACCAGTGCAAATTCTGCACAATAGCCCCCAGCCCTCAGTGTGCTGCTGCTAATATATCAGAGTTTCATTACTGCCTCTTCGCATTAGCTGATGACTTAATTTTGCACAATGAGAAAATGAATTTAGGTAAGTGCTGACTCAAGCTTCAACATTTCTGAGTTGTGTCTATTTACAATGACACAGGATTGAATGTTGCTGATTCCAGTGCAGCATGTAAAAGGCCTGTAGCTTTACCTCGGCTGTAGTGGGAGTGGGCAACGGCTTTTCTGACAGCTGGTCCATTCTGAGTGATATCGTCAACTCTGTCCAGCTGTGCGTTACGTTTTAAAAGGCACTGCAGTGTGTTCAGATATTAACAGCTCATTTCTAATTGGGTATCATCAATTGTTTGAATCAGTAAATGACCATATGCAGAGTCCTGATGCGCAGCCTCTCGTGTTCTTTCTTTGAATAACAATGCCTTGTTTGATATATTGTTGTGGTAAAATAATAGCAACATGAACAAATAACAATTCCAAGCCAAATCCCCATTAGCTGGAGGGATATCCATGTGGTGAAAACTTCAAGCACATCCCAAAATGGCAACAGAAAGACAGTATTATCCAACGCCACCCTCATTCAGTCCCAGCTGAGTGTAGCACAGCAAATTAAAATACTAACAGTAGTGGAAATCAGCAGCAGTACGCCACCCTTGTTCCATGAGCGTCACTTAAATAACAATTGCTTTGGCAATTACTAACTCGGGAACATGATCTGAGGGAAATGTGTTTATGCTTTTGGTCGCTCCCTGGGGTGAACCAACACTGTAAATTTAATAACAGGCATCCCGCTAGAGAGAGTAGCGGAAGGCAGCTACAGACCGAGCAGTTCTTGGGTCTACAAAGCATGTGAGATGTTTGGAAGCTTAGGTTATTGTTCAGCAGAGGAGTGCTGTGACTGTCCCGTATCCTGTAATTTGTCTCATTTTCTTCTATATTAGTATCCTGTATTTCCCCGAATTACTTTTTTACACCTGTCACAGAAATTGCCTGCATTTGTATTCATTTGGTATTCACAGTATGTGTGGGTGAAAGCTACAATAAGTATGCTGATAGGGATGCAACAACAGTAGGAGAGCTGGAGTTTCCAGTTAAACAAAAGTGAGATAAAATATGTGCTCCTTCTGTAATATCTCTCTCTCTCGGTGCACAGAGGTGGTTTGTGAATGTCCAGTGTGATCAATCAATCAATCTGACTTTTTTTTTGACACATCTTGTCTTAAAAATTTTAATTTAGTTACCATATGATAATCTAAGAGGTTTCTCCATTCACAACATTTGGCTTTTTGCTGTGTGATCAAGTGCCTGGCTCGTTTTTTCACTTAACTTTATTTTATGAAAGCACAGTCATTTCTTCTGATGGCAAGAAAGTTTTTAATTCTGGCGAGCGGGGGGACCGGCCTCGGTTATGAAATTCTTCTGAGAGCCTGATGTTGAATGTTGTTGAATGCAAAATGGCTGTTCTTAAAAGGGGCCCTCGCTCTTAGATTATGGGCACTGACCAAACTCCACTGTAGCTGAATAGATCATAACATCACGTGTGTTGATTAAAGCAGAGATATTACTTCTCCGTCCCTCACAGAGCCGTGGGTCAGTGGTTCAGCGTGATGTCACACTGTGGCCCCCGGTTGCCGAGCAATCGATTACAGGCAGCAGCAGTGGTTGCCGGAGGCGACGGGTGGAACAGTCAAGGTTGCTAGGTAGCAGATAAGAACACAGGCTCTCATTAATTGCCTTCTGCCGCCGTGGCGGGGTATGTACACGATGGTGAATATTGCCGCCGGATGCAAGCACACACAGTTACACACACCCAATTACACATACAGTATACTTACTGCTGCACACACACATCTATTACTTTAATGACCTTTCTACGCCAGCATGTATCAATTGGACTACATGAGATGAAGAATCCGAGTGGAGATAGAGAATAAGGAAGACAAGAGGGTAGGGGTTACAAAGAAAGGATAAAAAGTAATGGAAATCTATAAGAGAAAAAAACATATTTACATTTCTATTTTACTGAGGGAAAATTAGTGGATTTTTCCTTTTGTGGGACAAAAGTATGATGCAACATCCCTCTGGAATTTGGTGCATGCTCCACATGCCTTGTTTATGATCACAGTATAACACAGCGTGCTTTCAAAAAGTAAGAATATTTGAAGATTTTCTTCCTCCTGTCTGGTGTCGACCTGTCTGGACAGCCATGAAAATCTCAGATCAAAACCTCAAAGAGGTAAACATCAAATATTTCATGCCCTCGAACCTTGTCTCATTGAAATCTGTTTCCTGAGCGATGAAATGTGAACATCATTATTTTTTACAGTTGATAGCTGATTCGGACAATTTTCTAGAAGACTGGAGCCTCTAGGCAGTGATGTCATCCCCATCAGCTGCAGTCAGAGACATAATCTGCATGCTCCTCTGACAGCCGCGCTTTGAATCGTTTGATTTGCTAAGACAATGCTCGCGTTTTTTGTGCTGACTTTTATCAAAGTCGCACTGTGAAAAACAATGCAACACCGCTGCCGCTTTTTATTTGCACAGGGCTCATTGCAGCAAGCAACAGTATTTATCTGTCTTTTGTTAAATCCCTATTATGTGAAAGGCAGCCTGATTAAATAGGCAATCCCCTTAAGTATAAACCTGCCAGATTAAATGCAAATTGTTATACTGGCAATTCCTTCAGTTATAAACCACCTGATTAAAAGTGGAACACTGTGCACCTGCCTCGTTAACTGTCCATCAGTGTGCGGTAAAAGTTACAGGCGACAGTTTTCCCGAGCTTCTCTTGTTGACCCCCGTCAAGTTCCGACATGTTGAAAATGAACCTTCGGTTTGTGGCCCTGACATCGCTTGTTAAGGATACAGTTGACTCACATAACTCAGCGTTACTTTGATTCTGGATAAAACCTTTTAGCTTGAGATGAGACAAAGAACGAAGTCGTGTTTTTGGCTTACAGACTGAGCACACTGTGAACCGATATAAACCGGCAAGGTTTTGCTTGAGCGATGTTGTATGGCTCACTGTTTTTCTGCCTGTCTCAGTTCCTCGACTTGACTTAATCTCACTTTATTCCTACTGTTTCAGAGTCGATGATGCCAGTGTGAAAAGAAATGTGAATATTTAAGCAGGAAAACACAGATATTGTGGTATAGGCTGAGACAAGGTGATAGAGAGACGAAGCTTTTAGATTGAAACCCTAACGCGGAACGAAAGAAAGTTTAAAGTCAGGCTACTGAACTTCAGCTGATGGAAAGTTGAGGAGAGATTAATGAAAATGGGGCAGAGGTGTGCAAGGTGTGCTTGAAACGTTCATGCACTTAAGTACAAATAAGTGTCATCCAACCATGTCATGAAATTCATATCTTTATTCACACCAAGCATGTTTGGAGATCTGTTTCAGCCTAATTTTCCAGATAAGGAAAAAAATTCAGATTCAGGTGGCCCCCAATACTGGCATCCAAGAAAACAAACAGTATTGCATCATCGTGGAAGAGATCAGGGAGTAAAAAAATGAGGAGGCAGTGACCAAGGAATGGTAGAGAGAGATAAAATGAGGAAAAAGACGCAGGAAAAGTGAAGAGAAAGAAAGAAAAGAAGTTGGGGAGGGCAGAATGATTGCAAAAGGAGATGGAAATGAGTAGCATCAGAGTTAGGGCTGTACGCTTGGGAATCACTCCTCTAAGATAAGTGAAGCAGAGGGAGTGGAAGAGTGGAAGAGGGGAAGAAAATAAGAGAGAAAATGACTGGAGGAGAGAGCAAAAGGAGGTGACTTAAAGGATATCCTGTTGGATATCTGCTTTGAGATTATTACAAACAGGAAGTAAGTGAACAGAGGGTTATGAAAAGCTGCACCCGCAAAGGCTGACAATCCTGTTTTTATCATTTCTGAACAAGAGCACAGCAGAGCAGCAAAATCTACAATACACGAATGTCAGGAACAGGAGGGAAAGCAGAGTGGAGGAGGACTGTTGGCTGGTCCCTTAAAGATTAGGGACAGATACAGTCTGAGTATCTTGGCTCCTAAATGGGCCTGAGGAGAACACCGTGAACTTTAGATCCTGTGCGATTGACAGACTTATGGCACGTCGTTTCCAGTGCTTCCCCTTATCACTGCTGTCATTCCCCGTCGGCTGCCATCTACGACAAGAGAGATTGATTTATATGAAACGTTCACAGCCACTTGAACGTTGAACAGTGTCCATTTTGCTGCTCTCTATCTACACAAAGGCTCTGAAGGCCAGCTCTGTTGGGGCCTGATCTGGACAAACTGTCCAACAAAGGATGTTGAATGTAACCATTCTGGCAGCAACAAAGAAAAGACATAACATAAAACATACCATAGAATTAAAGTATAAAGTCATAGGATTTTTTGAAAAGACATGACACTGAACACACTGAAGCTTTTGATGATTGATGCTGTCAAAATAAAAGAAATGACTGATTCCACAGATTAATCCTTTAAATTCCACTGCACAGTAGGAGGTGGGGGGGACAGAACATCAAAGATATGGACAGACAAGAAAGGAAGCATTCATTGCGTGTAGTGTATTATGAAATACGATAGAGGCGGCTATAGCACACTTAGCATGCAGAGAGGTGGTGGGTGAAGGCAGAGAGAGGGAGAGCCGGACACTTATTTGGAGACAGATGGAATGAGATTTTCCTGAAATGGTTCTGAGTAGCGCTTGGACGAGCATCAACCTCCCTCACTTTCGTTCTCTCCCCCTTCCTCTAAATGCCCGTCTCATCCCTCTCTCTCTCTCTCTCTCTCTCTCTCATTGTCTCTCCATCCCATTTCTCTACTACTCCTCCCATCCCCCCACCGTGTGACAATGACACCGTGTTCCTGGAGTTTCAGAATGTGTCTGGCATCTCTAAGGGGATGAGGAAATGTGTTTGTGTTTGTGTGTGTCCGTAGAAACAACAGGAACACATGGACTGATCATGCATGCAGTTCACTCTTACCCTGCCATATAAACTGACATATTTTTCCCCAAGTGCACAAAAAAAGACATATGCCATACTCTCTTTATTGCTTGCACACAGATTGTATGTCAGTTAGTCTTTTAATGTGTGTAATGTGCGTGTCGTGGACGGGATGTACCATGCATGTTTGTGTGTGTGTGTGCAGTCCAAGCCGTGTGTGGGCGTTTCACTTGATCAATGGTCCTCCCCTCCACCCTGACACGAGGCTTGTTTTGAGAGCCACTTACCCAGATTGAGCTAAATGAACGCACAGAGAAAGAGCGGGTGGGACAGAGGGAGGAGAGAGGCTCGGGAGAGTAAACGCTGATAAAACCGCAGGGCGGCGTGCTGTGGGCTGCAGGCCGATCCATCAATAGAGGTTCTTTAGGGGCAGGAGAGAGACAGGTAGCTGAGTGATGTCTTCAAAACACGATGTAAACACACACCCTTGTTCATTAGAGACTGAGATATAAACAGACTCATTGAAGGTTATTCAAACTGTTTACACAGTTTAGTCCCTCCAAATTATTAATGCCTGGTTAATTTTAGCCAGCTAAAACTAATTGTTTGAGGTCAGGGAAAGATTCATACACTTTACTTTTATATCCATTTACACTTAAATTCATCTTACTTGTATTTATAATAGTTATTTAGTATTTATTTATATATGTGTAGTTTTACTTTTCTTATCTGTTTCTTTATTGCACAACATTATTGCTTTTACTGTTTTATCTTGATACAGTTCTGGCTTTATCATATCAGTTGTTATTGAAAAACAATTCTGCTTTTAGTTTGGTTTAAAATATTGTGCCAATATAGCAACTGACATAGTGAGTTACGTTGTCTACATATAGACAGACACAGTAAAAACACAGTATGCCTGGAAAATAAGGGAAGGATAGTTGAGGATATACAGAAAAAGGGTGAACTACACACATATCTTACTGTATAACAACCATTGTATTGCTTGATTAAAAGCCACCAGACTCCATTGACAAAAATACTTATTTTACCTTGCAAAACACAGGAGTTGCTGGTCTACTGATTAGTTATTAGTTATTTTGTGTGTTATTGTGTGACTTTGGTGTTTTATTGGTCCAATTTTGTACCTACCAGTTATTTTGAGCTAAAAAGTATGTAAACATTCGACCCAACCAAAATTATCCTACAATCACACGTCACTTGTCAGGATTTGATCTCTCAGCTGTCCTCTGGTATCCCACTGCAATTCTCACTGTGATGTTCTCACTGTGACCTCTGCCTCTGACAAACTGTGAAATTATATTTTAGCGACCTGACCTTTAGCATAACAGAAAGCCACGATGATAGTGTCTGAAATATGTTTGTACTAAAGGCGAACACCGGCTTGCTGCATGTAATCAACATGAAATTGTGAGAGTATGTGCATAAAATTGGGAATGCAGTACAGACGAGGGGGCATGACATCTTTGTTATTATTGGAATAATCATCTGTTTGGAGAAAAGCATTTGATTTTTTCTTTTTTTTTTAACAGTCACAGCCAGTCATTATCCCATTGCTGCGTCATAAAGACGACAAACAGTCATATGTAACTTCAGCGTATCCTCAGATCACTAAAATTCTCCTCTCTGTTCCTTTGAACTGAAACTTTGGTGAACATGTTTGTGCTGAGGAGCTTTTTTGATTTTAAAACCCAGAGGAACCATCATTAAGTTTCAAAGCAGCTTAGTTGGCGTCTTAGGCGTATCAATCAGACAAGATAATGTTGTAGTTCTGGTGGTTTTAGGAGTATGAAATGATGGTAATTTCTTGAAATATGAAGACAAAATGCACACATTTTCTCAATTTTAATTCTGTGATGACTGCTTGCTTTCTTCTTGGGAGGGAAGAGGCCTCTTCCAGTATTAAATGCAGCCACACAATCGACTCAGGTCAGGTTCCATTTCAGTTTTAGTTTTTTTCAGGTTTGGAAGCAATACACAGTCTTGATATAGGATTTATACATTTTGATTCTCACATCTGCCCAGCTGTGACTCAATGTTCCCAACCAATTTGAAACAGGGGCATCTTTCTAACCGAGCATTATGTTACATTAACTACATACAGTACTTTGTTAAATGACTCGTCTCCACAGTTACAGTAGATTCCTCTCCAACAGAAAACACTTAAATGCTTCTCAGAAGGCAATGACTTCAATGTGCTTCATGACCTACTGTGTGATCTTTACCGTACAAGACTCATCAGTCCTTTTAGCCCACATCTCCAGCTGTTGCCATGGCAATAGCCCCAGGTGGCATGCTGTTGGACTCAACAAATCCACCACATTTTCTCACGCAGCTAAGTTATCGCCCCATCTCAATTAGTAGCCAACAATCGGAACACTCTGAAGTGATCATTTGCCGAATGAGCCAATCAACACATTTCCCGCCCTTCGTCTAAGGGGAGAACTGTCTCTGTGTGCCAGCTATTCACTGCTAATTCTGCCTTGTGAGTGACCAAGATAGACGCTAGCTCTCCCCCGCTGTTCCCCAGCAGTATCACACTCCAGTCGTCCTTTCGCCTCCCCCTCATTTCCTCTCTTGTGCGCTTTGGCGTTGCACTCCATTACTGTTCCTTCAACTTCAGCATTGCAAATCAATGCCAGTGTAATGTACTGTCATTTTAAACACAAGAAATGTTACATTTCCTTTTTTTTTTTTTTAGAATGAATTCAATATCTGTACAGTTCACCAGCAGTAGTTTACAGTTTTCATTGAAGCCATTTCAGAGTGGGTAAATTATAACTTCCTGTTGATGCCCATCACAGCAACCTACATACCACCATCTAAAACTAAATCTTCAGTAACTGGTGTGCACAACAGGTCTTTTGGCTCTTTGGGTTCTTTTGATCCAGTTCATTTGATCAATGAACTTGACAAATCCCCTTGACAAATGGGAATTCATCTGGTTCCTAGCAAACTTATCAGTTCAGGGTGAGAACACAAAATAGATTAATTAGGGGTTTTATGAGCATGGATTTGGATTTGAAATATACTTGATTGCTTATTAGGAAAACCTTCATGGACCGGAACTAAAAAGCAACAGTCTTTTTTGTTTGCAGCCCATAATTATCAAACTATCAACAAGTTCTTACACTTAAACAATGAAATAGGTTGTCACTGCCTTCCAAAATGACTCACGTGAGAATTTTCTGATTCACTGTCCTTGCAGTTAATGTATAGCTCTGTAGACTCTTTGCATGCTAAACTATCTATCCCAACCTCCTCGCTGTAGCTTTTACTGTATTCTTAAAAAGTCGCAAAAGACAATACCAACCGTCGGCTACAAACACAGCATAAAATCATAAAGGACAACACAATAAGTGACGTCTTTCTCCACTGATTAGAAACGTTCATGTCAGCAAAGGGGAGCACCTGTCAGTCATCTGTCCAATGGAAAATCAGTTTGGGCTGCTTTTACTTTCAAGCAATGTCTGTTGAAATGTGTCAAACCACAATGAAGAAAGCTTTGAGCTTAGAAAGTGACGTTACTCACCGTGACAACACATAACTACTTCATGTATTCCATTGATTGTAAATTTTGCTTTTCCTTCCTTATTCGTATGACTTTTCCACTTGTAATTTCTGCTGTTAATCAGCTTAGAGGAAAGAATCACAAACCAAATGTGCTCTTTCTGGTTGAAGTGGGGATGTGACTGGCACAATACAGCAGCAAGAGAGGGTCAACAGGACACAGAGGGAAAGAGAGAGATTTTTAATCAGCCAAATGATGATGGTAGTTGGGTGTGTGGATGATGGGGGGCTATTAGAGGCAGTCACATTATATTAATGGTGTGTGCATTGCACGTGTGTGTGTGTGTGTGTGTGTGGATGTATGTTATGTATAATTGCCCTAATCATGATAACTGTCTGTAACCTCACGTGAGAGCCATTTTATGTGTAAGTCTGTATAGGCCTGCAGCTTTTTACTCATTGTACTGTGACTTTGGTGTGACCTCTTATGAGTAACTGAGGAGTAACACACACACACACACACACACACACACACAGACACGCACCAGGTGAGAGAATCATAGAGCACAATAGAGTGGCCTTGCCATGGGAAACAGCAACAGTATATTGAGACACACACACACACACACACACACACAAACAGACACACTTGACATGCACACTCGACACTATGCCTTGTCGGCTGTTTGTCTGCCTTTATTAACATCAGAGTCTCTGTGAACAGATTTAGCAGTGTTAACCATCCGACACACAGCCAAATGTTTTGGCTGTTTGTTCACCCAGTGAGGCTGTTAAAGTTGGGGGAGTGTTAACATATTTAATACTCACAAGTGGGCAGACATGAGAGGAAAAAAAACAAACAAACTCTAGAGTCCTTTCTTTGATATTTGTCTAAAATTAACCAGAAGTAGGAAGCCTCTGTGGGTATTGTTTCTGTCTTCAGTGTAGCACAACCAAGAGAAGAGAAAGAGGTGAGAAGTAACCATGACAGATTACAGTTTTTACATTGTTAGCCAACTTCACGCAAGTTTACTGAGGTCAGTCTATCTATCAAACACTTTAAAATTCACTCTAAATTGCCATTAAACCTGCTGGGATATGCATGATCCCCAGAGGATCATTTTGTTTTCAGTGACTCTTGATCTTTCCTCTGGTGTCATCATAATGCCCAAATTTCTACCTGTGAAGAAGAAATGTCCAAGTGTAACAAACCCAGTCAGATGAGCAGATTGATGTTTAAATTCCACGAGTACATTCATGCTCCCCAGATGTTGAACCCTTAAGATTTTGAACAATCCAATACTTTTCCTCAAGCACCTCCCTCACAGTCATAATGGTATAGGCGGTTTGGCATTATATTTACAGATCACAGTCGTGCACCCAAGTGGATAAACCCTCTGCCTGTCAACGAAAAACCACCCTCAGGACAAAGTTTATATTTTTAGGAAAAGTAAACTTGTCTTAATTTCCTATGGTGTAGTGTGCTGAACACTGTCAACACAACTGGTGAAACATAATTGTTTTGTCATCAGAGGTGAATCGTTCAGTCATTCAGTAGTGTCTCCTATCTCTGCATATCTTAGTTTAAAATGAAACTTCTAGTATTACATCATTATTTTCCAGCATCGCCTTACATCAGCCGCACACTTTGACATTCAGTTTTATTTCTGTTTATCAAATAGACAATTCTCTCTTTATAGAAAACCTCAACCCAGAAACATGACTTTTTTCTGTGTTAATGAGCTCAGCATGAAAGAACATTGAAAATATTGCATTACATCTGATACACACAAACAAACAATGAGCAACTGCCAGTTTCATCAGCTGAAGATGTGACCATTTGGTTTTGTCCTTTTCTTTCCTTTGCTGCACATTTTAGTTGCTGTGGCTTGATTCTAGACTCAGAACTCACCTGATTACTGTTGATTATAAATTTGGACCTCCAAAATATTATCAATTCTGAAAGCATTTCCTGAAGTTATGATGTGCACCCCCTGGGCTTTAAACAGGTAGTTTAATGTTTGTCCTGCTCATTCATTTGGCCAAATTCCTTCCTCTAACATTTACTGTGTCCCTCATTCTTACGAGCTGTCATGAGGCTCGAACAGGTCTTGTGGGATGTACGTTTAGCTTTATTGAACTTTCTTTCTTCATGACTCTCTCTGTTGTCTACTACCTGTCACACCTACAGAAAATGTGCCAACATACCCTAAAAACACTGGTGAAAACCCAATTTCACACAAATGGAATTACCTTTTACCTGCGAGCACAGAAAAAACGGAAAGAAAATGTACGATAAATCCTGTTTATTATAACTCAAGTGTAACAAAAAGTTATATATTGTGTTTCTCAATTTTTGTCCAAAAGATATAAAAGACACAAAAGAACATGCAGTACTGATAACATGTGTTTCCATACTTGTGTTTCTTCTCCTTATAGTTATATTACCAGTGAGCAAACTCATTAACACTGATACAACAGTCACAGTCAACACTGATAACATCTTTCTTCTCTTTAATGTGCCTGTTGTTATTAGTTTAGCTTGTTATGCGAAGTGACAGATCAGAAGGAAACCATGACGCTGAAGTGTGACATGCATAGAGATGGATGAAATTCAGACAATGAGCTGAAAAGTGAATATCATTTGTCTTCTCTGTACTGCCCCCACTAACACACTGCTGAATTGTAATGTTCATAGACTCAAATCAGCAGCGGTAGCTATTTCTATCCAGCCTATGTTTTTTTTGTTTTTTTTGTTCACTGTTATTTGCTTTATTTTGTGTACTTTGCCCTATTTCTGGTGTGATTTTTACAGCAGTTTGGTTGCCTGTTTGGGAGGAGGTGTAAACTAAACGAAGGAGGCAAACAAACAAGATAAATCTGTGAATTTTGTACAAACTGTAAGAACAAATGACTGTTTTTCTACTGAGCCTGTTATCTCTATATGTTTCTTTGGTGGAGGGGAGGGGGAGAAGAGAGGGATGATGCTCTGTGTGTCGAGGGTGGTGGGGGATGTGGGGAACAAGGGACACGATTTTTCTGTAAGTGGTCGGGGACTGTGCAATGATTACTTGTAATTATTAAGAGAATCCAGAGTATAGAGGTGGAAAAAATGTCCCTTATGACAAATGAAATAAAGTGTTATATTTGCATGATTTCCTGTATTTTCATGGAGCAAATATTTATGGTTGTGTATATATTGAGTAGATGTACGTCACATTAATAACTGTTTAATTATGAAAATGAACTGTCACTTTCTTCTGTGAATATAAATATACAGTTTTCTTAGCTCTTTAATTACTAACTTAGCCGTTGCTGAATGTTTCTTGTTTGCACTCTTAGTTATCACACTCACGTCACTCCTGTCACATCCCTACACTATCTGATCTTTCCATCAACAAATGTGATATCTGTGATAATCCCAAACCATGCAGCACTCTTTCAAAGTATATTTATCCTCCGAGGCACTGGAAAAGCCTGTTCCTCTGAGCTTTCAAATAACACCCTAACAAATCCCCCTTTCAACCCTCTCCCATGAGAAACAGATTTACATTTCTGAATCAAAGCTTCAAATGCCACCTCCTCACAGAAAAAAACTCTGAACACATTATACCAGACATTTTCCTTTAAAATGGCTGCCACAGGGGAGGAGTCCTTCCTCGACGTCATTCAGCTCCTGCATCCTAAGTGGAAATGTGGTAAACAAATTAGCCTGATGACCATGGAAGGTGAACGACAAGCCTGAACAGGAGGGTTTTGATATGAAAGAGGATTGACTCCAGCATGTGGAACAAGTCGAAGTATAGGTGAACTAGTCTGATATCAGTATCTGTTTTAACCATCAAATTTATATGCTTTTCTATGGACAAAACTTCCACTCACTTAATCTGCTTACATTTCACAATAACAACAATAGGTAGCAAATGGCTCATTCAACCTCAAATACATCATAAGCCCACCAAGAGGACAGTTGTGTTTCAGTGGAGAAAGGTATCCTTCGTCCTGATGATTGAAAATGTAGTGTCAGTTAACATTGCACTGCTTTATTGCAAAAGTTGAGCCATTTACTCTTAAACAAGGTAAGACTGATTGGAGCAGAGGTAGACTCACAGTGGTGCCTCAAAGACCTAGCAACCAGGTGTATAGCACCAAGTTCTACATGTATTGTTACCTTAACAGATGGGGCAAATGATGAAGTTGATCAGTCAAAGCAAACTATTGGCCATCCTTCTCCACCAGCACGTTCCCGGCCCACCAGCAACCTAGAATAGACAGCAGTCGTGACTGAAACGTTGTTTATATCTGCTTCTGGAGAACACAGAGTAATGTGCTGATAAAGCACCATTTTGTATTGATACTTCTGCACCAGTTAAGACATACCGCACCAACGGTGGCCACACTTGTTTAATTGCCTTCATAAAGAATTAAAACTGGCCTATGATTGGAAACTGCACTATAAAAAGAAAAAATCGAATTCTCCTAAGGACTCCCCCCAAAAATGGACTGCTCTACTGTCATCAAGCAAAAGCTAAATGTGTTGAATATGCGGCTTATGTACTCCAGCAATTTGAAATGCACTTTAAACAGGCACAGTTTTGTTTCGCTGGCGTGAAGCTGCCTGTGGTGGAAACGACACCGGTGGCCTGCAGCATTAAACAGAGATGGGCTGGTAGATGCGAGCACTTGACTCTGCCCTCCTCCTTGATGGAAACTCATTGTGTTCTGACCTTTAAGTTCCCTCGATATCTCCCTCCATGTCTCTCTTGCTGTTTTCCTCCCTCCTGCTATCTCGCTGTGAGGGCCGGGGACTTGACAGCTGATTTAAAGCACTGCAGCGGCACCAACGTTTTGTTTAATGATTTCCCTCCTCTCCTATCTCTCTTTCTTAGCCGACTCTGTTAATATGTTCTGTCTTTCACCTCTGATTCTCTCTCTCTCTCTCTCTCTCTCTCTCTCTCTCTCTCTCTCTCTCTCTCTCTCAATTTTAATGCTGCCTATCTCCCTCCCTCTCTCCATTGTTTTAATGAGAGTGAAAGATGGAGCGTGAGAGTCGCATATCAGTATGCAAACCGTCCACCCCCTCTCTCAGCAGAAACCTGCTATCTGGGCCACAGAAACAATGGCAGCTCAGGGCGATGGGACTAAGGATTGGAGACACAGGCAGTCCACTGACATTTCATATCAGTTCCTCACAAAATGACAGAAAATGAGAAAGAAGGAAACAGAGGGAGAGCGGTACTGTCACAGAGCGATTTAGAGCTATGTCATATTGCATTTAATTCCTGCTTTTCTTGCCATTCCTGACATACCCAGTATCGTTTTGTTGATTTACATAAATCACCATTCCATTACAAAAAAAAGTTTTAGGGCAATGCTTGGGTTATAATAAGTCCTGTGTCTGAATGTGACCCAGGATGTTTTTATATGAACTGAGGTGGCATGTTTACATGGGCTTACATTGGCCTTTTTTCATCCATCTGCTCAGTGCAGGTCCCATGTGGGGACAAGCCCATATCAGGAGTGCATTAATGGGACCAAGGCAGGCCATGAGTGGGGTGCTCCATTTTCATCCTCTGACTTTAGATTGGGACAGCGCAGGATAAATGTGCAGCTGTCACAGGCCCCAGATGGGATGCATGTTTTGGTAGCCATGTGAGTAAAGCATGTCACTCAGGGTGATAATTGTGATATATAATACATTTTTTGTGAATTTATTTCCACTCATTATTGAACCCATATAGGAAATTAGACGTAAAAACCAGAACTTCCAGTATTTTTTATAACACAAATTACTAAAACTAAGTAACTAATATATTTAACTGTATATTCAATATTTCTGCTTTAAATGAACACCATTTCCCACATATCCTACAACACTGCAGGAAAAGCATCAATGAGTCAAGTCCATTCATTAGTCCAAGTTCATTATTCTAATCCCAGTTGCTGTATAAATGCCAGTTCGTCTTAGAACAGTCTTTCATCTGAGACATGCAGGGCAGTGAGCCCTCAGGACCAGGATTGGGAAACACTCTCTTGGAATATGGACAGTAAGCCCAAGGAACTTGTTTCCTTATCACAAAAGACTGATGGAACAGTTTAAGTGGAACAGAACATGACCCTTGTGTGCTCCCTATACGCTCCAGATAGAGCACCTGCATCTTCTTCCACATACCGTTTACAGTATTTATCTCTTCCCATCGTCTCTCCTTATCTAACATTTGATTTGGGTCCACAAAATGTGTCCAATTTAAGCCCATTCCTGTTTCTGTATTCATGTGTGCATCAGCCAACAAAGTAGTAGACCATGTAGAGGTATAAATGAAAGGCAACTATGTTTGCTGTTTAATTCTTTGATGTTGTATCACTCGTTTTTTAGTTCATAAATTCAGGACAGACACTTAACATTGCATAAAACGAGGCTGCAAGATGGTGCAAATTTTCTATCTGAAGAGGAGCTTTCGTGCAGGTAAGATGTTGATTTCTCCATCCACTAAGTGCCCTCTGGACAGAAAACAATGTTAAATATTCTGTTTCTTGTATTATCTATTTGGTAAACATTCATTCGTTGTACTTGCAACATCTCAAATTAATTCTAAATGTTGAAGTTCTAATTTTTCCTGCGATTGCCATTTGCACTGTTTATATTGAGCTACATCTGCACACTGCAATTCAAACCAACACTTCAGTTCAACTCGCTGAAGCAGTGAATACTGTGAGCACTTCTCTAAACACACCAAGGGCTCAGGCCTTTCAGGGGCAGCAGTCCTTTCCCTTAAAAGTCTAAAGGTATTCACCCTCCAGGTAACTGTCTGCAATGACTATATTTTGCTGTGTCTGGGTTTCCTTCTTGGTCTGGCACAAATTGGTCCTTTAATAGCCCCCTTCAGAGAGATAACAACACCCTTAAGAGGGATAGGGAGCCAAACAACTTCAATCATGTATCCTTACACTGTCATCATCGCGCCATCTGTGAAAAATATAGTCTCCAAGACTTGGTTTGCACAGCAGGACGCAGACAGAGCATGTCCATCACTGACAATTCCTATGACATGACCTGTCATTTATTTGCTGTTAGGGACTGTGTGTTGTCTTTTAATTCAGTACACTGACCTCATTGACCCACACATGATTCCACAGGGAAACAGTTGTGCAAAGTGATGGCAGGATGGTGTTCAATTTAAAAATGAGCAACTTGTTCAGTTCTTATTGATGTAACACACTACAGCAGGTGAAAGCAACATAAAGAAATCCTACCCAGTAATTTCGTTTCATTTGTCTGGAAGGAGACACAAACGCTCCCAGCTGCAGACATTTGATTAGTTTTAAAGTTGTCATTCATTTTCTACTGCTTTTCCTCAACAATAATAATTTCAAAACAGCTTCAGCGCTCGTTGCCATAATTGTTAGTACAATACTGTATAATCTTTCATTTTGTAATTTCTGCACAAAAGATCTATCCTTTATATTTGCAATAAATTTTCATTGAGAAAAGCCCATTTTCAATTGACTCTCCTCTTTATTCTCGGGTACAATTTTATGAAGAGCTGTAAATGTGCTGAGAATGTCATTTAGAGAGTGTAAAAGATAATGTGTGGTCCTATTACGTGTTGATTATTCGTCCATTAAAGGCCAAGCATTGTTTTATTTGATGAAATATACAGACACATCACCTCGCTGGCTCTCTTAAAGTGAACCGTGTCAGTCTCATTTTATGTGAAGTGCATACCTGTTCATTTACAATGCTGTGTCAGCAGCTATAAAACCAGACACTGAAACATTTAATGTGGTCATCCTTCCACAATGACCACACACACAAGACTGCTGTCTGAAAATTGCCTCCAGTGTGAAAATAGGCAAATATGAAGTGTGTCGTTTCAAGATCCATCCCAGGAAATGAGCTGCACTTTCTCTCACTCGGTCAGTTATTGGTATGAAAAGAGGTCATTTTTGCATAATACAAAGATGTTATATTTTTAGTTTATTTTAGGACCTTAGCCTTAGAAGTGCCCACCCATCGTGAAATGCATGAAAATATCGAGCCACATATCAAATACTGAGCTTGGATTTTTAGCACTTGATATTGGACGATTATGCAACTTCTTAAAGATGTATTTTATGGAGCATTATATAGCCCCAGTAAAGGGATGACAGGAAACAAAGGCAAAAGGGAGACATGACTCTAAACAAAGAGCCCCAGTTAAACCAGAGACGCTGCGGTTCATGGCTCCCATCTTAACCCTTGAGCCACAGGGACACCTCAGCCCAAAATGTAAAAATTAGTCATTCAAGTCTGTGCATCACAACTGCAGAATACATAAGGCATGTTCACAGCAAGGGAACGTAATCCTGGTGACTTCTTTTATCTTTAAGTAGGCTACATTTTGCTAATAATATTCCTATACTTTTACTTTTATTAGTATAAAATTGAATGCAGAATGTTTAATCTGATGCTATTATAGTGATTTTTGGCCACATGGATGCAGTGAAACAAGCTGTAAACACAATATTGACATACAACTTTATTAAAATTGATACGGCAAACATATTTATCAGGTGGCAGGGTCAAACAACTCCAAATAAATGCCATTGTTGCGCTACATCTGCTAATTGTGTAAATGTTTAAAACTCCCGAGAGGTGAGAAGAACTGTGGAAGTGAGCGATAATTCTCTCTTCGTCCAACATTATAATTGCCTCCTTTCACATTACAGATAATCATTTGATTTGATCATTTTGCATGTGCATTGTGATATTTATACTTTCATTCGTGTAAAAGGTGTGAAGATTCCTTCCAACAGGGGTCTGAACATAAACTGAGTCAGTCAAGTCAATAACACCCACCAGGGTGGCCGTCCTGCTGGTGAAAACACAGTAGCAGCTTGGATGCAGCAGGGAAGTGTCAACGTGTTACTGGTCAGTTTTCTTGGTACTGACAGTCGCTCTGTCACCCAGGGAACAAGTTTTGGAACAGGTGTTTGTCTGGCTGTGCAGGGTTGGTAGTAACCTCTCTGCCTGCTTTCATCACCTAACCGTGATGCAGTGCTTTAAATGACAGCAGCTGACAGGTAATAACCGGCCAGCGACGTGGGCAGCAGCAGAGCTCGTCCTGCTAATGACAGGAGGCAGAGGAGGAGCTGCGGGAATTAGTCTTGTCCAAAAATCCTCACAAAGTCACATTAGATTATGCATTATTGTCGTTTATTATTAATTTTAAAACAATGTATGTGCATCACACCCCTATCCAAATACTTTCAGGACTATTTTGTTCCATGAAGAGTCTCCAGCATGCTGCAGCATGCCATGATGTGTGCTTCCAACTTTGTTGGACCTTGAACAAGGGCTCTGTTATGTTTAAACAAGAAAAGTCCTTCCCCAAACGACTCCAACAATCTATAAAGGTCAATAAAGACAAAGAGTTTTGTGTCGAACTTGACCTCCACCACATCCGGCTGGAATGCTGACTGCGAGCCAGGCCTTATCATCCAACATCAGTGGCCGACTTCACTGACGCTCTTGTGGCTAAATTGGAGCAAAGCCAAGGTCCACAGTCTGGTGGACTTCCCAGCAGAGCGCAGGCTGTTAGAATAATTCGCCAGTACTCATAGTTATGAAACGAGGTGTTCAACAATCACAAATGGGTGTAATATTCAGATCCACACACTTTTGGTTACACAGTGTAGCTTCTGTGTGTGTTTGTACATGTGTAAGCACAGTGACAAGGATGTGCACACACGGCAACAAATATCTCACCGGTAAAGCTGCATTTTGAATTATATGACATACTTTAATCTTCCACCCACATCAGCCACACACTCTCTTTCTCTTTCTCTCACTCTCTCACTAATTCATTCACTCACACACACACACACACACACATCCATAGCAATTAATTACTTATTGGTACAGTCATTGATTTGGTTGTCCGTTCAATTCAGCACACAAATGCTACACACACACACACACACACACACACACTTGCAGAGACGCACAAGCAGTCAGAGAGCAAGGATTAATCAGAACTTTGACCCAAACACTAATTGCAGACACAGCAGTATTTCCTGCTGATTTGTTATCTCTTTATTGTGCAAAGTCTGTTCTTTTACCCTGAAACACGGCTTTCCGTGCTGAGAGAGAGAGAGAGAGAGAGAGAGAGAGAGAGAGAGAGGTTCAGTGAGAGTAATACCAATCAGGGGAAATCAGTTTGGAGTACATCCTCCCATCCTTCACTTCTGTCCCCTTTACTCCTCTCCTCTTATCTCTCCTTTTATTATGTTCACCCTGCACTCTCCAACTCTTCCTCATCCTGACTCCAGTGTACCTGCAATTTCCTCTCCTTTCTCTCCTCCTCTGCCCAATTCTGCCCCCGACTCCTCTCATCCCTTAACAGTGAGTGTGTTTCATAGAGTTAAGTGTTCATAGAGACTCTTGTGTAGTGGAGACCTTGGACAAGAATCATCCTGCATCACATGGTTGAAATGTTACTGACATACTTTCCATTTGGTTAAAAGTTTTTAAGCTGTCATGGTATGGTTCATATGCACTACCATAGGCACCACAGCCTCCACTATTACGTGATGGCTAAGCACCAGATTTTTTAACTTAGCTGCAAGGATTTGCTCCCACTCAGCCACAAGAGCATTAGAGAGGTCCAGCACAGTTGGACCAATAAGACTTGGCTCGCAAAAATATTAGTTTATTACAAAGGCTCTGGATGGGGTTTAGGTCAAGTTTTTCAACAGTAAACCATGTTGAAACAGGAGAGGGCATTTTACAAGCTGCTGCATGAAGTCAAAAGGAAACTAGTTTAAAACAAGGATGGTTCTTTGGCAGTTATTCCAGGTTCTTTCCACAGATGGTTCTTCAGAGGTTCTCTATGAGCTTCCCAGCGTAGTTTGCTATGTAGCACCTTTAAATATAGGTACTATATTGCACCAGAAATGGTTCTTGAGCCAAAGAGATACTTTTACTGCTATTTGGCACCATTTTTGTTTAGTGTTTGTAGCATTAATATTCATTTTAACTGGAATTAAAAGCCTTTGTGCAAACCATAAAAAACAGGGCAAAAAGTAAAAACTAAGTCAAAACCAGGTCAAACCACAGTGAGAGGCCTGCTGCACAGTTGCTTTATATTGCTGTCATGGCTGCACTCTGTTTTGTCTTGTCGACTGTATGTGGACTCTAGAAACAAACTCAACAGCTAAAGCAAAAAAGGGCTATGAAAGGAATTTTATTTCTATTTCATTTCATTTGATATGTGTTGTTTTATTTTATCTTATGGAGAATATATAGATATGTATCTCTCTCTCTCTCTCTATATATATATATATATATACATATATATATATATAGAGAGAGAGAGGTAACTAGGATAACTAATCTAGATTAGCAGATTAGCAACAAATACCATATTGTCTGATTCCACAACACATCTGCAACATACAACTACCATGACTTCATAACATGTCTATCTGTTACAGTCTGCCTCGCCAGCCTGAAAAGTTTTTTTTTTTCCCTCAACTTCGATGTCTCTCTACTTTCAGTGATCCGCCTTTCTAGGGCAGTATAAATATTATATGGATCACTGAAATATATCTCGCTATGTTCAGTCTAGACTCGACGGCTGGATAGTGAGTTATTTGCATGTTGAGGAATGTGTGAAAGAAAAGGCTGTATTCATGCTACTGCATACGTTTATTTTCATTTCCTTTGACATTTTAGATGCCCCAGTTCAGAATACAATCAAAATAGCTTTGGGACAAAGGCCAAAAGAGGCAGAAAAACAACACACACGGGATCTCTTTTTAGCCATTTGTGCTGACAAAGAAAACTCCTCACATGGCTCAAAACTTGGACAAGCTGGAAGTTTCCACGAGTCTCTCTGCCGGAGAAGGAAGCCCATGTTCAGAAACAAGCCAGGGAAATATTCTGCTTTAGGATGTTTTGCTTCAGTGTTCAAAAATACACTCTGGGACACTGCTACATTCGACGGTTACTCATAAAACTAAAGTGCCTGAAATGTACACATGCTTTGAGTTCTTCTCACTTGCACTTTCACACTGCTGAAATGCCCATATCTTCAGACAATCTTCTCTTCAATGCTGAAATAACTCTTTTTTTATATTTTCTGGATTGAAACAAAGTAGATGAAAAAGGACATCGTTTTCTGTGACAGCTGCAATCTGTTGAATACAGGCTGAAGAATCGCAGGGGAGCAGTCCTGGTTGTTTACAAGACATGAAGTACACGGTTATACATTGCTAATACACCTAGTTAGAATTAGTTATTCCCTGTAACATGATACTCATAGAATGAACAAAATAGCACTTTATGCACTTGTAAATCACAATCAGTGATAACATCTTTTGTTTTGAATTTTATTGTTAGGGCAGTGAAGTAGCAGTATCTTACAAAGAAAAGAAAAAAAGAAACAGACTGATTCTTTGAGCGATTTTATGGGCCAGCGGGAATCCTGCAACAATGGAGCTCCTGAAGTCAGACCTAGCCCAAAGTCTGTCTTTTTGCATCAAACACTTAAACCCCTGTGGGCCTGAAAAGTGGCAGTTAAAAGTAGAGTCATGTTTATCCCTCATTGGAAAAAAAAAAAAAAAAGAGCGTGGTGAGCTGGACTTCGTGTCACTTAAAATAGATAATAGTGATAAGTTTGAAAAGTTTTGCAGTGGTCTTGTGCGTCAATGCGCTCAGTATGTTTCAGTCACATTTTCGCCTTGAATACAACAGTTTCAATGTTTTTTATTTTCATATTCAACTAGTTTTATCTTAGAAAGGACACAACACAGCAAATATACAGACAACACCAACAACAACAGCGTGACACGCAAAGTGTTGAGGATGCAGTGTCCGTGTTGATCTATTCACAGTGAAAAATGTAATGCTATTAGAATCAATTGTAACGGACATGAAGACTAAAGAAAAATGACAATGTTTACTATAAAATGATAATAAATGATGACAAAAACATAATTTCGTAGTCCCATTAGAGCCGGTAGGTGTAGAAAGGGAAAATGTCAGATCCTGTGGCAATAAGATAAAATGGTTGAAAGCAACAGGTAGACAGCACAAATGTTCTCATTTAAAGGATGCTTTAATCACATAAAAGTGCAGCGCATAGTTTGATTAGATTTGAATGTTAAATGTCACTCTGAGCGTCTACATTACGGCAACGACATGTGATGAAAGAGCGCTTAAATCAAACACCTTCCCTCACTTTAAACAACCCATGTAGATTATGCTGCTTGAGTTGCAATTACATATCATTTACAATCAAACTATTATCTGGAAGCAGGGTGAGGAAACAGAAATCAAATCCCACATTTGCATCCACTGAAACACAAAAGCAGTCTCTTTGGAGCAGACTCTCTCCATTATGCAAATATAGTTCATACCATTTAACAAGATTTCATTATACAAACAGTCTTTAGGCTGGAAATGCAAATACTTAAAATACAAACATGCAGCTACAGAAACACAAACACACACACACACACACACAGAGGAAAAAACTATCACCTCCTTCTTTCGCTCACAAACCTTCAGCTCATCCCATTTTCATATCCCCTTCCTTCTTTAGTCGCCTCCTGTGAGTTTTGTCCCGTGAGTTTTGTCCTCTCTCTCTCTCTCTGGGTCAGAAGACGAAGCCTAATTGGTGTTTGGCCGCATCAGCGGCGCGGCAGCAGACAGTTCGACCTGCCCTGAGCCCCGCTGGAATGAACCTACCAATTAACTTCTTATTATCCTGACAAAGGGATGTTTTTCTTTAGATGTGTGTGTGTGTGTGTGTGTTTGTGTGTGTGTGTGTGTTGTGCAGTGTGGACTCAGGCTGTATGAGGGGCAGTGGGGGAAAAGGAAAAAAAGCACCAGCTGCATGCAGTGGGACAGAAAGTCATGATGCATTTATAAAGAAACAACCTGATCAAGATTGAATCATTTATTATCTAACTCAGATTTAAATTTCAAGATTAATACTATAACTATCGATAAATACTACTACTGTTGTAGCATGTTTGTAGCACCTATGTTTTCTCCACTGGAAGGGCTTTGATCATGTGAACAAGCGTGTGTGTGTGTCTGGCGGGTGGTGGCAGTTACATTCACAGCAGGAAACACCTAATTATAAAAAAGCAATGGAGTGTTGTTTAAATAGCAAATGGGATTTTCTCTCTGATGGAAGTTGGAAATGGGTGATAATGTCCGTGTGTGTACCTGTGTGTGCATGAGAATGTGTGTTTGGATATAAGGATGGATGACAGAGTATTTGCGCACCCATGAGAATGTATGTGTTGTCTGTGTGAGAGCGTGATCAGGACGCTTGTATGTAACGCTGCGTGTAAATCAGCCTGTCCACTAAAGCTGTCAGATCCTCTTTCTGAGGTCAGGCCCATCCATCTCAATTTTCCCCTCCCACCCGTACTTCCTTGTTCCTCTGAAGGAAGCATTATAGTTTATTCAGTGTTTACTGGCGTAGGTAGGCTGATTGTAGTGTTTGTGTCTTGGCTATTGTTCAAATTCACATCACTGAAACTCTGTTTGATGTAATAAAGTTCAACAGCAATACAAACTGCATCCTCCAAAATGATCCTAAATCCCCTCCCTCTAAAAATGTTTACCAACTGAACACTACAACCTTCATGAAGGGACGATTTATTGTGTGCAAGCTGCACCTTATAACTGGCAACTGAGTGTATCCTAAGAAATAAATCAGGTAAGCTGATGTGGTTTATGCGCCAAGTTAAATTCAAATGATACCAAATTTGGATCCGTCTGCCCGTCATGCTGGACCAGCGACCAAAAGTGCCATAAAGGTCCACTGGTGCGCACTGCAGAGGAAAAGTTAACATTTCAGATGCCACCTCAGCAGTTTTGTTCTGTAACTTGTTTCATTCAAAATGTGCTCAGGCATCAATTACCTCAAACTTTTCTGCTCGCTTGCAGCTGATTTGACATTTCAAGTCATGTACAAAGACAGCTTTGGGATTCAGTTCATTTGTCTAAGTTTTAAATTCCACCTCCTGACAAATACAAAAATGGCATCTTTTTATTTGAATCTCTAACGTAGAAAACTATTCTGTCAGTGCTGTACAAACCTGACCTCACTACTCTAGCTGTATCTACACATTTCACCATATTTGCATTTAAAAATCTAGAATATATGTTCCCCCCTCTGTCAATCTAGCAGACATCATGACATCATGGAGATCTTATATTCCTTACAACAATTTGGCAGTAGCCCAAAACATCAGAGCAATAATAAAAGAGTCAATAATAAAATGACAGTGGCTGATATTCTAATTATTTCCTGCTTTTATGAATTTTAATCCCGTCTGAATGAGGTATTTTTCTCTTTTGACTTCTCCTCTGTCCATCAGTTCTCATTTGCTTGCTTCTTCTCGATTTGGCAAGTCTTTAACTTCACGTCTTTTTGTACTGTCCCTCTGCCTCCGTCTGATGTTTCTCTGACTTGATCTACCTTCAGTACCCTTTAAACCCTGATGTAATCTTTTTTGTTGTTTGTTCCCCCCTTTCTCCTTTTTATTCAAGCATACGTTCTTCCTTCTTTGCTTCAGTGTCTCTTTTGCTCTGTCCTGCTCTTTCACTGCAGTCCTTCCTTGCTGTGTCTCTTTTCTGTTCTACCTCTCTCCGTCTATCTTTCCTTTTACATGTCTGTCTCTCTCCCCGTCTCTGACCTCTGCATGTCCATCTCCATTAGTTTTCCTGCAGCCCTTCCTTCTTAATCTCATGCACTTTTTTGCTCCCATCAGAGCTGACCTGACAGCGTAGTCCTTCAGTGCCTCAGTCTTTTCTCTCTCATCTCATATCAGACTCTTTTTACTCTTCCTTTCCTTGTTTTTCCTTTCTTTTTGTTCTTCTGCCCTTCCAGTACATACAACTACAACTAACATCTCATTTTGTGGTTATACCAACCTGTTCAATGTCTCTTATCTTTTCTTCAAATGAAAAATAACACCAATCCAAATAACTATATATCTATATCATAATATCTATTTGCCACAACTGTGGCTTCCAAGTGTTTGACAGTTTACACTTCCAGGATGGCCTTTGTAAGGTCAACAGTTGTGGCATATCTTGTTATCACGAAGGAATGGATTTTCTGACATGTTTGCAGCCTTTATTGGCACTGACGAAGCTCTCAGAGGAGTACTTAGACAAAAAAGAAAGATAAAAGGAGACTACTGGATAATTTTGTCCATAGAGTCCTGAAGATTTTCGACTCTCACTGATCTATTGATATCTGAATATATGAGTGAATGTAAAGAATGACACATCGGCTGCAAGTACTGCAAGGGAAGCTCATTTTCAGCAGCCACGGCTTTCCACCATTTACTGTGGGTGAAAACAAATGTATAATTTCTAGGAAAGCAAAGGAAGGTCCCACCATCAAACCACTGATTGGTTAGGTTTAGGCAGAAGGGGTCACATAGTCAATATTAGGGTAAGAGTATTGGGGTCAGGCCAATTAGAGGCAGACAAGGAGCAGGACAATCACACCTGTGACCGCTCCTGTGATTGTCTGCTCTGCCCTGATCCTTTCCACCTGTGCTCCCCTCTCTGGTGTGTATATTGTCTGTGTTTTCCCCTGTCCTGTGTCAGATCATCTTGTGGGAAGCGTTCCTGCAATCTAAGTCAGTGTTGAGGGTTTTGAATCTACTCAGGTAGTGTTAGTAGCAAGTATTTTTATGATTGTGTCTGTCTGTTGGTGCCTTGTCTTTGTTGTGCTTGTACAAAAGTAAACCGCACCTTTTTAATATCTGTTTGCCTCGTGTCGAGCATTTTAGTCTGTCTTCTTTTTCATTCACAAGCCAAACAAGTGGTCATACCTTATTAGTTATTTGGCCAAAAAAGAGGAGAAACCCCACAATATATAACACTAAATGTGAAAAAAAATTAGAATATCAAGTCTTCAGAAAAAAAACATTCACTTCTTTCTTGCTCTTCTCCAAGCCTCATTATGAGGGGGTGAGTCACAGAATGAAAGTCGAGTTTTGAATATTAGAAGATTAGGAGGAGATACTCAGTTATAACCTTATAATGAGAGAAGGAACAATTCATATTGCAGCCGTGAGCTAAATGAGCCCAGTGCGCTGAATCAAAGGCTAAAGGCCAGGGAAGCTCTAACCTCATTTAATAAACTCACATGATATCTGCATTAACCAGTAGGACCTCAGGTTTGTGATTCTGCTGCTCAAGGATTGTAATATTTGAAAGTCAAGGTAGATTGTCTGGTGGAAATTAAACAAAAAAAGCCACAGAATATTGCACCACTGCAGGTAATGAAAAAGCGGCAATGAGACAATGACCCTATTAAGATAATATATTGGTGAGCATTTTAAATGTCAACAGTATTATGTAAATGTTACATACCAGCATGGTAAGATAAGAGTGCCTGATTCCAATACATCTTTAAATGGAAAAGATGTATTCTACATAAACACTGATAGTAACACCATGCACCATTATTAAAAGATAAGAAGATGATGAGCTCATTCTAACAGTGGTGTGATTTAAATACAGACAGTTTGATATGGATGAAGAGTTTCTGTGGATCAATCAAATCAATTATATTTACATTGGAATTTGTGACTACTTGTAAGATTCAAGATTCAAGATTCAAAGTGTTTATTGTCAAGTGTACAGTGCAGAAACGGGTTTCCCTGTACAATGAAAATCTTACTTTGCCATCCACACTGAATGCCAAAGAGTAAAAAAAAAGAAGAGGATAGAATAAAATATAAAAACATATAAATATAAACTACTATTGCTAATTTCATTTTTTGTAAATGAAAGTTGTGGCTTGTAGGGACATTTCATAACATCGTTTTGGATTTGCTGGATTTGTAAAAAGGCAACCGTTTGCCAACAATAGCCAATGGATATTTAAGAGCAGCGTCCTTTGACTCACAACCTCTGATATTTGTGCAGCGGACGGGAGAGTCTGGAGCAGTTTCACCAGAGAGGAAGTGAACGTCCTTGTGCAGGTAGCACAGAGGTGACCCAGGTTCCAATACTCATAATCCTGGACATCAAACTTGGTAATGTGAAGTTCAGGGTGACCCACCAAACTATAAATTGCGATCCACAACCACAAGATAGAAAATTACATGTGCAGATGTACACTCTAATCCTAATATAATAAATATGAACTCCTTATCATATATCATTGACACTGTCATATAAGGAGTAGGATTAGAAGGGATTACAGACCCTCATTGAGAGTGAGGTTTTGAGTGGAGTCTGCATGTTATTTCAGTCTGTGTTGGTTTCATCTAAGCTCTCCAGCATTTAACAGTCTGAAGACAAGCTTGTTCGGTAGATTGCAGGCCGTCTGTGGGCGTGAATGTGAGTGTGATTGGTTGTCTGTATGCATGTTTTGCCAACCTGCTGAAGAACAGGCTCCAGGCATCGTGTCACCACATCTGCACCTCAAAAATGTGACACAATTGGTCAAGTAGGGAAATGTGGAGGATGTGATGATATCAAAAACTCACAGTACAATAATATCATGATAAAAAGTCTGCACATTCAGCCCAAAACAGTGGCTCCTGGGCCATAATTGTGACTTCAACATTTAAACCCCTCAAATTCAGGCATATTATCAATAACAACAAATAATGCAGTCAGCACAGTTGTCAATAGAAGCTTCCTCTGACCTGTTGATGATTCCTACAGAACAGCACCTTGCACCCGTTCACACAGGCCGACTGAAACTTTGACCATTTGTTTAAATGCTGTATTCTCTACACCCGAGCACGGTGGCATATCAGCAGTGATAAACTGCAGTGAGAGGCTGCCTGAAGGAGGAATCGTCCTCCAGTCTTGTTTTTATGTCGTTCGGGTGATGCCCCATTGTAAATGACGTTTTGGAACAGTTTCCGCTGACACACCCGACTTTAGCTGAACAATGTCTGACACTAATTGTTGTTCATTTTGACTGTTTCTAATGGGGCTGAGCCAACTAGCATGCTACAGCTCATAGACAACAGCTGGTGCCCTGACAAATCTTTTGGAGCAAAACTCACGCAGTTCTGCGCATATGAAGGCTTGTGAAAGGAAGTACCGCGATAGATTTCACAGTCCTACAACAACATTAATGAATTTCTTAGCGCAATATTGCAAAAATTACCATTTCGTTACATCACTAGTAGGGACACACTTGACCAGTGCTCAACAAGAAGCCTTTTCTAATCTTCCCACCTCTGTATTCAATCATTCGACTAAGAGGAGGGGGCGTTGTGCATGAGGATGATAGTATGTCTACTGATTATTGGGTGTCTGGTGGGCTAATAATGGGAGTGGTAACCAGAGTGAGCATCCATAGTAGCTAAGAAGTGATGAATGAATAGGTAATAAAATCTTGCATCAAGTATTAATGAACTCCCTTGTTATAAATCACCTGTGAGGCTGTGTGCTCGCCTGTTTGTGTGTGTTCTGTGTGTGTGTGTGTGTGTGGTGAGGGAGAGCTCTCTTCATGAATAATGAACATTCAATTCTCACCTCGACCAGGGATTTCACACCTTTCAAACTCAAGGGAGGGTTGTGTGTATCCCATTTTTCATCTGTACTTCTCACAGACACAGAGTTTTTTTTGACAGGTGTGTGTGTGCATGTGTGTGTGTGTGTGTGTGTGTGTGTGTGAGAGAGAGAGAGAGAGATGGAGAGAGACATTGCACGAGTAATAGAGAAGGAATGGGATAGAAAAAAATTGCGCAAAAGTGAAATCAGTCTTGGTCAGAGTCATTATGAATTCATGTGCGTGCTCGTGTTTGTGCAGTACACGTGCGAGCCTCTAACTATGCGTCACTCTGAAGCATTGCATTATTCAGACGGCGAGTAAGAGGCGGGCTGAGCCGTTACCTACATCATGCTCTTACGATTATGTTTGGATTTGCGTCAGAATGATGGATTCCCAAATGAAAAAGTGTCTTTCCCTCATTTCAACTTGTTTCTCCTGCCTGAGGAGAGAAATGTACACTGCTGCCTGCCACGCCGGGGAGGCCTATTATGGAATCAACCACTGCTGTTAAGAGCCTGCCAGGGGATCTGAGACCATGCTCATTATGTCATTTACTTTAAATAGCTTTTATTCTTTCTCTGTACATCACTCTCTGCTCCCTCTACCCCCTACCTGCTTTTCTTTTCTCTGTCTTGTTATCATCTTGTCAGTCCGTCCATGTCTGTCTGTAGCAATGCAGCTAATTGGTGCCATGTTACTGTTGACATGTTAAAATATAATCTGCTTGTGTTAGAACAATTACTGCTTTATTGATTACTCTTTTCGACAGAAAGAAATTGATAAAAACATCTATAACCGTGTATTAAGTCATGTATCAGACTAAAATGTCAAGTATTTGCTGGTTTCAGCTTTTCAAAAGTGCGGACTAACTCCTTTCTAGTATCATAATATTATGAATCAAATATCTTAAGGTTTTGGGATGTTTCAGATTAAACAACTATTTGAACAAATAAACAAAAATGATGTTCTAGTCTCTGGTCATGTAAATAAAGCTCAGCATTCAATTAATCTTTCATGCTTACACTTTTTTATATTATTTTTCTTTCCCACTTCCAAATAAATCTGTCTGAGGGGAAACCACATCTCTACATCTCTCACTTCCAACTTGTCATCAGGACCATCTGTCAACTGGATCACTTTAAAGGGGGATCCTGGTCTACATCACATCTATACAGCTCTTGAATTTAAACTCTCTTTCACTCCTTCACCACCACTGTCTAGACTCCATTGGGGTGATGACTAGCATGACTACCCCTCTTAAAAATGATGACCTCATGTTAATCTAATCACTAAAAACTTCTGATTTCTCTTAATTTCCTATTGTCCACATTATATCTTATGAATATTCTTAATTACTCTTGAACCCACTTTTTCAAATAGTCTTAATAGTCTCTGCACAAGAGAAGAAGCATGTCTAAAGCTTCTTCTTGACAATAATGGTGCTTTCAGAAAAGGTGTGGTACAATTGACTGTCATATTTTAAGTGGAATGTGACATGCCTGGGTCATTTTAATCCCCCTCATGCTGAGGTCTGGTGTTTCACACTGCTCCTGAGTTTGGCGCTGGAGGGCGCGTCATTTCTAGATCGCATTAGATGATTGATGAGCTCTGTGAGGAAACTAGATTCTTGCAGTAGCAAGATAATGTGATTTGGTATTGGAGAGGATGCACACAAATAAGCACACAAATAAAATAAACAATAGAAGAGTGGTGCCAAGGAAAATAGAGAAAATGGTGGAAAACGGTGATTGTAGAAGATGTTGCAACTCGTGTAACAATATTACAGAGCTTCTTGAAAAGTGCTTTAGCAGTTTTGCAGAGATGTGTGACACATTGTCAGGCATCTGGATTGCAATTGTCTTCAGGGAAATTTTAAGAAATAGCCTCTGTGGTTCTGTGGACAATCACCATGATAGACAAGAACATAAACATTTCCCATTTAGATGAAGAATGAAGAAATAACTTTCCAAAGTCACGATTTTGAGCGTAACATGAAACGACTGTGAGGATGTATTTTTCTGTTTCCTTATTAAAGTTAAAGCACTCTGTGCTTGTAAAGCTCTCTGATCCTATCTTGCTCCTTTCCCAGCTGCTGCACACTTGTGTCTCACACTTGTGTGCAACATCCACAACTCAAAAGAGTGAGTTCAGTTTACACAGCCTTAAGATTATCAGGAGACCTCTGTTTACTCTGAAATACAAGTTTAGAATGCTTATTATTTTTATAATACTTCATAAATATTATTGATTTAATTTTTCAAAATGTAGATTTGCAGATTCCCCTAATTGTATTTGTCCTAATAGACATTACACAATGGTTTAACAAACACAGGAAAGAGGCCATGTGATTGGAAACCACCCCTTATGGCACCTAAACAACATTGCCTCCTAATTAAAACAGCCTAATTGAATTGCTCTTATAATGGCACTGTGAGGCACTGTAACCCACCAACATCTCATATTTTGCACCCTTATAGTCACTAGAGAAAGCTAACATACCCTAACCTCCTAGTAACCACCATTAGCTAGCACATTAGCTATTAACCCCATGCTGAAGTAAATAGCTGAAGCAACACAGCCTGCAGCATTCGGTGGCTAAGTGGTAATAATGGGACTTAACATAATGAAGTCGATGATAGTTAAGCTGTGCAGACAATATGCTGTTTTACATTGCTGTAATAAACATGAAGGTATGAGTGTTCAAAACACACCACTATAAAAGAAGCAGCTGCAGCGTAGAATATTAAAAAGTCCACTCATTTATTAATGGATTTCAGCATGCCTACCAAACATACAAAGGCATCCCAAGACACCACCACGACAAAAAGGAAGAAAAGTTTGTTTGTATTTTTCAGATAGAATATTACAAGGTTGCATCAGTCTTGCAAGAGCTGCTTTAGAAGGAAATTCTGTGTTCACTCACAAAGAAGCTCTATATGTGACAGCTCCTCTTCTTTTAAGTGTAAAAAAACTGAAAGCACGAGGGGCAGTTCCAGTGAAGCACTTTAATCAGTAAAACAATCAATCCAACAGTGTTAATTAATCCTGTAATCTAAAGCTATATGTGCTTAATTGGTTCCTGTGATAACGAGAGAGCTCCTTGCAAAAAAGCCTCAGTTAGTAGTCATGCTCTGTATACTGTGCACTGAAAATGATCCTTGAGGGACTTTACTCACTAGTGCAACATTATTTGGCAGTACTCAAAGTCAGCTTTACAACCAAAGGGAGGAGCAATTCTCCTGGGTATAATGAATTATGTACACACACTAGCTACCTCTTCGAACAACCCTCGAGATTTGAGCTCGGCCTATCAATACAAAGTCATGATGTTTCAAAATTTTTATTTCAGAACACCAGAGCCTAATTGGCAATTTATCCAAACTAAGTTCAGGACCCTCCTTGTTGTCATGGGAATTTTCTTAAAAAAAAAATTATTACACCACAAGGAATTTCATACTTTTGATATAATGGAATTGAATGATATCAGATTCCCTGTACCGGTGAATAATTCAACATTTTACAACAGAATAAGTAGGATAACCTATTTCCATGGGGCTTATCAAACAGTTTGAAGTATTCTCCAAGCCCTACACCAGCTGTAACAACTCCTCTGAGACTCATGTGAGGGTAGGGGGGGCGGGATAAAGTGGAAAAAGGTGTCAGCCTTCACTGTCCAGCTCAACACTGGTGACAGCTGGCCTGTAGTTTGTATGTAATTAGGTAACAACATACAGTAAACAAGTTACAGAGGAACTAAATTCTAATAGATTAGTAATGATTAGCTCCTAAATAACTGTGAATTGTAGATTTTATAGCACATAATGATGAGTTACTAGAGAACAGACTGGGAGATACTATATTAATGAATCATTAGTTAGTGATTATTTTATAAGTGTCTGAATCAGAGCAACTCTAAACAACTGCCAAAAAAAGATTGCCTTGGTAGCCAAATGGTTACAGCGGATTCACTCAGGCCACAAACTCACTAGGTTGCCAACTCTAACATGAGTTTTTCAGTGTAGTCTTTACATCTGTATTCAAGAGTAAGGTCTTTATACAAAGAGTCAATTGGTCCCTCTGCAAAGAAAGAGAGTGGAGAGGTAGGAGGCCATGAAAGTGTCTCTCTGTAAATCAATGGGACACATAGCACAGAGAGGCGCAAGCATTTCTTGGAAACTAATCAGAGTACAAGTAATAGATGCATGGGTAGTGTGTGTGTGTGAGTGTGAGAGAGAGAGTGGATATGTCTGAACTACAGCTCATGGCTGCTGCAGTAGCTTGAGGATAATCTATAATGAAAAAATAATTGGTCATGTGGAAAAAAATTGATTTTTCACCTCTCTGTTCAGCTGTAATGGCTACAGCAAGGTATACCTTTATGTTGGTCTGCTCTTTGTAATTGCATGCAAGTAAGAGTAAGCTGAGTGTGTGTGATTATGAATGTAGAATCTATGCTAATTTTCCTGATTCTCTATATGTGTGATTGCATATAAGTATCTGTTTTATCATACAAATGTGTGACTTTATGTGTGTGTATATGTGATCACATGCGAGTAGGCGTGTACATCCAGAAGAAAGGTAATTGCTCCGTGCTTAATTCCTCCCTCCATCCGTCCATATAGGAGCTCAGTCCAACAGAGGAAGAAGGGCGGCTGGTGTGAGGAGTCGTTTGTCAGCCATGTTGAAATGTTCCTAATTGGATTTCCTTGGCAGCAGTCTAGGATGGCAGGGAGGGGAGTAGCAGAGAGTGAGAGAAAAATGAGACAAGTTCATTTCGTCTCCTTGAGATGCATGGCTCTTGTTTAGTCACACGGATTCAAATAAAAGACCTCAAACTAGAAAAAGTCGGCTTGTATGATACGATACATTCATGTGAACATCATACGTGAAATGACTTATCAGCTATTGGATGGATCATTACAAATTTCTATGCAAATTTTCATGGCAATCCATCTTATAGTTGATAGCAGGTTAGCACTGTTGTCTCACAGCAAGAAGGTTCCAGGTTCGAATCCACCGGCGACAGGTTTGTGGTTTGAAGATTGAACCTTTATGTATTGAGTTTGCATGTTCTCCCTGTGTTTGCACGGGTTCTCTGCGGGTACTCGGTCTTCCTCCCACAGTCCAAAGACATGCAAGTTAGGTTCATTGGTGACTCTAAACTGCCTGATGGTGTGAATGTGAATGTGAATGGTTGTCTGTCTCTATGTCTCAGCCCTGTGACTGACTGGTGACCAGTCCAGGGTGTACCCCACCTCTTGCCCAACGTCAGCTGGGATCGGCTTCAGCCCCACATGACCCTCAGGGATAAGTGGTATAGACAATGGATGGATAGATGTTTGAGTCTTGACCAAAGTGGTGGACAAAGAGGCCAACTAACTGACATGGCAGGCATTGCCATTGGTAGAGCCACAGTGCTCACGGGGCTGAAAACATGGGGCACTGCAGTGGTACTTACAGGAGCCAAGAGGAAGATTTGAAGTCCAGTGTTGGTCATTCATTCAGGAGTTTTAACACTTATCTGACACAAAATGAACGGTGTCAACCTAATCATCGGGGGGGAGACTAACCGTTCACATTCATTCACAGTTTCAGGTTCAGTATCTTGCCCAAGGATACATTGACATGCCAATTCTCCAATTAGCACATGACTCACTCTATCACTGAGCCACAGCAGCACCTTGGCTGATGAAGGTGCAGCTTTGCAGAAAAAGTTAAGCCAGGTAACTGTGTTTTTATTCCCCTCGACAGAGTGGATGTAATGAAATGCATGAGGAAGCCACTTTTTTGAAGCAGTCCTATCTGAATGCGACCTAATTTCAATTTCTTCTCTGACCACAGTGTTGCTGATTTCATCACCGTAGACATACTTGCATCTTAATTGCTTGTGTGTGGCTTTTGGCTCTAGTTCAGATAAAGAAAACTGCAAATCCCATCTCAAAATGCCTCTGGTCATTTAATATATCAGCGTTCGTGACTGTGAATATATTTGTCCCCTGTAGAACTTTAAGGAGCAATGAGAACTAAACAAACCTATACTGTTCTGGGCACTGTATGATTCTCGCTGATGATTTCTCTCTCTCTCTCTCTCTCTCTCCCTCTCTCTCTCTCTCTGCAGCCCATATAACATCCTCCAATGTTTTTTTACCATTCAGATCAATGTCAAGGCCAAAGCCAAAGGGCAGACAGCGCAAGTACAAACAAACAAGACGATCCAACACAGACGGGCAGCCAGACAGATTAACAGCACCAGCATAATTAGCTCCTAAAGCTATGTGTGTTGTTTTATTATGCCTGCCACTGGTCAAGAAAGCACACAGCAAACTGCTGAGAGAAAGGTATTAAGGTAAAATGGCTTGCCAGTCATCTGGGTATTACTGTTATTGCTGTCTGAGGAGCTGATGAGAATTACTGAGTATCTTTGGTTGTAGGAAAGATTCTTCTTTTCTCTCTTGGTTTCACAGACAATGACAATTTAATACATACTATTTTAATATTTTTTTAAGGACAGGTGATGTGTGTTGAAGAGCTTAGAGTACAAACAATAATAAAAGAGAATGTAACAGTAAAGTGTAGCAGCACTTATTACAGTTTATTCAAGTCTGGACGCATGATGAACTAATTCTAACACTAATAATCCAGATGAGCAGTCCAACTAAGTGTCTTTTCAAATTACAGCTTGTTCTATGTCACCATGTCTCAGAAACGTAGTTCAGAAGCTGGAATATGTGTGTATATACATGCGTTCTTATGAATATCTACATAAGAATATGACTATCAAGAGGCAACACAAGAGAAACTATGTTTACAGGGTTATTCTGCTTTATTACAACGAGGATCTTACCCTTAAAAATTAGAAGGCTGATGATCAAATAGGCTCCAAACAAGCCTCTAAGCGATGTATTTGAAAGAGAAGCCAAGACGAACTTTAAAATGTTTACTAAAATTGTATGATCACAAAATAGCAATCACAGTTTATTCAGTTTTCCAGAGCATACTGACAGAACATAATCTTTTATTATGAGATAAGATGAGAAGATCCAAGGCCAGTAGCACAGCTTGTCCTACACTGTTGAGCACCCTTTTCAGTTTGTCTCCATGTTTGTGGTCTGCAAGGTTGTTTTTTTATCCATGCTGACAATGGTACAGCTTTACCATGACAGACAGATGAGCACAGACAGATGTAATCCCAAGGGGAAAGACGAAGAACTAAAAGAAAGAATATAACAAGCGTAAATATATTTGCCCAAACAAATGTGAATGAAATTCCTGAGATGTTGGAGTTATTAGGATCTATTTCCAGTGTTGAGAAACAGCATAAAGGAGGCAGTATGCATACTGATGAAACTCTCTGGAGGTCTGCGCTTTATTCAGAGCTCCCACTCATATTTGATCACCATCTGAAATCAAAAGCACATCTCTGAAGCAGATTATTTATTTGACTATCAGCTCACATGTAGGTGGATGGAGTTTATGGAAATGTGAAATGCAAAAGCCACCATTGTCAGTGGGTTACATATGTTAATACTTAAAATACTTGTTAATACGTAAAACAGCTGATGTAGTCGATCTCCATGTGCTATAATGCAAAATAACTCCATTTAACAGTATTTCTTGTGCCCCCTTTGCTCTCTCTGCTACAGATAATTTAGAGGAGTATTCTTAAAGTATTATATTATAAATCAATGCAATATTTTACTTGGTTCAATGTCTCATTTTCCAGTCTTTGTACATGTCTAAGGAACCAAGTTTGGCAGCATCATTTTCTCCATTTCAGGGCTGTTGTGAGTATAGTCTGCATATGTTTGTGATCTAATTTGAAAAATAAATAATGAGTGAAATTCACATGTAGAGTGCACTATAATTCCAGAGAGAGAATGGTGCAATAGATTGCACTCATATTGCCATCACCACACCCTGGGAACGTGAGCCTTGAGACTTTTTGATTAACATTCCCAGTGTGACACAGAAATATTGTAGATGCATTTCATATCTATCCCCAGTCATTTCTCACTTCTGTCTTTTTGCATTGACCATATCTGTTCATAAATTTGTTATGGACAATGGAAGCTGCTATTTTATATTATATTATTTATATTTATATGAAACAGTTTCACAGACCAAAAAAGAAAGAAAAACAAACCGTTTTGTCCTACTAACAGATTAAATGTGCCCGTCTAACATCACCACTTTATCAAGCCCCTGGGCATCTGATATTAACGCACAAGGCACCCGGTCGCAGTTCCACCAGGTATAGGCACCAAAACTATTTGGTTTAGAAAAAGATGATGGTTTGAGTCAATAACAAATATATTAGTAATATAAGTTTTACTTTTAGCTCCACATGTAGCACAAGCTTTCTTGCTCTTTCTATATTGGCCTTTAATGTCTCATACAGACACTAAGGGTGCCTTGTTCGTCTGTAACGATAATCATGAACTCAGACATGAGAAGGAACAAACATCTTCATTCAGTAAAACATATCAATGGTTAAAAATGCCAACCAGATGCTGCAGACTGTGTACTAAAAATACATATTGCATGTCTAAGTGTTGCATTAGCTTCAGTCATCACAATAAGAAAACACATGTTCCCTACAGTATTGTGAAAGGTTTATCGCCTCTGTTTGTACCTCTCTTCAGCTCCTCCAGGACGAATGAGGTTCAACTTGTTGAATGTGTGCTTATATAGCTGCACAAGCAGGTTCCACTGGACCTGACCTCTCCTCTTGACTTCAGTAGCCACTGGCCAGCGTGGGATTAAAGGCCAAATGAGCGAAATGATGGAAAATGGGAGAGGATCACAGAGCAGTTAAGCTCAGCATCATGAAAGAATGTCTTTCTAACTGACCCTCACTGTTTTCATCTGTTTATCTCTCGTTCTCTCTCTGTAGTTTTCATCTCATCCCATCACAGGAACTTCTATTTCTTTCTCCTCTCCCTTCTAAGACCAGTGGGTGATCAGTGTTGTTCCCGTGCATTTGTATTAATTGTTTTTGATTCATGCAGTGTTGTAATTGACAAGAATCTGAAAAACAAACACACTTTTGTCTCCTTGAAAGTAATTTAGAAATGTAAGTTTAAATCTGATTAATAAATTTGGCCTTATATATGTGCATGTTCTCCTCTGAAAGGACTGCTGAGGCTGAACTGATAATAAACGCCTTTGTCTTCTCAATCAGCTTCTACTTGTTCAGTAAAAAATGTACTTTTCTAACAAAGGTTTCTGTTGTCTGACCAGCAGGTGAAACATTTCTGTCACATTAAATGTTTCTATTAATGTATACAACATGTTTTAATATGTGTTTCTCAGCTGATAAACATCTTAACCAAACGATTGCTTGTGGCACACATGTCACAGCTCATCTGTGTACAAAAACGTGATCAGTGTCATTAATAAGTCCTTAAGTGCAGATTTTCCATCATGCCACTTTCCTGTTGGCCTCTCCATGGGTGATTATCGTCTGTCCGACATCCTCTCTTGAATCGGCACCAAGCTAATGACATGTTGTTGGGCTGAGTGCAGAGAGATAGCCACTTGAGTCTGAGTAGAGCAGGGTTTTCACAATAAGAGGCAGATGCTGTCATTTGCCATCCCCGTCTTTTCACACATGTCCTTATAATCCAGTGAAGTAGCAGGGATTTACGAGGGTTATAACACTGTGCTGAGTTTGATTGAGTTGGGTTTCAGCCTCAGTCACACTGACGGACATACACATGTATACTCACAAGCCTGGAAAATGCAATGTTAAATGGACTGCACGTGTATGGGGCCTATCTAGTCATTTTGACCACTCAATGCACTGTAACACTACATTCACAGCCATTTACATTCACCCATTCATACACTGATAGAGGGTTGCCAATCTACCATCAGGAGGAAACCACTCATTCACACACTGGAACACAGTTTCTGAAATAACTTGATGTCTAGTGTCTTGCCCAAGGACTGATTGGTGGATGGTCTATGCTGCTTGACGTTCACAATTTACGTTATAGATATTGATTTTTGAAGTTTTTCAGTTCTTTCATTTGCATCAAAGCCAGCTCACAGAATTCAGCAACCAGAGATGACAAAATACAATCACACATGGCCATGGCAGAGGGTAAAGGAGACTTTGGTATGGTGTTTATTACCACGCTACAGTACCTTGTTTAGCAAAGAGACTGAGTAATACTGACATATGCTGTCATTGTCTGGAAGAAAAAGAAGGTTGAAACACATCAAGACATCTGCTGTTACCTGTTGGAATCCACGCTGTGAATAAAGATAATGTTCTTTTGAAGTCTGAGGAGACCTCGTAATCGAATAATTCAGACTGCATAGCTGAGGCTTGTAAGGTACATCTTCACTCCTATAGGTATGACTTGGTTCAATAAAAACTTGGAGCACTGACTGCTTTAGGTGAGACAGCCGGTCAGGTGAGAGCTGCACCAGGTGAGAGCTGAGCCATTTGATCTCAGGTTTCATCAGATAAATGCACTGAGACAGCTCCAGTCTACATCCTCTTCAAAGCAAGCTGAGGTAGAATATATTATGAGGGAGAATGTTATCATGAAGCTATGAAGTTGTAGGTAAGAGCTAAGTCAGGTGAAAGTTGAGGCATTAAGTCTCAGATAACAATATCTGATAATATCTGATGCTTGCTCATGTGGGGAGTCTTGAATCCTTAATTTTGAATTCTTGAATCCAGACCTGCTCTTTATGGAAAACATCTTGAGATAAGGATGTTATGAACTGGCACTATTTAAATAAAGATTGATTGATTGATAACCATGCTGAAAAAGTCATCTGAGAATCTGGATTGTGGGCAGCGCAGTGGTTCGCACTGTTGTTTCTTGTTTCTGTTGTTTCCTACAGCAAGAAGGTTTCAGCTTCGAAGCCGCTGGTCCAATTCCCATTGGTGCCTCTAATATGCTCTTGGGTGTGGGTGTGAAAAGTTATCTGTCTCTGTGTGTCAGCCCTGTGATTGATTGCCAACCAGTCCAGGGTGGACCCCGCCTCTCGCCCAGTATCAGCTAGGATTGGCTACCGCCCCCCCAGCGACCCTTATGGATAAGCCATATTGATGATGGATGGATGGATTTTACCATAGTACGAATAAACAAGATGGTTTTGCAAGTTGTATATATAGTTGTATGTATATTATGTATTGCTGGTTGAGTAGACCTATAAAGCATAAATAACAAACAGTATGATTCAATTTAGATCTTCTTGTATTCTAATTCTTGAGACAATTGAAAGAAATTGTTGGAGTGAATATTGTGAAAAGTCTGTACAACATATAACGGTCCTACTTCCTAAAGAGCACTTTCCTTCTGACAGCTACCAAGAAATCCTAATTAACTCAATATGCACTTAATGCCATGTATGTAATGGTCTTCACGCTCTTTATGCACCCACCGACTTAGTGCTTCAGTACCAGCGCAGCGCACCCCTGAAGTAGTGGTTGTTCAGCTGATAATAGTGATATTATGTTTGCGAACAACACGGAACAGAGCCGTAAGATATGGTTCCCTTCAAAGATCTGCAATTCCCATCACTAGTTAACAAAAGACACCAGGAATGTGCTGCTGATCAGGAGGCATGAGTATTTCATTAAAAGAAAAAAAAAAGATAAATAAATTAAAGAAAAAAATCACTTCTGCTGGGTATTATCTGACAGTGAAAAGGCTGAAGGGGCTGCCGTTACATAGAAGACATGGGATGAATAACACTTAATTAATCCCAGAGTGAGCACATGATTCTCCTGCATAGCAACCATAAACTAATGACCAATAATTTAAAAATGGAAAGTAAATACAGATGCACCAAAGGGGGTTGACTTGCACTGTGTGGAAACTGAAATGAGCCCACAGTGTGTGCTATGTATCGTAACGTAATGTATTCCTCTTATATACTTATTTATACGAATGAGCTTTGAGGTTGGGTGATGGTGCAAACAGCGCTTGGTAAAAGAATGATGCTTCAAGGGCTGAATGAGTCAGAAACAGCTGTTACGCCATTGTAACATCTGGAGTGTTTCTGCTTTTTAACTGTACATCACAGTTACCATCGTAGCTGCCCAATAACAATGGTTCAGGTTGTAGAGAAGAGCTATTATCTTATTAAAGAGAGTGCTAATGAACTAGAACAATAACACAATTCACAACAAATATCACTTGAGTTATTCGTCTAGAGGTTTGGAATAACACTAACATCAGATTATTGTTGGTGTTGTTGGGTATGCCTTTGTAAAAAAAAAAAAAAAAAATGCACTGCTGCATTTCTTTACACACTTTTCAAAGCTGGAGGTCTTTGGTGTTTCACTGATCCACATCATGGTGTCATGTAAATTAATGATAAGGTCAGAAGTGTGGCCCAAACACAGCAGTGAAAGGTCATTTGTTCACTTTACTTCAATAAATTTAATGATGATACTTGCCCTGTCTCCCTTTCTCCCTGTTCAGCCACACAAGCTCTTCCAAGCTCCTGCATTTTCATCGACTTTTGCAGACTTTGGCTGTGCCTGAAATCACTACTCATAATTTAGATACTCGTTATGTGACACATATATATTTGCCCTGTGAAATGACTGCACTATTGTGTCTCTGGCATGTCCAACACTTTCTTGTAACAATCCCACAATTCAACAGTGTCACGTTTTAATTTCTGTTTTAGTTGATTTTCAGTTGTGATGTTCCCTGGTAGCCGCGTTAGTGACTCCTACTGGTTGGTTGAGACATGCTGGGGGAGGGAGACTGCACTGGTGAAACCTGTCATTCTCTGCTAAAAAATAAATAAGGTGGCTGGTGTACATTTGAAGAATCATCGCATAATCCCTGCTGTGTTCCAAGGTATAAAGTACACAAGGGAAATACCATTAGCTATGACTAAGCCAGGAGTGAAGATGACAAAAAACAAAAGGCATAACTAGAAATGGTGGATGTCTCAGAGGGACCGTGAGTGAAGTGCTGTGTAAAAACAGATGTGCATCGTTTCATGCAATGGCACAAGAAAGCAGGTCCCATGGTGGAAGTTACCCCACATGTTCCCATGGACATGTCTGGAAGATCGCCTGTCTCCGGCAACTACAAGCTCTCTCATAAATGACTCTTTGGCCATTATTACCCTCAGCGGAGTGTGGTGATAAGAGAAGTACGCATGAGAGCGGCTAACATGCTGTAATGATTCCTGAGGCATGATGGCGGAAAGATGGCTTCCTCAGGGGTTGTGCTACAAAACATGGATATCACATTATTGAGACAAGAGTCTGAGGAGGCTGCCTGGTTGTAAGTCCTCATCTGGGAAGGGGAGCTGGAGGAGGAAAAAACAAGGAGGGGAAGATGAAGGATTGAAAATGTGGGCAGCCAATCCATCAACAGAGAGTTTGTGAGTTTGTGTTTTGTGAGAGCCTATACCTGAATTTGTCTGTGTGTCTGTGTGTGTGTCTGTGTGTGTGTATGTGTGTGTGTTTTGTGGATGCATATCCTCTTAGGAGAAGAGAACTCTGGGAATAACTCTTGCAGGATGAAAAAAGAGAAGAGAGAGTAGGCTCAGAGGAGACAATTGGTAACAAACGACAGCAACCATTTGTGTATGTCTGTGTAAGCGTGCACATGCAGGAGTGTGTGTTCTTATGTGTGTCAGCGAGGCAGCTTATTCTCAACGGAGAAGAAAACTCAAAGGGGAGATTGAGAGGTAGAGACAAGAGAAAGCAATGCAGGTGATGGAAAATAGGATTGTGTGTGTGGGGGTGTGCGTATTTGTGGGAGGGTAAAGCCTCATAAGGAAAAGAACAGCCAGCAATGAAAAAATTAGACAAGACACATAGGAAAAGTAAGTAGTACAAAAGGTAGATAGAAATTAGAAGTCATGAACATATTTGTGTGAATATTTGCACGTGTGAGTGTTACGAAAGCATCTTGGCGGTACATTAATCATACATGAAACACTTCTACAAATATACACCGCCTCACTGTAATTCTAATTATCCATTCGAGGACGGCGACAACTCACCAGTTCGCCGCAGGGCTGAAATCAAAGACGACACAGGGAGAGAGAGGCAAGAGGAAGACAAAGTAATGGGTGAGCGAGGAAAAAAAAAGGCAGGCACGAAGAAGAAGAAGGCGAGGGAGAATCTCACAAAGAAAACAATGTGTTGGTTAAATGTTAATTAACCAGAGACAAAAAAGCAGCACACAGGGTACTGCATTATGAAAGCTAGGATGAAAAAAAGGGGAAGTACTGAGAAACAGGGGGAAATGACTGAGTGCGTTCGAAACAAATACATGAAGGTGTAGAGGAAGTGAGGGCTGCAGGGAGGCTTAAGTATTAACCTATTAACGCAGCAGGTTTGTTATGCTGTAAGCCTCTTAGGAAGACCTTTCCAAGCTGAGAGGCGGTGAGAATGTCAATTTAGGCACTTTCTCTGCTAGTAATTACGCTCTATCTCTGGGCTAACGGCTTATTTTGCATGCGGACAGACAAGGAAAAGAAATTAAAAAGAAAAGATATTCCAGCAGAGGACACACAGAGGAGAGAAAGGATTCTTACAGGCAACGGAGACACAGTGGCTGTCTAATTGGCTGACAATGTAAATGTGAGGATATGACTAGATAAACTGCTGTCACATTTTCCACATTATTCACCAGGACTTCAGTACTTTATGCTCTTAGCTGTTGCCTTTTTAAATAATATCACTTTTTGAAGCTTCACCAGCTATACTGAAGCACATGAAAGCACAAAACAGATCATTAAGGGCCTTTTTTTGTCTTGTAGTCTGCTGCTGAAGCAGATGTGCCTCTCCAAATCAAAATTGCAGACAAACGTAACGGCTATGCAATATTTTTAGGCGTGATGTGAAAAACGTTTTCAGCCTTCACTCGTTCAGAAAGCGGATTGAGTGTAAAAATAAAAAGACTTGAAACATAAAAACGGTGTTTGATGCATTTGTTTCACGTCCAGTTTTTGGTTTGAGATCAGAATGAACCAACATGAATCAAATTACAATTCAATGAGAATTCGATACAAGACATTCTTCAAACTGTATTTGGGTGGTTGTGCAAAAGGAAGGTAAGGTTATGTCAACCTTTGTGGCTGTTAGATAAATGTATGTTTGTCCATTTTAGTCTGCCAAAACTCATTATTCCAGCGTCTGTGTATTTGATTCAATATGCAATGGTGATTAAAAAGGCATTCCAGAGATTTAGCATAGTAAATGGACAAAATGTACACAGCAGAGGCCAAGTTATCCTGTCTTTTAGTCCCTTGCATTGGTTGAGCACCAAAAACACTGCATTTCCCATAATGCAACTCAATAGCAAGCACATACTTTTACTGTACAGGGAGAAGCCAAAGACAAATCTAACATCTTCCATTAGACCCTGCCTGGGAACCGTCTTTCACACTCCATCTCCATCTCACACTTACACACTGTTTTCACATTCAGAGTATTACTGTCCAATAAAATGATATTCATGTGTAAAGCTGATGGAGCGTCCCTTTAACTAGGGCATTTGTCGGCTTATCAATTCTAGTAATGTTATAACAATAGTTGAGAATTGTTATTTATTTCAAAGCTGACACGTACGCAATCAAATGACTTTATTGTAACCTCAAGATAATTCTTTTCATCTGTTTTTTTATTGGTGCATTATAACAATTGGTTGGTATAAAAACATACCTCCCAGTTTAGCATATCTTCACATATTCTCAGCCAGCCAGCTGCAGGGCTGACGGATGGTAATGCCCACCCATCAGTTCATCAAGACATAAAACATAAAATCCGATTTGGACATCCATAGTATTTAGGTAATGTATGTAATTTGATATTTGCATAATATCTCATTCGCGAGCTGACATGGAGAGAAGACAAGAAATAAAGTATTTAAGTAGTATTTTGATTCTATAATGATGGTGGTAAAGAGGGCTGTCTAATAGAAATGTCATTAATACATGAGTGCAATATTCAGATATGAACACATTCAAATGTATGCAGCTACATAGTGTTTTCCCTTTTTCCATTGATGACCTGATCAGAATTGCATCAAACTTGTTCCAAAAGGCTTCTTTCACTCTGGTGAAATGATACTGAAATTATGTATGTGGTGGATAAACACCCATAAACCTATAAATTATTGGAGGAAAAGGCTCCTTGTAACTTCAGGACTTCATGAACATCAGATTCAGACTTTGTCTTCAGTATCAAAAGTAATCAAAAAGTAGTAGTAGTAACTAATTGTTCTACCGCCCATGTTTACAGCAGAAACTAATGACCTAACATCCCAACCTAAACGCATTAATCGTATGAATATCTAAAAAAAAGATTCATTATTCCATTATTTATGTATGATTATGGGGTTTACAAATTTTACAAATCCATGCTTTGTTTTAATTTGATTGTAATCCCTGAGACGATTCATAAATGAGACTCCTGGTCTGTTCTTGTGTGACTGAACAGACCCCGGAAGCTCCTTGGAGGGCTCATCTATTTTTCAGAGTTAGATAAACCCGTCTGGTTCTGTCTTGTAAATATTTCATCTCGCCCTCATCGTGTTAACTCTCGGGACAGTTCCCCTCTCCTTTTTAAATCCGATTGTTTCCCCAGATTATGTTTTCTGGACTCTTTCTCTCTTTTACTAACTAAAACACACACGTATTCAGACACTCACTCACACATGCACGTGGTATCACAGTTTCTGTCTCACTTACAGCAGACCTGATGCATTTGCAAACGTGAAATAGACAAACAGTCAAATAGACAATTTAAGAATAGTGCATGCAACAACATCATCAGGTCACTGGCACAGTGGCCTTTTACTTAGAGAAACTCAGTGTGCTGCGTGTTTGGAAATATCCCTCCTACTGTTACCAGATTAACACACTAACACTTACACACATTACCCACTAAGTGGTTGTATTAATTGAATTGAAGGGTTTGAAAGATAAGACCAAAAAATGTTGTCGGCCTGTAGCAGTTTGTTAACCTTTCCAAAATATCCACATTTACTGCATCTGTGCTTCTTTCACTAAAGTACAGGATGACCTTGAGTTCCTCGTGTCCTGAATAGAGTCCGATTGGAGTGCGTCTTAAATGGTTGTAAATAATAATGTGCTCCGTCTGGATGCCTCTCACTAATATGAAAATCAGATTTGACCATATTTACTTTCAGATACGGAACTAAAATGCAGATCAACTGTTTTGGATGAGGTGTCTTGCTGTGATTATAGTTAGGAGGGATTCATCCTGACTGAAGTTCTGCATCTTATTAATTTCAATGAGGCCACTCTAGTGGCACAGTGGATGTGCAAATTCACATTCCCAATAGTGTCGTATTCTGTAGCACTGCAGCAGTCCTACTGTTTAGCTTGCAAACGTGAAGACGCAGACAGTACTTGCTGCTGTGAAATAAAACATCCAGTCTTCAATAAATAAAAGAAGCATGAACCGTGCAGTGTTTTTAACATTAGAAATGTTTTGTACAGTATGCTGTATTCTGACAGTTTGTTGCATTTTCTGTGTTATTTTCAGTTCATCAGCAGTCATGACCTCCACCTCCTTCCCTTTTGGCAAGTTTTCTGCCTTCTAGGGTCAAGCTTATACTTTTCAGCCCATACCAGTCCAGCCATTCTTCTTTAGCCATTCGCAAAATGACATAATCAGACTAACACGGGGTCGTATCAAGGATAACATGTAGAACACAGCCTCGAGAGGTGAGGGTGGTGGGAGTGAAGGGGTATTTATTTCACTGCTGCACCAGCACTGTGTGAAACAGTGTTGGAAAAGTGAATGTGGATCGCAGGCTGCACTCTGACAGTGATGCTATTTAACACAATCATCTGCCCTCAGGGCCAAAGGTCTGTCTGCATTATAGTGAAGTGGTGAGCGCAGGACAAGAGGAGTGTGTGTGTGTGTGTGTGTATGTGTGCATATTTACACACCAACCTTGCACACACATTTGTATATGTGTTTGTTAATAAATATGTATGTGTCCGCTGCGTATGAAAAATGTATCTGCTGTACCGTCTATCCCCTGCATTTATGTCCCACTGCATTGGTGAATGTGTTCATGAGTGCACAGCAACCTTACAATTAACTCTTCGATTCTGTGTGAAAGGACACTTCAATTCACTGAAAAGCAGGGGTCGGGCACAGTCAAGCTGGAGATGATTATTGTTGTGTGTCAATGGCTAAATACTGGTTCTCTCATCTATAAACGGTAAGGAGGTAATTAGCAGAGAGGCCATGGAATCATGGAGGAGGGAGGTGGAGTGTATGTATGTGTGTGCGTATGACATGAAGGGGAATCCTCATGAAAACAGAGAGGAATAGATTGAGCATATGCAAGATAAACACAAAAGCAGCAAAGAGAAGACGGAAAACGTTATTTTTAGTTTAACCTTGTGAGCTTTTGTGAGTCTCAGAGCTGATGCGGAGGGCAAATGGCTGCTGACAAACTGTCATGCATGTTTAGGAGCGCAGTCAAATATACAGTAAAAACACACATGCACATAAAGCCCGCTTATTCCTCACCTTCAACTATAAAAAAAGCAGAACAGAGGAGACTGTCTCTGGGGACTTCAGTCTTTGGTGTTTGAAACACAATTAGAAGGAGTACTCTAATTAAAGCTGCTATGGAAGTTACTTTGCCCTACCTGTATATTGAAGTGGGTCAGTGGGGGCTTTTCGTGCTCAACACAACACCTAAAGACTCTCACATTTTAATTAGATGTGGGGTTTTCAATTAGTTGCTGGAAGGGCGTGTGTGTTTATTCGTGTTTAAGCTGAGTCTTTGTGTGGAAGCGTACCAGAGAACAAATTGAAGAATTCCAACAAAAGCAAAGTAATCACATACATTTATCACCAGGAAACTCTTCGCAGGAAACGGTCAGCACACACACACACAGAGGAGCTTTTAACCCTCAGATCTAAACTATAATATATTCAAATTGGAATTTCACTGCCGTCAATATCTGTACGAGCTCATCGGCTTCATGAGATGAGCGTGATAGGATCTGACGTGAGTAATCAAACATAATCTGTCTCTCTTTCAACCTCTCCTCTTTTTTTTCATCTCAGCTAATCGCTTTCCACGTGCTTCCTTCTCGTGCTGCCATGTGAAAAAAGTAGTCAGCGCCACAGGACAGTGGGCAAGTGTGACACCTGAGGTGATTTCTAAAGAGAAAGAGGATCAATGAGCCGTTGGACCAGTGATCATTATGGAACAACACCGCATTGAACATAATTGCAGTTTGATTGATTCAAGTTCTTTCAGCAAAGTTTGTTTAACATACACTCCTGTGCATGTCGATACCTGCTGTTTTCAATACTGCATAACCATTAAGTTATGGCAGTGTTTTTAAGTGAAGGTAGACATAACCCATCACAAGAGACAGCAGCAGTGTTGTTAGTGTCCTTAACTGTCCTTAACTCAGTTGCAGTCCATTGACTTTCACCCTTTACTTTCAACAGTTTAACAATTATTAGCAGTTTGCAGTTTGATGTCTTTATATGCATGAAATGTTTTATGAATGTTTTAGAGGGAAAAAAAAACTATATTTTAGGTATAACAAGCCACAGCGGCAACACAAAAAGACAATATTATAAAAGTACTTTCTTGGTTAAGCAGAGCAAGGCTGATTGAGAAATTACATTAAAGACTCCAGAATCCAGCGCAGCATTTTCACTTTGTATGCTCTAATATGTTTCATACAGTCTTGTATACGAGACACGTAGCCAAAATGGTGGTTAGAATTAGAAATGCAATATACTATATCTCAAGCCACACCGGTCAGTGCAATAAAGGTTTCCCTTGATACAAGATAGTGCCCCACATAGCGAAATTAGTCTGTCCCAAATACAGGGCACACAGCCCAAATACAGAAATGAATTACGGTCCACAGGTGGTCCAGGTCAGGTAGGCAGAACATGGGCCATATCTGAGCCAACTGTTTGACCATAGATATCCCTAATCTGGCCCTGTGGTGGACCAGACTGAAGATGGTACCTAGGCCCCATATTATGATGTAATATTTGTGGCTTAGATGTGGCCATGTTATGGGACCGGATCTGGACTACCTGTGGACTGTAATTCATTGCTGTATTTGGGACGTGTCCAATGTTCTTACATGGATGGTGGAGCGTGGAGTTGCTATTTAGTGCCTGCTACTATTGTAGTACAGTTGAAAAGTTTAAATTGATTTTTGGTGCACAGAATGCAACGAAGGAGGAGGTGGTAAACATCTCTGTCCACATCTGTGCATACTTAGCCAGGCTAAATTAGCTTAGAAACAGAGATTCCCAACAGTTACATTCTCTTAGTTTTCTCCACCTCAGTGCTCATGCATGTGTGTCTTTGTGTGTGTGTGTGTGTGTGTGTGTGTGTGTGTGTGTGTGTGTGTGTATTTTGAATTACTATCTTAAACTGCTCAATTTGTTTAACATTGGAGGTTGCTGTTTGTGTGTTTGTGTACACAGAAGCCTGGTTCTTCCACATATAAGCACATATATCAGAGAGTATAAAGTGCCATCTCCTCCTCCTCTGAAGAATCGAGCTGCTCTAATACAGTTGCTAAGAGCCTTTAAGTCTATAATTATACCTGTGTGTACATGTAAGTATATATCAAGATCCCAGTTGGCAGGTCTTTGTGCACACGTGTAAAGGTGGGAGTATATTTTATGTCGCTGAAAGAGACAAACATTATGAAGCATGCCGTTAAAGCCTTGAGTTTGGCATGTTGGCTACGGCCATCTTAGTTTGGGAGCCAGAACTGGTGTTCATTCTGCGAAGACTTGCCGACCTCTGGTTTGTCACAAAGTAGTGGCCTTGGATGCTTTACTTTATCTCCTGTTTTAGTCTAAATGGGACTGTAATTTACAAATTGAACACTAAGCTGTGTTGATGAGGATGTAAAACTGGTGCTTGAGACCATAAACTAATTAGGTAAGTGTCTACTGAAGTAATACATCAAGTGAGAAGTAGGGTCATTTTCTCATGGACTTCTATTAAATCGTACCTCTTTTTGCAACCAGACCTGATGGCCTTTAGTAAGACTGCAGGTTTAAGGCACTAATGTAGCCTACTACCTTTCAGAACCTGAAGCTATGTCCACTTTCCTTTATAGTGTATGGCCTGTACCAACCATTACCACAGTGTCTCCTAATTACTAAGATTAGCAGGAGTTAACTTTTGTTCTTAGGTTACTACTCCAGTAAATTACACCAGCTAAATTTGCATAGCACATAGATATAGATAGATACAAGAAGGTGTGTTTGTGCAAAATGTAAAACTTGAATCAAAAACATGTATGTGTGTACACATTATAGCACATTCATTCAAATGTCAGCACCAGTTGACTCGTATTAGTATTAACAATGATGGGACAAATCTCTCAATATATCTTTTTATTTTTTGTGAGGTATATATGATAAAAGCCATAAAATAATTGCCCCAAAATAACTTTACTTCGAGGCAGAAAAGATATTGTATCATGCCAAGATCACGGTCATTGCCCGTGTGTGAGTGGGTGGGTGTTGAACGGGACGATCTTGTCATTACTACTTGCTGCTAATACATTTTGGCAGGAGAGACGAGTGAGGAGTCACACAGAGAGAAGAGGCTGAGTGAGAAGAAAGCAGAGGACCAAGAGAGAAATGAACAGAAAGTATGTAATGTTAAAAACAGAAAGACAAGACGACACGAGGAAGCAGAGAGGCACGGAATAGGAGGCTTGGAGAAAGAGCAGGGGAATCACAAAGGGAAAACAGAGAGAAAGTGCAATACATTCATTTTCAGGTGTTTTGTGATCATTTTTAGCCTCTTGGATGATGTGGATGATTCATTACAGCATCTAACCTGATACTCATGTACTACTGTTTGATGCTGTATGTATACTGTAAGCTACTTTCAGCTGCCATGTTTTTAAAGTTATTGTTGTCCAATGTTTGCACTAAAAATGTCTTACAATGCACATATTTAGGAAAGGGAAATGGCCCCGAACCCACCTTGCAAGATCAGTTTATGGACATCAGTATTTCTAAAGCACTGCATACAGCCCTGTATGCAAGATAGACATTATTATGCACTTGAGATCAGCAAGGCTACACTTATTCTTTTAGTGCACTTTGATGGGCAGTCAGGAGTTATTTCAATCCTCCTATTTCTTCAAATGAGGACAAATGTTTCCATGAGAAAAGCCAGAACACTCAGAGTGCAGTGGCAACCTTTTGAGAAATGGCTCGTGTCTGCAGCAAAGTCTGCGAGTGCAAAGAAAATGTCACGTAATTGAAAAGTGTTCAAAAGAAAAGTGCACTCTCTGTGTTGTGTGGCTTGTTTTGAAGGCAATTGACATGATTTCTTTACAGGGCTTTAACCAGACTTCTGCTGTATGTTAATTACTTGGCTTAAGCCTTCAATGGAGAGCAGCAAGAGGGACTCAGAACAGAAAGATAAAGGAAGAACACGGGCTAAGATGAAGGTGAGGAGGAGGGTAAGTCATGGTCAGGAGGACAAAGGTTGTATATTATTGTTTGCCAGGTTCAGGAAGTGAGGAAGTGGCTCTGGAGTCATTGAGTTGGTCCCCACCCTCAGATGTCAAAAACACAATGCAATCCGGCCTGCGAAATATTTTTTAATTTCATTTTTTTTTTTAATGATGCTTAAACCATTGTACACTACCCATCCATCCATCCATCCATTTTCAACCGCTTATCCGGGGTCGGGTCGCGGGGGCAGCAGTTTTAGCAGAGATGCCCAAACTTCCCAGGCCCCAGACACCTCCTCCAGCTCATCCGGTGGGACCCCAAGGCGTTCCCAAGCCAGCCGAGAGACGTAGTCCCTCCAGCGTGTCCTGGGTCTTCCCTCCGGTGGGACATGCCTGGAAAACCTCCCCAGGGAGGCGTCCAGGAGGCATCCGAAACAGATGCCTCAGCTGGCTCCTCTCGATGTGGAGGAGCAGCGGCTCTACTCCGAGCTCCTCCCGGATGGTCGAACTCCTCACCCTATCTCTAAGGGTGAGTCCGGCCACCCTGCGGAGGAAACTCATTTCGGCCGCTTGTATCCGAGATCTCGTTCTTTCGGTCATGACCCAAAGTTCATGACCATAGGTGAGGGTAGGAACGTAGATCGACCGGTAAATCGAGAGCTTTGCCTTTTGGCTCAGCTCCCTCTTCACCACGACGGACCGATACAGCGACCGCATTACTGCAGACGCTGCACCGATCCGCCGCAAAAAAAACACTACCCGTTCATTTCAAATTTAAAAAATAAATCATTCTACAATAACGTATTTTGACAAGGTAGCAAAAGTCAAAGGGCAAATGTGCTCCTGTCCTCACAGGTGTGCCATGACGGAGAGCAGGTGGCGCTGGTGCGTCACTGTTTGGCTGTGAGCCGTAAAAGTGTTGCTTTCCAAGGCAAAAAGATATCTTGTGTCCAGTGTCTTCCTGGAGTGAAGAGAGTGGAGCTTTGTTAGATTATTTCAATGAAGTTATTTTAGTTTTTTTTTTAAAAAAGCAAGAACAAAAGACCTGTGCTAGAAGTTGAAAACAACTGTTTGGAAAATGTTTCTAAACTGCAGTTTACGTTTTGTTTTGTTTGAAATGACAAATTATATATTGAACTTGCATTTTGTGGTGGCCCTCCTGTAAGATAACAGTGCTGTCAGTGGCCCCGAGCCAATTTGAGTTTGAGACCCCTGCTTTAAAACAATATACAATAACACAAACAAACTAACTGAGACCAGTAACTCAGATGTTCTGCAGGGTACCAGAATAATACACACATCAGTCTAGAGAGATTTCTCTGCCATTTTCCCTCTTTTTGTGGTCAACTACATTAAACTACCACGTGGAGTCTTTACACTAACTGGAGGTTTTGTTGTGTTATACTTCTATCATTCACAATCCATACATGGGTCAATGCTTACCTTCATTTTACACCGTTCATGCTGTCGTGATTAATGATAAATTAATTATTATTGACTATCAGTTGCATTAAAATGTATTTCCCCACATAATAATATGACTAATAACAATAATAATGATGATAATGATAATGTATTTGAATAGCACCTTTCATATAAGAAATACATCTCAAATGCGAGTGCTTCACATGAAATGGAAATAAAACAGACAAAAAAAAAACGATTTAAAACATGAACATCAGGAGAAATGCTGGCTACTTAATCAATCAATATACTTTATTAATCCCCGAGGGGAAATTCCGTTTACAGTGGGGGGGGGGGGGGGGGGGGAGTGGGGAGGAAAACAAAGTGATAAGATTAGTTTTTAGCTATCTTTTAAATATATTGTATGCTTTTCAACTTTATAGTTCAAATTATTGTCACAATTTGCCAAAGATGTCTCTGTCTTAAGATTTGTTTTCATAATATTACCTGCTGATCAGTAATGGTTGTTCATTTGCTACAGCGCTCATGTCATTTCTGTCTTAGGGTGAACCCTGTTTGCCTACTTTTCTTCCATTGTGGTTGCTGAACTCAGCAGCAGCTAAATTGCATATTACCGCCCACAGCCGAACATTTACTCTGAGCGGGACCTTGGTGTTACTGCATGCATCACAATCCAAGAACAATTTTCCCAAAATTGTTTCACACTATGTACAAATTCAGGCCTTGATTGCGAGCGATATTGCCTACCACCAGCTAACAATCACACACACAAAAAAACAATGGTATGAGCAATTATCCACAAGTATCCAACTATGAACATGGGCTCTAAAAACAGGTGGTTTATTGTTTAAGCAGACAAAAGGCTCAGTTTCCCTCATCACAGCCCAGGAAGGGAGCAGCCAGATGCAGGGTGTCCTCTGCCATGTTTTCAGGGCCATGCTTTTGTGCACATTTGAGAGACAGAGACGGCAAGAAAAGGAGCAACTTAAAGGCATTCATTCATTCTGACGTTTGTTTCCGTTCCTCCGCCAGCCTCAGTGGGCAACACCGCGAGCTAGTCGTCAAGGTAATCAATTTAATCGTGGCCCTCGTTGTGGCATGCTAACGCGCGTGTGGCTAAACGCACTTATATGTGATTCCAGAGGGCTGTGTAGGCCAACATGGCAGTTGTTGCTGAGCCGCATGTGGTAAATGGAGGTGTGAAATGTTTCCTGATGAATGACTGTGAGAGGATGGGGGAGGAGAGTGGCAAGTGTGATTCATGGAGCAACCTCATGTTGGCACTTTGGACTAACTTTGCAACCTTTTACAAATGTTTACTTGTGAGATATCTGCACAATGGATGAGCTGAGGTCTGTGTGTAGATGCTGTCATACATACATGTGCACACAAGCATGGCGTATTGTCAAAATTCCAAACTTTCAGCTGTGTTCAATGAACAAAATGGCACAACACAACTAATTCAACACAATATGCCACTTTTAATGACTACTGCAGTCTCAAAATTATCCAACCCCTTCTTGACAAGCCTCTTTAGTACATAGTATGGCACCCTTTTGCTGTTGTGACCTGAGGCAAGCATGATGCATAGGCATCCGCCAGCTTCTGACAGCGTTCCTGAGGAATTTTACCCCATTCTGCATCGTCAATAGCCTCTAGCTCTCTAATATTCTTGTGTTTATGTGCCTCAACCACCTTCTTCAAATCCCACCAGAGATTTTCTGTGGGATTCAAGTCAGGCAACTGTGACGGTCCAGGACATTTTCTGAAGCCAAGCCTTGGTGGACTTTGGATCATTGCCCTATTGGAAGGTCCAATGACATCCAAGCTCCAGCTTCCTCGCAAACAGCATAATGTTTTCTCCAAGGATTTCCTGGTACTTGATTGAACACATTTTGCCCTCCAAATGCTGCAGGTTTCCAGTGCCAGAAGAAGCAAAGCAGCCCCAGAGCATCACCGAGCCACCTCCATGCCTCGCTGTAGGCAGGGTGTTCTCTTCAGTCTCATTCTTTCCTCCTCCAGACATACTGTTGATCCATGAAACCAAAGTTCTAGTTTGTTTCATCGCTCCACAGAACAGAATCCCAAAACGTCTGTGGCTTATTTATATGGTTTTTAACATATTGGAGCCAACTTGTCTTGTGCTTTTGGGTCATTAGTGGTGTATGTCTTGCAGTTTGGGCATGGAGGCCTTCAGCGTTTAGTGTGCGCTTTACTGTAGAAAGTGAAACCTCAGTGCCTGCTGCAGATCTTAAGCAGTCACTCAAAGGTTTTTGGCCACCTACCTCCTCAGAATTCTGGTGGCAATGATTGCTAGCTTCCTCTTTCTGCTACATCCAGGTAGTGTAGCCAATGTTCCTTTAACTTGTGAACTATGCTTCCAACAGTATCTCTAGGTGTCTTTGCTATCTTTTTTGCATCCTTTTCTTGTTTGTGCATGGCAATGAGCTCTTGACTTACCCATATTTCTAACATGCAACCAAACATCACCATGAACAAACCCCAAGCTTGTCCGGGTATTTGATGTGTTCTACCTCAAGCACAACTGATGCAACTAATGAGGCTCTTGATTAGTTGCATCAGGTGTGTGTGACTGTAGCCATTAAAAGTGGCATTTTGTGAATTTGGAGAAACCACTTGTAATATTAGTTGTGTTGAACTATTTCAGTTATTGTTGTCTGAAATGTTTCTTGTACACAGATGGAAATTTGTAAATTTTGCCAATACACCTAATTTGCTGTTGGGGTTGGAAAATTATGAGTGCAACTGTATGTGCAAGGGCTAAATACTGGATATTGAGATGCTGCTTTTTATGCTGTCTATACTAACAAAACCTGGGATTTTTAGCATGTGCACGCTTTTGAGACTGTGTGTGCCTGTCTACACTGAAGACTATCATTTGTTCTGAAACAGTGACAGCTCAAACGAGCTGAACCGAACTTGAAATGCAGAAATTACAGTAATAAAACTGGATTCACTCTTTCAGCTGCTGCGGTTTTTTCCACTTACTTCTCAAGTCAAAATGTCAGCTTACAGTTCAGTTGTGTAGCAAAATAAAGTTTAGAGCAAAGGATCTATACCTGTGGGTCGGGCCCCTTCGGTCGCAGGATAAATCTCAGGGATCATGAAATGATTAACAGCAGAGGAAAGCAGAGTAAACATGTTTAGAGTAAATGACTCTGGTTGGGGTGAACATGCTGTTTGTAACTGGTGTTCCAAGTAGAAAAGGCTTTGCCATTCAAAAGAGTTGGGAACAACTGTTCTAGAAGTAGAAGAGTGGAGTACAAAATCTGTCAATGTGAACAATGCAGGTTGTTTACAAGTTGCTCAATCACACATGCACCCTCCATCCCAAAATCAGGGTGCAGTGCAGAATTCAACAGGTAGAGCATCAAGTGCAGAGGACAGAGGACATGCTAAGATCAATCAAATGATTCTGTGTGTTTTTGGAGAGGACACCTTGTATGAATGAATATGAATGAAGAACATGCAAAGATAAGAATACAGCTATGCTTATAATTAATTGTTCACAGTCTTCATCAAAGACGACTTCCTTTACGGTGAGTGAGAGAGAATTATTTTAAAGACACAGGAACACATAAAGACTAATTAGATGTGCATTTAGCGTTTGGGAGTGAAGGTGTGCACGGAAAAATCAATTCTGCTTATCCTCACACACACACAAACACACACACTTTCATATTTGGATGTATCTTAACTCTCATAATGCGTCGAAGCCCGTACACTAATCTTAACCTAAACCTCAAATTGGTTCTCAAAAAAAAAATAGCAGCACAAGAGCACATGGACACACACGCTGACATACTTTTTACCAGGCAAAACACAAGATTAAATCATATTTGCTACAGTCATTTCCTTTTGGCAACTTCAAAGGATATTCCATCCCCAAGCCTCTTTTTAAAATTTCGCCAAAGCCAAACAAACCTTGACAAAGCATGTCGAAAACTTGTAAAAAAAGACAGTGTGCCAAAAAAGACTTTTGATGTTGTTCAAATCCCTGGAGCTGTAAGTCCAAGACTCATAAATAAATACTGTGCTAAACTGTCGGCTCTCGGTGGGATACTTGTACCACCAGCAGCCGCCTCTTTGCTGCTGTTTGATGGCCAACTTAAGCCCGCTGATCGCAAGTTGTTTAGTCACAACGGTGGAGCAGAGATAGAGGCGGCACACTGCACCAGCTGAGCGGGATTGGCTGCTGGAAATCTAACAACAGCTATTCATACCTGATTTGACAGTTTGCACAATCCATCACGTTTCTCATTAGCCTATTAATACTGCAACAGGCACCTAGTGCGAGAAGAGTATATTTACATTAGTGACATTTAATCAGCATGATAGAAAAGGATGTTGTGCTCCTGATGTTCTGCTTCTACAACCTGTTTTATCAGCATTACGTGTGACTGATTTAGAAAATTATGTTGAAAGGAGCTGTGAAATGTTTTGCTGCCACAGTCGTTTATAATGTATTCCTATTGCCGTTTTTAGCTAATGTAGCTTCCTGAAATACTTTAACTAATACTTGTACAAACCGGATTTATTCTCTCATTCCCAAATAAATGCGCCTCTCAAAGTATCACCATCATATATGGATGTTATTGCATGTTTTGTTTTCATAACAACCAGGGTCACTTTAAAATGAGATTGATTTGATGTGAATAGTTGTTTCAAGGTGTATGATGGATTATATATACATGTATTTATATTCACGTATTTAAATTCACCTAGAAAAAACTATTAGATAATGATATATCAGCAAGGATGAGGAGGCTGAGTACGAGGCTGTGGGGGGTAATCGTGGCACATAGCACAAGCTGAATCATCAGTAGCTCAATGTGACAAAGACAAAGGAGCTTGTTGTGGATCTAAGGAGGGCCAAGGCTGCCGTGGCCCCTGTTTCCATCCAGGGGGTCCGTGTGGACATTGTGGAGGACATTGGAGTGCACAGTAACAATAAACTGGAGCTTGATAACACTGAAGCTCTCTACAAGAAGGGCCAGAGCCATCTGTATTTTCCGAGGAGGCTGACATCCTTGAACATCTGCTGAACAATGCCAGTAGACTCAACAAACTGATCCACAAGGCCGGTGACGTTGTGGGGGTGGAGCTGGACTCGCTGGCTGTGGTGTCAGAGAGGAGGATGCTGCCTCAGCTACATGTTATCTTGGGCGATGTCTCCCACCTACTCTAGGATGTGCTGGTCAAGCTTAGGAGTAGATTCAAGTGCAAGACTTGCTCCACAGATACGCATCACAGAGCGCCACGGGAAGTCATTCCTGCCGGCGGCTAACAAACTTTTCAACACCTCCCTCACAGTGTCAGACACTTTGAGTCAACAGACAAGAGGCTCTTGGACCTCTTCACCCCTGACAGCAGCTATAACCCCATAGGTTATACATTTACATTTTCAACATCACAATAATTTTGCATCTCTATTCTGGTATATTATGGCATTAATACTACATTTATAGTGTACATTTATTACTTTGTCTCATTTATACTAGTCTCTGATTTTAACAGATTTATAGATTATTATTTTACTGTTGTTACATTTTGTAGTATAAAGCGCTTATTTATCTTTTTACATATTTCTTATGTTATTTCTATGTTTTCTATACATTATATATTAATTATACATTGTGGTGTCATGCACATTCTTATATATACTTCTAATTTGTAAATATTATACTTTAGTTGTAGAGCTATTGCTATATTAGTTTATTATACATGTATTGTAGTATAATGCACATATTTGTGCAAAAGTCTTATTTGTTACATTTCTTTGATACTACTCTTGTTATATTAGTTTTTTATAAATTGTACTATAATGCACATATATTAGATATTTCCTATTTTCTAATAATTTCTCTATGCTGTACATTTTTCTATTCTGGAATAGGAGCAACTGTAACGTGACCCAAGTTCCCCCCAGGGACCAATGAAGCACTTCTGGTTGTGATTCTGACATCTGTGAGGTTTTTGGTGAAGCTGACAGCAGCTATGGGCTTATAACAGCCTAGCATTAAAGCATTACTGATGAAAAAATGAGGTAGTAACTGCAACAGCGATTTACTGAGACTAACTTTTACTCCAATCAAACCACTAACACTATCACTAACCATTCTGACTTAATAGGGGTCGAGGTCAACACCAATAAATATAACAAAGGCAGCTTTTCAGTAAACTCTGTGCAGCCTGATTTCCCATTAGGGAGAATTTCTGGGAGACAAGGTCAGGTTCAGTATTTTCAATGAGTTAATATGTGTTTTTCTCTGATGGCAGTGCAGTTTAGTTAAATGGGAAAATCCTTCACTACTGCAGCCTTTCACTCTCTAATTGCATGTTGATTACAATTGGAACTGCCTTCATTTTTTTGTTATGATACAAAAAAAATATAAAATGAAAAATAAAAATAATAAATTGTATGAATAAGGCCATTACAGAGTGAGTGACATTTTCAATTCACATCTATACTCAGTGACACAACAGGCACTTTGTTGAACAATGCCACAAATGTGCTAAAATGTCAGATTTGGTGAAGCGAGAATGCAGCAGGAGTGTGTGTTTATGTAAGCACCGAGACATTACTCAGTCCAGTGATTTCCATTTAAATTTCCCTTTGGTCCTCTCACCATGTCTCCTTTGACTGCCTCTGTCCCTGGTGGCTCTCCTCAGCAACACTTAGTGCGTCTGCGAGGTCAGTGCTGTTTTAATAGCCTCTATACACTTGTGCAGTCAGCCCAAGGTACCAGGTCCTGGTGTAGTGTTAACCACATTAGGCGGCAGGGTGCTGTGGATGAGACTGAGAACTTGCGCTGTCAAACGGCAGAATCTCGTCTTTGAAATATTCAAGATTCTTACTTAATTTTACATTTTATAGCAACAGAAATTATGCCAATAATGTTCCCTAGAACGATCTACTGTTAATGACATGTCTTTTTTTTGTTCATCCCACTCCCGAGCCAGAAACAAGTGTGGTAAATGGTCTGTGTTTGTATAGCACCTTTCTAGTCATTCCGACTACTTAAAGCACTTAAATATTCACCCAGTCACGCATCATTCATTCAGGAGGAATCTAAGTTGGAGGAGCAAGTTGGGGTTCAGTGTCTTGCTCAAGCACACTTGCTGACTCACAGGAGCCAGGGATCAAACCACCGACCTTTCGACCGATGGATGGACTGACGGATATACCTCTGAGCCACAGCCGCAGTAGGCATATATGTGTTGTGGAACATTTCCATGAGTCGCAGGCTGCTGTGAAAAAACTTCGCAGATCTATGTGAAGAGAGGCTGCATTAAAAGAACAAAATGACCACTTCAATTTGAAACAGACATCCGTCCTCACCAAAATGCATTGAGTTTCTTTGTGGACCGAAATATGTATTGAACGCATTTCCTTCCTATTTTAATGCCTGCAAAGCCAATTATTGTGAACATTTCAAATCATGCAGTGAGTACATCCATGTCTGCAGCCTTCCTGATCACCTGTCATGGTACGTTGCTATGGTTGCTTGTTATGTTTTGCCCTTTGGGAGCAGTGAAGATACACTGAACACAACAATGACTTATCACCTTTAAAGTCGATACAGAGAACTTGCTTGCAATTGTTTACGTACTCATCCAACAGTTATGGAGCAACTTATCTTTTATTTAGAGTTATGTTCCTGGCCATACCTCCTTTTCTGGGAAATTCCTGGCTCTTCAGCAGCTAGAGGCTCTGCTACGTTCACCTGGAAGTCGTGATGGTGTTTGTCTGCTGTTCGTTGACATTCATCAGAGTTTTATTTTCTCTGTGAGGGTGAAACTGAAAACTTGGCCACAGAGTCGTGGCTGTTGGATCTGGGGAAATGCATTCTGGCATGAACGTTACACACATTCCCGCCTCCCAGTGAAGTTCCTCAATGGAAGGCGAAAAGAAGCAGCCACTGAAGTGAATGGCTGTCTGCATCCACCCCAGGCCAACACTGAGAGATAGTAGTGAACTAAAAATCTAATTAGTGCCTTAAACACACTGTCAACTCTTCCATGTGGTTCATTCTTTTGGTAACAAAATGCAGCGCTGTTTGGCCAGACAGTCCATTAAATCAACTTGAAGCTATTTCCCCTTGACTCTGCTGTGTGCTGCTGATATCCTTGTGCTGTTTCTTTTAATCTTGGGTTACGGCAGGGAAGCACCACAGTCAAATTAAACATGTTTCATTGACACAAGAAGTTGGGGAAATGAAGGAGAGTTGAGGCCTTTTGAATAACAACTGTGAAGACAAAACCGCTGGGAAACATTTCTGACTGGGTCCCCTCCCCCCCCAAAAAAGGCCTGACATAGCACTTCTGTTTTAATAACAGCAGAATTTCTACAATTATGTTCAACACCAAAAACAACCTGATAAGCTCCTATGTGTCACAGGAAGCTCTGGTAAGGCCAGTATGTATGTGCAGAATTGTTGAAATAATGCATTGTTTAATGTGAAAATAGGATAGAATGACCCTGATCCTGACTAAGCCTTTTTAAACAACAAGTGAATGTGTGCATGTTGGTGCAACAGGGGATGAGATTAAAGCAGGATGAAGGAATGTGCCTCTGGAGGGGGGGGGGGGTCTTAAATTAATGTTTTTTCTTAATCTGTGTTCAGTTGCAGCAGTGTGTCTATGGCAAATCATGGCCAACCCTGAAACTAAATGGGGTGTTGTTTTACAATCCTCCATGCATGTCTGAATTTATGGATCCACTTATGAAGCACATGCAGCTAATCTAGACAGTTATATCCTCTAAAATGGATGCATGTTCACACTTCAGCCCTCTTACGCTCCTCTTCCTCAGGCCCTCTTGTGTTCCATCACTACTTCTGATTGGCTGCCTGTCTCCCATGTCCAGTTTCCCACCTTTAAACCTTCTCTCATTTTCCTATTTTCTCTCACTGAGCACTCTCTGATGTCTTCCCTCCAAACCACTGCATTTCTCAGATTCAGTGGAGATGGACATGCTTGATGTATAATCAGCTTCATTACTACCTACTCACACCACACATTCTCTTTTGTCTGTGTTGTTTGTACCTTTCCGACACCCAACCCTTGCCTCATCTCCTCCGTTGGCCTCCTCACCTCACACTTCCCTCCCTTCCCCTCCCCCTCCCCCACGAAAACCTTGTGGCTTTAAGCTGTTCGAGTTTGTCAGATCCATTAAGATGAAGACGCGGTGGAGGACGGGGGGCCGGCCCCGGCGTTTGACCCGCTTTGCCCTCCCCGTCACCAGGCGGCCGTGGCAGAGCCCTCGGGGAGGTTCTGGATGTCTGACTGGGTCCTCGTGACACAAGCCTGCCTAGACAGTAATTGGCTGGCTTGGAGCTCCGCAATGGGGCCTTCTCCTGACAGCTGGTGGGTGGATGCTGCACACCAATTAGATAAACAGAGAGAGATGCAGGGTGAGAGAGAGAGAGAGAGAGAGAGAGAGAAGTGCACTCTGTGTCTGTGATTACATGAGAAAGGGAGAGTTGTTGAAATAGTGGTGACACAGTTTGTACTTCTGCCTTTCCAAATCCATGCTGGTTGATTGTCATAAGTTAAAAACTGTCAAACACATGGAGACAATTCTTACAAACACACACACACACAAAAAAAAAAAATAGGCAACTTAGACAAGGAACGCACACATTCACACTCATGATATTAATTGAACCTGTTAATACTTACGATACGATCCTGGACTAATCGAAGTAAATAATCTAAAATCACTTAAGATTCAACAGAGCAGAAAACTGAAAAAAAAAAAACACATCTGGATTCCTTGCTGCTTCCAAACTTTGCTAATGGATGCTGAATTGACTTTTTTTAATTGGACAGAATGTATACATTTTATGTTTACAGTCCCAGACCACATGGTGTCAGCACATCAGGTTTTTTTTTAGAATGCATTTCTCAGTCAAATATTTCCAGAGATGTTTCTGATTTGGAAATACACTTGCCTTGGACTGAGCTGCAGACTAGCTCTAATTATGAAAAGCACCAACAAATTACAAGAGTAATAATAATGAGTGCACAAGCCTTCGCAACACCTCTGCACACAACAACATAACAAGATAACAGTCTCATCCAGTCAGCTCATTATGAGCAGAAAGTACTGTGCAGGTGTGAAGAAATGCTGTAAAGTAATAAATGCTTTCAAAAATATAAGATTTTATTGTTTATCTTCATGAATTATACAAAATGCAAAGTGAGCGAGCAGAAGAAAAATCTAAATCAAATCAATATTTGGTGTGACCAGCCTTTGCCTTCAGGACAGCAGCTGCTAGTTGGGTCTGACAGTATGTTACTTCTTTGTCTTTGTACAGGAAATGTTGTAACTTGTAACTCCTGTGGTTGTTTTTACAGTGAAAACTTTCTCAGTCAAAAATGGTATCTCAAATTAATTCTTACTTCATGTTCTACAAACAAGACAAAACCAGCTTCAGTCAACAATGCTATTGTCTATTTAAACAGCTCTTTCGTCAGTGTTTGATCATATGAGCAACAGAGCTTCATTTGCAGATCGAGCTTAAACAAATAGCGCAACTTTTCTACAAATAATGCAAACATCCTGCCAACATTGTATACACAGAAACATGCATCGAATTATCATAAATTACAGAGTGACTGAGTGAAAGTGATGTGATTGCAAACTGTGCAACTGTGTGTTACATACAGTATGTATGATAACATAAAAGTGATAGTGATAAAAAGCACCAGATTGTATGCTGACCTGTCCAAGTCCATGCTGGTAGCCTACCATCTGCATATACTGGGGTGCACAATGACAACACACACACACACACACACACACACACACACACAGAGTAAAGTTCTTCAGTACAAAGTTTATCCTGTCACTGAGGACCTCGTCATACTTCAAAGTGGAAAGACACTTTGCGTGGTACACACACACACTCTCAGTAAAGTTCTTCCCTGCGGACACACTGTTTTCTGTCACTGAGGACCTGAGCTGTATTTCAAGGCAGAGAAACACTGTACTTTGTGTGTCTGTACTCGACACACAAACGCACTGAGTCATGCAGCAGCTATAATTGATTACCGAGTTCCCCTTTGCTCCATCGCTCGTCTTCTCTGATGTGTGTATTACAGATCTGAATCAGTACTTTCTACTTTCTATCTCTGGCTAAATTCACATTTTCTGTAATGTAAAGCTCCAACCTGCTCTGCTCAGAAAGAAACAGGCTTTGTAGATGTTACCAGTTTAAACCTTCGAGCAAACCAAATCTTCTCAGGATTTATGCATGTTTGAACATTAGTCTTATTTTATGGGCAGAAAATACTTTCACTCAATAAGCAAGAGTGATTTGTATGTAGGTCCAACTGAGAATACAAAAATTACAAGTCCTGTGGCAAAAGACAGATGATTTGAGATTATCATGCTTAAATTCAGCCCCCCACGCCTGTCCCGTCATGAAATCATTAAAAGTTTGTTGACTGTGACCTCGTAGCTAACCCATCAGTTTACAAATTATGAACATATCTGGTGGAAGGAAAGAGTCTTGCACTGCGGGGGTGAAAACATTCAACTTACTAGTTAGCTTGCATGTCGCACACATGGAGTTATGTTTCAAATTACTTGAGGTGTTAAGTTTCTTTTTCATAATTATTAATGATTGACAACATCTAATAACTACAATGAGAATTCTTTTCACATGAGCATAATTTTAGGAGCAGGTGTCACGTTCTCTAATGATTTTTGGAATGAAACCCTGGCAGATGCATTCGCTGACGTGCTCTTGGCAGGAGAGCTGGTGTATTATAAATAACAAGGGCAACCTTTCCTGGATTTGTCTTCATTAGCGAATTTAAAGTGAGAGAATAAGCCTCTTATTTCATATATAGAGTGGAAGACTTGATGAAACTGAATTGATAATCACGATAATCTGTGAATGTACACTATATTTTGAAAGCTGCACCATTTTTATACTCAACAAAAAATGCTGTAGCAATGCACTAATCATATCAACACTTTATTTGGAGTTGAAATGTTGATGTTTAAATTTATTAAACAATAAAATGCTTCTTCTTCTTCTTCCCCTTCTTCGTCCACTGGGATTAATGGATGGATGGCAGGGTAGCCAACCCCCCCACTCCAGACATCACTTGGTGGATGAGGACCTAATTAGGAAATTATTAAAGAATCCCAGTTAACAAAGGAATCTATATCTTGAGCAAATTTGCAAAATAAACGTTTCAATTGTTTTGTTTTTTACTTTGTGTGAATTATTTCAACAAATCTGAACTGAGTACTTTTTGAATTCACTTGCAGTGTAGTTTTACTAACTGCCAAGCCTTACTACTTAAATGAACAAGTAAAACTTTATTTTCAAGGAAGACAAAAAAGCACAACAAAATGGATGATTTTTTTTTTTCTTTTGACAGCAACAATATGCTTTTAGGTGCTTTTACGACTGGCGCAGATAGAGCAAAAAAGAACACCGACTCAGGTTTAAAAATAAAAAATGAAAAATTCAGTGAAGCACTCAAGGTGACCATGATTGCATAAAAGGGATTTTCATATCCAGCTGAATAAAAAGGTCAAAAGTAGAAGCACTCAGCACTGTCACCCGTCCTCTTTCTGATCTTTGTAATTACGCTCTACTTTTCAGTTTGAGTGATGTACGTGTTTGCTGTACTTTGTCTGCAGCAAAAAAAAAAAAAGACAAAGTTTTAGCTTGTCTCCTTGTCAACATAACTTTATAGTGCCCTAGACACATACACTTATACAAAAACACTTGCTGTGTCATCTATTGTTGGAGTTGTCTCCTTGTATTAAACCGATTTCCTGACAGTTAAACCAAGTGTTCTCTCCATGTGTCTGAGATTGCAAAACACAACAAATTTTCTCTGAAAGGATTCTTTTCATAATTGTCCATAAAAGAACCAATTTGGGCCATTATTACTTTCTCAATGCAAACCCAGGGATGCCCAGGTGGTGAAGTCAGCCCCGCTGGGATGTGAATGCCTCAGTGATGTTGTATTGTTGGACAGTGATGTTTTGCATGCTGAAAATGCTTTTGAGCATCACTGCACACTGTTTTGTGATGATAAGGCTCAGATTTTCCAATCCCCTGTTTCTCTTTTTGAATTCCATGTAAGATTCAAGATGCAAGTGACGGCATAGGTGAAGTAAAAGTCTGACAAAAATCACGCTCCTTTCGTAAATCTGGAATGTGGAAAAAGTATTTTCACATTTGATTTAATGGGTGTAATCAGTGTGACATATTTCCCCAACAACATATTTTTTCCACTTCAACATAGTGTACGTACCTCCATTGTGTTTCAAAACCAGACAGATCTGATTATTAAATCCTCAGTAACAAGTAACTTTACTTATGTCAGGAACTTCACCTCCAAGCCTACCTCCACTTATTGCATAATTCTGAAAAATACTAATAACTGGGCAAAGGGCTGAGGGGGGGCAAGGAGGCGTGGCTGTCTGAGACAGGACCTGCACAGTGATATAATCTTCTGGCCACAGAAAATTAAGAGCCACACAGAATCGTAATGCAGCTATGCCACTGAGGCTTCCTTTGAGATGGAGGACTTTTCCCCTCCAGAGTCCCCTGAAGCGAACATTAGTGTGGTGAAGGAACGTGGTCCCGAGCTGTATCAATTCAAGCCCCAGTAATGCCTGAAGCCGGAGCTCTCAAAAATCAAAACATTTTTTTAATGAAAGATTTTGCCCGTGCGTACTATAATCCCTGTGTGCCATTGAATGAGTGGCTTTAATCAAGCTGACACGGCATCGTTTCATACAAAATGCGACTTGGGATTGGACTTGTGGAGGCATCACATCAGAGGAGGGTGCAGACATGGTTGACAAAAATACACACACATACACACACAAGCACACACACGCGCATGCAAATGTGCATGTGTCTAACAGCTTACCTGCTTGAAATGAAAATGTAAGCAACAAGGACAGTTCCTCCAATGTTCGCACTCTTGCAGGAGTGCCAGTCAGACGGAGCCCCAGGCGACAGCTAAGGAAGGAGAGAGAAGGACAAAAAAAAAACGGGAAGATGGAGCCACATCTTCCCTGTATGTGCTCAGAAAATAGGAAATGCCAGAGGCTTGGTGACGTAATGACTATTTACAGGGGTAGTAGATACACCTCTGTGGCTGGCTAGCCCTCATTTGAGTGTGACCCATTGGTTTGTGGACTGCAATTTCACCATCTTGGTTTCATGACCGTCATTATCTTGGTTTCTTGGAGCCAGAAGTGAAGATTGCCTCTGATTGGTTCATCACAGGGTAGACTTGCCGTAAAGCATACTGTGTTTTGTCCTCTATTTTACTCTAAATGGGATCATAATTAACAAAACGAGCACCATGCTGTACTGAAGAAGATTTAAAACTACTAATTGAGACCATAAACTCACCTGGAAAATGTTTACTGAGGTAATAAATCAAGTGCGTCATTTTCTCATAGACTTCCATACAACCAGAAAACTTTCTTGGCACCAGCAGAGCCATTGGAAAGAATGCAGGTTTCCACATCAGCTTCACTTCTCAGATCCAGAGGCAGCATCCACGTCTTTTATACAGTCTATGGTCATTGTTAAGAGTGTGTTGTTTCAGCCTATCACAGTCAGCTATGGCTGTTTGTCCTGCTCTCCTGTTTAACAAAATGTAATAGAATGCTAACAGAGCTCCAGTGTTTGTGACATGTAGGGTTAAGTGACGTACCGATAACTGGCATCCAGGGACTTGAAGAAAACAATTACAATCAGCCATTCACTTTACAGTTCTTCAAGGAAGAATATGCCCTTAAGTGCACTGAGAAGCAGTCCTGGCATCCTGCTTGGAGTGAATGTAAACAGTAGTGACAAATAATTGAGAGAAAATCCCTCATGAGCAGAACGAGCCAAAATCAGATCAAGGCAGGGAGGAAATGTCCTCTTGAGCACTGTGACACTGCCACTATCGGGTTTAAGTTAAGGCATCTTTTCCTGTGCTAAAGCTACAAATTAAGGTTGATAATAATGTTGAGCTGGGGAATTATTTAGAAATCTATTAATGCCTGGGAAGATGCTCTTTTTGTGTTTGACCTTCACTTTAGCTCTAGCGCATGAAACATTTTTGCTATTCTTGTTACCTCAATGGTAACTCACCACCTTTATATTTGTATCCTTTTTCAGTGCTAGCCCATATTATAACTATTATAGAAGGCTCTGCACACCTACACAGGTGTTTTCAGGCTAAAGTCGGCAGATCAACGCTGACAACTTCTAGAAAATGAGCCGGAAATGTGTGGATTATGGTTGTTTTAACCCGTCGGGGAAGATCTGTAAAGCTATATTTAGGTTTTCCCAACAAATAACTTCTTGAGGTTATGTGATAACGTTTCTCTCTAACTAGTAAGCTGGAAGCCTACCGAAAAGCCTCTCAGAGAGAAAGTCATGGTAGAGGTTTGGATTACAAATCATGTGGCTTTGAAACAGGAGCCAGGCTGTTTGCATCCCATCTCCCAGATACTGTATATGTCATGCTCCGCTGCAATTGTGTCGTCAACTAATTTCCTGTTTTAAATATTGTTGTCAAACAGGATATGCACGAGTGACCTTTCCCCAGTCTTTATCTGAACTCCACACCAGCTCTTTACAATATAGGCACCTATGTTTTGTGCTGTGTTCAAAATACAGACAGTATCATCTGCCTACTGTGTCTCCTGCCAACATGGATTGATGTTATTCCATCGTTATATCAAATTATGGATCAGCGTGAGCATGGAGGCCATCTCTTCAACATGACATTACATTGAGCTCTGTCTCACTTTTTCTCTCCTTCCTCCTCCCTCTCTTCTTTCTCTCTCTTGCTTTACTAGCCAATCACTCTTCCAAATTGCATTCAATGGTCCCTTTATGAATGATGACAAGGCACAGAGAAGACTTGGCCCTCCGAGCAGCTTCAATCATGGAGAAAAACGCACGGAGCAATGCAGTAAAATTCCTGTCTTGCGCTATAGGCTCTCAGCTGAAATTAGGTTAGCCACCGGGTAAAGTGACAGATATTGGTAGAGCAAACCATCCTGGCATGCAGCCGGGGGATATACTGGCAGGTAATTGTGACTGCGCTCCAAGTAAACCCACACCAGGCTTAGGTTTGTGATCAGAGGCTTTAAACATCAGTGTTGCTGCCACCCCACCCCATGTGCTTCTTTGGGATGACAGTGTTGAGCATTCAGGTGGTCAGTCCACCATTTTGGGCCAAACTGAAACATCTCAGCCAATTCTGGATAGATTGTCATGATGTTTTGCACAGACATTCATGGACCACAGAGAATAAATCCGTTTAAGAAAGATTTCTCTAATTAAGTATTACCTGTTTTCATTATATCAAATTTTAAAGTACTGAATAAATTAGCTTTATCCTGAAAATTGGTTCAGATGGTCACAAGCTAACGTTCTATTGTGCCTTGTCCTGAAAGCTTACAAAGACTTTTTCTGTTGGTTACCATCATTTTAATTGTTTACTGATGTAGATAGCTAACTCAATCTTACCTATGTACATCAGTTACTTTACACCACTCAAAAAAACTGAAGCAATTACATTTCAATATAATACATTTCTGGATCCATTTAATTTTTCACATAGATATTTTGTGGCTAATAATAAGTGTAAGACCAAGTATAATCAAAAGTATCATATTCCCATCAGCCTCAGCTTAAAGGCAAGGGATTTAACAAATTTTAGAACAAGTTTGTAAAATTTGCTAAAAGTTTCCAAACAGCCCACTTACAATCAATAAATGAAATGATTTGACAAACAAAAGGAAAGAAAATCTGGTGTCTGTGGCTGCCACAGGCCATCAATAAGCCCATCAATTAATTTCAATCAACCCAAATGCAATGAATAGCTAAGCAGACATATTGCTAAAGATAGCAAGCTAATCACAAAAAGAATGTCCATCGCAAGCGGAAAATTAAAAGAGGTCGTCATTCTGTAGTTGGGAATAAAACGAATGAGAGACCCGACCACGGAGCTGTAGCGGTGGCGGCCGATCATCTCATCTCTGCCGTGGACTCATCCTCCAACAGTGGCTTTGGAGGGAGGCTCACAGAGAGTAGGTGCTGCATACTCTCAAAATCTAGCTCTTCTTGCTAGTCTCTCCAAAGTTGCCGACCTAGCCTTTAATTTCTCAAAGACTTGCTGAGCCTAAAAACAGCCAGGCGGAGCTGCAAGCGTTGCTGTAAATCAAACTTTTCAGAAAGAGTTTCATATTTCCCCAGTGTTTTAGAAAACATAATGTAGCCCAAATTCAAAACTTGTGTGTACTGAACAAAGAAAAACTCTGGCTGAGGGAAATAAACCTTTTACAGGTCCTTGCTTTATATTTAATGCACAAGCGCTTCAGTCTTTGTAGGGTTGCTTTGCACTGCAAAATTCAGAGGAACTCTTCCCAGGTAATAGATAACAATCTGCTTCCCTTACATAACATAAAAGAATAAAACTTGATGTATCAATATGGAAAACTTTCAGTGCCAAAAAATATAAATGCAAAAACAAAGAGGACTTGAGCTCATCCAATTACTTCGTCGGTAGATGGAAGCTATTTTTAAACCGATAACAAGCGTGCCAGCAAATCACCTCACACGGGAAAGTGGCATTTATTTATCTGTTTAGTGTTTCTGTGGATTTTCCAATGAAATGTTTAGGTTCCTGTTATCTGCAGCAAACGCTGACTTGATGGAAAATGATTAAAAACAGCTTTTCTCTAAGATGCTCTAAAGAAGCTACAGCCTTCCAATTAAAGGTAAAGCTTTCTATTTTCAGGCTCATTAGTCCTCGAAGGTTTGTGTCATAAGAGAGAGATGAAGTGGAGAGAAAGAGACAACTCCCTTTGAAAAAAGAAAATGTTCACCCCCCCACCCATCGATACATTTTCTGTCCCACCTTCAAACTATTTTTGCTTCCCATCGGAATCATATGTGCTTTATTTTCAGAGGAGGATTATAATTGAAAGCTCTAGTGTGTCTGTTGCAACAGCAGGTATGCTTCACGCTGTCACAACTCAGTTTGATTTGAGGGTTGTTGTTTTTCTCTTTTGGTTAAATAATAAACTATAATATGGATTTTGGATTAGAGCGTTTGTGTGTGTGTGTGTGTGTTTACCATGACTCTTGAATCATTTGTTCTCTTTAAAAGAACATTTACAGTTATATCCATTAATATTTAGCATATTTCATTATTTCTGTATCATCATTTTTGAGTGATGATTCTTCTTTGTGGGTTTTCCCTGCATGCCTTTTTGTGTGTTTCCTTTCTTCTTTAATCAACAATCATGGACCAGAGTGACTACACCTGTGACTTGGGAAGCCCCCCCCCCTTGTCTAGCTGTGATTGGCTGATTGGCTGCTGTAATTGAACCAGCTGTGTGCTCACCTGTGACAGACCGGGATAAAGAGGGAGCTGAAGTTGGGAGCGGGGCTCTGGTTCAGTTCAATACATAATGTTGATATTTATACTGGTTTTTTTTCTCATAGTAAGCAATGCGCAATGTTTTTCATGGTTACACTAATTGAAAATTATGCAAAACACCAAACTGTCATTTTTGAAACAATTTACAATCAAGCTCAAAAGGTTGTTTTTTCTTCTCAAGACGTTACTAGAGCTGTTTCTGTTGTATTTTCTGTTATTTGTTGTCTTGTTTTGGGAGGACAATGATGTACCCCTGTTCAAAATGACTGCAATTGAACTGAAAATCAATGTGAATACAAAGCTAAGCTCTGAGTCTCTCTGTTTGCCCAGTGTGGAGCCGTAGTTTACAGAATATGCATATTATTCTGGACAGTAAAAAGTCTTGATGAATCCTCCTGTTTATTTGTTTTCATTATGTAATCTAGGAGTCAATTCGCAGACGTACAAAACGGTCTCATACAAACACGACTCAATCAGTCATCAAGAATTAAAGACACAACCTGAACTTTATTTATTCAGAGTATAGATTAGTCCAGAATCCTCAGTGCATCTGCTCAAGACAATCAGCTGTTGGAAATGTTTTTAATGTTTGACTGGTGTATAAGTGATGGACTGTGAACAACATTCATCTTATTTAGCAAGTCGTATTAATTCTAATGAGTTACAGTGATTGATCTCATCTGCATGAAATAATCTGCCAAAAATACTTAGAGGAAAAATTGCTGTTAAGTTAATCAAAACCTAATATTCAGAACATTAATAGGCCTACTGCTGCATAAATGTTTTCCAAACTTTAAAACTTTCAAATTAAATGGAAAGCAGGACAAACCATATAAATATATATATTTGTAATAGTTTTACAAATGCCAGGAGACCTGTGCAGGTTTTTTTTACATTCACCATGAGGGTCAGTGTGGAAAAGCGTATAGTACAGTACAGGCACATGTAGTTCAGAATTGTAATCAAAGCCCCCTGAAGCATCAGTGGAAGCACAGCCTGTATCACACCCTTGGACAGTCCATTAAAAATACAGAGAGACTTTTAGTACATGTACACTGTAAGCTTTGAATCCAGAGCAGCCCGATGGTCAGATTAAAATCACACCGTACTGTTGTAATCATTAGACTTAATTGGCCTTCTGTTTAAACGCAGACATGCCACAATCTTTTACACTGTTTAATTTGGAGAGCAGCTTTCTCATTACAGGTAAAAGTTTGGTATCTCAGGTTCATTAGCTCTGGAATCCACACGAACATTTTATTAAAGTGTGTATGTGTGTGTATGTGTGTGGGAGAGAGCTTTGAAATGCAAGCATCCCTCCCCTGCCAAAATTTCCTAAAAAAACAGTCAGTATTTTGTGCTTATTTCTGATCATGTCTGACAACTTTCTCTTTTTTCAGACGAGGATTGCTATAATTGAAAGTGCTCCCCTCTGATAGCAGCAGGCATCCCTCTTATTTCATCTCACTGATCATTTTTGATCCAAGTTCCTGTTTTGAGAGCTGATGGTAAACCATATGCAGACACTGAAGACTTGTTACAAGCATTTTTTATATTTTAACCAGTTCATGCTGTCAACTTGTTCTTCCTCAGACTCTGACTGCAACTCCACCATTGCTGCTGTTCAGGATTTGTCTGATTCGCTCTACCATCCACCTTTTTTAAGCTACAAATATGATATTTATATACTGCATTCATACTGAAGCAAGTGTTTTGTAGGATGGCTGATTAGTTTTTGGGATAGGCCACATATTCTAAAAAATAAAAACAAATGAAAGGTCATAGTTTACATAATTATAGCCGCCCAAAGTTTATCTGCAGGTCTGAGGGAAACGGAATCAGTTTGTCAATGAAAACCATTCATATGTTAGATGTGGCGACACTCAGGGCAACCAAGAAAATGGAGGAAGCCTTTTCTGGCCATGTCTGTCTAACTGGAACTTTATGAGTCAGAAAGAAACCTCAGCAGCAACAGAGAGCCCATTCACTGGAGCTGACAAAGGTACAAATAGATAATAAAAAGCCAAATGGTCGATGCCAGTCCGTCATTCAGCAGCATTCAGAGTGGTCATATATGTTGTGCACTCAGTGCCCTGCTAGTGCTTTTCTGCCAAATGCTATATGGACACAAGCTTTTTACGTACAAACACCAGTAGGCTGTGACTTATTTTTTTTTTTTACCGTAATTCATCGCATGGTGTAGTGACAGAGTAGCCCCTTCACAGGCCGATCATTCGACCACTATAACATCTGTAACGTCAGTGTTGGGTGAGATTGCTTTGCGCAGCCTAAAATGCAGAGGCCATAAAGGATTGTTGTGTTGTGTTATATGCTGAAAGTTCATTTGACTGTGCGATGGGTAATCATTCATATGATAGAAGCACAGGAAGTCAGTAACAAGTTCTCTTCCCAGATGACTTAACACATCGTTCAATATAATTACTCTTCATTGGAATTTTGACAGGCACCAGAAATATACTCCTAAAACTGTCTGGACTAAAACATCAGCTCCACTAACTAAATCGAGACTAAAATGTAACTTTAAAACCAACTACAATTTTCAGACTAAAACTAAATTTAAAATTCTTGTCAAAATGAACAATGGACAGAAATATTTGGTGCTACAAACTTGGTTACTTACTGGGCTAGTTTGCTAAACACTTGCTTGGACAAGCTGGTCATAATGGCTCTCCCAGCTGTCTGGCTTGCTAATCAACACTCAATCAACAAACTAGGTACCTTTGGTCATTAACTGGTCAATGCATATCCTCGCAAATTTGGGACAGTCCAAACGACTTGCTATTGGACCACAGATTCACCAAAGTTAAACAAGACATAAGATATTATACAAAATATTATATTTAATTTGCGCTCATGAGAGAATTGCTAAAATTCCAGTAAAATGCTTTGAGTTTAGCCCCAAACTGTCACTAGGCCTTCACACAGGGCCAGTAAGGTCAAAATGTTCCAGCTAAGCATAATATCACATATCTATCCCAATCCTTAATAGTAGATTTTTATTAAGATGACTTTAAATGAAACTCAAAACCATGTTTACAAAGTTTAAATAATGCAATTTACATGCTTTAGTGGAAAATATGCCAACACAGATGAGGCATATGGATCATTGGAGCAGAAGGCTCCTGCTACATGTTATCAAATGGACAATTATGTGGCTGCAGCCATAATGTACTTTTTGCTCGTGGTGTCCAGGCTTATCACCCGGCAGGCCCTGACTGTGTCAGTAATGTGTTTATGTGCATGGGAGCTGTCAGGGAGGTCTGGTTAATGTTCTGTTTAACTCGCTCTCTGCAGCACAGTTTATTGTTTATATTTAATTTTAAGCCATAAAGCCCACAGCCTATCTCTCGACTGACTGATATACAGAAAGTAATTTGTGTCAAAGCATTTGTGCACATGTGCGTGTGTGAGTTACTTTAAAAGCAAAATGCTCTTACTCAATCTTTTTGCTAATCTATTACTCAAAAGTATCTTACTCAATCTATGGAAATTGAGTAAAACACACACACTCAAGGTAGGTTCGGTAAGTGCTATCATCTGTAAGCGCTCCAGTTGTTAATTAATATGGTTCTGCTGTGCACACAGTCCTGTTTAGCTTGCATTCATCAGCCGGAGAGATTCACGGCTGTTTTCAGACACCACGAACATTTGTTCTTGAGTCAGTGAGCAGAAATGATGCCAGCTAATGAATACCCGTTTCATTCCTCTTCCTGCGTTTGCAAGAAGCATCTTCCTAGAAGTATTGTGTTATACAGAAACATAAACAATAGAGACAGAAAACAGAAATTAGCACATTTATATTCCACAAAACTTACCTCCACACAATATTGCTTTTTCACGGAAGGAAATGATGGAGATAACAAATTAATACAACTAAGCCAGAGAGCACACAGTTGTTGTCCTTAGGGGATGACGCAAGAGCACTCCTAGAGAAATACTAAATGATGAAGTGGTTAATAAGGTTTTAGTATTTTCAAAACAAATATACAGTGTAATATAGTAGAAACCATTTGTCCTCTCCCTCCCACTGTAGACACAGCCATCTGTCTTACTGTTCTTCAGACTCTGAATATCATTACGTTAACCAAAGTCATCTGTTAATTAGGCTCTATCCAGGGCAGTCTACATTGTTTGCCTTGTCCATCAGCATGAAATGTTTCTGTTAAGATAAAAATGCACATTCCAGCATGGCCTGTTTTTACCGATACATTTTATCTTATCAAATATATGTGTACAATCTGCCAACTGGTAACAAACTGCACAAATACCAAAATAATTGGATGATTTTAGAGCACTGAGCAAGGAATAAACATTAGTTGTTATCCCTCAACATAGTTTAGGCTTTTTCCGATGTCGTTTGGTGGAGTTGGGTTTCAACGGTTGTGAACAAATCATTTCAACCCGCAAGTGGTATCATGTTCATTGTATTGGGTGCCTCAGTTAAAGTATCTGGTACACTGTATATGTATTCAGCTATTAAAATCCTCAAAGCTGGTGTCTGTATTTGACACCATGGGAATGAGAACAGGTTCTTTCCTCCTGATGGCAGACTGGCAAACCTCATCAGTGTATGAATGGTGTGTGTGTGTGTGTGTTTGGGTGTATGTAGTGTTAAAGCGCTTTATTTATATATATATTTATTTATACAAATGCAATTCCTTCACCAACTAGAATTAAATAATTGCAACATTTATGAATAAAATACTTACAAGTAGTTTTTTGTAACACATTTAGATCATTTATTAATTGCATTTTAGGCTATTTTGGTAGGGGGGGAAGTAGAATTAAACCTTTTGACTCTGTAGAAAGTCATTGTTTTTTTATCATCTCACATTTCCATCTAATTTTGTGTCACTTTATAGATAGATATAGGTTTTATAGGGGTGTGAGGGGAGGAAACTTATCATTTACATGCACACACATAGTATAGAGATAGATAGCAGAGCTTTGGGGTTCAGTGTCTTGCCCAAGGATATGTTGACATGCAGTCTGCAGTTTTTTTTTTTTTATGTGCTCTGAATTCTTGAACACAACAGATGCTGAACTGAACTCCCACTAAGATCACTGACAAGATATTGATCACAGTCATTTAATGGTCTGGTGAATGTCTAACACTCTCTACAAACACTTTCCAGTGGTGACAATATTGATCTTTTATGTACCAAATGTTTGTGTTTCAACGTTTCATTTTAATAATTAATGCCGCACATAAACGTCCATGGGAGTAAATAAAGATGAAACTTAAAAATACTTTTATCTGAGTCACTTAAGTGAGACGTTGGTGGCTGAGACATGGTGAGAAAATATGAGTGGCCTGTCTCCCCTCCTTCAGTAACTACCGTTTAAGGTTTTGTTTTCCACCCTTCGGAAAAGTCATCTGCCAGTGATCATTCACCAAAGTAGAAAATAAACTTCCACATTTGAGACAACTGCTTCAGCTGGATTGCTCACTACAGTAAACACAAGACAGTCTTCATTTATTTATGGTTTTCTTTTTTTTTTTCTGAGCATTCTTATCACTGCACGCATTTTGTCTTGTCAATCACCTGACACAAACGGAATGAAACAGGCATTTTTGTGAATATAAAATCCTCACAAACGTATTTTACTTTAAACCTTATTGTGACATTCATGTTTTTATATTTTGAAACAATGTTAGACAGGACATCTCAGTCTGACAGCACTATATGGGAGCAGCAGACTGTGGCTACACTTTGGCAGTTCCCTGGTCTAAGTGGCTGTAAGAGTGCTGCTGTGAAAAATATATCGATGCCAAAAAAGCACATTCAGGCTCATCAAATCTCTCTTTAGCTATATCAAGGTTAACAAACAAATGAAAAGTTGTCAAGCCTCGAACAGTCTCGTTCAGGCAGGCGGAGATGAAAAAATTCAGCCATCAATAATAAACGGCACAGGCACCAGATTCTGCAGCGCTACAGCCTGAAGTTCTGTTCATGGTGATGGATGATAATGTGTTCTCTGAAAGTGAACTTTAAACAGTGTTTGTGGTGTTGCATAAAACATGAATCAACCATAGACATTGTTAGGAAACATTAGTTAAAAGCCTGGTGAGTGGTGAATAATTTTACATTAAGATACATAATCTAGTTAATAATTCTAGTTTAATAAGTGTAAAGCTGTTCATAAGAATATTTCTTGGTGAAATTAATACCCAAGTATTATTATTTTTATTATTATTATTATTATTATTGCACTCTACTCAATTAGTCTCTGATACATACTCATTCCCAAAACTGGAAGTAGACCAGATTCATTCCCAGTGTATCCCTTGTTTCACTCCTCCCAACAATCACAGGAGAAATTCGGGAGCTTGGTCAATACCAGTGGTCAGTAACGGCCCAGATTATCTGGTAATGTGAGGGGTTAACATTAGGGGGTTAAAAAACCCCAAGGGGTTTTGGGTCAGTTAAGTCACAGTAGAAGAAGAGTAGGTCAGTGCTCACTGACCCAAACAGCCACTATTCATAGACTTCCCTGTACTGCCTGTGAGGCTTGCCTCAGGGCAAGAAAAGTAACGTCTTGTGTGGACTGTTAGCCGGCTAGTGAAGTCAATTATGCATCATTGTTGGATCTTATTGGCAGTTAAGCCTAAAGGAGAGAGAGAGAGAGAGAGAGAGAGAGAGAGAGAGAGGGAAATCAGAGAATTTGGAGAGGAGCGATTGCAGAAAACTAAAGTGAACATTGGTGAAAGTTGTTGCCCTTTCAAGATGTGAAACCTTGAACTCTCCATCACTTATTTTAGTGCATCTATATGGTTTGCTATGTAGAGTCATCCACAGTATGACTGACTTATCCCACTGTGTGTGAGTTTAGAGTTTAGCTTTATTTGAGTGGATTTTGGGTAAATTTGACCACTGAACTGTTTGTGCAGTCTGTGTTTATTTCCCACAAACACCAGACTGAACAGACTGTAGCAACGTAGCAACTTACACACTGATTTTACATGTGCAGGATGTGCCTGTGTTTGCGTGACAGCTGAGCTTGATTGATTTCAAAACGCAGACAGCTCTACTCTTTTCAGTATTCCCTTCCACTCTTTCTCGTCTTCATGTTTCTGTACATTCATTAATCATAAATCATCTGAATAAGCATGAATATTTGAGTAAAGATGAAACATTTGTGCCACCTACTACTTGTTTGTGCCCACCTCATTGACTTTCTGTATTATGTACCACCACTTAAGTTCACTTTAAAAACAACAAGCTCTGATGTTTCATGAAGATGAGAGGGCCAACACCAGGCCATCAAAAAGACAAAATGTCATTAGACTTGGACTGGCTTCTACCCTGCAGTAATCTTAGCCTCTTCCGTGGTTGTAATTACTAAAAGAAAGTACTGTGGGAGAGATAATGAGATGGACAGAAGGATGGTAAAGTGCATAGAAGCTTGGTTCAGTGCAGTGTTCGTTGGAGGAAGATGAGAGAGAGAGAGAGAGCAGTAAGAAGAGGACAATCAGAGGAAGAGGAGGAAATGAAGGGTGTGCTGAGGGGTAGCATGAACAGTGTAGTGACAAGTGAAGGAGGACGAGGAGAGGGACTTAAAGAAGGGGTGAAATAGAGATGAAGAGGAACAAAATTATATAGAGAGATCGGTAAGGGGGAAAAGTGGAAGTGACAGGTAGTAAGAGAAGGGCAAAAGAGAGTACAGTAAAGGACATTTGATAGGAAAATGAGAAAGTAAAGGTATCGGGTCAAAGCAAGAACTACAAAAAAGGACTGCACGGTATGTAAAAGTGTGCAGTTGCCAGCAGGGAGCCATCCATCATTCCTGCTGTGCATTTCTCAGGGGACCACATCTTATTATAGAGCTGAATATAACGTTATCGTGTAACACAGACTTCATTATGCTTCCTGTAGCATGTGTGTCAGTATGTTCTGTGTTACTCTCAGTTGATGATAACGTCTCTAAGCAGATGACATCGATGGCAAGTTCTTTTCACGTTTGTTATGCTTGGGGGTGAAACTTAGGTTGATTCTTTTTCTTTTCTTTTCTTTTCTCTGTACATTTTCCGGCTCATCGGAGCGCCCTGGTGGATCAACAGAGCAGGATGCATGCTATATTGCATGCTTGTTATGCTTCAGGTTTACATCTGACATGCGCCCCCCCCACCCCCTTTGCCTTCCCGTCTTTATTACCCCCTCAAATGTAAGTTGTGTGATAAAACGCAGGAATGGTTTAATCTGCGCCAAAGTAATCTCTAAAACCCTTTCAACCTCAGAGCGACGTCCTCGCTAATTTTGGAGATAAAAACACAAAGAGGAGAGGATGAGAGTGATGAGCCTTGCATGGCTAATGTAATAAGATGCTATTTTGCTGAGTGTCCAAAAGGAGCACAGAGTCAGACACTTAAAGGTTCAAAATTGCCCATGCAAATGGGTTCATCTACACTTTACACTGACATTAGCATCACCAAAAGGCTAATTCTGCTCTGGAACTAGAACATCACCGTGCAGAAGGTAACGCACGAAACACAATTAGCAAAATGTGATTATAATTACATTTTATGCCAATAAGGAAGAAAAGGGCACGCAAACACAATTGCCCAAATCTTTTTAATCTCTTTCATAAGGTGGAAATGATTCAAAGTAATTACATTCCATATCATGAGAGAGGAAATTCCTTAAGGTGAGTGTATATCCCAGAGTCATTACACCAAATTATAGCTCGCATAAAATGCAATAAGGATATTAAATATAAATGCATATACAGAATTGCATTGCAGAACTTCCCCTGTGGATCCAAGCCGTAGGTTAAATCTATAATACCATATGATCAACTGTAGCGTACATTTAAATGAATTTTCTCAGGTGTAAATTTGCCCTCTAAGGTGGATTCTGGTTCTCATATGGCTGGCTAATTCTGGACACCCATCCATAGTTTTAATTAAATGGCACACTTATTAGAAAAATAAACAATAGACTGCTTAGTCTCGCTGTTTATAAATCTGGATGATTAGAGCAAGAGCAGAGTGGCTAATAAAGGATTATTACAGCGCAGTGTGAATATAGGGGAAGTTTCTTTTAAAAGATGGACTGAAAGAAACTCAGTTTCATTAAAGCTCACTTGAAAAAAGTAGGCAAAACTACTTTATATACATTTTACAGAATACATCATGACCTCACTCATTAGGATAAAAAAATTTTTTTACAGAGAATATGTAGTATGATCATGACTGGCACACTCAAACTTCACATGTGAGGGTTTCCTCAGAGGAGTTACTTTACTCTGCATCATGAGTCTGTTTAATTAGGACCGTGGAGGTTTCTCATCAGCGTGAGAATCAAAGGTTTTATGTGAGACCTGGGGGCCAGATGTGTAAAATATGAAATATGTAAATGCCCCTAAAAGAATCCTATAGTATCCAGTCTCCACTTTAAAAAGCCTCCTAACATGTTTAGTTAAGTGAAGCATACAGTGTTTTTTTGTGAAACACTATATGGAATTTTGTTCTGGCCTCAAAACAGACTTATAAGGACTAATTACAGTCATTGATCACAGTGGAAGAATGTATTAAGGCAACAAAAGGATGGTTATCATCATTTTTTGTTTGCTTTTTAGCACATCATATTAAAATGCCACCGAAATCATCATGATAAGATGAGAAATGTGATGAATTATTTTTGTAAATGAAATATTTTTAGCAACATAACTCAACATCTAGACTTTTCCTATTGCTGACTGTCTCATCTTCTATTCTGAACTTGGATTTCTGAATCTCCCTTTTTAGATTTTGTGAACAAATTACATGGAATCATCTACAGGCCACTACACCTGGACAATTCAAGGCTATGGTCTCAAACCACTTCATCTCAGTGTGCACTTGTTTGTATTGAATATTGTCCTTGTGAAGCCAAAAAGAAATTACCTGGATGGAATGAACTGCTCAGTGCTCAGTGGGCCCCAGTGAGCTGGCTGAGCTGGCTGAGCTGGCCGACTGCCAGTTTAGCCCTCCACTAATTTGAATGGGGATGAAATGACTTATTCGTGCGGTCCCGCTAGACTTTCTAAATGTTACCGGACCGAGTGGATCAAATTCTGATCCACCTTTCTTACAGACATCTCCCTCACAATGTAAGCGGTTGGAGGAAAAGTCTTTTTTGGGCCTATTGGCATCAACTCCATTGTTGTAATTAAAATGTTTTGCTACTATGACAAATTGAATTCAAAGCTCAGTACACTTCCTGGGGGCTTTAAGCCAAATCATCATCCTTTCTTAAGCCTAACTGCATAGTTAAAAACTTTAGGTTTCACACAGGACACAAACATCAGTCTTGTGTTTGAACCATCAGCCACTTATGCAAACTTTGTCGCTCTTTGTACAACATCACCTGACTTTTCCCTTTGTTCCCGTCAGAATTACTAAAGCCAGTAGACGTCGCCGCCTAACAATAAATGTCAAATATGGGTCATTCCACTCCACTAGCCCATATATTTGAGACTTATGTGTGATGATTATGCCTATCGAGTAAACTGAATAAACCTGGAAAAAAAAAACCATTATTATCGTTATTATTTGGCCTACGGTTTTATTGACTATATGAATGAAATTTGCAGTATATACATTCTAGTTTTATGCATAAACAGAAATGGTAGCATTTGTATAGTGTAATATTTAAATGAAATATTCAAAGCAGAGCAATTAAAGCAAGCATGGTGGAGGAGTGCAGAGAATCAAAGGATGGATTTGAAATAATTATTGAAATATCTGCAAAACAATTAACAGTGTGTAAATTAGAAAGTCTATGAACTACTCTACCATTGAGCTAATTAGTATTTGTGGGTAAATGTATGCGCGTGTGCACATGGAGCCATGCATATGCTTATGTGCAGTATGAGCTTGTTCTTCTTCAGGTGGCTGGTTTCATTTCACCCCTCGTGAGAATTAACTTGACTGATTAGCTGCAGAGAATTAATCAAAGTAACAAGGCAGGGAAATCCTGTGGAGCAGCCAGACACATCCTTCATCTGGAGGACACACTTCGACGAGGTCCACTGAGACACCGGGCTGCCAGAAGCCCAGAAAGACCATCAACAGTTTACCATATGTGTTAAAACGTGTACAGAGCGTGTTGGGCTTTTAGCAGATGGTGTCATACCAAGGACTGTGGAGCAGGTAAATGTAACCAACGGCACAAACAATCATGAAAACAGCAAAGAGTAACCTTGGCAGTGTGGAAACAAAATATCTTCTGCGATCTTCTGTGACATAAAGTAGCATTAACCATGTTCAGAGTAGAACAAATCACAGTAATCCTAAAATATCTATGAGCAATAGATGTGACTAAAAATTACCCTCACGTCACTATACACCACTTTTATATTTAGGAGAATGAATACAGAGTTTTGTGTAAATTGTACATTGATTTAAAGACTAAATGTTTCAGAATTAGTTGGATAAAACACACAGATCTAATACATTTTTCTGCAAACAGAATGATTTAGAGGTAATAATAATCACATTGTTATTCCACTTTAAATACCTGATTTTTCAACACACTGTATACAATAACATAAATTAATATAGCTACAATTTAATTGATTGCTGACAGTCTGTAATTCAACTTGACAATCAATTGTTACCAAGGTGATTAGTCGTTTGGGCGATAAAATGGGCTACAAACCAAATACTTAATGATGTTTGTGCTTTCTTCAGATTGACCAAATGTGACACAGCTGACAAATCTATACCACACACACGGAGCAGATGCTGATGAATGTGCCGTTTAATACTTTGCGCTCAGCATGTGATACGCTTGAGGCTAGCTAACAAGCTGATCAATGCAGAAATAACGCTTTTTGATCAACTGATCAACCATCCATTTTACCTTTTAATCCCTCCTCGTTTCCACACCTCCGTCACCGAAGGGTTTTTTTTTTTTCTCACGGCCTCAGCTCATTTCCTCTCAGGCGACAGTGCTTTAACCACCAAGAGTGAATTATCACGGCTGCAACTTTTTTCTAGCTGCTGCATGATGCCTCTGGAATCACCCACCCACTCAATGCAACCGCATCGATCCCAGCCTATGCCGGTCTGACCACACCGTAGGGAACTGAGAGGTTACACAGACACACTCGTGTGCACGTACACACAAATTGCACTCTCGGCGCAAAAGCAGACAGACACACAACTTCTTGTTGTATAACAAAGCTATTGATTATAGAGAGGGAATGTGACCATATTTAACGAGTAGCACCGACTGATCTACAAAAAGAGCACATCAGCAGGGAGAAACTACAGGGGCCCTGATTCTGTTCTGTCACCTGACTGACACCCCGGTCGTATCCCATTCACTGTTAAGACTGCTGTGGCTTAACAGGCATCTCAGGGGAGAGCAAGCTTTTACACTCAAAGCAGCAACACTACAGGGTCCTGACTAATTCACCACATGTTTGATTCATCGACTTGACGATTTATGTTCTACTGTGTTTCTGTTGTTTTGTATGGAACAGGTGTATTCTCTGTACAACAACGTGGTCTTCATCATCTTCAACATCCTGTCCAGAAACAAACAGTTTAGGTTTTGTACTGCAAAAACTGCTGCACTGTAAGCCTTCCATTATACTATATATTAATCCAGCACAGAGTTTAAGCCTACACTAGACTTTAAAAATGATTTACAGGAATCTACATCATCCTGAACTGTCCTAAAGAAATGTAATGCTGTCCAGGTAGTTCTGGATGTTGGCAGTATTTGAATGTATGTGATGTTACCACATATGTCTCTTTACACTATATACACATGAAGACCGTAAAAGCTGTTCATATCAGATTTTTTCTTTTGTTCCACAATGTCACACCTCTAGTGCTTCTTCTGATGAAAACCACAACGGCTCAAATAAAAGTTTTAAGGGTTAATCTTTTTCTGTTATTATCAAATGGTCTTAGATAGTGATCGAGTGCTCTACCCAGGACAAAACCAACCTCAAAATAAAAGGAATTACCTCCATTACTCTCCTACACATGACAGTTATTGTTGATAGCCCTATATTGTATTTGTCACCAGATTAGGTGGTATGGCACGGCTCGCTGATATCGTTCAACTTTTATCCCTCCCTCTACCCTCCAGAGCTTGATCTCAGACATTTCCTCCAACACACACACAGTTAGTTTCCAGCTCAATAACTACACTAACAACTCTCTCTGCCCCTGTGCAGTGCCTCTGTTTGTTTTATTCATCTTTTAGCTATTGATTGTGTTTTGCTCCTGCTAACATCTGGGGGATGACAGATATGATGTCTGTTTGTCCCAAACTGTTATCTGCTGCTCATATTATTTCGATTTTAATTAGTTTCCTCTTCTAAAAAAAACAAAACAACCAAAACCCAAATTAAAGATGGTCTGCTGTTACTCTTAATATAGTCAGTTTGGATAAGCCAGTTGGAGTCTAATAAAGGACCATGATGTATTTTTGTTTCCACCATTTATTGTCCTCGGTTTCTGTATCTAATTCTATGCCCTGTAATCCCATCTTTTCAATAGTTGTGTGCCTCTGTGCTGTCTCCTCTTTTATATTAACAATTTAGTGATGGGATTCTCATAGTTTGAGTCAGATAATGTGGTCGTATCCACATAAAATTTCCCCCAGGTTTCATTATGTGTCCTCAAAATCTACATTTATTCTGAGGAGAGGAGGTCGAGGTTAAATTTCTTCAATTACGATGAGGTTCTTGTAGAGTCTCTGGCTTCCGGCATGAAGGGTAGATTGTTATAAAAGACATTCCTATCAGATTATATGGAGAAATCTGTACTAACTGATCACATTGGTGTTAGGATTGATTCAATTATTTGACAAGCCATCTGCCAGTTAAGACGATTTATATTGGACGATTCTGCAAAGACCACATACGATTCAATGACATTCATTTTATTTAGTTGCTGCATCTGTTCTAGGTGTTAGATATACATTCCTCTCCCCTTTATTAAAGTTGATTCACTTTCAAGGACCACAACATGATGTAAACAACATGAACTGAACTGAGTGTGGGTTTGATGGAGATCATTGAGACTGCTGCGATACGCCTGAGATGATCAGCAGCCAAGGACCTGAATGGTTTTGTCCAAGATACCCAGACTGGCTGCTGACATGGAGAGGACTTGGCATAGATGCTTCTGGAACCACAATGGAGTGGCCATTTTTCCTGCTTCAGTGAGAAAGAGTGGGTATTGTGGTGATGCCTTTGTCTGCTGCTCTTACAGGCAAAGATAGGAGTTAAGGTGGAACAGGTAGATGACAAAAGAAACTGCCAACTGATCCATTTTACTGTGAATATGAGCAGGAGTGTGGCATGAGAAGTGTCAGGGAGTATGTCTATACTTTGGAAACTGTGTGTGAAGCTGTTAATGAGACGGTGGACAAGGATAGAGCAGTTGGAAATGAAAGAGCAGGTTGAGGAATCGCTTGAGTAGCCGGTCGCGGGGCGCCTTGAGTTGCTTGATGCGAGAAAAGGGGGAAGCAGTATCTGTGTTATTGAAACCAGCTAACAGAAAGGTAGAGGAAGGGATGATGGGATGAAAGAAGACATGTGCTTGGGTGGTTTGTGCATCCTGCCGACACAGGGGTGAAAAGAAGGCTGAGATGACCTGCGCCAGGTCAGACACAGAGGGAACAGACAAAGCCGGTGATACAACCTTGCCCTTGCCAGTCGGAGGTGATATTGCAAGCTGTGGCCGTGGAGGCAGCAGAAGTCCTGTGACGTCACCCGTGATGAAGCCGGTTGACCCCGGCGAGGAACCCTGAAGTGCCAGTTGCGAACAGATGATAGTACAGATCTTGATTTGAATCATGAAGTTTGATGTGCAGTTTATGGAATTATGATTCACTGTCGTTATGAAAATGCTAAACTTGGGCGTGATGCACGTGTGATGTCTATCCTTGATGAGTTGACTGGGTATAAGAAACTTGACAGGTGATTAGAGGTGTGGTTTGAGGCATGACCCTGCTGCCTAACCTAAGTTAAGTCATTAACGTCATTCATGCCACATACACTTCCACCATTTCTGCATCCACACCCTCAGGTTCCACCTCGCTACAACACACTACCTCCTTTACACTGAGGTACTGGGCTGTGGGCAGACTGCTCTATATGCTTGACAATCTCTTTTGAAATGTTGCTATAATAAAATATGGATACATAGAATATTTCAAAAAATGTAGGATTTTATAATAGTGGAAGTTCAAGCTTTACTGCTGAAGTTCCATCACTATTACAGGCCTCACAGCATGACTCCTCGTGTGCAGGCGTTTAAAGTAAGAGCTGAAATCCCGTCAAGCTCATTGTAGTTGAAACCTGTAGTCAGCCTCCATTCCATGTGTGTGTCTCTCGTTCTTTGTCTCTACCTATTCAGTCTCTCTTACATATCCTCATCTGTCCATCTATATCAGCACAGGCCAGTTACAGGAAAATGTTGTTTCTTCCGCCACTCATTCTTCCTTCCATCCTTCTTCCTGCTGTTTTTCCTCCTTTTCCTCATGGCCCTGGCATCAATAATTCACAGTCCCCTGCAGAGACAACTGCCTGGTGGTCTGATTAAACATGAGAGAGAGCGAAAGACAGAGAGGGATTGCAGAGGTGTGAGGGAGATGCAGGGAAGCGGAAATAATGACAAAAAAGATGAATCAATGTTTCGAACTATGAAATGCACTAAATACAGGCTGGAGATATGCACGTGAGTAGAGATGAGTATGGTTGATGTTGTGAGATATCCAAACTATCTTTGGGAGATCCAGATCTCCTGTGTGGACTGTTTTTGAAGTCAATCTGATCAGTCTTTACTTTTTAAGGGGCTTTTAGTGTGCAGACTTGGGTTTATGAATAACTTTAAGGTTAGGCTAATGGATCAGATCAGCCAGTGAAGGCTACTGTTAATGTAAATCATCTGGAAGGTACAAATACGTTCTGCATTTGTGTGTGTGTGTGTGTCTGCCTCAATATGTGCGCAACCCAGCCATCTAGAAAGCCCAATATTATCCCCATCACCAAGTGGGTGGGAGCAGCATAACTCAACCATCTCTGATTTACACAGCCTGGCTAATGTGCCGGCGTTAGGTGAAGGAAGCATCGCATTAATATTGCCTCCTCCTCTTTAAATCTGCCACATCCTCTCCTTCCCATTCACCATCCAGTCACCCATGAAGGAGCCCCTACCTTGAATCTTGGAGTGTTGGCCCTTAGTTCTGAAAATGCTGAAGGGACCTTATACAAGTAGCCTATACTGCAGGCCATAGGTCTGTATGAGTAAAAACCTTGAGCAAAAATTTTACCTGTCACAAATAATAATTCATACATTTCATTAATAAACAATTGGACACATCACTTATGGAAATATTACATTCCTACTGACTGTGAAATCAGTTTCGGGTTTGTTTTTGAAGTAGTCGGTGCCTCCTAAGGTGAACGCGTATCAATGTTCTATGAAAATGACATTTTATAGATGCATTTACCTTTTGTTGCTGATGTTAAACATTATGTACAGTCTTACATATTACATAAAATAACTGCTTATCAACGGCAATGAGCCTTAATCAGATCCCAATTAAATTCCCAGCATCACTAAGGCAACAAAAAATAAGTGCAGCCAAATAAGTAGATAAGTACATTAGCAGAACTTATAAGTGAGTGATTGAATGAAATACGACTTCAGAAGCCAGACGTCTCCGCACAGTAGATGGGTGAACTTTTCCTTCCCGAAGAAGGAGGGTCATAAAGGGCAGGTGATGCCTCGGACTGATCCATCGGACTGATCCATTGGCCTCATCGACTGCTGGACTCTTTATTAGATTGTTTGTTGGCTTACACTTCTTGTTTATTTCAGTGAACTTTGTAAAGCACTGTGAGACACCCTGTTGTGATATTGGGCTATACAAAATGAATTGAATTGAATTGAATTGAATTGAATTGAACTGGGTCCCATTGGTTTCTGCTAGTTCAGAGTTGATGGCACTGCTCGATATCTTTTGATTTCAAAGGTAAGTAAGCATAATGTGTCTTTCATCTGCTGCACTAAATCTCCCTGGCCGACCATTGTGTCTACAGTCCTCAACTTTGCCCATTTCTTTGGCAGAGACCTTGCTGATGCAGTATAACCACCTTGTGTCTTGTTGCTGTGCTCAGTCTTGCCATGATGACCTGTGACATGAACCTGTTTTCCACATCCTCCCCTTGGTAGCACAGTTTGGCTGCTCCTCACCCGGTTTGAAGCTTCCTACACAGCTGTTTCTATTTTTAGATGACTGTGTTTCAACATGCATGTGAAATTGATGATCATGCACCTGAATATGATCCTACAAACTCCCCTGACATTGCGCAAGTGTACCTAGAGGAACTGATGCTAAGGGTGGTCTCACCACATATTGATTTTAGATCTTTCTTCTGTTCGCTCACTTTGCATTTTGTAAACCGCTAAAAATAAATGTTATGTTTTTGAAAGCATTGTTCTCTTACAGCATTTCTTCACACCTGCCAAAGACTTTTGCACAGTCTCACCAAACTAGTTAAGATATTGAAATATCTAAAACCTCTTTATCTAATTTTAATATTCTGCACTGTAAAATATGATTTGGTGATTAAACCCTTAAAAGACCCATAGAATCAGTCAAATGTTTTGTACTTAACCTGTTATGTATCTTTACCACACTGCACTCACACTGCTAGCCTACCAAAGCCACTAGATGCAAGGTGCCATTAAAACACCATACTGTCATGTGCACATGGGGGAATGCCATATTGCTTTTAATGGAAGAGGAACATCTCTTGGAGCCATTAAATGCAGTTCTGATTTGGGATGATAGAGGACTGCGCCATTTTAATGAGGGTTTTAAAACATGCCACCTGCTTGGGAGGCTTGGAGGCGATGCAGTAAGAGTAATATTTATCGGCGGTGCCTTTTAAAAGCTCTATCAGATGATGCAAAGTTATGCTTTCATGAAGTCTTCCCCTCTGCTTCTCAAATTTGTAACCGTGACTGTTAATAATTCAGCAGCACACACGACTATGCAGACACACAATCACACACACACACACACACACACACCAATATACTCCTTTTAAATTACTTGAAATGCATCTGTCTGTGTTGTAACACAGTGATGTGATAAAACATTCAGCATACTTTCCATCACTCGCTGTCACACTTGCAAACTATACAGTTAAGCAATTTACACAAATCTCTTGTCACGCACTTCCTCATACTGTGGAGCCCACTTTTTTTACATGGCTGCAAGACGTCTTTGCCCTTATAATGATTCCAATGCCAATGCCTTAGGCTGCTGATATATTAGTGTCATATTAGGAGGAAATGGAGAGAATTCACCCAGAGGGGCTGAATTGTTCAATTTATTTACGGGCCTGTGAGGATAGTAATGTATCCGACATAGAAACGGAAACTGAGCAGATGCTAGAGGCAGGTGTAGTGTGTGTTTCCTGCATGTGTTTACTTGGAAGTCTATGCGTGCCTCCACTTTGATGTGTGCGAGTGTACTTGAAGGGGACACTGTCATTGCATTTGATAGACAGTTACAAGGAGAAAGTATCTGCACCATCATTTAGACCTTCCCAAACTTTTTCTGCATGTGACTCGTTCACCTACATGGAGCGATTATCTCGCCTCCAACCCCATTTCAAACTTTGGATTGTTTAATTTGAATGATTGTATGAAATAGTATCTTGTATTTCACAAGAAAAAGATATTTAAAAAAATGAACATAGTTTTGTGTAGCAGATTATTCTGTTTATAGTCCCTGTAATTACTTTGCAACCCTTCAGATTTATCTTGCGACTAGTATTTCCATCTCATTTGTGTAATTTGCCTACAAGGGATACTTCAATACGATATACCAACCATAGAGCAATATGTCTGACTGTACACGTCCTAGCATGTATTCATACACACATTTTGCTTTGATTCATTATTGAAACTCTCCTTCTGACAGCTATGGCCTTCACAGAGTATTGGTATGATTCATTCCCTCATCAATTATGAGTTCATGAGGTCAGCACTGTGTGCCATGTGGCAGGACTCCTTCTGTTCATAGCGGGGAGATTAAAGCTGTTTTCCTTTTTGTGGAAAATGTGAAAAAAACAAACAACATAAAACATGACAGAATAGCTGGATGGGGAGAGGCTCAAGTGAAGCAAGAAACATCTGTTGGAAAACATGTTTGGATTGTGAAAGTTTACATTGTTTTGTTTAGGTAAGGGAAGGTAGTTCTCTTTCCACAGTGGAGTGGACATCATGTGGCAACACCTGAGGATGTTTGATGTCCTCCGTATGTTTCACAGTCTACACTTGTTGTCGCCCAGATTGTCCACACTGTAATTCTACATCGTTGGCAAATTCTGTATATCTGACATCCACTGCATGTCTTTCTGTCCCTATTGCTCTTATTTTTTTCCACCCTTGTTAAAAGAGTTTTTTTGTGTGTGTGTGGAGGTTATTCTTATACAAATTGATGGTTTTGTGATTTGTAATATTGGACTGTATCACAAAAACCACTTGAATGTGTCCAATAACATTTTGTGGCTTTAAGAAACCAAAAATCAGAGGAGCGGATGTACAGATATGAGACAGTGTGCCAGATTTCAGTTTCTCTCTCAAGCCGTTTACATTTTTCATTCTACTACTTCCATCATCTTTGCTTTGTACAGCTGAATACAAATTAAATGGTGATGCGTGTAGATGCAGTGGCAGGTAGCTTCTTCAAATTTTCGACTTTGTTCCTGAAAACACTCATAGACATTGGAAATTAAGTGTATTTGGATTGAATTGAATTTCCATGGTCCCGACATACTGCAACCATCAGTGAGGCCATCAGCGGAGCCTGGTGCTACAGCCGTTGGTGTGACCACCCCAGGAGGACAGGTAGAGAACACCAGGATAACAGCTAAACTAATCCAACTGTTCCTGGCTAATGTCCAGTCGCAGGAAGGTGCAGCAGGTGTAATGGGAATCAGGCTGGATAAGCAAGGGGAAATCAGAGACTCTTGTCGGGATTCATCTCAACACCCTGGATCCAGTTAATGTGCAAACGATGGGCAGAATTATCCAAGCCAATGAGGGGCAGCAGGTCAGCAGCAAGGGAGGGAACTACAAGCTGAATTTCACTGAACAATCCTTTCTGTCAAGGTTTTTCACCCCATAGTCCGAACAACTACAAACTCTTTTGCTGTGAAGCCTGGTTAAGTACAGCATTACATGAATGAAGCATATGCTACTGCTCAGACATAAGGGTGTGTAGAAATTGAACATTGGCACTGGATTTAAGTCATGTTATGTAGAAATACACTGTACCACACTGAGAACTTTAGCCAGTCCCGTCCATCATGTCACCTGGAAGATCATATCACTACCAAATAACCCCTCACCTGGACATGCAAAAATTCTGTTCAGCAAATGGGACATGGCTTCTTTTGAACACCTGGTCACTAATTTCCTCAGATACAAACACAAAAGTGTTTTCTTGTCATTGTTATATCTTAAATGTACATCAGTTACATTATGAACAAAGACTATAGGAACATTTTGATTTCATGCTACATGAAGCTGTCAGCTGAGTCAACTTTCTCATGCAATGTCAAAACATGTTTTCTCTGAGGTTTTGAATATTGTGTCAAATAAGATGAATTACAGGTTTGGAGCAGCAAACAGATGAGCCTCTCTTCACAGGATGCTGAAATGTTTTTACAAAACACAGAATTCATCGTCACATAGAGACGTAGTGTCCCGCTGGATGCTCACTGATATGACAGAACTCCGGCTCGGAATAACACATTTTTCATTGCTTTTATGCCTCAACCTGAATAATTAATACAAATTCAAAGTGATCCAATAGAAATCTAAAATGTTCAGAAGTACTGAACTCCATACAAGGTTTTGGTGTTTTGTGTGCCTTTCAGTAAAGCTGAAATACTACTTTGTCAACAACTCACTGATTTGAAATTCCCCAGTCCCCAACCTGTTACTTCCATGATATCCATCTTAAGTTTGTCCGCTATCGTCTGACTCATTCTGGACCACAGGATGTTACAGTACAAGGTCCGTTTTTAGATCTTCTCATTTGTTCTGGTTGCCCAGACGGTCTTAATGGTTTAGCTGCCACCAGTAAAAGTTAGCAGTAGTACATTTACTCATTGTGCTTAAGCACCATTTTGAGGTACTTGTGTTTTCTTTGAGTAATTTCTATTGTATGCAACTTTATTATGCACTTTATTTGAAATTATCTGTTTTTTAAATAGAGAAAAATCTATCTAAAAAATGAGTTTTGTATTTGTATAAGTAGCTTTTTTGAACTTTTGTTTAAGTTACATGCATTTGAGTATTTTGATATTGTTTTATTGGTACTTTTATTCTAATATTGATACATTTCGTAAAGGATCAGAGTACTTCCACCACCGCTGAAGTCCATAAATAGACGTGGAAGATACTATCTATACATTTTTTTTTTTTACTGTTGAGCACAGCAAATAAAAATAGAATGCTCTTATCAATCTAATCTGTGTGCCTGCAGGTAGTGACAATACGTTTCTAATCTTAATGAGATGTGATACACTGGATTCAACCTTGCAGCTGCAGCATAAACACAAGCTGGGAGGATCAGGATTGACAGACAAGATTGTAACGATCAGATGTCACAGGTTTGATCACTTTAAGTGACTGAGTACAAAAACAGCTACTAGATCTCTTGTTAAAGTGTCCTTGAAGACACTGAATCCATGCAATGCTCACTCACTGAATACCACTGCCAGATCAGAGATGGCTTTGGAGGTGGACTGAAAAAAAAAAGGCACATTACGCTTCATTGGGGAGCTTTTCATTGTCAGGCAGTGAAATGTGCCACTTGTCCGAATTTGAGCCTCTTTAGTAGCACCCTGAACCATCATTTGTCTCATTTTGATGAGCTTTTCTCTATGACCTCACATAATCGGTGTCTGCTGTACTTTAAATTTACCATTTAATTTGAAGAAATCCTTTGTGAGAGTAACAATTATCTTACTTCCATAAAGTTTTGATCTAATGATGGTGCTTGGTGAAAAATGATCAGAAAAGTTGTTACCTAGGTTAACCTGAGAGGATTTCATGAGATATTTCACTCAATAGAGGAGAGGAATAGGTGAGAGGAATAGGTGAAGATTTATCATCTGGGAACCATGAATTTATGTATCAGAATTCACAGCGATAGTTGTTTTGTTCTTTCAGTCTGGAATAAAATAAAAGTGGTGGACTGAGGCAGAAATATCCTGTCTGTTAGTTCCTGGAATGGGTCAAGCTCCAAAAGAGATACATTGATTGATTAGCATAATGGTACCTCCCAATTGGTAAACTCCCATTGGTTGAAAAGTATGCTATTTGGTTCATCAAGATGATCTGGGTCATCTTTAAAAGGAAACTTTTCCATCACTGACTAAGTCATGAGTAAAATCCTCCCACTTTGATGATGCATTGAGCTATATACTGTACAGTGTACCGATTAAAAGTCGTTAAATTGTTGAAACTTTATTGTTATCACCCTTTCCCCATATTTAAATGCAGTAAAATTAATTAAAATGATCAGCTCATTAACTTTCAGGCCCAGCATATCTGGCAAACAGTAGATTTCTTTTTTATTTAACCTTTATTTAACCAGATAAAGACCCATTGAGATAAAGATCTCTTTCACAAGGGCGACCTGGCCAAGAGGTCAGCAGCACATGTCATAAACAGCAGACAGTAGATCAATAACGAGGGATCAAATATCAAATAAGTGTTTTACAATATCTATTGAGCTTAGCAAAGAGAAAAAAAAATTGGTATCAATGTGAAGCATCTTCACCAGGCGTAGAAGAATAAGTTAAGAGTAAGATAGGTGGGAGTGGTATTATTATTATTATTATTATTTAAAGAACAGTAACCAGGGACTGATCGGCCTCGCAGAGTGCAGGTTTAAAGGTAATTGGTCAAGTGAGGTCTTGTCAGAGTTGTGAGGCAGAGCTGAGAGCAGAGGTGACGGAGAAAAAAGAAAAACAGTAACAGCCAATCGCCCATGAAGGAATAAAAGCAGGATGTTAGGGTAGAGCGCTTTCTTATTGAACTTTTTCGCCAAAGCTTCTTTTAATTAACTATAACTCAGTGTATTATTCAGTGCTTCTTTTTATTACCTTTTAACATTTTATGAGTTAACATAACCCACAGAAAGAGTAAATTACACAGCATTAATAAAAAATAGGCGCAATAAACAAAATCATCCCAGAGTTTAACATAACTGTGAACTTGCTACAAGAGATGCAGAGAAACTGTGAATGGCTGTAATGGATCACCTGCCTCGTAAGACTTACTGAAACACAATCTCTTAAGAGCAGAAGCACGAAGCACAGGCATCTGATTAGGTGTTGACGGACAATGGTGGGTCCTGCCACATTTCTTTCATGGTAAACAGACATTCATTTAGAGCAGTCGAGTTCTGTCTTAATGTGACCTTCTCTAAACCTTTGAATGCACATGTCCAACTGTTCAGTGTTTCAGTACTTTCTGCACAAGTTGCTGTTCTCTAACAAGAAGCTTAACAGCAACATTCACAACAGGTTTGATCCATGAATCCACCAATACATTTCCTGCTTCAGTTAGAATTGGTATTTAAACAGTCCTCCTCATCCTGCTGTTCACATTCTGACATCACGAGACCAAGACGACACCTAACAGTTGATCAGCAGCACCTCAACACTGGAGGCTTCAAACAGGAAGTCCTCAGACGGAGGTGTTCACTGAGCTTAGAGGGTCACAGAGTGTCATCAGGAGGTTGGAACAGTGATACAGAGACTGGAAGAGTCACAGAAAGGAGAGGAGTGGACGTCCTTTGGCCACGTCCCAACTTATTGAGACACTGAAAATGTTTTGTTGTGGTATACCTACCACTGTTGGTAGATTTTCTTCAAATACATTGTTTAAAATGAAGAAACTACCATTGCATGTTTCTACTTAAATGCCCTACTTTCATGATATAATATCACTGTAGCATTCACTTTTTACATTTTCCATATATTTCACCTGAAAGTTGAATATCCCTAACTTTTTGTGAGTAGTATATATTTTATTGAACCCAGAGGCAAACTGGAGTGTCACGTCCACAGAAGTCCACTTGTCAGTAGCGCTGCCTAAAAGCAACCAAAACGGCACTCGTGTAAAATGTAAAAACATGAAATTCCTCATCCTGACTAATAAAAAGTGAAGGCTGGAGATGATACAGTTGCCCCACTGCATTACGCCATCAGACCCCCCCAAGGCATTCGTGAAGCGCACCTGGTAAACTGCTTTGCCAAGGCAGGTATCTGGCTGGCTACCGCTCGTCTCTCCATCTTGTCGGTGCCCACAGGGCCTGAGAGGTTCACAAGGCCCCCGGGCAGTGCTTGTAGCTCAGGCAGGAGGCGGCATCCTGGGGCTTTATCTCCATCCTCAGACATTTGCTCCTGGCTGGTAAACACAAAGCCCTGATGAGAAAAGGCTAGAAAATAAAATAAACTGCCACTAGAGATGTGCATGAATATTTCTTTAGCAACACTGAATTTCCCATTCATAACATTTTTGGCCACTGGGGAAACTTCAATGGAGTTGTTGGAGGACAGTGCCAAGCTAAAGGTCAGCAGGTGAATCCACTCTTTTCACTTTCACTTTCACTTTTAGCCATGGTATTTATCATGTGGCTAGAAGTTCATCATCACCAAAACATCTGCAGGACACTAAAATATAAAACTCAAATGCAATTTAACCAAATAGAGATTATATTGGCGTTGAATGAATAGCTCGACTCATATACATTCATTTGTTAAGCAGGCTTAAAGGTTTAGACTGTTTAAGGAATTGACAAAAGTCAGCAGGAGGAAGGGCATTTTTTAACTCAGGCATCAATGGATAACTAATTGGGCCTGTCAGGCACAGATTTAGGAGCCCAAGGGCTCATAAAGCCGTCTAACACCCTTTTTCTACACATGCAATCGTTGTAGTGACCTATAAGTTAAACTATAAACAGTAAGTGCTAAAATATGTTTCTAATTTCAGTTAGGCAGTCGCACCAAAAATGCTCCCATCACATATTAGAAGTGTTTGTTCCTTTCATAGGATAGCAACATGAGCCCCGAGTCTGGGGAGAGGGGGACTTCTGCGTAGTAGACGGGGGCCACAGTGTCTCATAATTTATCCATTCGTTCATCAAGGGTTGAATTTAGTGCCTTTCACACACGGGTTTGTCCAGTCGCTACAGTCCTCATCTCTTCCAATCACATAAACAAACATGACTCATCATGCTGCAGGGTGTGAAGGTGTGAAGCCTCTGCCTAACAGGGAGCGACGCAGCACTTTTTGGTGAACAAATCTTAAGAAGAAATCCAGCCCCCAAAATGACTTTATTTACTAATCAAGAATCAACCAGAGACAAACTGCAGCAAACAATCCCGACTGTCAGCAGAGTTGACTGTGTGTATTAGTGTGATTATTAATGACTCCTGAAGAGCTTTTCCCTGTCAGCAATTTCTACACATCATAGAAAAGAATGTGTGTGCAATTTTCTCTGGGCTTTTATCCACTCACTCATATTTACACTGATACAATACCTCTATAATAACTCAGTCACAAGTGATTGATGAAGCAGCTAGTTGGTTGATTTATCAAACATCAAATGACTGCAAATAAAAGGAAATAATTGTGACTGAAGTAGACTTAGAATGCGTCATTGAATGCCGTGACATTATTATTATTAATATAACATGAATTCAACTATTCCCCACTTATTTACACTTTTTATGAGAGCCTACCCACAGATACAGTAAATCTGCATACTAAGGTTGTGGTTCTTGTTCACCTTTAGTCAATTCATCATGCATCATGTACAAGTGATACAGGTAGAGTTATGTAGTGGTACATCTTTCAGTTTTGTCTCATTCCCCTTCGTGCGCAGCTAAAACTGCTGTGAGAAGCAAAATCAGATCATTAAATCATGATGTAAGAGTTACGTTCGGTCATTTCACACGGAGAAAATCTGATTTGCATACTCGAAATACAAGCAGCTAGATTTGATTTTGGGTGACATAACCTCATAGTCCAGGTCATAATTGAACTAATGAGACTTCTTTTTGTCGCTCTCTCTGATTAGAAACACCAGGTCTACGTCACCACAGAGAAAAAGAAATCAGAATGAAGATGCTCAGTGGCATTGCGATTACATGAGGAATTATTGATTTACTGATTGCAGAGAGAAAAACAATCCAAGGGATAAACTGTTAAAGTTAAAACACACATTTACAACAAGATATTAAAAGAGAAAAACACACGAAGCATAACATAAAACTGAAAAATAAAATACTGAAATTCAAAGCTACATCGCCAAAAATTGAATCAGGAACACCCACACCAAGTAAGTACAATACGGCGATTTTGATGGCGTTGGCGTTAACCTGCTGCTCGCTTCTGGATCTAATTGCCTCACCAGAGAGGCTGGACTGACATAGCGTGGTGATCAAATCGTCACAGCCATACCCAGAACGTTTCTCCCTAGCCTTTGCTGTAACTCGACAGTCTTTGTCCACGAACTCTTGAACAAAGTCAGACGTAGTAGACCAAAGCTGAAGAAACCCGATCTAAAACCACCCTTAAAACAGCTCATCAAACTGCTAAAGTCTACAAGCAGCACAGAAACTAACGCTGCTGCCACCTTGTAGGCAGTAGTGAGAGTTTGCTGCTCCACCCCCACGAGCTCTGTGTGCTGGAGAAACAGCAGGAGCTCCGTATGTCAGCCCACTGCCTCTCCACCCACATTTTCATCTAAGAGAAAGCAACTGAATTATTAACCACGCCGTGCTACTGTAGATTACTCTAAAAGATTTGCATCGGCTAATTCAGACTTGCAGTGAGCTCAAAGTCTGCGAAACTACTGAATGAAAAGGAGCTTTACAATGAAATGGGGAGAAATAACTTGGAGATTATTTATAATTCATATTTTGCAAACTTTTTATACATGTTCAGTTAAAGTTTTGAATTATGTGACGAAGAAAATTAGCGACGTGGGAATAGAAAGAGAAAGAAAAGAGGCAACTGGGATGAAAGTGGGCAGAGGTGGAAAAATTAAGTTGGAATAAAAGTTGTGGTGATGGTTAAGGATGAAGACAAGGAGGAAACATCTTGGATTTGCTCTGCAATTTAAAAAGGCCATGTTATGGACACTGCCGTGTCTCTGTCATCTCCTTCATCATTCCCCGTGTTTTCCAATCCTTGTGTGTCTTCCATTCCACCCACTTTGTCTGTGTGTGTGTTCCTGTCCAGACTTCTTGCTCTCCTTACTCACCTGTCTACAATCAGCTCCTCACAGTTTTCAAGCCGGCTCACCTGCCATCCATCAGCTTGTCAACCCTGTAGTGTATCAACCCTGACTTTCCTCCCAGGGACTGCCGGGCTGTTGTCACCCTGCTACAAGGAGACACATGTGGTTCATAAGGAGTTTAGACCAACTGCACAATTCTCCACTAATAGTCATGTTAAGACTGGGAAATTGTATCATTACAGCAGCGTCCACAATGAATACAGTATAGTTAAATGAAATAAAAGCACTGTAAGGAAAAAAGGAATAACACTATAAGAAGGAATGTATACATCAAAGGAGGAACATGTACATTGATGTGAAAATGTAGAATAATTAGCAGGACGGAGTGCAATTTGAAAGAGACATAGACTCTGCCCTCTAGACAGAGGTGAGCTGTTGCAAAGAGTTATTACTTTGGCCAGGAATGATTTCCTTTATCTGTCCTTGTGACAGCGGAGCTGCACCAGCCTGTTGGAGAAGGTGCTCCGCTCTCAGGTTTACAAACTACTTAATGCCTTTCGGTAACCTCCCAATTTCAAATTCTACAGACATTGTGCAGATTTATTGTTTGTTCTGCTCTCAATTACAGATGTTTGTGTTGGGACAGGAAAAGGTCAGCAGAGGGCACTCTGGTTTTAGCTGTCGATACACACTTGCAGCACAGAGGAGAGCTAAAGCTAATCTCATGAAGAAAAAATGATGAGCTTTGTTGACCACTGAGTTAAATGTTAATGACTGCTAAGGCATCAAAACAATCCCATCAGTGCTGTGGATATTGGTGTGAGGTTGTATACACTGGAAATTTGAACATCCATGTGAGGTCAGGATGTATTTCTGAGAAGTATGAGTGAATCATTACAGGTTAGCACAGTATTTTTCTCAGCTTTGTTGAGTGCATTTTACTGTGTTTTGTAGAAGATGTTATTCACATTCAGAGTGTTAACAGTAAGGTTCAGGAGGTTATTCCAGCTGAGTCAGACCTGTCAGCCTGGAGACAGAAAAAGAAGTCGTCTTGTAAATAGAGTTTAATGTATGATGTGATGCTATTGAACATATTAACTGAGCAAGGGACATTTATGGAACTCATGTTAATTGATATATAAGTGCAGCTTAAGCAGGTATGTATAGCAGTGTACCAGTTGGCTTAACTCTGTAAAGTCCATTGGGTAAATGTGTGAAGCAGGACAAGAATACACAGGACTGTTCAGAGCCTCGTTGTCTGTTCTGTGCTTGGGTCCAGCGTTGAACTGAACTGTAACAGGTCTGATGATCGTCTCTTTGATGGCTGTTTCGACCAGCTGAAGAGCCCAATTGCAACTGTATACAGTGCTCCAGTGGCAGTGGGGTCATGCCGGCACTGATGACCTCACACTGGTGGGTTATGCTGTTGCAATTGGCGCTGCTTTTACCCAGGCTCACACCCATCAATTTGACTTTATCTGTGCCACTCTTTTTCTGCTTTTGTTTTCTGAGGGTACCCTTGAAGCTGCACAGACAGTCCGTCAACACAATCAACAGCCCATTTCCACTGGGTGTTTGGCATAAAGGAGGGATAATTGGATAGTTGTGGAGGAGGCTAAACAGGTCTCATTTGTTGAGGAAACTTCTCACCTTGTTGGACCTGAGCGATCCCTGTTTTCCGACCTTGGAGCATTGCTTGTCAGTGATGACAACACTGGATACTGGGTACTGCCTGGCCGTCCTAGTTGGGGTAGAAACAGCCTCAGATATCCCAAGTGCACTGAACACAGAGCAGAGTGTTGCAGTCTCTATTTTTCACACCAAAACTTTGCAGTGTAAACATGGCGCACATGTGAGGAGTAGCTTGTTACGACCCAGTCTAGGGGAGCTGGGACACAACACAAAAGAGTGAGGAAAAACAAACTTTGTCTCCCAATCAAATTTACCAATTTATTGTAACAACAGAAAGAGGCCTGACGTGCAGGTAAAAAGATCCAAGAACAAAACCAAAATAGTGCAATATATGTACAGTGACTACTAAAGACAAACAATCAAACAAACGAACAATCAAAACCACCACCCAAACTACAAACCTAATCAGAGCACCACTAGCAATCTACTACAAAACCGATCTGAGGACAAAGTTCACAACAAAGTTCCAATCTAGCTGCTGTTAAGCCGAGGTTCCCTCTGGTGACTGGAACTCCCTTGGTTTAAATGTTCGGATGCTGCTGCAGGAACCAATCACACCCGTTCACTGGTTGGAGGTGGGCAGGACCAACACAGCTGCTAAAAAAAAAAAGGGAACACTCACTCCAACACAAACACAAGAACCAAACCAAAAGGACAACACATAACAGAACAGGCTGTAACATAGCTGCTAACCTGAAACAGGTGTCCAGCATGTGCACCATGAGCTGTTGGTCCCAGTGGAGGATGTTAACATTCGCCAGGGTGTGGACACATGTCTTTTGCATAGTTCACTGCTTCCATGACACAAGCCTAAGCAAAGCTGACAGTGGCCACCATGAGGTTTGGGTCTCTTGCTGGAAGGGGAATGAAGCAGATATCCAAGAGGTATCCCTCATCCACATTCACGCCTGGATGGCACGGAGACATGGCCTCACATTGTCACTTAATTCCACATGGTTAAAGTGTTTTTTCAGATTGTTCCAATTTGACTTCATGTTGTGGGACTGGGACTGGTATGCTGGATAATTAATTCTTAGAGTCCATCCTTCTTTCTTCACATCTACTCAATAAAAGCCAGGTTTTAGAGAAGCTCCATTCCTGTAATGGTTTGACCTTTAAAAACTAGAGCCAATCAAAATGCAGGACACTGTGCATGTGACATGGGGATAAAAATGCTGAAACTAAAAACTAGAAACTTTTCTCTGTGAAATGTTATGAAGTAACAGTAGACTCTTCAGGAAATACCAGCACATAGTAGTACATAAAACTGTATTTAAGAGTTGTTTCAGCACTCATTAGTTTAGTCATTTTAGCAAACAGTTCCCAAAAATATGTGTCTTTAGCTGCTACACTAGATTGTACACTTTCTTAGTTGCTGCATTACTGCTTTTTCCCTTCTAGTTTGGTGATAACTCTCTGTTGGTTTGTTACTGCAGCTACTCCTTCCTTATTAGCCACATCTAGTAAAACGATTTTCAATTGGTTCTACACGGATCATCTTGAGCAGACTCTCTCTTTTACAGCTTACAGCTTGCAGCATTTTAATGTGATATTAGGTAGTTTAAAAGGATTAAATACCTTGCTCAAGGACATGTCAAGGTAGGAGACAGTAAAGCCAACTGGGTTCTGTATGTATTGTGATGTCATTACTGTCATGATCAATCATTTGGTTTAAAAGCATGCCCAGCACTGAGAAAACCTCAAAGTCAAAAGGTTACGGTTTGTAATTAGTTGCTGGATCTGAGTCAAAGACTTGAGGATTTCACAAATTCTGACTACTAGACTAATGTCTCAATTACAAACTGAAAACACATCAATAATGTTAACTGAACTTTAATACTGAGTGAAACTTCAACAGCTGCCGCCTCGAACACAAAATGTTCATCTTTACGAGTCATTTAGTTCCCTTTTCATCTTTTTTTTTCCTGTTCTGTTTTTTATTTTTTGACTTGATGGATGCGTACGTTTCTGCCAAGGGAATGGTGCCACATGATCTTGATGCACGTTTATTTTCTGCAGAAACTTATGAAAAAACGACCCCCTAATATATTTCAACAAGACGTGGAGCCCAATCTTACACCAGCGCAAAGCAGTGAACAGTGCAGTTGAAGTGTCACTGCTGGTTCTTGATCGTAGCAGTTGTCATTTTCACAGCCTGAGCCAATATTGTGAAAGTAGCAAATAGTTTGGTGCATCTGTGCTCCCATGGCGTGTTGGCCTTAAAACGAGGTGTGGTCAGGTGCATTGTTGGTGCATTACTATCTTGAGGCAGCAGAAAGCGATTGCACTTTCCATCTTGAAATTGCTTTTCCTTTGCTTTCTTAAGTGAGCACAAAGCACTTACACTGCTTGTTGGGCCCACACACATACACAGACTCACAGCAGTCCCACTTCCTGATCCCAGCAGGTATATAACAAAGCCCCAGGTACTGGTGGACCTGTCTTTTAAAGGGAATAGGAGATGGCACCATGGTTAAAATTCTTTTATACCCAAAACACACACATTATTAATTAAGAGTCTACATACAATCCCTTTGCATCTTGCACCTTATTTTGGCCCAGATTATGTGCTGTTTAACTTGTAAAAGCTCAATGCACCATGCAATGTTTACCGTATGTTTATATAATTGAAACAGAGCCCAAAGAGTCTACAGCCATATTACAGCAGCAGCTCTGTGAGGCTGAACTTATTATAAAAAGCTTGTGTCAACATGCTAGCATCTTCACAATGACAATACTGGCATGCTGATGTCTAGCAGGTGTAGTGTTTACATGTTTACCATCTTCACACAGTGTGTTAGCATGCTATTATTTGTTCATTAACACTAAATGTAAGTAATAGCTGGGGCTAATGGATGGATGTCAATAGTTGTGCAGGTATTTGCAGGTAAAATAATGGACAAATTAAAATACTTGACCTGAATGGCACTTGATGAAAAGTAAAAGGCGTTTCAATTAATCCTGAGAAAAAATGAATGTCTGTACCAAAATTAAGAGAAATCCATTAAATGGATGAGAAATTTTATTCAGAATCACAGATGTTGATTCCATATTGGTGCAAGCGAAGTCACAAGAACTCACCATCTGGAAACACTGAATGCATTGATTTTCATGGTGATTCATCTTGTAGACTCCTAACCTGCCAGCATAGCAGACAATAACTAAACTGGGCCTCTTGCGTTTTGATTTGACGGGCCATTGCTTTGATTTTTTTTCTTTATGATCTTGAAATTCAGTAGACGTCAAATATTTTGAAGTGGTCCTGGAAGAGAGCTGAAGATGAAATCTTAGAAAACCAACTACAGAGCCTCTGACATCTTGGAGAGAGAAGGGACAAACAAGTTGACAGACACAGCAGCACAAAGGAAAAAGAAAATGAAAAATTCAGACTCTGGCTTGGGCATACAGAGAGTTGAATGCAGAGTCACATCTTGGCTGGTGTGTCTAGTACTTCTTGGCCCTCTCTGTCTCTGGATGCTCCCTTTGAGCTGGACAAGAGGAGGCAGACAGAAGGCTGGAGCAGAAATGCCGAGTAGGGAGAGAGAGAGAGAGAGAGAGTGTGAGAATGAGTGTGTGTGTGGGCGAGCAGCCGGCAGAGACAATAATGGCTGAATCAGGGAGAATTGCAGCCAAAAGTTGGAGCCGCCCTCACCTAATGAAGCACCGTAAATACAACAACACACACAACTTCCTTTTTTCTCTCTCTCTCTTTATCTCTCACTCTCTCTCTTTCTCTGCCAACTGCTGTGGAAATGAGACACACATACACACTACTTTTACATTTCTATATTCAGTAGCCGTCTTTACAGTATCAGCTTTTCTTGGAGATTATACTGCTCCGTGGAAACATGCCAGGCTGGTGCCTTTGCGCTCATAATACACCGGCTCAAATGGCTGCATTCTTGTGCAGATGCACTCGAATAAATCCTTACACAACGATGACACCTGCTGGGCAAACGAGGCCTGATTGACACGAGAACGCTCCTGTATGCATGTACTGTGTAGCAGGCAACGGCAGCTTAGTTTTACACACATGGTCCAAAAGATGCATGTGTGAGCTTAAAAGTGCAGCTGTCAGTTCAGAGAAAAGAGGTCTGAGACCACATTAAGCATTTAGCAAGTTTTATATTAGGATGATATACTAGAAACACTCCAGTTGCACTGTTTTGGATGACAGCCAAAAGTGCCGAGAGGAAAAAAAAATAGAATCTTTATTAATTAATTATTTTGTGCTCTACTGATTCTGAATCATCCGAGGGTTTTATCTCATCTTGTTTACTACTGCAGCTCCTGACTGATTACTGTTGAATCTCTTTGCCTAATTCAAAAGTCTGCTTCCTCATTTGCAAACATTTACAACTGAAGCATTCTAAATAAGCATCAATGTGGCTCCAGCGAAAGAGCATTTCTTTGACATTTCCAAGATTCTGGAGGTGAGTTAATTCATCAGAATCAAGACTGAAGGCGTTTTGGGAATCTGGACCACAAGCAATGGACTACATCTGTACCTTCTGTACGCAGCAGACATAAACCCAGCCCGGGGTTCTTCATAAGGACAATGACAAAGATGTCTGTGTTAGATGTCAACGGTCAAGCCAAGAGCTCTGAGCAGCATGAATTATTCAAAGTCAGACAAGACATGTCTTTGAGGCTTATGGAGTCCAAAGCAAGACTAGAGAAGAAGACTAAATGACCAAATCATATTACTAACGCTGAATTTTTCTTCGCTGAGTGTTCTTCTGATTTAATTTGCAGTAAGCTCCATTTTTGCACGCAGATGCAAAAAAGAAAGATTCTGTCTCCTGGGATTTCTGGCATTTGGATGGTTTAGATTAATTTTAAAACTTTTGATATGTTCTGCCCTCAAATCTTAATTTGTCTTGTGGTGGAAAAGCTGCTAAAACAGAATTCGACTATAATGGGACACTAAGCAAAACCCAAACTAATAAAATTCATCTCAGGTTAGCAGCTTTCTAAGTCTGGGTGACTCAATTTCACAATAAATCTGCTTAAAGTGTAGAGCGCTTAAGTGAATAAATGCTTGTGAAATCCCTCTCTGCTAAAAAAAAAACATGTCTCTGTCCTTGACTGTGTCAATGTGACTCCAGCTGGCTTTGTGCTGAGCAGCTCATTCCACCAGCCTTTATCCCTTTCAGTGGCCATTCCTCACAAATCAGCAAACGTACTGTTATTGACTGATGCCACGCACCGGCTTAACATTAAAGGAATAATTTCTCAGAGATCGAAATACATAATCCCCAATGTTTTATGTCTGTTAACATAAAATATCTGAAAAAAGTTTGTTTCTTTTTTTTTTTTGATCACTTGTGATAATATATTTCATATATCTGAACAAAGTGTATACCTGAAACCAAAAGTATTCTTATTTCCTAGTAATGTGTGTTACTGTAACTATGAGTTTAGGTACAGAAAGTATAGCAGGTCAAACAGGAAGGAAGGAAGTCAGCCTGTTGGACTCCAAGATGGCGGCCATTTATTCCGAAAAAAGATTCCTCACCCACAGCAGACAGTTTTCTCTCCTGCTGGTTTGCTTCCACATCGTGCAGTTCTCCAAATGTGTGTTATCAACTAGCTAACTTTTTTATGTCTTTCTTTCGATGTATGTCTCTTCTCATCTCTTTTTTTAGTCGCATGATGTTGTCCCAAGTTTTGTGGGTTTTTTTTTTTTTTTATCAAACTCATTCTCTATCTCATCGCCTCTCTCTTCGCTCTCCCGTGATTTGAATCAATACACTATTGCTTGTTTTGCTGCCAGCCTATTTCCCTCCATCTGTCTATCAGTCTGTTTGTTCTCTCTCTCTCTGTACAGTATATACCACGGTTGGCTTGCTCCACGTCCATCCCTGTTGCTCTTCTCCGGCAGATTGTCCTGTTTGTCATGCAAACACTTACTGCAAGTTTCTTTGGAGCCAGAAATCATCGCACTGGCTGAATTAAACCTTGATAGATGGGGTCAAGTGACTGTAAACATCAATGGACTGAAGCCCACTGAAAAAGACCAACCAGCTTCCTTTAGCTATGCTAGTATGCAGAAATGTATGTATATGAAGGCATGTGTGATTTGTACATTACCTACCCATGGGTAGGTAATCTGAGAGGTCCTTCACACTTGGCCGGCTTTATGGGAGGGGGCTCTGGGTATGCGGAGGTGAACAAAAGGTGGAGACCTTGGATATGTTCCAAGTCCCCTGATAACAACGGATGACTGAGGGTTACACAAATTGTTTACCTGCTCCCTTGTGAAGTGATTCTACGTGATGTGGGACATACAGCTGGCTGAATGTGATGGCACATGGGCACAGGTTGTACCAAGATCTTCTCTGATGCCACTTTTTGGGCTAAAATAAACCATATGCAAGTCAACTTGGGCTTTCCCATCCTTAGCATGAAATCAGCATAAAGAAGTTGTAACCTATCTTTGCTAGGTAGATGGGTGCTTCCAAGAAAATGTACACTGACGTACTTTGAATGAATGAGGGTTATTTTGTGCATGTTTGAAAATGGATGAACGGTCTAAAAACATTTTTAGTTAGTTCATGTCACCAACACATATGTGTGCTTTGTCTACCTAATTTTTGATTTACATTTATTATTATATATTATATTATATATATTATATATTGTAAACTTCGCCGTCGTGGGACTAATAAAGGAATATCTTATCTTATCTTTTACATAAAAAACGTATCTAGCACTAAACTTGCTTTGAGAAGTGGCAAACAGGTACCCAGGTGCTGAGGGTTTTCTTTTTTTTTTTCAAAGCATGCTCAAGTACATTAACTACAGTCCTTTATCACAAGCAAACCACAAAAGACTTTACAAGGACAGGAAAAGACCTGTGATTTATGTGTAACAGAGAAGTGAAGTGCTTCATCAAAATGAAGCATGGTTGACACGGCAACAGCATAAATGTGAGCTCCCTAAAGCTAAGTCTTACATTATGATGACCCAGAGCACGTAATGCAGATCAATACCAAGCTGACTGACTCTGTCGATGGGAGTGATTGTTTGTGCCATTGGATTGCCAGCGGAGACAGAAAACAAATGCTTTCTCTTAAATACCCTTCGTGGGTGTGAATGCAGATCATGGTTACATACTGTTAGAAGGTTTTTCTCATGTAACATGATTCTGTAGGAACTTGTGTCTTACATGGTTTATATGTTACTCTCAAGTCAGCATACTACTCTTCCTACTCCACTTTGTCTGGACAACTGGTTGTTCTAAGGAAAGATCAAGTCCATCTTGGGACATGCTCTCATGTATCTGAAACCAGATATAGTTTGTAGAATCCTATATATGTGGTAGCTTTACTCTGTATTCCTTAGTCTCATCTATGCCTGTGATGTTGGACTCCGAGCTCGTACACCTACATAAACTTCTTGAATAAATCTTGGACTCCTCTCTTCACTGCTACAACCACAGAAAAGCATCCCTACACATACTGTAAACAGGTGATGGGAAAAATAATGTGAACGTTGCGTCAGGGAGACGGGAACTCATGAAGTAACTAAAGATGAATGATGAAAGTATGAAAACAAACAACTAAAAGAATAAAGAAAGCGATAGGTATATTAACAGGACTGGAGAGGGGAAAAAAAGGAAACATGTTGATCTATGCAGCCTCTCCGGAGTGTTGCAGTCCACTGGGACTGACCAGAGGAGCACGGCTGAACATGAATATTGGATGAACACAGACGCCCTCGGCTCAAACCTCCCTCCCTCCTTGAATTTTAACAGTGAAGGTTGGACAGGGGTGACATGAGAGGTCGTATTGGCAACCACAGTGACAATTACGCCATCTTTTTGCCTTCTGAAATCTGTTTTTTACAATATTAAGATGATAAAACCAGCATACCATAATCTAGTAACACACACAGAAAGTGACATATGCGTTTCTAAAGAGATATTTTCAAACCACTTGCTAGTATTTTGACAATTCTTTGAGCCAGAGGATCCACATTTTGACAAGAGGCACTAAAAGCAGCAATTTGTAAGCATCAACTCTGATATAATGACACATTAATCAATCAATGCAAACTCTATGAGACTTTGTATTCATTTAAAGGAAGAAAATGATCATAGGGGCACAATTTAGATATAAGAAACTATCACAAAAACATAGACTATAGCTGAAGGGTTTTCCCAGTTCGGAAGTGCTCCCAAACTGAGAAATATGGGCTCTATTTCTTAAAGCCTTTGGGGGCAAATTACAAGAAACAAGCTGCAAATGGAGAAAAACAAGTTGCACAGGCATTTAACAGGTCTTTGTTTCAAACTGTTCACACAGTATGTTGCAATAATGGAACATATGCTTTTACTGGTAACATTTCTGTGAAACATTCAGTTTAAAATGAAGCCCTGCAGACAAAAACATAGTTTTGTACTTTTTGTACTTTTCAAAAACCTCAGAGTATTCAGACTGGCAGAGAACAGAGCCAGTTGGTTTATTACTGATTGGATTCACTCATGTACAAAAAAAAAAAAAAAAAAACTGCCACGAGTTGAGTACAAACACACACTCCTCAGACTAATTAAAGGAGTTGGTCTCTCTTTTCCAGAACGCGCTCCAGTCAAAATAAAAATGAAAAGCTCTTTAGGTCATGCACTAAGAGCAATTTAATGGGCTTTTCTTCCCATTAACTTACCACAATTACTGGCATTTGATGGTGAGTAAATCAGACACAAAGTGTCAAAGAGTTCTTGTCATTCCACAGATTATTTATTAATATATACAATTAGTTAATATCTTTATATGGCTTTGTTTAAAACTGTAACACATAAAACAGTGTTAACAAATTCACATGGAGAATTTTAGGGTAAGACTTCCACTTTGTTTTGGTCCAATTCCAATAATAACTGCTTAATTCTACATAATTCCCTTGTACATATGGATTTGTGTTTTGTTCGTTGTTACAAAGGAGTAGTGAAATAACATCCCTTCTCTTCCTAGTGAGGCAGCTCTATTTCAACTATTACTTCATGCACACGGAAGTTACACACACACACACACAGCTGAGTCATGCTACTGTAAGCTTTATTCATTAACTGTTAATAAAAAGATTTTAGGGTGTGTTTTATGTGACAGTGCAGTGATACAGGCAGGGATTAAGGAGTGACAGTAATAACCTGCCCTCCCAAAACCACATAAAATACAAATAAGATCAAATAGAGAAACGTACCATTACCAGAAGCAGTACCATGTAGTGGAAATCTGGCACTTTCACCGGAAAATGACTTCCTCTTGAAATTGTTCAGATGTTATATGCCCAAAGAGGTAAAATGGTTAAATATTTCACTTATAAATGAGTACAAACCTAGAGGCCGACGCCTTTGTTGGGAACCACTGGACTAAACTACCCAACTTTATGTACAGTATTTAAAACCAGCTACACCTTCATCAGATGCAACAATGAAATGCTGCTTATGTATTGATGCGTCATATCTGTGGTGGAAGTAAAGGAGTAATGCATGACGATGCTGCGCGTCGGACTGTTCTCTGCCTCCACGTCATCCATTACTTCCTGATTATGAACACCTTGAAGGGCCTTTTCCCGCTCATACCATGGCCATTTGCAAAAAGAAAAGACCATTCATTAATACTTTCATGTGTTTTGTGAGTAAAATCTACAGTTTGTCGACCGTATGGCACTTTATTTACGTTGAATCTTGCTTGCATAACGCTTTCTGGCTTTTGATAATCAGTAAATATAATGTCACAGTGGGTTTAACAACAAGACTCTCATCCCGATGCTATTGCACTTCCCTCTGGTTTTACACAGACGTCTATAAATAGCTTTATGCTTTTTTAAGAGCCACGTGACCTCACGTTCAGTCACTAATGGCTTTGCCAATGAGTTCAAATGAGTAGATCTAATCTCTTATCAATAGGGCCAACTGTTAGCTCAAAGTGTTCAGTAGTTTGAGGCTAACACACAACATCTCTTAATCAGGAAGTGTTTAATCTTCAGAACAGAGTGAATTTGATCACATATTTGCTACAAATGTTGTTGGAGGGTTTTTAACTTTTCAAACGTGATAATATTTCTCTCGCATGAAAAAAGATGTTCAGAAAATCATTGTCCGGCTAAAACACAAAGCTTCAGCGTTCAATCTTTGCAAAACACAGAGATAGTGAAAAAAGTGATCATTATCTGCAGACACAGATGGCGTTTGTTGGATGGACGGCCTCACAACACAGTGATGCTGCCACTGTAGTTTATACAGTAAATCTCACTTATATCACCAACTGCTGGTTCATTTGATGATGATTGTTGTTCTCAGTTGTCACTTAGAAAGCGTTTATTCAGTTCTTAAGTGTTCGGACAGATATTACATTACTTTAAATTGCGTTCTTTGTATTAACAGTAATGGAAAAGTAAGTTTGCGACACTTTAGAATTAGTTTTGTTTTGAAAGGGGTAAAATGTAAGTCAGACATCATGAAATGAGAAGGAAAAAAACAAGATGAAATCAGAATGTATGTGAGTATCTCATCGCTCTAGCAGCTACTCACATGCCTACATCTGTTCTATATCGACTAACGAGCTATTCTCCTCTTTTGGAAATGAAAACTTTTTGCACCATACTTACTGGCACACTGACCCTGAGCCACTTAGGATGAAGCTGATGCTATAATTGATTTCCAGACTGCAATGGATTACTCATGAGTCTCATTCTTTGGGGGCTTTTTTCCAGATTATACAGATCCAAAAAAAAAAATCGACTGGGCCTCCACTTGGATTTTGTGTTGCAATCTAGTTTTCCTGCTGCTCGTAGATTCTCCTGTGGTGAGCAAACAGACGATGCACCTGCAAACATGTGTGTACAAGTGCAAATTGGATCTTTCAACCAATGAACATTTAGCTAATTTTAACTTCTTTGGTACCAATCATTAAAAAGTGCACATATACATATGTGAGGAGAGCAAAAGCTGTCTGTATGCTTTGGCTGGAAATGTGACTATGTTTTACCAAAAAATTAGATCCCACAAATAAATCTGAAAAATCTTCTGGTGAGAAATGAATTTGACTTATCTTTCGTCTTCTCTCTGCAGGCTGTGCTGTCCACCAACTAATTGGCTTTTTCATGAATAATGCTGTGAACTTTCCTTTGTTGTCATCCAGCCAGAAGCCTCCTGAGGGCCACCATGTTGGAGTCAGAGATAAACAAACAATGCCTTGGCCCGAGCATTGGGCGGAAATCCATTATATTGAGTTACCGTATGGAGTGTGGGTGAGAATGGACAGGATCATCTATATTTGAATGCACCAGTAACACAAACAGTGTGTCTTTAATTAATACCATACTGAGATACCAGGTTCAGATGCCATTGGACAACAAGTTCCAATAAAAGCTTCTACTGCACTTGTAGAGACCTAGAAAATCTCCATATATACACTACTCACAAAAAGTTAGGGATATTCGACTTTCAGGTGAAATATATGGAAAATGTAAAAAGTGAATGCTACAGTGATATTATATTATGAAAGTAGGGCATTTAAGTAGAAGCATGCAATGGTGATTTCTTCATCTTAAACAATGTATTTGTAGAAAATCTAACAACAGTGGTAGGTATACCACAACAAAACATGTTCAGTGTCTCAATAAATTGGGATGTGGCCAAAGGACGTCCACTCCTCTCCTTTCTGTGACTCTTCCAGTCTCTGTATCACTGTTCCAACCTCCTGATGACACTCTGTGACCCTCTAAGCTCAGTGAACACCTCCGTCTGAGGACTTCCTGTTTGAAGCCTCCAGTGTTGAGGTGCTGCTGATCAACTGTTAGGTGTCGTCTTGGTCTCATGATGTCAGAATGTGAACAGCAGGATGAGGAGGACTGTTTAAATACCAATTCTAACTGAAGCAGGAAATGTATTGGTGGATTCATGGATCAAACCTGTTGTGAATGTTGCTGTTAAGCTTCTTGTTAGAGAACAGCAGCTGGTGCAGAAAGTACTGAGACACTGAACAGTTGGACATGTGCATTCAAAGGTTTAGAGAAGGTCACATTAAGTTCACCTGGAAAGGTTAGAATGCATTTTAGGTTCATCCTGAAATTTCACCTGAAAGCTGAATATCCCTAACTTTTTGTGAGTAGTGTGTGTGTATATATATATATATATATATATATATATATCTCAAGCTCAGTCCCACTTCCACGTCATTAAAGCATCCAGGAGTCTATTTCCTCTTGTGCTGTACTGCAAGGTGCCTCCTTACAGAAAAGAAAGAAATGCTGGGCCACAATGCCAACGTGTTTTGATTTGTCCAAACGAATAGAAAAGTCTATCCAGTAGCTGTGACTGACGAAAGCTTTTCAATTGTCCTCCACACAGCGTAATCTGAGAGAGGTACAGTGTTTTTTTGTCTTGCTGCCTCTGTCCCAAGCATAGCTTCACACATTTCAAGTGGAAGAATAAGTTGAGCTCTTGTGAAAGTCCGTGTGGCTTCTTACTTTTACCCATCCACTGAGCCGCTATGTGGACTGACTCAGATTCTCCTGGCCCACCAGCAATGAGCCAAGCTAAGCAGCAGCGAGAACGCTTCATTGCACCCTGAGTGATGTGAGTGATTCATGACAGATTGATATGTTGTGTCACAATCATATTAGAGTTGTTCAATACAATAGAATCTACTGGCCCAAAGCTAAGTGGGTGTAATAGACACAATCTGTCCCCGTCTGTAGTTATTTATTCAATTATAATTTTAAGGACCCCCTAACTATGGTCCAAGGACCCCACTGTGAGAACCACTGCTCTGTAGTGTTACCTTGCAGTAAATCTACTGTAAAATGTAAACCAACCTGCAGACTTGGAGACTGGCCTGTTCTGTTAGTCCATCGTAAGGGGGATAGATGACTGGTTCGTCATGTCATCAGTGAATTTCCCATTGAGCCCATGCTGTGGTTGTGCAGTTTCAAAAGATTCCCGATGATCTGTTTGAAGAGAGAATCAGGCAGCTGCCGACTCTCGATTCAGCCGTTCTGTTAATGATAAGATAATTTTGGGGCAGAAATCAGCCCACATTCTTTGGTGATGGTGGTGATTGGAGGAAAGTTGTGTAAAGGTTCTTCGTCCATGACATTTGGAGTTGGAGTCTTTTTCCAGCTGCAAGTGCCAAGTTTTGCTTGGTCGGTGGACACAATCGGCCTTCACTCAGCTGGAAGAACAACTGCTGGCTGCCATTGTTCATGTGTCTGGTAATTTGGCCAGAAACATCTGAAATGAAGCACGTTGAAAAAGCTTTGAAACTCAATAGACCATCGACGTGGTCTGTGGCAGACCCAAAACAGTGCGTTTATGTAGTAATGATTAAATGCACCACCTGTAAATAAGAAGAAAACGCATTATGGTTTTAAACACATCTCAGATTACAGTCTCACCTCCAGTTTTTTGCAACTTCAAAAAAAAAAAGCTTTGGACGCACCTCTCTGACGTTTATGAGCTCTTCCAATCTGCGATGGATCCCACATCAGTGACCCCTAGTGGAGCACGGTCCTCCTGCAGGTCTTTGTTCTGTGGCTGTGGCTGTATGTTCACTTTGAAGACAACACTGACAAGAATAATGCTGACACATTTCTAAATTATTTTCATGAATTTATGGCAAAATATAATATGCTATTCAGAAATATTCTGGGATCATCGTTCTGTCGTCAGCATATCACGACTCACCGCATCACCTCGCTATCAGTAGTTTGGAATATTTGTTTCAGATGATTCAGTGTTATTCTACCATTGAATAAGACCCTGAATAAGTAGTATTCAATGAATAAGATGAAATGTGAAATAGAGAGATTAACCGTGGACACTAAAGTTGCTGACTGCTCAGTCTGAGTGTGTGTGAGGTAGAGCCTGAATACATCTTTGTCCTTCCATAATCTCCAGTAAAGACAATAATTAAGTCCCTTCATATCATGTTTGAGATGAAACAATGACTTTGCATATTTTTACATTGACCCATTCAGTCCAGCAAACTTGGTGACGAGGCCCTCACACCCCGCCTGGTGTGGAAGCCAATAAAATCAGTGGGAGAGATGGTGAGTAACTGCTGTTGGCGTTTGATTCTATCGGGGGAGACGAGACTCATAAAGCAGCCGGGATGAACAGACAAAAGGGGGAAGGGGAATAAACAGACAGGCACAGTGTAAGGGGTTGTTTTTAATACTTTCATAAACTGCTCAAGTCATTCAGTGATCCCACACTCTGCACCACAGACCATTCTTATTTCCATTTTTATACCATCTGGGTGAACGCCACCTGTGAAAATGAGTTGACAGGTTCAGAGGGAGACTTTGATTGAAATGCTGCCAAAGCAATCAGTCGATACAAACTACCGCATTAAGGTCTAGGGTGCTTCAAAACAATTATGACTGGAAGGCTGCCTCGTTCTGATCTACTGAACAAATTTGATTGAAAGCCCTTTGCATCAATAGTGTGCCGCCATGCGAAGTGTCCCGAAGCCATAAAAATTGTTGTTGGTGTGAGTTTAAAAAGGAATTTCAAATCGTCCTCACAACTGTTGGAGATTATCCACTCTTTCACAACCGTCAACCGACAAGCTAATGTGAGGCAGAATTATAATCTTTAAAGTGATTCTCGAAATTCAAGATTAAAGACCTAAAAATAATCCTCAGGTTTGTCAGTTGTGGGAAATAAAGTTTCTCTATAAGACATGTTTATTGTACATATTTCTTTGTAATCAAAGGATTAGATTTAGAGTTGGACAGCGTCATTCGGCATCATCCTCTAATGCTCAGTCTCTTCTTAAACATATACGTTTTAGATATCCTACGTTTTGTATCTGTGCACCTGACAAATCAAAGTCTAATAGTCGATCTCCTTTTAGCTCCTGTTTGGGCTCCACATCGGTCGAGGCTGGCGATGCCCCCCCGTGTCGACTCAAGCTGTGTTGAATCATTTTAGCTGCATCACTGCACACACAGCGCTGCCAGACTGGCAGGTTGCACACAGGCTCACTTGAAAATGTCCCATCCAACAAAAGGGAGCACGTGCAGATCAGAGCGAGTGAACCACACGACCTCTACTGCCACCTAGGTGTTTATCACTTAACTACGGCCACCATGCACACTTTCTAATCCTTTTACTGTGTGGAGATCTGATGCTTTCATATCAAACAAGCAAACCGTGAAAGAAACCAGAACTTGTGTCTTGTAAGTGGATCCTATTACCAGGCTGCAGGCTGAGACCAGTGTGTTGCAGCTGTTGTGCAGATGCTCTGAACTGTGCTGTAACTGGGCTGTGAATAATACGGAGCTCATAATCGCAGGTGAGCTGTTTTGTTTGTTAATTAGAGAGATTTTGTGTTTTTATAAACAGCATGAACCGCGAGCGCATGACAAATTGCTCGCGATTCCTGCTAGTTGCTGCCTCTCATCAACACAGTTGATGAGAGAGGAGCCGTCGGCCTGAAAATCTAAGGAATGACGCTGAGATGATCCACAGAGGAGCATTTCATGTAAACACAACATTCCCAGTCTGATACCTGCTGGGAACCTTGTTCATGTCACACCCCTCTTTGTGTCTCCATACTATCCATTATCCAATATGCTGAAGGTGAAAACACCCAAAACATTAAATTGTATGGTTGTGAAAAAGCAGAGCTACTTTCCCTTGCATTTATTCAAATATTTTATGCTAATGTCTTTGACCCAAAAATCCCATTATTATGTCACTTTAGATTTGCTCTGATGTTTTAATTTGTTGTAAACAACCAGCAATATCATCAAACAGCCTCCACACGCTAATGTAAAATGCTAGTTGGGTAATGATGGCGTATAATCATCCAAATCCAAAATAAAGCAAAATTTCCCTAACAGCCTCCTTTGAGCTCAATCCTGTTATGACTCCATTTGCATCAACTCAATGCCTGAAATATAGGAATTATTATCCACACGTCGGTTTTCTATAACATCTTTATTTAAAAGGATTTACAACACAAACTGGCAGTACTTAATTTAAATGGCATCTTCTTTTTAATCCTTATTTCTTCTGCACAAATTTGTATTTTTGTACATACATACACACAAAATGTGTCCCTTCCAAAAATGAGAGATGGTGGAGTCTGGAGGAAAAACTAAAAATCAAAGGAAAAAAAAAAAAAAAAAAGTTGCTGTTCAGTGAGTCTGTAATCTTCATAAAAGCCCAAAACACTCTCAGACCAGACTGACCAGCATGAGATCATAGCATGTGTGTGAAAGGAGAGAAACGGACTCCTGAAGAAAAATAAAAACCCTCAAACTGTAACAATAACGCTCTTTAGTTGCCTTTCAAATATAAACTCAACATGGAACAACTTGAACCCAGTGACCTGTTGCATTACAAAAGAACTCGGCATGAAACGTGGTGTATGTTGGGGTTAGGGCATCAGCGATGACTTGCATTGTCTACTTGTTGTACACTATTGGCTGGTGTTGTTTAGACCCTGAACAAGAACAGCACACAGTTTGTCTCTCAGCCAGTCGTATAGAAATATCTGTAAATACCTGATACAAAATGTACAAAAGGAAAAAAAAACTGTGGTCATATGAAAGAAATTGATTTCCTGCGTCTGATACAAATGTGTACTTGACCTTTTTAAGCTTTGAAATATCTGTTTTGTATGGAGTACAAACAGATAATCCGCAGACGCTCGGGTCAGACTAGGATCATTTTTCAGACTGCATCAGAGTGGAAGACAGTTGTGCTTGTGCCTGCAATAAATTAAGCTGGTGACTTCACGTGGGCTCGTGCCTGGTTAACACATGAGACAACTGATGAGAAACTGGCTCGAAAAGGAAGGGATAACAATGAGAAAATGGCATTTCTATGACAGGATTACACTTTGGCCATGCATGATGGATAAGAGAATCTATGAGGAGATGTTTCAGTACAGTGGCCACAATTCCTGGGGTGGGAAAACTTCCCTGGCAGCAAAAACCCCAGAACTGTTACACCAACTTCACTTCACCTGCTTTAGGCTCTGCTTATGGTTGGCATCAATTCCCTTTCAGCTCAATCGATTCCCAATGAGAATTCAAATTGCCAATCTCCAGGGTGAAGAGCTTTGTAAAAGAAAAGAATCTGGCGGTGTGATAGTAAGTGAACAACAGCCCTGATGCCGTCCGAAAAAAGGGGCGTTTATGGGAGTTGGGTGGATTTGAGGATGTAGGATGAAAAGGAAGGAAGGTGAGCAACAGACAAAAACAGCTTATAGAGGAGATTTTGGGCAGGAAAAGTGACTGATGCCTCTGCTGGCTGGGAAACACAGTTAATGCTATAAAAGATGTTCTGATGAACTACAAAAAAGATTAAAAAAAACAAAATGTTCAATTTGTAGGTTACATGATATAACCTTTTCTATCTGAATACAAATCATGGCAATAAAACCCAAACTAAATAAAAACTCAATATCATCATCAGCCCCCGAGTAATTACACCAACAAAGCTTTAAACTGACTTAATGTGGAAAATAACTCACTCTCTTATGATTCAAAATCATCCTTTTATTTAAAGAAACGTGCAGTCGGTCTTTGAGCCTGACCACCAGAAGGCCATGCAGTCACCTTCCCTCCCTGTAAAGGAGATGAGAGCTGAAGACAAATGACAGGTTGTGTTTTTACGCTGTGCCTGCTGCTCCTGCAGGAACCGCTGTGGATAGAGTCGCGGCGTTCAGGCCTTTCCCGCGATGCCTCTGACCGCCTCTCCTGCGTCCTCCGCCTCCCGACTTGAGCTGCGGAGAGACGGAGCGCCACAGTGAGCCAGCTGTTACATGAAATCAGGTCAGCCAGCGGGTAAAATTGGTTGGTCCAAACAGGAATGCATTTCTCACTACATGGTTAAAGTTTTTACTAAGGGGAAGGAATAAAATGAAAAATGTAAGTCACAAAAGTGTTTAGTGGAGCTGGTAAAGCCGCTACAGTTTCCTAATTCGTTAAATGTACAGCTTCTTTCTGTGATGTAGCTCTTCTGCTTTTTTCTGAGGGTTATTGTTAATTTGTTGAAGTTGTTAATTGTTAATTATGAAGTGTAATAATTCATAATTATTACACTTCATAATTCATTCGAGGAGGGGTCACTTCCTCGATAAAACACTGCAGAACACCCTGCATTCGCACAAGCTGCTTTCAAATGGCCACTCAGAAAACAGCTGCCAACTAATCACAGTGCTTCCAACCTTTAGAAAAGTCGTACTTTGAAAAACATATAAAATTCTTCATTTTCCACGACCACAGAGCTTCCTGGAAATACTACCATGCAAAGACTTCACAGTAAAATACCATAAGTAATATGCACAGTTGGGGAAAAAGGGAAAAGAACAACACAGCACAAGCTATTAATTTCTCTTTAAAAGGCAAACATCAACTGTTTCAAAATCAGAAACCACTAGAGTCCACTTCTGTAACTACTTCAGCAATTAATCACTTACAGGTACCTAAAAGTGAAGCCGCTCAGCGGTAGGTGTGGGTAACAAAGCCTGGTATAAAACGGCCCCCGAGGCTAAACTGTTAAGGCCGTAGGATTTTAAACTCCAGTGCTACTGGTTCTGCTCTCAGTGTTGCAGAAATGAAGAAATGTCTTAATGTCAAGTTTACAAACTCAAGATGGCGTTTATGTTAAACACTCTCTACTTTGTCTAAAATGCTGTTTTGTTGTTTCCAAGTAACTGTGATCCAGCTGAATATATAAATCTGAAATGAGCGGAGCATCCTAACTTATTTAGAAACAGTAGATATGAGAAATTATATTAAGGTTCATTTGGTTCTTTGTTTCATTTTCCTCTTGGAAAGAAACAAAAGAACTGATAAGAGCACCGCATCGATAAGCAGTAAGAGTAGGAGTACTGTTAAGATGATGCCCATCACTACTCAGCATCCAGCAGTGAAACACAGCAGTAGCTTCCAGGAGTGACTTTGGGAAACTTCAACTATAAATATGACTGCACTGAAAAGGAGTTTTCATGCTGGTGTGCAAAGTTTAGAAAGTGAAGAAACCAACAACAAAACAACATCCAAACTGAAGAAGACGAGGACCTCATCATGACTCCCACAGTCGCCACAGAACTTCTTTACCTTGTTCTCTTTGTTGCCATCTTTACATAGAGCCTCCTCCTCTGCCACTGTCTGACGCAGCATGCCAAGACAGGGAGAGAGGGGGGAGGGAGCGAGAGAGACGGAAGCAGAAAAGTAAAGTGTTAAAAGTTGAAGGAAAGAGCATGAAGGGCAGAAGAATCAGAGAGGGGCTGGGGATCAAAGGGGACATGCGGGAGTTGGTAAATGGGGAGAATGATGGGGAGGGGATGGAACCATTTGAGGAAATGAAAGCAGGGTATTACAGACAGGGTGAGGACAAAATTGAAAGAAGATTTGGAGGAAAAGAAGAATAAAACACTGGGGGATGACAAATCACATATTTGTGGAGGAAACAACATCAGGTGAGAGGGGGAGGGGGGGCAGAATGAATGAATTAACTGGCAAATTGAAAGAGTCAGAAGCGGGAAGGAAAGGAAATGAGAGGTAACTTGAACATTCTGCTTCAAAACACAGTTGCACAAAAATGATCCAAATCGGAGCAGCTTTACAAAATTGTTTCAAATGTAATCTTGCCTTTTACTTTTCAGAGTTATCACGGTGAGACAACTTTTTTTTTTGCTTTAACTTACCATGAAGACTTTAATGTTGATTGTACAATGTAACACCTGCCACCAGGCTGGAGTCCCGCAGGAAAAACAAAGACCCAATTTATGGTACGAAGGAAGTGCGTCAACCGTTTGGATGTCGTCTGAACAGTGGATTGGTTGTACACCAAACCACTACATCCATTACACTTTGTCAGTACATAACACAACCTGCTTACTTATCAGTACAACATTCAAACATATACATAGAGCTCTAATCTGGGAAATTCTCACTTGTTTTTCCTTAAAACTTATAACATGCGTTCAAGCAAGCGTGTATTTACTCACTGGTAGCTGTGCTGTGTTGGGACTAGGCGGCCGTGCTGTTGCCTCCTCAGTGGCTGTGCTGCCCTCTTTAGACGTCTTCTTACTGGCCAGCATCTTGGCCTGCTGGGCCTTAGCTGCCTGGGTGTTTACTGATTGGAGAAGCTGAAATCCAAGCACAGCCAACGTCAGATGACCTGTGTTTTTGATATTAACTCTCAAAAGACTGCAATGTTAAGGACTGCTGCGTACCTTTGTGATGGTGCCCACCGCTTTGGTGCGTCCTTCCCTGAATACCAGTTTCTGGTCACAGTGCAGGTACTCAGGAGTCTTGATGAAGCGGAAGTGGACCGAGGCCTTGTCCCCTGTCCGCAGACAGTCTTTGTTCATGGTCAGGATGGTGGCCGTCTGCCTGATGCTGCCACAGTGGACTGGTGTGATAGAGATGATAGAGAGAAAGTGTGATCCAGTTATTCTTTGTCATTTTGAAGATCAGATCAGTCAAACTAAAGAAATATACAGACGCTACATAAACTGGACCATATCAGTGGTGAAGACACTTGACTGTGCTGCCACTAACCCATGGCCTGGTATCTCGGGGATATCGTGGTGGGGTGGTGCAGCACCAAGATCTCAGCCTCAAACTCCCAGGTGGCCTGCGGCATCAACTTTGGGGAAACCATTACCATGCCTTTCCTTATTGATGAACGTTTGATCTGAGAGAGCGTACAAAAAAAAAAAAAAACAGGCAAATAAACAAACAATGAACTTGGGGAGTGGTGAGGTGAAGCTTTGACAGGCTACCTGCTCCCACTGGTTGGGATTTGCATGCATTATAAAACTGATTATAAAACTTTGGAAACTAATTCATATGCCTGTCACATCCACAAGTTTCAGAAAAATAATCTTTTTCAAAAGATTTTGAAAACTTTACTTTGTGCCAGGTTGTATATATGCTGTTACTGCAGTAATTCAGGCAAATCCTTCTCCCACAAACCTTTTTGAGGGCAAAGGACGCCGTCTGGCCACCGCGAACCTCTCTGACAGGCATCCTCTTGCGGTGGATGGATTTAACAGCGATGGGGATGAAGGTGCCCAGTGGGTCTGGACCTAAGAGCAGTGTGTCGTTGAGTCGTATCAATCCACGTAACGTAGTCCCTGAAACTACTGTGCCCACACCCTGCCAAGAGAAAATCAACCGTCACATGCATGTAGGGATGGTCTCCATCAGGCTCCATTAAAATGAAGCTTTGGGTGTGTAATTCTCTACAAATGATGCCTGTAGGATTGAAAAAGAGTGTAAATGTAAATAGTTCAGGTAATGAAACTTACATCCACAATCTTCTTGTCTCATTCAGAAACAGTCGGTGTACTCTATTCTTTAGCATTATATCAATTGCTACTGCCTTTTACTCAAGAAGCATTTAAAGAAAGCATCTTATACTGTGAAATGTGTTGTCAAAGTGTTCTGTTTTTATACTCTGCTCTGCCGCTAGAAGCAGTGACAGCCTGGCTGCGCACTGCAGCTGTGAAAACACCGTCTCTAATGTCACCGCATTCACATTTACACACAAGGGTTTGACAGAGAAAGCGCATTCAGCTCAGAGACTTTTTCACATGGCAGGTTGCTGCTGAGAGACACGGTGGCTTTTGCATCGGCAGGGACACTAAAACTAGTCGAGCCGACTTTGACATTCGGCCACTGTCAACCATTGTGTTTGCTCCAGCCGCCCCTGTTGGAAATCACTTTCATGTGTTGAAAAGAAAAGTGAGGTGTGTGTTATTGTACCGGTACGGAGTATGTGTCGTCTATCTGGAACTCAGCGGGCTCGTCGTTGCTGAAGTTGGTCCTAGAGGAGAGAAGGTTGAGGAACATCTTCAGCAGGTCCATGTTCTCTCCTGTCACGTTTGAGATCTGAAAAATTGGACACATCCTGCAGAGAGGGACGGAGGCAGAGGAGAGAAGTATCAGTGTTAAAAATGACCCTTTAAAACCGCAGTATATATTATTTCATTCTAATTCTGGTTGAAAAAACTTATTTGAACCATTGCAAGTCACTAACAATATTCAACTGAAAGCTTACTTTAAAATGAAAAGTCTGAGTGTTCACCCCTTCAAAAAACTAGACCGGGTCTGAATCAGATGTTTGTACAGAGTCACTGTGATTGGTTAGTTACATGCTAGCTAACACTGAGTGGTTGTTAGATTCAGACCAGACCTAAATACAAAAGGGGCAAGCGCTCACAGACATACATTTTTTAAAGCGACCCTTCAATTAAATACTGTTAGTGACTTGCAAAGGTCTAAATAAGTTATTTTAACTAAAATTAGAATGAAGTAAAATTGCCCACTGCAGCTTTAACACATTAATTACATGCTATACATACAAAGGTCTCTCTTGAAAAAGAAGTCAGATCTCAATGAGACTATTTGCATGGATAAAGAATTAAAAAGTGTCTTTGTTTGTTTTTCAGTCTCACGATTATTTCTCTCCATCTTTGAACATCATCTTTCTATCTTCGTCGTCCATCTGCCGTCTTCTTACCTCTCCGAGCTGAAGTTCGAGGCAGTGACAATGACATCATCCTTGTTCTGGACCAACACGGGGATTTTCCTGCAGCCTGGTGACTTTAATAACCGCTGTAATAATTTTAGCGTCTCTGCAGACACACACACACACACACACACACAAACACACACATGCACGAAGCAGATGAGTAATTCTATGAGTAATTCACAGGGCAAAAACAACAGCTGCCTCAACGTCTGGGAACACATAACACAACTGAACAGGCCACAAAATAAATATCTGACCATTAATGTGCTTCACAAGGAATTAGATTAAAGGAAAATATACTTTAGAATAAAGAGAAAAAGGGCGCTACAAGGGTGCGTTTATCAAAGACAGCCCTTCATCTCAAACTTCCCTATTCTAAGAGAACATTTTATCATATTTTAGACTCCCCATTTTCTAAACTGCTCCCATTTGTTTCATTATTTTGCTGTTTGCAATTTGCTGTTGATGCAAAGTCTTACATCTTCCTCCTGTTCTTTCACATTAAAACCTTTCTGGCAGTTTAGGGGTACAACTCCAAACTTTCCCTGAAAGCTTTTCATTGCAACTATGTGTGAGTTCAGACACCTTAACATAATTAAAGCACAGCCAAGTACTGCACAAAAGGAAATAGTGTTTGTGAGATGCTTTAACAATAGAGAGGTGTAATTATTGCTGTGGGAACAGAAAAAAAAAAAGGTGAATTTATAATGAAAGACATTATTCTCACTAGTTACTGACTCCTTACTGTGTTTGCAGTCTGAACTTCAACAACAGCTCATTGCCAGATGTCAGCATGAGATGTGATGCTAGCTTTTAAAGATATACAGCTCTGCACTTGAGTTGAGTTGAATAAGCAATAAAGGAGCTTGTTTCGTTACCTTGCAGGATGTTGGCTGGACACATGTCAATCTTAGTGACCACTACAAACACTGGCACATTTAGGGCCAGAGCAAGACCCAGATGCTCTTTTGTCATGCCAACGATGCCAGCGTTACTGCCAACCTGACACAGGAGAGAGGAGGGTTAGAGAAGATCGAACAGGGATTGAAAAATAACACACAAAAAAAAGCAAATGACTAAGCAACAAGGCAATCTCACACAGACACAAACAAACTTTCCCCAACTCTCACCATGAGCATGCAGAAATCAGGTAAGTGGCCTGTCATCCCGAAGACCGTCGTCTTGAGGTACTTCTCGTGGCCAGCCAGGTCGATGAAGGTGATAACCTTGGAGGATTTCTCACAGATCTTGGTCCAGTCTAAGCCGCCACCGTGGCTGTCGGGCTTGTTCACCACCTAAGGGAGCAGAGGCACACGGAGAGAATAGAAGATGACTTGACACAGTATGTGAGAGAAATGAAAACCAGAGTGGAATATAAAACTCCAAAAGAGAGAAAAGGCTATTCAGAGTGCCAAACAAAATCCAAAAAAGTGAATTTTCTCTGCACTGTACTTAAATTGAATCTGAGTGGAAAATGTATTTGAACTTACACCATTATTATGATCAATTTCAGGCTTAAGAATAACACTGACAGGACATATCAGCATGAAAAATGTATTGTTAATTGGGTGTAAACCTGGATTATCCTCATAAATAAAGCTTATTTAGCTTATTAAATAGCAATAACTTTGATTAAGATAAAGACAAAGCATCCCGTCTCTCCAAGCACCAGTTTTTATAAATGGTGTTTCGTCCAAAGGCCTTTAAAATAAAAGCAGCAACAGACTGGAAAACATGGGATAAAGGCCATCACTTTTTTTACTTCCATTGATACACTAAGTCCTGAGCACTTGGAGAAGCTCACCTGTCCCTCCTGGTCAAAGCCCAGGATATCATTGCCCACACTGCTGGTCCTGCCGCTCTCCATTTCATGTTTGTGTCTGAAGAGCTTCTGGCGAGCAAAGCCTCTGCCATTGTCCAGCTCTCCGTGGGTCAACACCCCCAGCAGGGTGCTCTTCCCCGCGTCCACATTCCCTACGACCGCCACTCTGGAGACAAGGTGATGGAGGACATGGAGAGTGAGAACTGCAGGTATCAATATAGAGGGATATGTGTTGTTGTATAAGTGGTATAGTGAAGTAGGTACACACTCTCCGTGAAAATATTACTTGATAAAACCTTTTCTCTTCAGTTTACCTGACTTCCAGGAAATCCTGCTCGCCCACACGCCGGCGGATGAGGTAGTCCCGAATCTTTCCGGCTGTATCTGTCCTCTCTCTCAGCAGGATGAGGTCAGCCTCAATCTGTTCACACAGCGATCGCACTGTGGCTACCGACGCCTCCATATCTTTCTCATCCAGACCGTAGTCTCCTCCATCTAAACAGAGAGAAAGAGAAAGGGTGGGTGAACGAGGAGAAAGATGGAGAAAGCAAAAGATGGATCACGGGAGTTATTCTGATGCAAGATAGAGAATGAGGAATGTAACATTACAAGCATGCATGGCAGATTTCAGGTCTAATGCTAAGTGTTGCCCTAGTAATGTTAGTAACCTGCTATATGACAAGGTGGTGACCAGGAGGACAAATACCACACTGTAAGCAGACCTTGTAGAAGAAAAAGCTAATAAACAAAGGGTTTCGAGGAGAGGAGGGAGTGGGTATAGTGAGAGTCTTATTCCTGCCAAAATAACCAGATCATTACCAGTTAGTTTGAGACGCAAGCATAGAAGAGCAGGGGCAAAGTTAAGGTCTTCTTAAAGTAAAATCTGTTGCATTTCAAATATTTTCTTGAAATGTTTACTTACATATTTAAGGTTCTCTCTTTATCTTGGTCTCATACTTAAAGAAACCCTTAAAACATTGCACAAAAGACCCCAGCAACCAAAGTAAGGACAGTAAGGCAAACTCAAAGTACCTCTGACTATCTTACACAGCCAAGTTTAAGGAGAACCAAATGGTTAACGACAAGCAACTGATTTTACAGAACAGATTTAACCAGCAGCCAATTCATCACTCTTCTTTCCACAGCTGTATTGCTCTACAGTTTTGTGCTATGGGATGAGATCAACGATAGGCAAGGTATTTCATGTTCACACGTCAACAATGTGCCAAGTCTTTCACCGAGTTTAAAACCTATCCAACACTATGCCTTCAGCATTCCTGTTCAAATAAGAGGAGGCATTTCTTTAATGCCAACACCCACACCCACATCAGTTTTAGGATGTGCTTTCTCTTATTGTATTCCTCCAGAAACATCTTTTCCTCCTCTGGCTTTCTCGCCTTTTCATCCATTTGTTTTGGTTTACTAAAGGCCAACTTTGTGAGGCGATAAAAGGTGAGACAATAACAGTTATCACCAGAGCAAGTGGGGGCAAACGAGCAGTCTCCATAGAAACTGCAGTAAATCTCTTACTTAACAAAGGAAACCTTTTAAGGGATTCTGTGCAACATCCATGAGTAAGTCTTTCAGCTAAGGAGAAATGAAGCCTTAAGTGTCATAATTAAGGAGAAAATCTAAGGTATGTTGTGCAACTGGCCCTAGACTTATAGATTTGTCATAGATTACTACACAGAGATGAATCTTTCTTATGCAAGCATAAATTCCTACTCCCAGTCACTGCATGGTTAAATTAGCTCACTGAGGCTTCTCTCAATGTAAACACAACAAGCGACAGGCCACACTGTCTAGTTGTAAACCAAGATATGGAAGCCACCAGTCAGGTCAATAGGCCAGTCAGCTTGCAAATCAGCCAGTCAGCCAGACAAACAGCCAGACAGACAGACATGAACTAGTGAAAAGTGCCTGTGCTGAGCAGGGAAAAATGACACCCTTTCACACATGCACTTTGACCTGCCAACAGGCCACATGGGTCACACATGTTGCTGTAACAGACAAAAAATAACTCTGGTTGCCAACAAAAGCCCTCATGTGTGTGGGGTGGAGGGATTCAGAATGAAAACCAAGTAGCAAACAAATGGGGTTAGCTGCCTGGGGGGAGGACAGGCGGGACCACAGCTGACAGAAGTGATGGCCCTGCTACTACATACTGGTGCCTTTCCCTAAATATACTAAAACTCTACTTTGCTCAGTTATATATATACAAATGTCTTCAATTTCCTGAGATTATTCAATGTATAAAAACAATGTTCTTTTTGAGCAAAAAGCTGCTTTATCCATATTTCACATGGTCAGATATGAGTGGGAAATAAATACAGGTATAACACAACGTGCTAGAAATTGTTGCCATGGATTTCCTTTGATTTTGAGGTTACATTCCAAACACTCATCTAGCTTGTAACATGTTATCTATGAGATATGTTCACCACACACACCACGTGACTAAAAAGATTTAAAGGCAAAATTAAACTCAAACAAAACTAAACTGGGGCATGTTTAGCCTAAAGTGATATAGTGACAACATACTGTCCTCTCAGTGTTAAAGGGTATCACTTCACATGACATTGTCAAAGCTGAAAACGACTACTACTCTCCCTCATAATTAAATAAGATCATTTTTTCCAGGTATTCCAGGTGACTGGTCAACGGTGCTCTCTTTGGCAACTATGATGCTGTTATAAAAAAAGTCCATGCCAGGTTAAATACGATTTAGTAACATTTATCTTTCAAAATTTTTGTCAATTTGTAGTCGGAAAAAATCTCTGGACATTTTTGTCTGCAAAATAGGAAAATAAAAGTTGTTGTTCAATCAACTTATTATATCTCAGTGCAATATGTCTTGTTTTTTTTCATCTATAATATAAAGTTGTTCTACCACAGCACACTTAAGTATTGAATTTTCAGAGACACCCAACAGAAGCTCTTACCTTTGGCCAATCAGAACAAATGTATGGTATAAAATATAACTGCAACTACATGCAAAAATGTGTCAGCTGAAGAATATAACTTTCTGAATCTCTATGTTCTGCAGGTGAGGATGCAAATGATCCACTGGGAATCACCAAGCTTGTGACGTTTCATTTGTCACTTTAGCTGGAATTCTATTGAATTAAGTGCTGTTTGATGTACAGGTGTATGCACAACTGAAGACTTCATCATTAAGATGCTCTAACGCTAGTTCCCCTTACCTGAGCCCATTCCAACCACATAGATCGTCTCTCCACAGCCCTCATCTATCTGCTCCCTCAGGTGCCGTAGTAGTGAATCATACTGCTCCCCTGTTGGACTCACTAGGACCAGCTGAAAAGTGAGAAACGGGGAGAGACAACGGACAACGAAAAGGTCAAACAAGTCTTTCGTGAGAGGCTTCAAGTCACAACTTCCAATGAGTGACAACAAATCATAGCTTTTATCTTAAGGCTGTGTGCTCTGCAAATCAGTCAAAAACTGTGGAGATGTTTTGTTAATGCAGTCTGATGCCTTGGGCTGCTCCTGCAAAGTTTGCACATACAGTAAATATACCCTCTGGAAATCTGACAGCTGGGTACGGTTACACACGCATACATACGTGTCACTCTGCTGTTCTGCACAGCCTGCAAAAAAAAAAAAGGTGCTGTGTGCAGCTAGCATGAATGAGGGGTATTGTAATTTAACTGCTTATCATGCGTTAGCCGAATCAAAACAAAACCTGCTAGGAACACCACACAACTTAACGTTACTAGGTGCATTTTATAATGAGGCCCACCTTGCTGCTTAAGTGTAAATGATCCGCGGACTCGCCGTTTGTGCCCTCGCCGTCTTCAAAGCCCTCTCCGCCGGATGGATCGTCGGCACATCCCCGGTCCGGTGCAAACATACAAGCGGGCACTATGGACTCTGCTGCTGGTATTGCACCCGGACACATCGCTGGCTCTGTCGCCGTTAACGACGCCATTTTCTGAAGGGAGAATGATGCAAACGCAGCAAAAATAAATAAACTTACCTCTTGTGCTGGGCTCCACCAGCTAGCCTTTAGCCGTTAGCATATACAGAAAGTTAGGTTGATTATCACAGCCAGCTAGCTAATGCTAACCAAACAGCGAACTTTCTGTAACACTATTAAAATTGAAGAAATGAAATAAAAGTAATAGCCTTAGCTTTTACATGTCAACAACAGTTTTAAACTTTAGGACATCTTAATGATTAATGAAGATAAACGAACTCGGTAATTAAAGCTTATGAAATGAAGGCATACCAGAAGTTGCTAGCTAGCTGACAAGCTAACTTAGTTGTTTATGCGAGTTAGCTTCGGTTTCGCCGAGTGGAGGACACGCCCATCTCAGCACGGAGACAGATGATTGGCTACAGCACTACACGTCACTGCCAATGTGATGAAGGCCATCAGCCGTAAAACTCTGACCCACTTTGACGTGACTGGTTGGAAATTAGCATTTGCTTGAAAGATTTGGATAAAGCCAACAAATAAAGATAATCATTAATTTATTTGCATTCTGCCAAGAGAAAAAAGTAGTCCGCCCTATAGGCTAGTGCACTGAATATGAAAGTACTAGTTGAATATATGTGGAAATGCTAATATCAACATGCTTTGCAATTTGACAATAGAAATATTTTTTTAATGCCTATAATGTGCAAAACATTTCATTCACTCAATACTGAACATTTGGCCTCCTACAGGCTTGTTAATGATAATATGGTGGCCGTGTCCCATGTATTTGGTGTCTAATTATCATCACAACAGTTTTTGTTAAATTACATAATATAACATGAGAGCATTATCATTATGAATTATAGATATTATAATTTTTGTTATCATGTGTAATTCCTCAGACAAGCTGTAGTGAAATTAATTGGATGTCATTATATTACTGTAAAAAAAAAAGAGGCAAACAGAGTGCAAAGATAAAGATAGATAAATACCAGCTTCTTTCTTAAATCTCAGTCAAGAGGATATACGGTAGCAGTAGCCTGTATGTCTTATTTCCCAGAAACACTATCAATAAAGGCCACATACAGCAAACATAAGGCATAGCTGTTGATGTTGTAGAATGATGGTATCAGTCTGATTTCCTACATTTCTTCTCACACCAAGGACTGTAGCAAACATCCTGTCATATGAAACAAACTGACAGCCACTGACTGAGTGGTTTCATTAAGGCAGGGGTGTCCAAACTACGGCCTTGGGCCAACTGTGGCCCATGGTCCAATTTTCATTGGCCTGCAGGAAATTCTAAAAATGTATTGGAATACGGCCCACACATGGAAGCTGCGCTGGACTGTGTTGTACTTCTTAGTCTCACCACTAGGTGGAGTAACTGTCTTTGAAAGAGGCAGCTTCTCTATAAAATGAGTAACCGAAGAAGAAATGTGCTACAGGTGACCCAAAATGGCAGAATTAAGGAAACGTAAGAGAGCAAGTGAGTGTAGAAAGTTTCAGACACGGTGTGCGATGAGAGCACAGCTGATAACTAATGACCATCACATTACGGAGGAGCTGCTTGATGTTAGCAGTCTAAAGAGCACCACGACGGGTGAGGATGTTTTTGAAGCTGTGCCAGATGCAGTTGGCATGATGGGACTTAAATGGGAGGAGCTGTGTGGAGGTACGACGGATGGGGCTCCAGCTGGGACAGGTGAGGGCAAAGGAATCTACGGTGTCCGCCGAGGGGCAAGAAAGTGGAGGTAAGGCTGTTGATTCGAGCACCAGGGCTCTAGCACAGACTATTTCAAGCTTCCCTCTCTGATGCTGGTGCACACTGAACAAGAGCCGACAAGGCAAAGAGCAGCTTGTACCACAACTAATAAATGAAAGCCCACTAATGGAAAGGCTGTTTTTTTTCTTGAATCATATTCAGTTATCAAGCAGAATTTACCTACATTTGATTGATTTTGCCAACTTTAATCCACTAGCCAGCAAAATCATTGGTTCACCACAAACTCATGTCTCCGAACTGTACAACCGCTCTGTGATCAGGAAAGCCACCCTGATCACAGAGGACCCCTCTCACCCCCTCCATCACTCCTTCCAGCTACTTCCATCAGGCAGACGTTACAAAGTCCCACTGGCCTGCAAAAACATCTATAAAAAAATCCTTTATTCCCATTGCAATAACCACCCTGAACAACATGAAATAAGACACTGAACAGTACATATATTTGGCTGCTGTTTGCTTTTAACATTTCACTTGTCATATGTGTGTGTGATATGTGTTGTTTTTTATTGTTAGAGCCTTGTCAAAGGAGAATTTCTGTCACCGTCTGGGGCAGACAATAAAGTCTATCTATCTATCTATCTATCTATCTAGAGGTGAGGCAATAAACATCACCTCTAGTGGATTAAAGTTAGCAATATAGCTTACTTCTGTATGTGGCCCTCAGTGAAAAAAGTTTGGACACCCCTGCATTAAGGGATCTGTGAGAGCAGTCTTTTTCTTTTTTCTCTTTTTTTTTTTTTTTTACAAGCATCCTTCCTGCCTTCAACTTCACCAGTGCTATATAAACAACTCACCTGCCTGCAGAGCTTTGTCACTCGCCAGGCACCACCCACCGCAGACAGCCAAGATGGTAAGTGGTGAAAAACAAGGGGTCATTCATGGGATAGTTCTTCATTCTCCACATAGAAACATATTTGCGTTAATCATCTTGTTACTCCTTACCTTAGTTTTGGCATTATTCTAAGCTCAGAGCAAGAATGTTTCTCATTTTCTCCAACTTTCACAGCCATAATCTATGGTCTAGCTTTAATGTTTTATGCACCACATTACATTTCTTAAGTGAGATACTGTATATATGCTGTCAAAAGGTGTGCCTTTTTTGCTGGCTTGTGTAATGGTGTTGGAGACTTAAATTCAAAGTCTACAGAGAGGAGAGACGAGGCCTGGTTGGATTAACACCTCTCTCATTTCTTCAGGCGTAGTTTTTTTCCATGTTTTTAATCTCTTACTGACTATTTTGTCAGTAATTAACATTCATTCCAGGAAAATAGAAATATTTCTCACCTGTACTATGTGATTTGATACAGATGTGTAGATCAAAACCAAAACTAAGCAACAAATTAAAAATGTTCATGTATTTCTGCCCAGGAAGTGCTTTTCTTCATCTATACTAAGTAAGAAATCTGGCTCAGTGGCTCAATGTTTAACTGGGGGTGGGGGTGTTGCACACAGAAGATTTATAAATAGTAAGATGACTCACATCCCCACAGGGATTAATAAAGTATAAATTAACTATAATATACTCCAACAGTTTGCTTGTGCAGTCAATGATAAACCAGTTCTGATCTGAGCCAGGAGATAAGACAGGAGTTTAAGAACATATCGTAGGTGTATGGAATGAGGTTTCTATGGGTGTGGTGGAGATATAGAGGGGCCAGGATGTTGAAGTTCATGTGTAACAAGTGATGTCCAGCATAAAGATAGGGAGGGTAGTAATGAGTGGAATTTATTGCTTTATTGATTAGGTGAAGTGACTATGAAGAAAATGCCTGCTATGCCGTTATGAGCACTTTTCCTGAATTGCAAACTTCAATCCCAGGTGTTTTATTAGTTTTCCAGTTTTTCATCAGCCTTTTCTTTAATTCTTAAATCTGCAGATCTACCATGGCAGACGGCCCATGTGTGTGTGCTTTTTTTTTTTTTTTTTTTTATGGTTTTACTACCTCTATATGATGACCACATGTCAGTGTACATATATGGCGCCTTCCTGTTTCAGTACTTATAGAGCCGAGGCAGGTACACTGTTCGACCTTGGTTAATCATCAACAGCTAAGATAATGGCGCTTATGATCAGCAATTTTCCACCTGAATACACTGTGCATACAATTACATTGAATCACAAATCATCTTTAAAACACGTAGATAAAGATACTTGTTCCAAAATGCAATTAATATACTGTGTCCGTGCACTGTAGTTTCACTTACAAGTTAGGCTGGTTTTCAATGTGGAAAGATGAACACGAGGAATATAAATATCAATACTGTACAGTCTCTTCTCCCAGCCCAGATATGATCCAAACTTTAGTTGTGCTCAAATTAAAAAGATGCTTATCTTCACAAATTTTCTCCTAAAGGTAAAAGTAATAAGTTGACTTGTTTCTCAATAGTCGCTTTTATTTCAACAAAACAATGAAATGCTCTGAATGTTGCTTTAAACCTATGAAAAGGCCATTTTCAGGTCCATTATTCCTGTTTGTCATTTCCCTTTACAGAAAGTGAAGGATATGACGTTCAAGGAGGGGCAGGAGTTCAAGGTCCGCATCAAGCTCGAGGACGTCTGCAGCAAGTCAGTTCTCCTCACGTTTGATCAATCCATCGTCTGTGGTTCATACATTGGAGCTTTTACATGTGGAACCCATCACGTTCCATCAGGAGGAAGTTGATGTGGTTCACTGTGAGACAAGTTAATGTTTCATCCACTACTTCCCCTTTTTCATCCTGCCTCTGCGTTCCTCCTCCTCCACTGCAGCTTTGCCATCAACATCGGTCATGATGCTGAGAACATCGCCATGCACTTCAACCCCCGTTTCGAGCTCGGCGGTGACAGCGAGGTCATTGTCTTCAACTCCCTGTCCGGGGGGTGCTGGGGTGAAGAGCTCCGTGAGGGACACTTCCCCTTTGTGCGTGGGGAGGAGTGCAAGGTGTGTTGGGACAGTATGACTGACTGACCTTTTCTTTTAGTCTGATACCAAACAGCAGAACCACTATTAATGAATATTATTAATCACTGGACCAAAGGATGTAAGAGAGGAGACTTGAGTACAGTACACATACAGCGTACCACTGGTAGACGTAGCCTCAAAAGTGCTCTAGTGGTTAGATAATGTATTATGTAATGATTTTAATCATGTTCTGCAGCACCTAACATGGCAAATAATTCATTCCAGAGGAGATGTTGTCCAAGAGATTTAAGAATTAAGTTGCATTCTTATGGTTTCATCATTGTTTAGACGACAAAGGCTCAAAACTGCTTTTGGGTGTGAGTATAGTCCACACACAGAAAGTATATTTTTCATGAAGTGGCTGTTTTTGCTGAATTGATTGTAGTCGTTTGGCTCAAGCTAAAATTCCATAATGTCTTTCACCATATACCAGTTTATTAGTGGACTTGGTTTAGTCAGCAGACACTGAGCTTTAGAATCACGAGGGGGTTTATTGGTTCATAAAACTTAATAGCTGCTGAGAGAGAGAGATATAGTCTTGCCTATATCACAGCCATTCTTTTTTTTTACATACATTCTCTTATCTTTTCTTTGTTTGAAATTAACTGAAACTTGAGTGACAATGAAAGACAAATTGTGTTCTCTTTCTTTCTTTCTTCCTGTCTCTTTTGTCTCTCAGTTTTACATCAACTTCAACAATGAGCAGTTTTACATCAAGCTTCCCGATGGCTCTATGATCAATTTCCCCAACCGGCTGGGAGAATTCAAGTACAAGTACTTTGAGGTCAGCGGTGACGCGAGGATCGTCGGCATCAAGATCAAGTAGAGGCTGAGCCCTCCCTTGACTCTTCACCTGTTTGTTGCTGAAATAGTCTGTTTTACAGTCCAGGTCTGATTATTCATCTGTTCTCCTGCTGAGGCCTACATGAAATAACAGCATGGGGTGCGGATGTTGTAATAAGAAAAAACGACCTAAAGAGGGAGCCACAGCACATTTTACCTCACTGTGCCTGCTTGACATCTCATCAGTCACTGGGTTTGTTATTAAATCTTTAAAAAAAAAAAAAAGAAGGAAGAGTGTTGTCTCTGTTTCTGTCTCATCTCTCACCCTCTGACACACACTGATACAAAAGACTGACTCTAGTCATGATATATAGCAGCAGGTATCACATTTTAGGTCACATTGTTATTCAAAGTGTTGCTTCAATGAAGAAAAACATGAAACCAGTGCATCTAAAAAGCGATGTCAGCATAAATTAAAGAGCATCAAAACCAGAGAAGAGCCACTGAAGCTGTGTGATGACGACTGTAATGTAAAGTTTATTACTGTAACATTCTACATCATTTTTTTTTTTTCGATGCAAGTCTGTATTACACATGTGAACACACAAGAGGAAACGAAAGGCAAACTGGAACTGAGCTGTAAATAAGAGTCGATCATTATGCCTGGAAAGTAAGGATAGAGCAGGTAATAGAGGATGAAACAGGATAATGCAAAAGGAGGGACGATGTACGACAGAGGTGAGATGAAACACGTTCATATGGAGACAATTTGCAGGAGGACTCAAAGAAGTCGTGGCCTGAGGCTGAGGAATGTGGCACGATGCAACCACATTCCCAGGAAGGACATGAAATATCCTTTTACGTGTGTGTGTGTGTGTGTGTGTGTGTGTGTGTGTGTTTAAGGTGGATGGCAAATATGAGAGTAAATGAAAAACTGAAGCAGCTTTTTTACATTTGAGTCCACTGTCCAACTATTAATTTTCCTCAGAGTTCCTCTGAGCATTATTTCTTGCTAAATATTTTTAAAACAATAATTTGTACATGTGGGCATATGTGTGAGAATATACTGTATAATAAAGAACACAAATCAAATATTGTTTGAGCTGTTTGCCCTCCAACCAGACAGTCAGACTTTCATGTTAGCAAACATACACCTGCTGTGCCAAATGTCTTTGAATCCTCGACAGCTCTGGTTATGTTTCTCAGCAGAGCTGGGCATGTGTAGCATCACTCCGCATGTGTTTGCAGCATTTACAAAGTTTGTAGAAAGTGCTACCTCAGATTACAAGTTTCTCACATATGACATTTTTGTACAAAATTACAAGAAACAAAGAAAATACAACAAAAATGTCCTCTTTCAGGATTATGAAAGGCAGCATTTACCTGCTGTCCATGCTCAATATTCATTTATTCATCCACTAAAGGTCCTGCAGTGGTGTGGTCACAGCCGACCCGGGGTCAGCTCTGCTCGAGCCCACAGAGTGACCTTTCTGGGCCAAGTAATCTTTGTAGTTCCGGGTCAGAAGAGTGTAAAGAAATGGATTGATACAGCTGTTCCCATAGGTCAGACATGTGACAAAAAAATTCACGTAATTATGAGCAGCTGAAGACAAAGATTTGAGGGACTCTGGAGAAAACAGTTTGGCTAGCTGCCATCCCCAGAAGGGCAAGAAACAAGCCCAGTAGGCCACCACAATACTAAAGATCATTGAAACCACTTTTTGTTTGAGTCCTCTCCTCCGGGCAGACCGGCCACTACCTCCTAAACTAGCCTGCGCTGCCCAGTAGCGCCTCGCCAGCCCCACATACAGCCCAACGATTACCAATCCAGGAATTAAAACACTTGTAAAAAAGAGGACAGTGATGTAAGCCTTGAAGGCATCAGGGGTCCAGGTAGGGAAGCAGATCCTCTTGACCAAACCGGCTGCAGTTGGTTTGCCCTCCCTGAGTCTGATCATCACCATCATGGGAAGTGTTAAAATGAAAGCTAACCCCCAGATGATACCTGCTGCTAACTTTCGTTTGCGGGACGAGGACCTGTGTGCGCTGAAGGGCCTGGCCACGGCCCGGTAACGCTCCAGGCTCATAGCAACTAAAATGAAGACGCTGGCATGCATGGTGAGGAGGTCGAGGCTCAGCAGGATGCGACAGCCAGCCTCACCAAACAGCCAGTCATGGGCGAAGTAGGTGCAGACCACGAAGGGGATGGTGGAGAGGTAGAGCAGGTCAGCCAGAGCCAAATTGATGATGTAAACGTACATGGAACCTGTTCGGCGCAAAGCGGCTGAACGTGTAATAATGAGTGTGTACGTGTTGCCTGCCACACCCATGGCGCACATGATCATCAGTGTGGCACCGAGCAGGGATGTCACCCAAAGGCCCCCACTGCCTCCACCACCACCACCACCACCACCACCACCTCCACTACCCTCCTGAGAACCTCCATCTCCAGCCCCTGGGCTCAGAACAAGTCCCAGCTGTGGAGTTATGGTGGCATTAGGAGTGCAGTTCATTGCAGGCTCACAGATCAAGGGTCAAAGGTCAGGCCCTGTTGTTTAAGAGCCAATCTATACAGAGCTATATGATGGCTGGCTCCTGCATGGAATTAGAGAGGGTTTTAACGTCTGAATAAACATTTCATCCTGTGATGTGGAGCACAGATTGAAGATGACAGCTGATTGTGAAGATATGAAAATATGTCCCGTAAAATCCAGGTGGAAGGCAAACGCTGCTTGTCATAACTCCTATGAAATGTTGTTCACACCTGTATTTGCTTTCTTTGTTGAGATTAAATCTAAGAAACAGCGTAAATGAGGGACAGGTGAAGGTGTAGAGATGACAAGAACAACCGTATAAATCCACAGGGAAGATGTAAGAAGACTCCTGACATGGCTAGCAGCTTCGGTGATGACAGAGCTGTCTGCGGCTTGAGGTGCTTATCCCCAAAAATAAGGTCCTCCACCCAGCCATATTCCTCCAAAATCGACACAGTGTAAAAGCCTCCAGCAAAGATTTGAGCAATCAAGGAGCCTCAGACGTGAGAGATATTCTCAGTTACAGAGTACAGGGATTTGTCTGTTGGGCTTCAGGCTGAAGTAGATCTGACAAGGGTCATTTGGGAGCAGCAGAGGAGCACGCTGAGACAGGACACTGCCTTTCAACTTCACCAACTGTGTTCAAAATCTCTGATACCTGCAGTGCCGAGTTGTGCTTCAGCAAGACTTCAGTGGCTGACATTTCCAGGGAGAATCTCCGGTTGGGGATTAATTAAAAAAAATCCACTCACCCTTTGTCCCTCTGTGTCCACTATGGTGACAACTTTACTCTCCATTTTTCATTTAACTTTTGTCTCTTGATTGGACCAAGTCTGGTTGAATCAGCAGCTGTTCTACATCCAGTCAAAATGTATCTTCAGCATAGACACCTTAGTAGTATAGAGCCTTTACTTTATCCAAATAATCCATGTTACTGCCTCACTGCCGCTCCTCTATAGCTCCATAATGGATTCGATGCACAGCGACGAGCCCTCAGTTTCTCCTCCGATCTTCAGACCCCATTTGACTCCGTTTTGATGGAAGACTTGTGTCTGGGTCCTTTGGAGTTCCTCTGGTCACAGTCCTCTCCCTCCTGCTCTCTCCTCTGTCCCCCTTCTTTCTCACCAGGGTGAAAAACTAGCATGGGCCTATAGATTTATGAGGTATTCCTCTTGGGCCTCAACCTGTTGTCTGTGAGCTCCAAGCAGTAGTTTGAGACACCCAGGAATCACTGGCACGGGCAGTTCTCCACAAGAAAAGACACATAACCAACAGCCACACAGATAATGAACAAAAAACTGCACATTTATTGATTGTAGCTCATTTTAAAAGGTTTAACCTCTTAGTAAATAATCAAGAGAGAAAGCAGGTGTATTCATTTTCAGCACAAACAGGAAGGTGAGTCTTATAGATGACTATGTGAGTATTTATGTCTCTGTTTAATATTTTGCTCAGTAAGTATTTTGCAGCACATTGATGTTTAAATTGTTGGTGCAGAAAATCCGATATTATATTTACAGAAAAAAGACTTTCTCCAGAAACCGTGCTAATTTCCAGAGGAAATATTTTTATTAGAGATCATCATCATCAGCCATGGTGAAGCATAGAAATGTCTTTATTTAAAAAATATGTTATGATACCAAAGCAACATGTGGTGTGAGTACCTCTTTAAAAACAGAAAAGAAAAAACAAAACATATGTAGGTAGGTTGTATGATATCTAAAACATTGTGAAAAATAACTTCCAGTAATTATAGGAATTATTGTTCTTTTAACAAAGCCTTAGTAAACACATCGTGTGCCACATGGAGGTGCTGTTACACCATGTAATGGCTTGGAGTGTTTCCAGATTTTCTCTCCCAGTACATTTTCAAATCCCCTTTACCGTCTTTCAGGTACATCTTCGGAAGACATGCTCACATGTTTTTATAGCTAATCACACATCAGCATTTGCAGAATCTTAAAATACAAAATTGTGAGAGCCATATTGAATTCACTGTACAGGCAGTGTGTCTGAACAAATTTCTCTTTTTGACCTTTTGAGCTGTAGCTCATGAGCTGGGCTGCAATACTCTGCTGAATATAAATGCTCTGAGTAGTTGCAGAGTTTACATAGAACAACAGACATTGCTTTTATTAAAAAAAAATGAAAGAAAAAAGCTATTCTAGAGGAATTCTTAATCCACCAGATACATGTTCGACCCATTTGACTCCCTGTACTGTGTCAGTAATATGTAATCATCACATTTGGTCATAAAAGACTTCATAGAAGAGGACCAAGGCACATCTAACCTTTTTTTCTTAAATCTTGCACTGAATGTCTAATAAACGTAGAAATTATATCCAATTATTTTTAATATGATTTGAAAAAAGCTGCCACATACAAAAAAATCTAATACAAAAATTGATATCGATTATCGTGTACAATCAAGTGTTAGAATTTCTTTTGGCAAGATTTTTTTTTTATTTAACAGTCAATATATTGCGTTGGTTCTTCTTGTTTGCAAAGAGCAGCTTTGACACCTTAGGGAACAGGCTACCTGATCATATATTAGTGTTGAAGGAGTCGATGGCAGAACTGATGCGGGTCCTGTGTCAGACTGGTGATGTGCTGAGAGGAGCGGAGATGGTCCCACAGGCCTCTGATCCATCAATGCCTGTGCTTAAACATGGCCTCCACTTGAAAACAAATCAGAGTACAAGGTTAGAAAAAACTGCTATTTCAACGACGAAGATGAACCATTCTGTATGACTAATACTAATAATAGTAATTTGCCCTCATTGTCTTCCATCATAACACATACAGAAGAAGAAGAAGTGCAGTGCTCTCTAGGACAAGATGCAAAAAAAAAAAGATCCACCACTGGATAAGTTTTACTGCAAAAGGATTTGGCTGCAACTTTAGCTGAACAGTTCTAGTGTTGCCTATATGAGGCGATCAAGTGGTCTAACATTTTACCACATGGGGAAATATCTGGGAAACTATTGGATGGATTGCCATGAGATTTTGTACAGTTATTCATGGTTCCTAGACAATAAATCCTGATGAATTTACTACAAAAGGGCTGAAATTGTGTGTGTTTATTGATTTATTGATTGTTTTCTGGCTGTTGCAAGAACTTCAACCAATATAAGAGAAAGTCCATCGAAAATTAACTGCAGACTCTGCCTTTAACATTGTTAGTTACTGTTTTTATTGTGCATTTATTTCACTACATCCACTAAGGATCAACACGTGAGAACATGGAGCAAAAAAGTGACTTTGAACACAGTGAAAATCTTGATATATATAAGATATAGAACTCCAAGTGAGTCACAGCAATGTAATTTGAATGTGATGCTTGTTGGCCTTCTGCAAACTAAATCCCATCCCCTCTTAACTATCACTGAATTATTAAGCCCACAGCTGCTTCACTGGAGCTGCTCAAAGGCCAGAAATGGATGGTTTGGTTTGTATGCAGAAACTCCCAAGTGTCAGTAAATACAACAAGAGGAAGACGCTGAAAAGGGCAAAGCTTTTCGCAAGTAATAAATGTCAACATTAACTTTATTCATTTATCTATTTATTTGAATTTCTAAGTGTTAATTAGTTTTTGTGGTTTATTATTTCTCCCGTGGTGCCCCTGTGGAGCAGAGCAGCTATTTGATGCGAAGGTCTAAAAAACAATGACAGTCACTTACAAAAGAAGTAATCAGCAGCTAAATTATAAAGGCGAGTAGTTATTAAATATTAAATGACCATTAAAAAGTTCTGAATTCTTACTTGTGTACTCCTGAGGGGACATCTGAGCACTAATGACATCACTGAAGCATTTCAGCCAATCCTGCTGGTCGCTCTCCGTCTCACAGGTAAACAGGAAGCCGCGGTCAGGTGTTTCTATGGTGATACCGTGCTGCCAGGCGCCATTGCAGTGGGTGCCAGCAGGCAAGCCGGGGGAGACGCTGTAACCGTGACCCTTGTTCCCCAAGAACACCTCGCCTTTGGCAAAGGCATCCTTCGAACGGAGGGAGAGTGACAGAAACAGAAAAATAGGGACACTGCGTCACGCCATCACGACACCATAAAGTGAAAGGTACAATAAGATGAATACACTTCTGACTTTAGCGAAAACAGCTAGAGCTACTCTCAATTCCTAAAACAGCTGATTTACAGTTTAGGACGGCAATCCCAGTCTGTTTCCCAATTAGTCCAGACAACTACAGCATGGATTGCCTTCAGATTTTTCCTCTTGCACCAAAGCGGCTACATTTTGGGGTTTTACTGATTGACTGTCTCTTCAACTGTTGATTTGGATCTGTTGGCTTGTTTTTTGTCATTGATTAATCTGCTAATCATTTTCCTGATCAGCCAATTAATTATTCAGACTATGAAATGGTGAAAAACCAACTTAAGAGCGAATCAGGTGTGTTCACAGTGTGCATTCTATACCCTCTGCTTGCTTAGCAATTTATTTCTGTACAATCATCCTTTCTTTTTTTCTGTCAGCCTTCCCTCACCGAGGATGTCAAGACCTCAAAGGCATTTCAGGGAGGATAGTGCCCAGCTAAGATAAACCCCCACTTTTTAAACACTCCCTTAACTTTACTCTGCTGTAACTAAAGGGTATTTCCCCCTGTTGTTAGCTAAGTGTGAACAAAGTGCACTTCCATAAACAGTGAGTCTTTGTATACACAACATCTAACATGCATAATTTAGTTATTATCTAAGTGATCACATTACACTTGCTTTGAGCCTCCTCCACATATCCCCAGACTACACTCAACTACAGCTTCACTAGACTTCCTCTTCCTTTCATCTACCACTTTTTCTTGTCTAACACTCTTGGGGTAAGTCAACATTTCAGTCACTTTGCACCTACAATCATTGCACCTCTCCACTGAACTATTACATCAGAGACAAAGCTGAATTAATCTGGCTTGGGTATTTGATGTGTATTTAACCAAGTCTCTGGAAATCTGAATCGCCCCACCCTAAGGAAAGTCTCTGTGATAACCACTGCAGTAAAAGCTCAACTCTACGCGTGCAACAACTAATATCTGATAACTTAGGTAAAAGCCTGTCTGTAGATGCGTCCACGTAGCTTACAGGATAAAGCCAAACTGCAGGTTAGTGTTTCACTCCATCTGAGCCGATCCATACTGTGAGGTCATGGCAATGAATAGCACATGTTTAATAATGTCACATATAAATGAGGGCGCCTCATATCGCCCTCTCCCCACTGAGTCATGGCTTCATATCCCAAACATCGTTTACTTAATCTAATTTGCTTGATGGGAAAAAAATGGTGCTCATTCATATCTTTTCAGAGCACAAGAATACCACAAGATCAAGAAATGGCATCACGGCCACTCAGGCATCGACTAAAGGCTTAAAATATGAACCAATGCCTGTGCTGGAGTCTCTCCGATGTGTGCAGGTGTGTGTCATACCAGTGGATCTTTGAAGTACATGAGTCGTCTGTGGTCCAGAGTGAACCAGCGTTTCTTGAAGCCTTCTGTGTGCTGCCAAGAGAAACAGTAGACTTGAGACTCGTGAGACAGAGGAAGGGGGACAATGTAGAGACACAAGCCAGCATTGTGCTCGTACCAAAGGTGGCGTCTGTCTGGTTGAAAAGTGATTCATCGTCTGCTTTTAAATGGATTCTTATGTATCAAGAATTCTTGCATAACAGTTTCCTGATATTTTATCTCAGACTGTCAATTATTAAACTGTCTAGGGCTGCACCTAATGATCTTTTTTTTTTTTTTTTCATCGATTAGTTTACAAATTCTAAAAGACAAAAAGGTCAATCTGAGGTTCTCAGAGCCTTTAGTCATTTCTTCAAATGATTTGTTTTTGTTTTGAGTCCAAAACCCAATCAGACTCAATTGACAGTGACATAAATCAGACAAAAACCTGGAACCAACAAATAATTGGCATTTTGCTTGAAAAAATGTAAATGTAAATTGTTGTCACTTAGGTTAGTCTGTGAAGACAAATTCTTTCAGGACTAAAAATCACAGTCAGAAAGGAGATTTTGTATCACCAACAGTATTGAAATGAATGTATGAAGGGGGTGAATGAGCCTCCATCATTGTTGCCTAATTCATCCACTTTGTCAGGAATACTTTCTTACTTTTCTGAATAAGTCATGTAGCACTCTCTTGTAACATCTGACCATGAAGGTGCATTAAACCTTTTTTAATAAGTGATGCAGACGCATTTAAACGCTTAAATTCAACTTGACTTCATTTGACATGGTTTTCCTCAGACTAAAGCTGGTTTTCAGCACAAGAGGGTTATCAAAGTGGTGCCGTAAACATTCAAACTTGTTATCACGGTCGAATGTTTACATCAGTGCAGCAGATCCAATTCCGAGCTGAAACCAGCTATGTAAAGCACAGCACCTTCGGCGAGTTTACTTAAGTGCGCGTTCAGAGAGCCGCGCTTCGAATAATGAGGATGCTCAGGTCCCCGACTGCTGCCAAACTGCTCTCGTAAAAGTGTTTGATATTCTTCTTGTAGCGTACGACTGAACAACTGACTGTTTCCTTCACAATTTGCTGGTGACTCCCTCCACAAATATGTCTCACATGTGTGTGTGCGGGGAATGAATTATGACATCCATTTAGCAAATCAGCCCACTGCAGCGAGTTAGAGAGTCCTTTCATCTCCCAGCCTGACAGACGGAGATTAAACTGAGAGTCTGTGTTTGTGAAGGTCTGAATACAGAACCAGTTATACTACAGAGGATCAGGTTGCTTTGTGTCGCCGGGGTAGGTGCTTCAGTCTGCTCCCTATGTGTGACGGCACCTACAGACGTGTAAATACACTAATATAAAGCTGTCGTGGCAACTGTCCACTGCTGCATGCATGAATACAAATGCCTCTTTGTGTGTCTGCTCAGGCCCAACATATGTCTGTGTTTCTGTGTGCGTTTGAGGTTTTGACACTTGAGGATTAAGTCGATCCTCAGCAAGAAGCATTTCATTCCCTCTCAGGCAGCCTGACAGACAGACAGACGGACGTTGAGGCGGGCAGGTAGGAGCCCCTGAGCTGTCAGTCAGTCTGTCAGGCAGCGGTGGAAAGCAGCCACACTGACAGCTGGGCTAGTTAACCTCTTAGCCCAGTTCCTATTCCATTAAAGCAGGGAGAGTGGAAGCAGGAGGTAATTTGAGGGGGGAACTGTGTCCAATTACTAACATGCAAATCTTCTTTGAAACTCAATTCAGAATCAAGCTTGATTTAGATTTTTCTTTTTTCTCAGTTGTCTTTAAGCCAGTGAATAGTGAATGATGGATGGGACGCACCATGTGTTCCTCTACTAGTAGGTGATCTGTTCATGTGTTCATGTGTAATTAATACTAATGCATTTCTACTTTCTTACAAAAGTCAATACATCTCTATTCACAAGTGACTCTTATTATTTAGGGACCTGATGCAATTCTTGAGGTAACTCCATCTCTGTTTTGTGAAAATATATATATTATATATATATATATATATATAAAAGCTTTATGACACAGTGAAGCTGACCTGTTGTTGAAATAATTAATGTGCTTCAGTGCAGGAGTAGAATGAGGTCTTACAGAGCAGAACATGGCTCGTGTTTTCTGCTGGATTTTTTACTCTAAAAATGGTACATTGACATTTTCCGTGTAATTACTGTCCTGCTGACCTCCATATTAACTACAAACACATCGCACTCCCTCAGGTACCTATGAACAGGGTTTTAATTGACATAATTGACATATATGCTCTGTGCTTCAGAGGGAGGTCTGGTTAAAGTTAATTAATACCTCGGGACAAGTCAATTTGGAATTAATATAACGTTATTATCAATAGCTCCCCTGTTGAGAAATAGCTCATGTAGTTATGTACATTAAGTTTGAAGATCCTGTGGTGGTTTTAATGCACAAAGATCTACATTTAGTGATTTATGAAAATATCAACTTGAGTGCCTGATACTGACATTGTAAGAGCCATAAAATGAAGAGGGGAAAAATATAGTAAAAAGTATATTTTTTAAAGAAAGCTGAAGAGTGTGTATGTGAATGTGTGTGTGTGTGTGTTACTTGCCCTGGGACCTGTCTTTTCCATGTATCCTTCCTTCAGAAAGTTGCGGGTAAGTTTGGGTACCAGCTGAAAACAACAAGCAAGGGGATATAAGGGATAAAGAACAACAGCACGAGGCTAGGAACGGTTTCAGAACTAAATGTCCAGTTAGGAAAAAACGCTTAAGCCACCTCGATCTTAATATCTCGCTAGCACAGACTTCAAATCAGTGTCAATATCATTTTAACCTCAGTAACCACCAACAGCAAATACTGCAAATCTGACCATTGTGTTTGCATATGTGTGCGCTCGCTCACCTCAGAGTCCGTCGCCCCAGGAAAGGCCACCTTTAGATAGTGAAGCTGAACTGCACGAATTGTGTTAAACCAGTCTACGATCTCCTGATGTCAGAGAGAGAGGTTAAGAGTGAGGAAATGAGTTATTCCTGTTGTTTTGTTTAGAAACTACATACATTTAACACAGTGGTTCTTAATTCGGTCCCCTTTGACAAGATTTTGTCCCGGAGTCACCCATCTGATGTTTGCTTGTAGATGTTTTATGGCAGAAAGTGTATGAAACCCATGACTAAGTTAGTCATTGTGTCATTGTGGTACTTATGGATGGTACATTTAGTGAAAATAAGGACACTGATGTGCAGCTGTACAGGTAAAAAAAAACACACTGAAGTCGTACGTGTCACAAAATGATAGATATTTGAGTTTGAATGTCGTCTGATAATGGATTCCATCAATTGGCAAAAAATTGGTACAGATGGTGTGAAAATGTTTGGAGACCCGCCCACAACAACACAAAACAGGTAGCTCACTGAGATGGATGATGAATATCTCGTGCAATTTGTGCTGCAATTGTCGCATTTTTCTTTTCACCACACTCACACACACACACACACACACACACACACACACAGAATACAGCAATGCAGACCTTGCTGCTGTCGTGATAAACAAAGATGTTGCGGGTGCTGTAGTCTTTGAGGTAGGTGATCTGCAGGCCGTTGGGGTTTCCTATTTTCTCAGGCTGGAAGGTCGCATTGATGGTGTCCACCTTGATTACTGCTTTGGGCTCCTTAGCCTGCAGGACAGAGGGAGCAAAGAAGGAGAGGGGGTGTGTTTGCCTGTAAGATTTGCAGTAATCTGTCACGGATTGATCCTAAATTGCTTGAGGAGAGGGCAAACGTTTCATGCTGTCTTACATGTCTGATGATTTCAGGTTGGAGAAAGCTACAAATCAAACAGTGAAAGTGAAATGAAACCATTTAAAAAAAAAAAAAAAGCATATCTAGATATTGTTTACACACCTGTTTGTATTTCTTTTATTCTACTTCATGTTTTGCATTCATCTTGTTTAACTGACAACCTTTTTATTCTTAGATATAATCGTCTAAAAAGTAAAACAAATATCAAAATAAATATGAATTAAACTGACTTAATAAACCTGAGATCAATGTTGTGACCAGTCAATATCAATGCTTGACAAGAAAAAAGCATAGTCATGGACTCTGCATGTATTGTATCGAGGCTTGGGGCCGTATGTTGTGTTCTTTGTAACTATGAAAATAATTTCTAAAGCCGAATCATAATAACCATCATGTCTCACACCGACACTAATCCCAGCAAAGCAGTGCTTTAATCAGTCCTGACCTGAATTTAAATAAGAGTCTATGGGAGCAGAATCCGTGTCTGTGTGTATCTTCTGCCCTTGACTTTAACAGAAAACCGCCACAGCTGTGCTATGTTACTAGATATGAAAACTGATTAGATTCAGCAGACAGACAGCAGATAGAGTATTGACTCTCCCCCGGCATGAAAAAAAAAAAAAACACAGAAAGAGAAAGTGAGCCAAACTCGCTGAGAGGCAGTAACGTGGACTTGAGTCAGACTATTACATGTTCTTGAATATTTCAAACATCTCTTCTCCTGCTTTAAAAACCTAAAGCATCTGAGTGACACTTTCACTTTGAGCACCGCTGTGACTGCATGAAGATGTTTTTGTTTCCTTTGCTATAGCAGAGTCGCCATGAGAATCCAGAGTGACTGTAAAATATCAAAGAAACCTAGAGAAAAGGTAAAAAACAGAAACAATAAAAAGACATTTATATGCCAAGACATGTGCCAAAACCCACTGGAAATCCATATTTGAAAAGCGAGAGTGACCGTCTTTTTTCTAATCCCACTTCTCCTGAGCTGGTTTACTGTGACAAACAAAGAGCTCCCAGTGCCTCCAGCCCTAATTGGTCTGGGTGGTGTACATGTTAGCGTGTTAGCGTGAATCAGCCACGCTGACGGAGAGGAGAGACTGCTGGTTAAGCTTGTCTGAGCACGCTCAGATGCAGCGGAGGGAGCAGGTATAGATTCATGTTGTAGGCTTTTGGTAGGTATGTATGATTATAAGTTACTGTGTGTCTCTGCAGCACATAATGTGGGGGTGTTGTCTCAAGAATATCTCATGTCTTTAAAGTGTTCTCTAATTAAGGTATGTGTGTTGTGGGAGCATGTGTGTGTGTGGGTGCTGCACATATGCTGGCAGTAAACTACTGCCTTCAAACAACACCAACTAGGACTGTCTGACTACATCAGCTTACTTGCACACATGGTTTAGTGTGGGCTGTGTGTATCGATAAAAGTGCGTGTCTAGCTGCATGTGGCCACTGAAAGTCTCGTTAAAAGCGGCTGCTTACGTCATATTTGGTGAAATACTTCAGAGTCCCTTCCCTCTCTGAGAGGACGAATCGCCTGCTGAGGAACTGCCCGTTGTCCCGCCCCCTCTTCATCAACATGCCGTCTCTAGTTCCTGCAGGACACCAGCAACGGGCTCTTGTTAGCGTGAATGTGTTTCGGTGCATGCATGCATGCATGACTTCACTGGGAGAACACTCACACTATAGAGCCCACAGTGTTTTGTGGGACCATTTTGCTTTTTCATTTTTCTAAACTATGTGTTGTTGTTATTGACAAAACTAAAAGTGTCTAAAATATCCTTGACCCTTGTCCTTACCCAAACCTTAATCATCACCAAACAAATATTTAGTGTTTCTTAGTTACAGTATATATTGTGTCTATGGGAAGTCCACACAAAGATAATGACACATGGTGTGTGTGTGTGTGTGTGTGTGTGTGTGCATGCACTTGCACTCTCACCTTCCTCATATGTGAAGCTCTTCTCAGGCTCAGAGAACTCCTTCCTCTCGTACTTTGCTCTAATCCACTGCTCCCTCAACACCCTGAGCACACACAAACAGATGAGACGTCAGCAGAGCCGGCTTGTAAAAAGAGCCCACTGAAAGCAGACTAACAGACGTCGTGAGTGTTTTGTGGTAATTAAGAAAGACTGGAGAGCTAACAGCTATTCTGCAGCTGCACAAGTAGAGTAGTCAATTTGCTTGAAAGAAATTCAAGCAAATTTACTGCCTATTTCAGTAAAAGTAGAAAGTTTTTGTTAAATATATTTGATGAGTGTTGAAGAAGAGAACTGAATGTCAAACATAACGTCCCTGTAATAACCACAGCTTTCATTCAATCTACACACACTGAGAGACTGAAAATTGTGTTTGCATTTTCTTGGTTAGTTGGTCCATTAGCTGTCCAAAAACCAAAGATCACAGATGCATCACAGAACTTCAGTAGAACAGATGAATTACAAGCTTTACTAATAGCTCACAATGACCCAAGAGAAAAATATCTCATTCAAAATATTCTTTCTCCAACTAACATAACACCTTGTTTTAATTTCTACCATGAATTTATTCTGATGAATCTCTCAGGTTTTATTTCATGTCCTTGTCAGCCTGGTACCTGACACGTGTGTTAGCATTAATGTAAACATACTGAAGTGGTAAATGGTCTGTACTTGTACAGCTCCTACATTGACAGTCACCTATTCACACATCAGTCATACAGGAGGGGTCTTATCTGAGTGGAGTTGACTATTTACTCACACACATTCACTGGCTGTGTTTTGGGAGCAACCGGGGGCTCAGTGTCTTGCCCGAGGACACTTCGACATGTGGACTGGAGGAGCCGGGAATCGAAGCCTCTATTCTCCATCTACAACTCACGTTTATCCTCACGTGTGTGTGTGTGTGTGTGTGTGTTTGATCCTAACAGCAGAGTGACGAACGGGTTAAGGATGAATCCAGCTCATTCAGCTCTTTTTTATACACTGAACCGAGAAGGAATGAAGAGTGAGAGGCCAAGTATTTCCTCCGCACCAGTCTTCATTACTTATGATCAAAGAAGGCACGTGTGTGTGTGTGTGTGTGTGTGTGTGAAAGAGAAGGGCGCGGAGATCTGAGCTGTCCTCAGGCACTTTTTTACAGATGCAGCAGTGAGCTCCTTCCAACACACACTACGCAAACGCGTCGTCAACCAGTGACACGCGAGAAGGTTTGCTCTTCTATCCAAATATTCCCAGCTTCACATTCATACAATTCCAAACATTCCTGTCTGGGAGCAGCAGCCACAGTAACACACACACACACACACACACACACACACTCTGACAGTCATACATACAGGTAATCTGGATACTACCTGCAGGTGGCTGAGTGCAAAAAATGCCTCAGAAATGGTTTCAAAAATGCTGCTGGTTGGCTTTGATGTTATTCTCATAACACTTACTGTAACTAATGACTGATAGAGTTGTTACACATTTAGAAAGACTGTAAAATTACTTATGCAGCCATCTGTGGATTGTAAACTTTAGTGTTGGACTTGTAAAACATTAAGCAACAATATCAGGCTGTGTGTTTTAGTGTATGTAATAAAATAACAAGTTTATTATATTGTCTATTGTCTGTGGATGTGTGGCAGCTCCAAAAGCAGCTGTCAGTGATGATGTGGCCCCCCAAAAGTAATGTTTGAAACAATTGGAGTGAGTCATTTAGGAGTAATGTTACAAAATCTGGAGTATTACAGGTTTGGGAGGGGGGGGGTGTATTTCTCCAACTTTACATGCACAAATCACAAGTTTTCATTTGGCACTGTAGAAGCAAAATACGACACTGAAGATATTTAACACTTAGAAGAGGATGAAGAGAAACAACAAAAGCTGTTAGAGACCAGAAGACATACGGGAAGGGTGAGGAACGGTTAGCGTTTGTGCTCAGGCCCAGAACAAGACGATCCTCTTTGTCGAGAATACTTCATTCACAGTGGAGAGCAGATGAAAACATTCAAGATTCTCAAACTGCAGCTGAGTAAAGACCACACACACACACACACACACACACACACACACACACTTCTCTTGTCTGACTGTGTTTCACTTCATGAATCATATTTCAGTGTAAAATCACTCACTGAATCGATACAAGAAATTCAATGACGCAAATCAAATGCATCACACACTCTACCTTCCCTTTTCATTACCAATAAAGATGATGAGGTGAATGCTGTTAACATTCTCTGCAATGCTTGTGCCATTATTCAACTTGGAAATAACTTTGGATAATGGCTACAGCTATAACATGGCTAGTGAGAAAATCTGCCTGGTAGTATATATACCGACGTGTCATCGAAGAGCGTAAGAATCACGGCCAAATGGTGCTCCTGGTCACCGGGGCTCAATACGTGTGTATTTAACACTGAAACATTTCAAGTACAAGCATAAGGGAAGCTGAGTGGTCTTTAAAAGCACTGAATACATCTCGGACCACTTTGCCAAGAGTGTGAAAAGGACAGAGCTGTCAGCACTGCAGCCAGGCAACTATTGCTTCTAACTTTAAAGCGAAATACGATCTACAAAAGGTAAATGAGAGCATGAAAGTGTTAGTCTCTTTCATAAGCAAATAGGGAAAATGACTTTCTGTTTGAATCAAGTTCTATTCAAACTTCAAAACTCATGTAACAAAATCAGGAAACCACACAACCATGATCACACACTGGGGCAAAGAGTGTATGAAGTGTACATTAAATAGTATGTTTTTTATACGTGTGTGTGTGTGTGTGTGTGTGTGTGTGTTGCTGTGGTTACTCACTGGCAGTCCTTGTGGGTTGGTTTGTAGTAGTAGACTGGAACAGCAGCCTCATGTTTACTCTTCATCAGCTCATTACCATTCTCAGCCATGAACTAGGAAAACACACACACACATACATGGAACGAATCAGATTACTCACAGATGAATGGCACTTTGGCACGTTACCTGACAGTTTTTTGCAGTTCCAACTTTTCCATCTGCTCAACGTGAGGATAAGCCTTCATCCTAAAAATCAGTATCAGTGTTGCAATAAAGTAAAGTAATACATCAGGGAGCTAAGACAGCGAATGCAACAAATACTTTTAGGTTCAGACGTGCAAAGCGTCAACATCATTTATCATCTACTTTCTGTCAATCCCGCGCACGGTTTCAGGAACATTGTGAAATATTCTGGGCAAGAATGCGATGTTCTAACATTTGAAGTAATTGATTTGTACTTGATTTATTTCCCCATGAAGGCTTCAAGATGGTGCTTCTCATGACGCTTCTTAATTTTGAGGATTTTAAGGTGTTTTTTTTTTTTTTTTCTGTAGAGAAAATCAGTCATCAGTCATTAGACCGGTAATATCATGTACTGTAGCAGATAAAACACTTTTATGAGGGAGGATATATGATTAAGTATCTAACTTTTCCATTTTTTCTCTCTCAGTGAAGGCACAGTAACAGTAGCTCTTGTAACATAGCTATAAATCACCTTCAGCATTTTCAAATTGACCAGGTATTTAAACTCACTTTGGTCTGTGAGAGTGGAGGACTGATGCCACTCGTATTTGACACATTGGTATTGATCTTCTTATCTAATTCTCAGCAGAAAAGAGCATGATATTTAATGGAATATTTTGATATTTTGAGAAATAAAGAGAATAACCTATAGTTTACGTGTAGGGGAACAATCTAGTAGTAACTGAATGTTACATTTAATATTGATTGACTATTATTGCTCTCATTTTTCATGCTGTTATGAGACAAAAGCGGCTGTGTGACCACTAAAATCACTATGTAGAAGTTTCTGTCTTCCTTCCAAGTATTTCTAATCCTCACATTTACCTACTTGTTGTTTTTAAATGTCACTGTAAAGCTCTTCTTTGCCTTTGGACAGCACTTTGAATTGAATTGCCTCTGTGTTTGAAAGGTGTGATACAAATAAAGCAGCCTTCCAGAAGAGCAGTCTGGTGGATTCGCTGTGAGCTCTCACACACACACACCTGTCCAGGAGCGTCGCCCCATAAGCACCCCCACGCTCGCTGACACATGCAGCTCATGCATTCATACAGAATTGAGGGCACTCCCAAAGACTGGATATGTGTTATCAGGATGAAACCTCCTGAACGAGTTTATTGTAACATCGGCACTGTGGTCTCACCTGCACCTCATGGTCCTCCCAATGGGAAAGGCTCAGGGACTTGACCTTGCTAACATCAGGAATGTTGCGGTGGATCCCAGAGCAGGCCAGACAGATGAACACCCCGAGGGAGCAGGAGCCCCACGTCGGGTCTGCAGACAGGACGATGGAGAGAACAAAATTGAGGATGAGGATAAACGGGGGAGAGAGGAGGAGGGATGGGTAAGGAGGAACAGAGAGAGACAGATGGATTGAAAGATGGAGTTCGGGGTTCTGTGCATCACTCAGAAGTAGTTGTCGGGTGTAAGGAAACCATTTTCCTCTTTGGGCTGTAATATACAGGAGATTTGGGTTTTCTTTACTTTGGCCACAACTGTTTTAACTTCCTCACACACTTTACAGCTTGCCAATAAACAGAGCTGTGGTGTGTGTGTGTGTGAGTGTGTGTGTGAAAGACAAAGAGAGACTCTACCTTGTTCTTATCACTGCAGATCACAGATGAGAAAGAAGAACAGGGCATTCTTTAATTATCCAGTCATCCAGGTTGGAACGCAGTGTACTTGACTGGTTGACACTCGTGCCTGAATTCTTAGCTACCTTACTTTTTCACAATGCCTGAGAACAGTTGAATAAAAATGAACCAGCCTACACATACACATGCCAAGTCACCTCAGTCATGAGGAACATATGAAATGACAGGAATATGTGACCCAGGGGGGTCAATCTTGGAACTTGACAGAGAAAGCTGACTTTAACTACGGCACTTAGCCCCGTAGCACAAGTACAGCTCCTCAATAGAGCATTAGAACGTGTGTAGGCCTCATGTGCAGTCAGCCAGCCTTCCTTGGACAAATACGGCTTTAAAGTGGGAAGAGATAAGGCCTGGCTGCCTCGGGGCCGGGGTTTGGTTATATTAATTGTCATGCACTCAAATGTAGTAATGTAGTGCATGTACTACACATGAGGGCTTGTACTGGAACGAAGCAGCGGCAGGCCAAAACTGAGCCAAGACTTTTTGGTGTCTGGTATCCTTTCCTTGAAAACGATGCATTGAGTTTGCAGTAGAGACCAAACTGATTTAAACACCACAGAAAATAGCCAACGAAATAATCTTTAAAGAAGCTGTAACTGCTCTGGCTCTATAATCTGTGGCTTTCATAAATTGCTGTCACACTTACTGCACTTTGTTTAGATAGCTAGACAGATAGAGTGCTGTGGCCATGATAGTTAAAGAGCAGCTACACTTTTCTGGTCTGATTGAACTCCATGTGATTTAGCGAGGTTAAGCTACTTTTAAAACATGTCTGTGTGCATTTATTTGTAGAATAATTTCTTAAATTCAATATAAATGTTACAGTGAAACAATTGAGCCCTAAAGGACTGTAGACTAAATGATCCAAGTAAAATTCTATTATCTTGAAGAAAGAAAAACAACATGAAGCGTAAGACTAACTAAAGTGCATGTATTAGGTCTTATGTAGATAATCACAGTGACATTACAGTATGTTTTAGCCAGCCTGGTCTTTGTAGGGCAGCGTAGTTCTAAAAATGCACCCAAAAAGTCTCTAAATGAGCCAAAGAGGAGCTCCACAGGGAGGTAAAAGGCATGGGGTGAGGGTGTGTGTCTTCCACTCTGCATGTTAAGACTTGTTGAGCTCAAAGTTTCCTCAGCTTCCACCACAGAGCTTCACCTGCACTGTTACCTTCTAGTGCTCTGGGAAAGAGTTCCCTAACTCACCTTGCCACATATTTAGGGTCAGGATAACAGAATGTTAAGAAAGGGGGCGACTGGCACATTTAGTTCCATGAATGATCAAGCAGCACGTAGTTCTGTGGGCTGCAAAGGTTGAAGGGTGAAAAACCCTAAGTGTTTTAATGATTACCTTCCCCATGTTGGCACAGGGCAGAGCCCCACACCTACAGCACGCCACGTTCCCGCTCAACTCAACACATTTCCTCCTTCACTACATTTACCAGCTACATAAGACAATCTGTATCTTACCAGGTGCGCCGCAGTCTGCGCAGGTGTCATTTCCAGGATTCTGCAGGATCTCCCTCAGAGCTCGGGTTGCTCTCTCATTTGTCGACATTTCAGTGTTCAGATCGGTTATTCCTCCGCTTTCAGAGAGAGAGAGAGAGAGAGAGAGAGGGGGAAGGCCAGAGAGAGGAGAGGGTGGAGTGAGGTGGGGGGGTTAAGGTGTGTCTCCTCGGGCTCAACTCCCCTGCTTGAGTTAACGGGCTGCGGGCAAGTCCGCACAGGTCTGCGCCCTCAGCTCAGGTGAGCTGCGCCTCCAATGGAAGCAGAAAACAAAGACAAATCAAGTCCTCTTCGTTAAACTTGTCACGAAAACGTCCATGCTGTCTCCTCTGCTGCTGGCGCTCCTCAGGTGGCCCGTGGGGCCTCCTCCTGTCTGTCTGTCTGTCTGTCCAAAGTCTGGAGCCAAACTAACTCAGCCCCGGCGGAGCGCAGCTGTGCGTCAGCGCGCGGGCACGGACGCATGAAAGGCTGCACCACTAGGAAGTGAAATGCAGAGGCTGTTCAAACTTGCTTTTCCGCATTGTTCGAGGTTAGGCCACGATGTGAAGCACTGCAGCACCAATTGCGCAGCAGCAGTTACCTGAGAGGGGGGGGGGGGGGGGGGGGGGGGGGGGGGTTAATGTGATATGAGCACACTGTAGAGAAGGTCTGTCAGATTATTGAAGCGACCTTTAGAAAGATATACATCACATTTATCATCATTCCTCTGGTTTAGTTTCTTACAATACAATGTGTTTATTTCGGTGCTAATTTAGATGAACGTTTTCTCGGATAAATAACAAGACAACAGGATGTGGTTGACTGTAAAGTGCACCTCAGCATCTTATGAGTCAGCGGGTGCTTTTACATCAGTGATCACTACAAAGGGAGCCATCAGCACTGGAAGCAGGGTTAGGGTTACATGTGGAGTCTGTCAAATGACAAAGAAGGTTTATGTGTCCACATCAGGTCAGTTTAATGTCAACCACCCTGCATGTAATGGGTTTTATTAGCACACTGATAAGGTGGATACTAGCAAAGGCAAAGTAAACATACTGTAGGTTAGTGGGAAGTACTTGTAGTATAAAGTACTTTATATCTATACTTTATATTTGATACAAGTAAACTTTCTGCTTTCCAAAAAAAAAAGAGAGAAGTATTAGCAAAATGTCCCTGAAGTATCAGAAGTATTCAGTCTGCAGTAAAATAGCCAGAGTGACTGATATATTACTATACATGACAGTACGAGGTTGTTACTGATGCAGCAGGTTTACTCAAGTGGTTCATAAAATGAGGGATGGCCCCCTCATATGCATGACAAGATCAGCCCCAGCTTGTTTTTTTTTAAATCTCAGTCTGAAAAGTGTTCAGGTCAATGCAGAGGAGTAGAAAGCACAGTGTTTCCCTCTGAAAACTAGTGAAGTTAACCAATAAAGTAAAACACAATCGGTTAAAAATTGCACTTGTCCAGTAGTTGAGGAAGTAAATAACTTTGTCATTTATAACAATGCAGCAGAAAAGAGCATGATCTTTAATGGAATATTTAGATATTTTGAGAAATAAAGAGAATTAACAGTCTTCTCTAACCTATAGTTTACGTGTAGGGGAACAATCTAGTAGTAATTGAATGTTACATTTAATATTGATTGACTATGATTGCTCTCATTTTTCATGCTGTTGTGAGACAAAAGTGGCTGCGTGACCACTAAAATCACTATGTAGAAGTTTCTGTCTTCCTTTAAGTCTGCTTATAGGTTGATCATAAACCATATGGCCAAAAGTATGTGGACAGCACTATCTACATCTCATACTTTCAGGCTGTGAGCCCCTAAATTCAAATTAGGAGAAATCCTAATACCACAGCATGCAGTTGTATGTCAGACAATAGCGTGCTTCTAACTTTGTGGCACCAACAGTTTGGTGAAAGCTCTTCTCTGTTTCAACATGGCAGTGCCCCAAGACACAATGCCAAGAAACCGTCTGATGTGGAGGAGTTTGACCCCAGGCCTTGTTTCTCTACATCTCTGAGAAATGTATGAAATAGAAATAAATGTTAAGACTCGTTCCAGGGCAGCTTCACTACAGCATCCTAGACTGTCTGCTACTGGTGGTCCTTCCATGTTTGGTCAATAGGTGGCAACAGAACACCACTTTTCTGCCTGTTGTGACTCCTGGGTTTAGTTATGTGTGCTTCAGGTGTGGCTGTACAGTGCTGCACCTTTGCAGCCTGAATATATACTGATCATTTATCTAAATATCGCTCCTTCCTTCCCTCCTTTCAGCACCATGGACAGCATAAGACTCACAGGCTGCACACTGCCTAATATCACTAATATTAATAATAATCAACAGCTCAACAAGCTCTTCCCCTTACAAAGAGAAAGATCCTCTGTGGAAATAGGACCAAAACATTCCCTCTTTGATGTAACTTCCCCAGCGCCTGTGTTCACTACTCCAGTTTGGCTGCCTAAGTGAGACAGAGAGCCGCTTGGCTGATTTGACAGTGGGCGAGCAGTCGGGGTTTGATGTCATTTCGGAGTACCGGATTTCCCCGGTGACAGCAAAAGGCTAATGCCCCGTTACCAAGCTCATTTGTCAACACCAATCCAGTGGCAGTGACAGTGGCTGGTCTATTCCCCCCCCACCCCAACCCTGGTCCCTAAATCTTCCTTTTCTGTCTGCCAATTTTGGAGTTGGATACCAACAACTGTCAAGCGGTGGGTTGGTGACACCCAAGTGATTGAGGTTAAAGTCTGTGTGTGTGTGTGTGTGTGTGTGTGTGTGTGTTTGAGACAGAGAGGATTAAAAGCCCCTCATCCCTTCTGCTCACACTAGATGTGTTGCGTAATAGCATCAGTCATGTGATTTTTACAGATATTTTAAAGGGCACAAGCAAACAAAGGGGTTTATTGAATGTATGATAATTATCCTCTCTTTCTCCCTCTCTTATCTTTTCTCATCTTCCTGTCAATTGTCTCACCTTTTACCTGTTTCATCCTTTTCTTTTTGCCTCAATTTCAGTTTTCTCAATCAATATAATGAGTGTTATATTGAACCTGGAGGTGACAAAATGACACTCAAACTAAGTTTTGACCAAGTAATGTTTGGTTGTGTTTCACCCCTTTGTTTGTAAGAACAGTTGGGAGCTAAACATGCTCCCTGTATCTCCTCTCTGTCAGCCTCTCTCTGATGATTTATATGCACGCAGTTGGTGGCATTTTGAAGCTGGCTGGGTATGACAGGGACTAAATGGCAGCAAGTCCAGGCCATTAGTATGTGTCTTGCTGGGTGCTTCTGACATATCATGCCCTGTCCGTGGCCCTGCCTTTGAGTCCAGACTCTCAGTCCATACTGTGATAGATGCCCATAAATTAGGAGACGGGAGTTGTCCAACAAAGTTTAAAATCAATCCACTGAACTGGGTGCCAAGTGGCTGAAGACTTTTTATTTGAATGAAATCTTTAGCTGGCTGACGTCAAGCGTCAAGAGAAGAGTAAAAACTGCTGTTGCAGAGGCAGAAACTGCTTTAACAGACATCAAGGGTAAAGACAAGAATAAAGCACATCAAACAGAGCTTTGAAAACCCGTGGTTACACTGACCTGGCCTTCATTAAAACACATGCCACTTTGTCTGCTGCTTGGATATACAAGCACAGCATAACACAGCACAACACAGCAAACACACAGGCTTGTAGTACAGGGGATAAATGATCCCATACAAGTAGGTAACAATAAGTCTGGACGTGTGTACAATAATAATTCTATTCTAAAAAGATTAAGGATATTATGATGTGATTGCAATGTGACTCCTTTCATACCCCAAACATCAGAGCGCATGACATGTGTATCTATACACTGAAGCATTTGCTATTGGTTGCAATAGGACATTATTCTATTTCTAAGACATGGTTTTAAACTCAGAGCCCTTCTCTTCTCCTTCTCTCATCATTTTGGGACCTTTGGGAAGCTTCCTGTCAACAGTCAGGTTCCTATCCTGATGCAATTTAGCAGAATTCTCAGAAAAATCATTAATTAATGAATCATTAATATGCGTTTCCATTGACTATAGTGTGAGTATTTCTGATTAGCTGGTGGTGCTGATTCTCTGTTCAGGTGCTGTTAAACCAGAGGAAGAAGAGAGCACAGCAGGATGATGTCACTGAAAGAGCTCCTATCATCGGTCTGTCATTGCTCATTGGTCCACACGTACCTCATGTTTCACCTGCTGCTATTTTTTGTCTCGTCAGTGGAGCTGAAGCTTGAGTGACCGAGCCACATATTTGCTTAGTCTGTTTCCATTGGACTTTTTCACATTTTGACTTGAATTTCCTGTGTTTCCACTGTTCTCTCTAGACATTAACTTAATCAACCTTTCTTTAAACCCCCCCCCAAACAGCCACTGCTCAATCATACGCACAGTTTGGAGCTTTGGATTTCTATATGATTCCTCCATGAAACTAATAAGAGCTACACTTGGTATCTAAAGTTTGCAGGGTATGGATTAAAGTGTATGGATTAAAGTGTGTGTTTATCTGCTTTAATGTAAGCTGCAACCATTAGCATACATCAACCTAAACCAGCTCGCTGCAACTGATGAAACGTGCTAGTGATTCTCATTTCAGTCGACTAAATCAAGTCAGAAATAAGAAGCCTGCTCTTGTTAACGTCTGGTGAAATCAACACAGCCTTTTTGTTGGGGGGGCATATTTCTAGAGGTAAATCTGCCCAATTATCACTGTAAAAGTGCACGTGTACCATGAACAAACAGCGAGCTCAACAGGTGTAGCAACACACGCCAACAGGGAGTAGGGAGATTTGATCACCATGAATCATATGAATGAATTTAGTGAACTATAACCATAACATTAAACATGAACAGAGTCTGTGAATCAGTGAGGAAAAGCAGAATGCATGGAATCACGTTGCAGGGGAATAGAGAAAACAAATGGTAAAAGAGAATAAAATGAAAAGGGATGAAGGGAAAAGACACCAGGGAGGACCATAAAAGGCAAAAAGAGAAAAAGGTAAAGAGGCAGAAAGACACAGGTAAAAAGGGATGAAAGGGAGATAGACCAAAGAGCCTGAAAAAGGAGAAGAGAGACACTGAGACACACACATGTTCTGAGTAAAAGACAGAAACAAAAGAGGAGAGGAGAGAGACAGGAAGAGAGAGGACCAGAACGAGAGGCAGAGAATAGGAAACAGAGAAAATAGAGGCCCAGAGAGGAGAAAAAGAAAGAAAGCGGAAGAGAACATATTACTCGTGGCAGACTCTGTCATGGAGTTAATGGGGTTTTGCCACTTCCTATCATCCCAGTGCCTTTTGAACCGTGGCCTTTGCATACAGAAAGATCATTAACTCTCAGCTCTGCCTCCTCCAGGGGCCTCGTCTCCTCTTCGTCTACAGGACGACTTGTCAGCAAGAGCCTGGTGCCTGCCTCACTGCCTCCATTTAAATCTGCACCACACACTTTATGTAACGATGTGCTCGTATTAGTAGCCTAAATCCCAAATTGGGGCTATAACACAGAAGAGTGCCCTGTTCTTTCTTTCTAATTGAGGTGTTGTATATTCCCTCTATTTGCCTTCATTGAAATTCTGCTGTTGGGTATGCACACACTGGTGGGAAATATCTTAAGCCGAGAGAGACGTACAAAACTTGCATTTAAATGTAACTAATTAAAAAGTTTTACAAAATTTATGTTCAAGGGATCCATAATTTCCTGACCTTACTTGCATCCTAAAGTCCAGCATTTACTTCGTTACCGCCTTTACTTTCCCCAGTGCCAAGCATCCAGTGGGCTCAATAATGTGGTAGGAGTCCTGGCTTATTACCAGAGTGTGTCACTGAGTGAGGGAAATGAGGAGATAATAAGGACATTTGGGAGGGATTGAGGTTTGTGTAAGAATTACTATAGGAGAGCTTTGTTGCCATGGTGACAATAATGGACACTTGATTAAGGTTGTGGAGTAATCACTTAAAAAAAACAAAAAAACAATGTCCTTCTTTAAATAAGGTCTTGACCAGTCTCACTCCAGGATACCTGATATTATAAGCAGCTAATGTTACAATAAGCTCCGGGTCAAGGACTCAGCCCCAAAGCTGTTTATGCTGAGCGTAGCAGGGCAGGGATGAGGATAGATAGGTGGGATACCTACTGGGTAATCAGGTGGATAAATCCTCAGCCAGGCGGTGGAGAGATGAATGGAGCGGAGAAGGAGGACCGGAGCCAGAGGGAGGTCACTGTCATACATTCCCTCCCTTAACCTCTCCTACTACACTTCAGCAGATTCATTCTGCGGTGCACAGAGCCTGAACACAACTCACACAGAGCTGATTCAAGGTGTGTGAGTGTGTGTGTGTGTGTGTGTGTGTGTGTGTGTGTGTGTGTGATTGAATACCTGATATTTCAGAGAGAAGAGAAAAGGGAAAACAACTCCCCTGTCTTCTTATCTGAGCTTGGAAATGGATTAAAAAGACAACCTCATGCATACACAATTAAACAGCCTGCTTCCAGTTCGACAGGAGGACAATTAGGCACAACAAATAAGCAAGACAGCAAGTGTTGGTGGCGCCGCCTTCGATTGTTGTTCATCTTTTTTTCAGGAGAAACTTTGCCACTTCACTGATTTTCCTGATAAAGAAAAGCAGATTCTGCCTAAAATGCTGTGAATTGTATTGTAGGGGGGACCGAGAGAAAAATCATCCTTCTTTTCAAGTCACTTGTATCTATTGAGTCCTTGTAATCTGCTCTATTCACTAATTTTTATATTAATGATGGATCTATTTTCTCTGTGTATTGTGAAGAGGACTCATTATGGAGAACCAACAGAGAATTATCACCTGACTCTGCAGTAACACTCAGCTCTGCAGAGGCTTGTAGTCTCTTGTATGAACTGCAGCAGCAGGCAACTGTTTTCACCAAAACAAGTCTGACAAACTGTTCAGCATACAGTGACCAGACATCTAGTTTTTCCGATTTCAAGCTGAGCGTCTCGAGTCCCAACAAATATTGCTAAAGCACTAAAATGTCTCAAAATTCACTACCAACAGGTTCCGGTTTTCACCACAATTAGAGTAATAATTACAGTATGACAGTCCCTTCTGTCGTTCATCATCTTCTATCCCACTCAATATTACCCAAACCCAAAATAAAAACCAACAATGCACGTTTACTGAAGAGAAATTTAAGAGCTCCCAGAGGCTCCTTGCTTCTTTCGTAAAGAAACTGGCGATGAAAATGCTGCAGCCATGGTGTTGAAAGGAGATCTCACTTAGGTGTCCTTAGTGAAGACACCTATACTGTGTGCGTAGAAGCATACATTAAAGGTCCCGCTTTGTGAGTTTGAAAATGGTCACCTTGGCTCTGCACCAAATGACAAGACAGGATTAAATAACTGACATTAGTTGGTGAACATTTAGCTGCTTTAGAGGGAGATATTCTTCTCAGGAGTTGGTGGAGACCAAAACAGAGCTAAAAGAAGCTTCACATTATTCCACATCAATGCTAATGTTGCTACATGTGCACTGAAAGTATAAATATGAAGGCATTTGCTAACAATTTCAACATTACTATACAGTATGAGATGATAATGTATGCCGGTGTTGCATTTTCAGCTAAAATCAGTTTCATATTTGCTTCTAATGGAGACTTTAAAGACAATCCACTGTCGTCAACCGTCATTAGAAGTGTGCTCAGCTCACTGCAAAGCTGTGCCCCTACCTGCATGGTGGGGGGAGAAGAATGTGTGTGCATGTATTTATGTATGTGTACTGTATGCTTGACAAATGCTGTATTCCTTTGTCATTTTACGAGAGATGGAATGAAATAAGTCAGATGGGGAAAACAGACAAAGATGCAACAATCCCGGACTCTTCATTCCTCAATCGATAAATGACACTGAGTGCAGTATACACAAATCCATATTCATCTCCTCCACAACAGCAGAGGCAGATAAGAACATCCTTGAGGGACACCAAGAGATGATTTGCATTCACAGAGAAAGAAGATTTGACTCCTTTCTCAACAGAAAAAAAAAACACCCTTTTGACCCCTTATTCATGTTTCCTGCCGTATGCATTCCCTCCTTTAGTTTCCGTGTCTATCTCTACAAACATGTTGATCATTTCATGTTGATGGAGTGCATGCAGAAGAGCATGACACGGGGATTACGTGTTTAAGCTGTGTTTCTGGTTAAAATGATGCGTGGCCTCTAATAATGGAGACGCTGGCAAACATGCCCATGGTGATTGTGATGGTGGAGATAGATCACATTTATCCAGCATTGTTTGCACTAGTATCTGTGCCAGATGAGCTTCTTATGAATGTCCTGGCAGTGTTATGGGCGAATGATTAATGAATCAAATAATGATATATGCATGGTACTTGATGCACGCTACAAGCTCCTGCAGTGCACAGGAAAAGTCAAGGTTAAGCAGCTGAAAGCCTGAATAGAATAAGTCCTATGAAAGGAAGCACTGCGATGTCTGTTCCACTTGCAATAGAGACTGCTGATGAATCTTCCTTGCAAGAGACCATATGTCAGTGTCAGCTCCACGCAGTGTGCGGGCTCTGTCTTGTGTCAGCACCTGGGAGGGCAGACGTGTCAGGTATGATGGCAGGAAACGAGTCATGGGGCCATGAGCTGTCCTGTAATTACCATGTGAAGGTAACAAATCTGCTCTGTGAGGAGAAGTGGGAGGAAAACGCAAAAAAAATGGAGATCCCAGACTTAGTACAAATTAAATATTCAATTTTGAATTGTAATCCTATAGATTTCAGTCCTGGTTGATTTGGCAACACCTGTGGTTATTACTACAGTTCCCAGAATTCTGGGGTGGCCACTTTTTTTTGAGCAGCCACTTTATTAGAAATAAAACAGAAGTGCAACCCATGTTGTTTTAATAAAGAAGTCAAGTAAATAATGATAATTTCCAAGCGTATTTCCAAGAATTAAAAACACAAATTTTTCTGGAGAACAAATGTGTGTGTGATGGTAGTTTGAATCCAGTGCTGGATTGCCGCCACTAGTAATTAAAACAATATAAATAGATACATACATACTGATAAATTCTGTATGGATCTATTATAAACACATTGAAAAAATAGAAACTCATTGTACATTTTTGAGTTGTACTGGAAATTTAAGTTTCCCGTTTGTTACTCAGGTTACATTTTATATCCTGTAATATATTTCATAATACCTGTGTGTCATCAATGAAACTGATGACTGAAATTATATGTTATATAATGTTTATATTATGTAGTTTAAAGGTGAAATCCCAGTACTGTCTGGGTAGGAAGATATAAAGGTTTTTTTTTTTAATTAAAGGATAGCCAAACAGATGCAGCAGAGGCCAAGATATCTTGACTTTTAGTTCCTAGTATAGGAATAGAGATTCAAGTGAATCCAGCCTCTGGACCATGTACATAATTTGATTAACCTCTTACACTTCAATGGACCGAGTGTGTTTGGTTGCTTAAACCCAATGACCCTAATTTCACTTTCTAGCAGAGAAACACAAGTTTCTAAGGAAACCTTTGGGGAAAGTTTGGTAAAAAGGTGTGAAAAAAAGAGATTAAGATGGTAAAGATAATAAAGTGTCAGCTGATATTGTGCAAAGCAGCTGGCACACAGTAAGACTGGGGCTTTTATGGACCCTGGAGTTGTGGGGCCTTGGGGGCAGTTGGTACTCCAGCCTCACATCGAACTAAAAACATGATGTATTTGACTCAAACTCAGAAGCAGGTTATTGGCATTGATCTCCCTCTTTAATTTATTGCATCAAACATGCTAACTATTTAACATCCAGAGGAAGTGATGCTAAACACTGCTACAAAAGCCTGAGAAATCCACGGCCGCTGTGGTATTGATCTTAGCGCAGACGGGGAGAGAGGTGGCAAATATGCAAGTGTCACATTTTTATTATGTTTATAAATATCAAAAGGGTTCGACTAAAATAAATGACATTTTATGATTGTTCCATTCAATAAGAATTGATCCAGAATCGTAGACATGCAGGAGCCGAACCGCAACTCCAGCAACACCTTGTGGCAGCGTTTCATCTGCTCGCCTCTGACTGAGCTGCAGTGTCATATGCGTATCATATGATATACCTGAGGTGTTATGTTTTGGCGATAATGCCTGGTAATTTGTTTCTGGTATTGATCTATTTCTCAGCAAAATGCTCCCCCGTATATGTTACATCATTGTGTTAAGTTTCGTAAAGGATGCTGCAGGACATCAAGAGAAAGCAAAACTTCCCTCTGTGCACAAATGTTGGTAATTTCGCCATTACAGCCTCATGAGCGGCATGAAAGCTCCACATTCAGCATCAATTACCATTTCCCCAGTATCATGGTCTAGTTTGTTTTTTTTTTAAAGATAAATTGGCCCTCCTGCAATCCCACAGCAATGATCCTCTACAGCCATAATCATCTATCCCATTTTCCTTCTCTTAACATTTTCCTCTCCGCTCCACTGCTTCTCATTTTGCTAATATTGCTCTTTTCATAGGCTGCTCCTTTGTGGTCCTGCCATTACCGTGCTGTGCGATGCATATATTTACTGAGTGTTGATTAAAAGTCAGCCTAATGTGTGTTTGTCCCCATAAGGGTTTCAAACTGCTCCTTACTAAACAGAGCTACAAGGATACAAGCTTGAAAAGTGAGGTTAGTTTACCCAGTTGGTACTTCTTTTAAAGACTTAAGACTTGATTTGAAGGATAAGGTTTGAATCTGGTTTAGGTTTAGGTTAGACTGAGGCAGCAGGAATAGGAGGGGGCAAGTACAGGAGGTAGAAATGTGTGTTTATGCTGCTAACACATTTTTGGCATCAGGACCATAAAATCGTGTCTTCATGCACATTCTCAACAGCTGTGGGTTTCTGTGCGTGTTTGTATTCGGATGTGCACAAGATATAGAAAGCTGAGTAGTTGGCGGTTATATCGGATGAGTGATGAATCTTTTATCTTTTCAATTTCGTTGCAAGTGTAAGTGTGTGAGTGAGTGTTTTTGTGTGTTCTGTATACTTGCAACAGTTTGACATTTGGGCGTGGGAAAGGAAGATCAAACTGTGCTCTGCTTGGGTAGCATCTGTTTCCTCCTTCTACTGGCAGAATGTCTGTGAGTGTGTGTGTGTGTGTGTGTGTGTGTGTGTATCCCCACTCTGCGATATAAGGTACAGACACACAGAAAGGCATCTTGAATGTTCTTCATCACTTACATGGGAGCGGGAGAGTAACTAAATACCATAAATCTCATTTACAGGTAATGACGACTCATTTGTTTTCAGCGATTCACCAGAATATTCGACTTAGAACTGTAATCTGCTACGTATGGTTACTTCATTTCATCCGTGAGTTTACAATGACAGGTGGCAGATTTACTACTTGAAATTCTTTCTTTAGTCATTAAAACAACACACTGACATCTCACCTCACCTCAAGTGTCTCAGACAAAGACAGCCCCCATTAGTTAACATTGTGACAAATTGGCAGCATGAAACATATGCCGAATTGGCTGTTAGCAGATAATAATTGTGGTATACGTATGGATGGACACACAACTATAACTCAATTATTTGGATGCTGAAGAAAACTTAAAAATGTGATGATTCTCAGGCAAATCTGGAGTTTTAAGATTTCTATTTCTAAACAGATTGATTTATTCATGGTGGATATTGGAGATAATGATATCTGTGGGAGATGTAAGTCATCTGTCAGGAATCTTGACATTTTTATATCATCTCAGTGTGTTCAGAATTCAGAGAAGGAATGCTTATTTTTATGCAAATAGCACAGAAACTGCCATAAGTGCTGCCCCAGCGGCTGACTGTGTTGACAAGCATTACAATTACTGACCAAACTATATTAACTTCTGGTTGTTTTTAAAGCACCTGTCCCTTTAACCTTACTCAGTATCTTTGCCACGTGTCTCTCCCCCTTTCATCTCTCCAGAATATCATTTTTCATACTTCCACAGATCCGTGGGCAGAACAGTGTAGGTACTGAAAGAAGACGATCAGGGATTTAAAAGGATTTGATGATCAGATTCCAAATTAGATTCAGAGGGGACAAAATGCTGTTGAATCCCAGCCAATCAAGTTATACTACTGAATCAATAAAATATTAAAAGGGGTGAGAGGTGGCAGGTCTGTAATCTGAACTGATCTGCTCTTAGCCAATCACAGCCCTCAAGTCGCAGCTCCTACGTACCACTGACGCCAGCCTCTTTCTTCTTCTCTGCATACCGGATTAATTAATTGTCAAGACCTCCAACACTTCACACCTCTCCATCAGTGTTCATTATCCCTCTTCCAGGGTTTGGTGTGTACACTCCTACTTCTCCCTCCTTCCTCTTCATCTTCGTCTTCATCTTCATCTCTCCTCCTCCTCCTCTTTCTACCTCATCTTTTTGATAACAAGATTACAGTGACGCTGTGGGAGGCACCTCTAACATTAGTTTACACCAGCTAAATAATTACTTTGCCCCTGCCTGCTACGTTTATCATCACAGACACCCCACAGACAGAATAACAATAGCTCTAACTATTGATGACAAAGAGGATTCACCACTACAGCAAGTAGATTCATCAAACTTCTGTCTATTTCTACCGAAGCACGCATGTGCGAGTGAGACAGGGAGAGACAGGTAAGGTACGTTATCAAGCCTGCTTTTATAGAACAGAAGAAATTCAGCTTTTTTACTGTAGTGGGTTCACTGTGGGAAAGAAAGTGAGGGAAAGAATGGCAGTATCTTATCAAAACAAAATTATTTTACTGAATTTACCCATTTTCTGTCTTGTGCACGCACAGCTGCGGGGGGTGCACACTGTAGATGGGCTTAGGGCTGCAGTGTGTGCACACACGTGTGTAATTCCACTCTATACATTTCTGCAACATTGCTCTAATGTGATATTAATGGCAAGAGACAGCCACATCAAATCTGTAGAATAATGTATAAAAGGAATAAAATGAAAGGCAGAGATTGTGTCTGGAGTTTGTTATGATATGAGGACAGAAAATTGAGAGGGAAGAGAAGCAGAGAGGAAGACAAAAAGAAACAAAAGACCCGACTCAGTCGTGATTAGGTTTGACTTGCTGACTTGCTAACATGACATTCTATAATTCAACAAAACCTTGTCTTCTACTTTTGTCTACATAAATTGTCAGCAACACATAACAAACACAATTTAACACCCTTTGAAGTTTGTTAAGATGGCAGCTACTGCTGTGTTAGTGTCAGCTGTGAAAGCCAAGGGCAGCCAGATGAACCACTCCGAAATACAGCTCTCTAAAAGGCACTCTGGATAAATGTGTCCACCATTGGTAAAATGTTAACCGTTATTGAAAATTAAACTGGCTAACGCCTGTCACCGCGGCATCCGTATGGATTAGCAATTTTCACACTGAGAGGCATAGCATTTTTAAGAGGTTTATCTGAGTTACGTAATGTGGATGGAAAATTATTGCCCATCAACGTGACAGGGGTAGATAATACGAGCCTCTGTATATATTTCCTCTCGGAGGCTTTGGTCTGCAGCAATGTATGCCTCATGAAATGAAGAGCAGAGCAGAGCAGAATGTGAAGTGTGGGCTGAGGCTTAAGCCCCGCATGATATATTGCAAATTACATATATGGCAAAAAAGGGGAGGAGGAAGATTGGCACAATGGATGCTATGTGTGTGATATACTCTAGGTGTTTGTGTGTGTGACACCGCATGTGTAGCTGTGTTGTCATTTCTCTGTTTGAGGGATGTTGTTCCCTGCATATCCTTCCAACTTACTCCTACCTGATTCATCAGAAAACTGGTTAAAACGCGGCAAGATCAGCTCTACAGGGCTGTTTTGAGAGCACAGACTAGAACATGAGTCTTGAGGAATATGCATCAACTGTGACACTAACATCAGCAAATGTTTTGATGATATGTCGATCACAAACACAACAAAATCTTTCCTCAACCTCTTGTAAACGTATGAAAAAGGGACAATAGTCTGATTAAAATGGCTTAGAGGATCATCGTTCCACCATCGTTACTGAGCATCAGTGATATCGGCGAGGTGAAGTGCCCAAAGGATATCTAAAGACCAAACCCACTGCAGCCACAGCCTGTTCACCCATGTGGCAAGAGACTGTACAACCAGACAATGGAGCAGCTTCTTTCCTCAGGCTGTAAGACTCCTTAATTCGTCCTCCGTTCTCCACTACAAAAAACTGTTTTAAGTAGGACAAACAGGACTATAACTGCATCTCGTTGTTCAACCCTGTGTGTTGTAGAATCATAACAGATTATCCTTGTGTCCTTGTATACAGGGAAGAGAAAAGTGAGGGCAGCTTGGCCCCCTCACTTCTTATGAGGTTAGATAAGAAGCATTTTGTTGGCAAGATTTCACATTGTTGATCATTACATATTGTCTCAATAACATTTCATATCTATTAAGAATTGACTTGGCAAATTACAGATATTTTCTTATATCCAGTCATGCAGGTAGTTTCAATTTAGAAACATCAGAGATTTCTGCCGTCACTCAAATACAGTGGATGTGAAAGTGATTTAATTTGCAGTGCTCAAAGCATTATAAAAATTACATCACTGAAGAACAGTGACGACAGATTTGTCGGCTCTATTCTGGTGGGTCTGAAACAGTGCCAATGAAAATTGTCATATTTCAAGGTCAATTAGTTGTTTGTGTGTTTCTTTGGTTAAAAATGCAGCCTAATTATAATTTCAGTGCAACAACTGTCAGCCCAGAGGATTATGCTAAATTGCATTAACACTCAGAGGGCAGCTGCAGAATGATGTATCAGCTTTTTAATGATATACAAACTGTACATGACTAAGTGCAACAAAAAAAAATAAATAAAAAATCCAAACCAGCCTGATCTGCTCTCTAGTTTTCCTCCCTGATTTTTACCTTCTCTGGAGACCATGTGGTCCAATCACCTGCTCGTCCAGCTGCATCTCATCAGCAATCAGACACAGCACGTACAGCACGGTCTATACTGTATATAGAAGCCAGCAGAGCCACATATAGACTGACTCTTTGGCTGTAGGAATGATCGGTCAGTTCTGCAACCTGCCTGAGGCAATGAAGTACTTTCAGGTAGCTGTTCTGAAATGTGTTAATTGGTTTGGAACCGATGTTAGAACAGAAAAAATGCTTACAGAAAAAAAAATTTATTTTGGGAATGTTCATTTACATTTAAAGATAATTTCCACTGCCCAGTAACTTAAAAGGTCTCTGCACCAACTGTGGTGTCAGCTGTGGCACTGGTCCCACATTCCTGTTCTGTTAAGGTCACACTGTAAAATCTGAAGGATGTCAATTTTTGTGAAGTGGTTAGTGAGCCAGGCGTAAGAATCTAAATGGATGACAGCAGCCTGCTGTGTGGGCATCACATGAGTGGGGTCAAGCCTGTAGATGAACAAAAAAAAAAAGCTCTGTATGTCTATGATAATATTGCTGGTTTGGGAGATATTCGGACTCCTTAAAGCCTTTGCACACCCACATTACCCACAGTGTTTTACTGATTATCCCTTTTCCAAAGACCATGGTAAGATTATACAGACTTTGCCGGAAACCCCCTCAAGGCGTGGACACACCAGGATTTAAAGTCTCAAAATTTGTGGCAAAAATCAATTAGTTCCAGTGGGAAATGTAGGATTTTTTGGTTTTTATGTTGATGTTTTTAGCAAAAAAAAAGGTCACTCTAAGCCAACCACCCAGCACCAGAATCCAGACAGACATAATTGGCAACAGGCTCACAAAAAAGTCAAACATTCAGCCAGAAATTCTCTTGATTTGGTGAAAACTGAAATCTGAATGAGTGCTACGGTTGTGTCGTGTCTCCTGGTTGTATAAATAGGCAGCTGTAACACATCATAGTCATGACACCTATAAAGGTGATGTGTGGGGCTCAGGCTCCATCCATTATGATGGACCTCAACGGATGAGATGGAGGCAGCTGTTTAGCCCAAACCTCCGCACTGAGAGCACCCCTAAAGAGTGTAGGTCATGCAACATGCAGGGTTAAAGCCTGCTCTCTGAGATCACCGTATTCATGGGCATTTCTCTCTTAAAATCACTTTCATGTGTTAAATTAATGTTGATGCATGTGGTGAATGTGCCTACAGTAAATATTGTGATCTGGTCTCTTTGTATAGGTCCACCTGTCAAACTGCACGGTGGACCCCCTGCCTTCTCCTCAAGTGTTTAGCAGCTTAGACTTTCTGGCTAATGAGATGTCATGGACACATGCTGCTGGAGAAATGTGGATATCATTTCACACCAAATGTGTGTACTGTAGCTTGGATTGCCGGTGTACACTTTTAAAAAAGTTTTACTGTCCTTTTCCATTTAATGGAGGCACACAAAAACCCGCTGACACAGCCACAAGAAAAACAAATACGCCCTGTCAATTTCCATATTGTATTTGTTGTGTCAAACTAAAAGAATACAGTTCTTTGACTGCTTATATTTGTATACATGAAAACATCTACAGTTTTCACCAGTGTACACTGTAGATTTGTCCTGTTATTCAAGTTTTTGTGCTCAGCCAAGACCCAGGGGACCCCACTGTACAGAGAGAGCTCCAGTATTAGATTTTTGCCTGTCAAGAGTCCATTTTGGTGATCATTAAAACAGCCAAGTCTCTCTGCCCTTCATAGTTGTGACCAGGCTGCTATATCGGAGTAGCTTTAAAATTCAATTTAAGGGAACATGAGTTTTAGTTAATTTTCACATTCATTTTACAGCAATTTACATGCACTGACAATGAAAAACTGAAAAACTGAAAAAAAATATAACACTGCTGATATCGGTTTAATACATTATTGCTGTTTTTAATTAGCAAAATTTACTGTGATCCATTTTTATTCCCTATGAATATGAAAGATATGCAAGAATGAAGGGAGGAAAGTGACAAAATCTGATTGGCTGTTGGTCTCTGACAGTTTGACAAGTTGATAATGTTCCTCCTCGTCTGACCATCATTTGAAATTCTGTGGTTGTCACTTGAATCTTATTGGTTTTTTTATTCTGACACTGTGAAGAAAGAGATGTTACCAGACTTCTGCTTCCGTCCATCAACTGTATCTTTATGTCCGTACTATCAGTCAGTACCTTTATGAGTACCATAAAACATTAAGCTATACGATAGAAAAAAGCAAGCTCATGGGCAGTAGAAATAAAATGTCAGCAACTACATGCACAGTAACCCTGAGTAACACAACACCCATACATCAGACTAACAAAATGTTATTTCAAAAACACACACTGCACATATGACGATAAACAAATATGCGACCTTGGAGCAGACCAAGGGACCGAGGTGACCTGTAGTCTGAGAATCAATAAGCTGATATTACACACAGAAGTAAAAGGTGGGGGGCAGTGATGTTATGGCTCACCGATCTGATTGGTTCAAAGACAGAGGCTGTCCGCTCCCGTCTGAAAATACCATGTTCACTGGTCTGAGCACAAATTAGGGCAGATTGTGCTTGGCCCTCTTCCTCTCTCTGTTTCCCTCTTTAATGCTTTCTCCATGTCAATGACTTCCTTACTATTCAGAAGCATGGTCTCTCAGCAAAATCAATGGTGATTAAGTAGGATGGCCATCGGATTGATCATATTTACGTTGATATATTCAAATGCTGATTCAGAATCACAAAGTGAAACATCCCAGAAAATGCAGGAGCAGAAGAAATGAATCGTCTTTGAGCTCGCATCAGATTCTGCTCTGTTATGTAAGAATCAGGATGTGTTGGTACATACACAGTAGGTTATATGGATTGAATTATGATTGGCCCCAGTGGGAATCAAATCAGAGATCACATAAGCAGCCATACCAGGTGTTCAGACCAGAATTGTCAGGACAGATGATAAGATGAGATTCGATCCAGGAAGTCCTGTTTAAATGATACGTGTTTGAGTTTGAAGGCTGAGACACCAAAACACTGTGCGGTGGTTTATAACATTATCATGTGAGTCAACTTCATAAATGTATTACTTTAATCCTCCATCTCGTCTTGGTTTCATGTATTTGATTCCAATGCAGTGCACTGCCAGATGACGTCGCAATTGATTGCAAAAAAAAGTTGAACGTGGCTAAAATTTTGGTCCGGGGTGACCCTTTTATCGGCCCTCTGTGTTGGTGCACCAAAATTCATCATCATTCAGCATTCTGTGGTTCTGGACGCTTGGTGATGTCGAGTTAACAACAAGACTAGCTGATACTGTAACAGCCAAGCAAACCATCATGTTAGAGCTGGTGAGTCTGGTGAGTATCATTTTCTTCTGTACTGATCCACTTCATCATAATGTGATCGCTTCCTCCTTACTTCCTCCTCCTCCCTCAAGGTTCTGTCTATATAGCTACCACAGATATATGTGAATCTCTTCTCTTCTAATAAGAATTTAGCAAGAATCCCAAATTAGTTGCCAGCAAGACACAACCTTCCCTCAGGATGTCAGCGACGTCACAGTTTAACAAAGTGGACACAACACAAAATATTCACACTGATATTCTGCACCCAAAGTTAATGAATTCATTTGAATTAGCTGCTGGTGTGACCAGGCCTTTCATTGTTTGCCTTTAAGTCTGTACTGTGTATTGAGAAGAGCTATAAGCTAAAGGTAAATTATAAGTCAGGGGTGTCCAAACTACAGCCTGTGGTCCAATTTTCATTGGCCCGCAGGAAATTCTAAAAATGTATTGTAATACAGCCCACACACATGGAACTTGCACTGGACTGTGTTGTACTTCTTAGTCTCACCACTAGGTGGAGTAACTGTCTTTGAACGAGGCAGCTTCTCTATAAAATGAGTAATAGAAGAAGAAATGTGCTACAGGTGACCCAAAATGGCAGAATTAAGGAAACGTAAGAGAGCAAGTGAGTGAAGAAAGTTTCAGACGCGGTGTGCGATGAGAGCACAGCTAATAACTAATGAAGATCACTTTTGCATTACGGAGGAGCTGCTTGATGTTAGCAGGCTAAAGAGCAAGCGTCCCTCTCTGATGCTGATGCTAATGCTGGGGGTGGGGGGTGCTCGCTCTACCATTCTCATGTGCGCTGGCTAAGTCGTGGCTCTGTGCTGCAGCGGTTTTATTCCCTGAGATCAGAAATGGACCAGTTTTGAAGAGAGAAGGACCTCTTCATGAGCTCAGTGACCCTCTCTGGTTGGCATGTTTAGTGGATCTCACTGATCACCTGAACAAGAGCCTACAAGGCAAAGACCAGCTTGTAGCACAACTAATAAATGAAAGCCCACTAATGGAAAGGCTGTTTTTTCCTTGAATCATATTCAGTTATCAAGCAGAATTTACCTACATTTGATTGATTTTGCCAACTTTAATCCACTAGAGGTGAGGCGATATCCATCACCTCTAGTGGATTAAAGTTAGCAATATAGCTCACTTCTAGTGAGTGGCCCAGCCCTTTGTATGTTTTTCTGTATGTGGCCCTCAGTGAAAAAAGTTTGGACACCCCTGTTATAAGTAACTTAAATTGTCTCCACCAGGCTACTGTATGACGTGCTTCCATGTTAAATTGAAGCCTGTAGTTTTGTCATTTTAAACTTGTCTTCTATGTATTAACACTCTCAATTTAGTCCTCATATAAATATGCAAAGCATAAAAGTACTCAGTTATAAGTGTTCAGCTGAGTTATTAAGTTCAGCTTTATGTCTCTCCAGTCAACAAAAATCCCTACGTTATCTATACTTCCTGACCGTCCTTCCATTCATTAATGTTTGGGTACTGCAATGTTCAGAGAAGGACTCTCTGTTGATCCATCTGTCTGTTGAGAGGTTCAGAGCTCTGGGTTAATTCCCCCACTCCGAGGATTTTTCCTCTGCAGATTCACACTCTTCACCACGGCCAGCAGATGTTTGCTGTTAATTAACAAGCTGATTTGGCAGATGTAGAGGTCGAGAGCTTGATGGCGTTCGCGTCTGCCATCTCTCTGGGTACCAGATGAAAAAGGGGTAGAGGGCTCTCTGTGCTGGACCTGAGGGCTTAGCATCTCTGGGTCTGCTGGTCGCACTCCTAAGGTCAGGGCAAAGCACTGTGGCCAATTAGCGGCTCAAGAGATAAACCTATTTGTTGTCCTCTCTGAATTCAGTCTGTGACATGTCACTCAAAACACGATGAAAGGATACGGGTGAGGAAGAACGACAGGTGAAGCTCGGCTGATGAGCTGAATCTCTTCTTCAAGAGATTAAAAAGGGGAGTCCTTGGATAAATCAGATAGTATAGTATAGTAAAGTATAAATGTGTCCATGAAGGACTGAAACCTGATTATTCTACCCAGATGTTAAAAATGTGTAAATGCATCCTTCTCTTCAAGATGCACACATAACAGAGGTGGGACCAAGTCATTGTTTTGCACAAGTCACAAGTAAGTCTCAAGTCTTTGCCCTCGAGTCCTAAGTCAAGTCCTGAGTCAAGTCCTGAGTCAAGACAGGCAAGTCTCAAGTCAAGTCCCAAGTCCTACCATTTGAGTTTGAAGTCCTTTCGAGTCAGCCTAACCTGCTGTGGATGCATATACCGTGTTTGCAAAGTGACGCTATCAGTGAGTTGCAGCTAGCAGTTAAATTAGTTAGCCTATAAGCTAGTGTTAGCTTAAGTTACCATTCTTCGTGCAGCTTCAAATGTCAAACAAAGTTGGAAGTTGTTGCGTCTCCGTTTGTTGACCACCTCGTAGTTTTTATACCCAAACGAAACTATCTTTGGTACCATTTTTGCCAACTGGCACGCTGCTTTATCCGCTTCATTGGTTGTCCTGTAATTTGATTGGTTGGATGCTGTCGGATCAAAACAACGTGGATCTAATTTGATTGGATGTCGTGTCGACAGCGCGCTCGCTCAGGTACACACACACACACAGATATAGATATATAGCAGTCCATGTCAGCATACTTTTTAATCTTTGGGTTTGGGGAAAGTAGCAAGTCTTTTCAAGTCAAAAGGGTCAAGTCCAAGTGAAGTCACGAGTTACTCCAAGTCGAGTTGCAAGTCTCTCGAGTCGAGTCCACACCTCTGACACATAATCTTTACTCTTCCCAAATGTAACTCAGATAAAAGGGGTCTGTGGGAACAATTCATGTGATCTATTCCCACAACAGCTGAAATTTGATCCCTGATCAGTTCAGTCACCAAATGGTCTGTACAGGTGAGAGAGTAGCATTCATTAGAGCCTGTAAAGACCAAGTTCATGTGTATGATTCATCCAGGTTTTTGGCAGTTACCAAGGCTGAGCTGGTAATTCATACCTTAGAGGGGTGTTTCTTAGATACAGCAATCTAAAAAGGTGTTCAGTCAGTTAAACTGGTTACTGCACAGGAACAGAAACTCTACCAAGAGCCAGTATATGACCCCAGAACAGCACGCGGGTGCAACAGATCTTTTCCTTCCTTAGTGCTTCCAATCACATGAAAACATTGAAATTCACAAGGAACCACAACCTAAAAATGTAAGTAATCTGCCGCGATAGCATCATATCGAATCTGAATTCTCAGCTTTAGGTTATATTTGTGTTTTTGTGCATCCAGTAATTTACACCGTGACAGGAGACCAGACAGCGAGAAATGGAAGCATGCATTGTAATGGTCTTCTTCTGCATACAAAAAAATAAATGGATAACACACACACACACACACACACACACACACACACACACACATACACACACCAGTTAATTTTGCTTTGGTCATGCTAAAGTATACATTTGCTCAGTTAGGGACACATCTGTACGTCTCATTGATTCAGAAGACTTTCCTGATGCAAAGCTAATGAAAATGAAACTGCTTGTAAGAGGAGAAGATAAAGAGGGGAGGAAAGAAGAAACCCAAACCAGAATCAACCTTTTCCTCTCCGTCTAATCTATGAGACTTGGAGATTAGATTTTTTCCTCCTGCTGGAAAGCAAAAGGCCCGCCGTGAGCGCTACAGTAACATAAAGCGTGAGTGAGATGTTACATCATGCTTGTTGTGCAACAGTCTAATTATTGAGCTAACCTGGAGGAACAAAAGGTGCTTAGAGGATCACTTATGTCGTTATCCTATGATATTTTGTTTGCTATATTCACCTACAGGCCCAGACAGCTGTGTCTTTTAGAAAGATGTAATGATTGCTATCTCCACCAAGCTCGTTTATTTTGAATTAAACAATGTTTCTGTGGAAAAAAATTCTAATTAAAAGGAGCAGCACGGTGGTGTAGTGGTTAACACCGTTGCCTCACAGCAAGAAGCCTCCAGGTTTGCTGTTTGAGCCTTGAACCTTTCCGTGTGGAGGTTACATATTTTCCTCTGGCTTGTGTGAGTTCTTCCTCCCACAGTCAAAGACATGCAGGTTAGGTTAATTGGTGGTTTGTCTGTAAGTGTAAGTGTGAGGGTGTACCCCACCTCTCATCCAATGTCAGCTGGGATTGGCTCCATCCATCCATCCATCATCGATACAGCTCATCCGTCAGGGTCGCAGGGGAGCGGCTCCAGCCCTTTGCAGCGAAAGATATTGATATGCATACATGAAAGTGAAATAATAGCTGATGCAAGTGACTGTTATAGCTATGCCTGTCAATCCCTCCAGTCTAGTATGGTAGAAGCAGTTAGCAAGCTAGTTAGTGCAGGTAACTTTAAAAAAAACTGAGTGAAATGATGTATAATCCTGAGAACAAAATGCATGTAAATGGCACAGTACAGAGTGTAGTAGTTTACCACAGACAACTGATTTAACTGATAAACTGAGTTAATAAATAAAACACATTGCAGTGGGTTAGTTTCCTCCTATTCTCCCCAATTTTGAGTCACCAGCCACCACTGCTGTGAGTCACTGAGACCATTAGCAATAAGTTTGCAGGCTAAGCTGTGATTAAACCATTGGTCATCATCCTCTGGTCCCATTCAACTACTGCTTGAAGCAGAACAACTGTTAAGCACAGGGGGAGAACCTGGAGAACTTGGGAGAAACCGGATGGCATCAAAGCGTCTGCTACCTGCAAGGGGTGTAAAGGGTGATGACCTCTTCAGTTACTCTTAGGTGGCACTTAATGTGTTATAAATGACACCACGTAAACAATGCCAGTGGGATTTTAATTCCTTTGCTTTTGTATGAAGAGCTGTATGTAGTGTCCTTAGAGTCCTTAGATAAATCAGATAGATATCAGTTATAAGTCTAAATGTGCCCATGAAGGACTGAAATCTGATTATTCTAGATCTAAATGCATCCTTCTCTTCATAATCTTTACTCCTCCCAAATGTAACTCAGATAAAAGGGGTCTGTGGGAACAGTTCATGTGATCTATTCCCACAATAGCTGAAACCAAACATGTTTATCACTGCTGCCATGATGACGAAGGTCTGGTACGTCTGTCGCCAGCTCTCCCCAGTGATCATGTATGTGAGCTGTGACATATTCAGATACATATGCTGATGTGGGCCGCATGTGACAGAAAAATTATGATTGCACTGTAACGCTTGTCACAGTTCCTCCGACTCCATATGCATACATAAACACACACACACACACATTCACTCACATACACACATCCAATTTGTCCGCATACAGAAAACTGATAGGGATGTCAAGATGTTATCATGCTGCTCTATGGGAGTCATTAGCATGTAAATAGGAGGTGAGGCCAAACAGAAGAACAACCTAGTGACCCTCTCATTTAGCTCCGCTGTGCCTGAGTCCCCAGATTGATGCTTTTGTCCCATTTATTAGAATGCAACTAGGTTGTTGCGATGCTGACCAGCCAGTGCTTTCTTCCTCCTCCTCCTCCTCCTCCTCCTCCTCCTCTTCTTATTCCCCCTTCAAGCCACTTAGCCTGGGAATTACCCTTTAGCTGGAATTACAAATTATGTGATAGGATTTATACAGTGATGCCTTCAACTCTAAATCACACTGATGTGCATAGGCAGGCATGCACGAGCACACACACACACACACACACACACACACACACACACCACTTCAGAGCCTGGAAACTCATTGCAGTAATAACATGCTTCATTTTCAATCTGCCTCTACCCCTCCTCAGCCTGCTTAAACCTACATCCATGCTTACATATACAGTCACACTGACGTTTGATACAAACATAAGATTTAGTACATGCATATAATTAGCATTTGCAGCACTTTCAGCCAAGATTAAATTAACTTAATTCAATTCAGCAAAACTGTCACAATCGTAAAAAATCCCCATGGGGACAATAAATCTGTGTGTAACTTTTGGGTTGAGTTCATTTTCTCTGACATGTCAGTTTGCACCATTGACCTTTAGCATATTGTTGGCAGTGTTGAACTCTGATGGGATGATACTGTGCAATCCAAAACGGAGGCAGCTTGTGTTAGTTAATGTAATTTCATGCAGATAACACTAAAGCACTACATTTATCACTACATGTATCTGGCTTTTTCCAAATGGTTCAGTTACATTTTCAATATATTTTATTTCCCAACATGAGAGGTCGGCATGCTATTTGTAAAAGCCTAATTGTTAAGTGAAAGGTTGACCAGCTACAGCTAGTTATTGGAAGCTAGTAATGTGCATCTTACTCACTTGTGCCATAACCACACACCCAGGTATGGTTCTGTTTTGCCTTTTCAGGAAAAACAATTTTACAGCGCAGGAAAATCACTTCATATGAGCTCTGAGTGACATGTGCATCATCAGAGTCAATAGGGAAGTTATGGCAGAAGTCCACTGGAGAAAGATGCTATTAACCTTAGTAAAGCAAGCGTAGTAGCCTCAAGTCCCTTAAAGTAAATAAATAAGTAAGTAAATAAAAGAAATTAATTTGTGATGGACATCTCTCTACATAGGAAGTGCATAATATGCTTGGTTTGAATGATTTGCTTGGCAACCTAAATAAAAATGACCAAACATCGTGGTGAATCTTTTTTTTTTTTTTGTTTCCCCACTCCGGCTCCATGATAAGGGATGGGAAGCAGTAGACACCACAAATCATTACCAACAAAAGCTTCAAAAATAATTGCCAATGTTCACCACCACTCAGGGAACTCAGAGCTATCACAAAACTTTTCACTTTCAAAGTTGGGAGCACCACTGGGCTGCTCAAATGCACTGCTGTGAAACATCCTCCACAGACACTGTGCAGCAAATGCAAACACACACACTCCATTCATGTCTAACTGCAGTCTCTATAAACAAACATTTAGTAGAGCGAAGCTGTCTATTTGTTTGATGGCCCCTGTGTATGTGTGTGTGTGTATGATTGACTGTGCACATACAATATGTCCATATGTGCATGAGTCACTGCATCCGTCTCTGCCAGCAGGCCATCTCTCTTCCATTGTCTCCCAGCACCCGTTGGCTGCAGAAGGAAGTTGCTGATGTGCCAAACCGTGCACATGCTTGGCACGTCCACACAGCTCATTTTTAAGCACATTGTCTCCTCCTGCTCTGTGCTGAATGTGGCGTCGGTGCATGAGCTTTAAGTTAAGCCTAAGCCAGAGATAGGGAAGGTTGGGATGGTAATTGCATGTCGTGCTGCGCAGCCTCCTCCTTTTTTCTGCCATCGATGGCCTCTTATTGTGCAGCACAGCGCAGACAGAGAGGAAACACGTGTATGGCCGTCCCTCTGATTAATTGGCTATCTACGGCCCACCAGTTCACTCTCTGTGGCCTAATTACGTTTTTTAATGGGAATCCGAATTAAATTGAGAGAGCTCTTACCTTGTTATTGCACTGTAAATTCTATCAAGTGGTCACACATGGTTTGTCAAGGGTGAATGTGTGTGTGTGTGTGTGTGTGTCAGTTCGATTCCACCATGACAGAAACTACCATTTATATTTCCAAAGACATTATAGCAGCGAGCAGCACTCCTGACCCTGATGTTACGACTCATTTTGCCACTTTGATATACAAACTGAAGAATTTGAAAACAAATAAAATTTCTGATTATATTCTTATTGCTCCACTATTTGCAGGCTCGGCACATGTTTCTTAAAAAAGGGGGTAATTTTGTGGTTTTAATCCACTGTTGGAGCTACAAAGTCGCAGATGGTTGGATCGGAGCTGGTTTTCAAAATGAGCTTGAGGGTTGGATTCTTTATTTTATACTCTTATTCTAAATATTTTCAAGAGGCAATTTATTCTCATTAAGAAGCCTGAGTCTTTTAGGAGGTGAGCTGTTTGCTCAAGCGACCCGCCTGACTCGAGTCAACGAGGAGTTCAAATCATTGAAGAGCGACATTTATGTTTGTGTCAGATCACTTGTTACTGAAGCTGTGTAACATTTAACCGTGACACCAATGGATTGAGCATTTCCTTGTTAGGTTTCCCAATTAGAGGCCACTGAAGCTCCCTGCAGGTGGGCTCTCCTGAAGTGGCACATACAAAGACTTTAATGTGTCACTGCTGATTGAGACTTTTAGTATATGCTGTGAAGTCTGCAAACACACACACACACACACACACACACGGAGCAGATGTGGAGTAACAATGAGAACAAGATGAAGCTCTTGAAGGCCTCACAGCTGGTCAACATCTGACAACCTGCAACAGCTGGTGGCTGTCTCTGTCTTTTCTGTCTGCGCCACAGTTTGAGACGTCTGTTTCAACTTTTAGATTTAGAGCTATTTTTTAGTTAGTTTTAGTTAGTTTAGTTAGATAGTTTTTTGTTTTTGGACTCAAATAGACTCCAAGAAAGGACGACCCCTTGTTTTGATTTAATGTTTGATTAGTTTGATATGTAAAAAAGGTATACATGTACAGTGAGCCGGTCATAATTGGCAAACAAACCCCTACAAGGCGATGCAGAACTTTGCGTCAGGGTCGTTAATCATCCTGAAGGGGTTCATTTTGCAATAATGGCCACCACCTGCTGTGCATTATCCTGCTTATTACACAGCTTTGTAGTAAAGACATCAATAATTAAACATAGAATATTGATTTAAAAATTACTGCTTTGCTTCCACTATCAGAAGTGCGTCCATGGCAATGATCTACGGGAATGACGGCCTCCAGTCGTAGACAGTGATTGATTGTCGCTGTTGTCTTCAAATGCTTCTTCACTTGTTTTAAGATAAACAGACTTTATAAAGGATTCAATAAAAAGGAAGGAAACGGCTTCATAGGGGAAAGTAATGTGTTGTCCTAGAAGTAACACGCTGATAGTTTCTGCCTGTGGGTCTCACTCTGATTCCTGGTCATTTTCAATTGATCAGGGTCTCATTACAGGCTGCTAAATTAGTCTGAACACCCATACCTGTGAGCCTGTTGTTTGTTTACATGCTGCCTTTAATTAGAGTGTAGATGTCCCAGGAGGTGCTGGTGTGCGAGTGCTAGGAGGTGTCTCAGGTGTGAGGTCTGCTTCATGCTAATTCTGAGCTGGGCTAATTCTGAGCTGTAGGATGTCTTGGCACAGTTCCTCAAAGTAAGTGTGAGTGTGTGTGTGTGTGTGTGTGTGCAGAAGCGTGGTCTCTATGCATAGCAGGACTGACTTTTCTGGTAGAAATTTTGAAGTGACTTTACTGAACCAGCACTGAGTCTTTTCGTGTCCTATGACGGGAGAAATGTTTGGCAGTGCATGTTGTGTTTACCCACTTGTCAGTGAAGGACAGCTGGTTGTAGGTTAACCTCCATCATCTGTTAATGACATCACTTATTATCCATGTCAAACGCCCCACCTGCCGCTGCATCAGTATTGGCTGAACACCTAGTGCAAAAAGAGTGTTGCATTAGCAGACCAACGTGCACTTTCAAATTATATTTGCACAGCGTCTTTCATCATTAGCATTTTGATTGTTGACTTTACTACTTGCTACTAATGGCAGGCTTATCATAGCAGTGCAGATCTGCTGAGTTATACTGATCAAATAGCATCATGGAAAGCTGGGTTCTTTAAGATTGAGCCAAGAAAAGTGTATGTAAAACAGCATTAACTCTGTTAATTCAGCATAGCAGAGACAGTGAAGAAAAATCCCCGTCCCTGCGCACATTTGCACTGGCACCAGCCTCCGCACAGCATTCTCCATTGTGTGCCAGTTTTGATGGATTGCTTTGTAGCACAAAACTGGAGGAGGGTTTTTTTTGGTCATCCTACCAGCGTGGCTCAAGGAATGGTCTGAATTGTCCTGAAATCTGGCGCAGACAGTCATGGTCTCCAAGGGATGAATCCTACTAATGTTGGTGGTCCCCTGACTTTAACCACATTTCAATTTGTTCAATACTTCATGACCAAACACCTGCAAAAACAACGCTAAAAAAAAAGGCGAACATGAAAGCTTTGACCCGTTAAACATGCTAGTATTGTCATTGTTACCATGTGCATGTGCATTTAGCTCAAACCCCCACTGTGCCTTATTTTAGCCTTATTGAAAAATAAAGTACTGGAAGCTTTGCTACTGAAATCTTATGAGTTGGTGGACAGAAAGTAATCCAGTGAGTGAGTGTCTCAGTCCTGGTTAGTCCTATTCATTTCTAATTGCAGCGCCTTTGACCCCCAGAAGTCCCTAAAACTCCACAGGCACCCTCTTCATTATTAACTTGAAACTTAATTTGAATGAAAGGGATTTTTTTTTTTTTTTTTAAAGTAAGCCTTGCATTATTTCCCAATTTTGACCCCCTAAGTTGTAAAGGGTTGAACTACTGTTCTCACATGAAGCCTATTCCTGAATAAATGTGTTTAGTTGAATTATTTAGCTGACGCACGGCGACAAAAAAAGTAGGTGCAGGTATCATTCAATATAGGAGTACAGTTTGGTTTCTGGAGCTTTGGGCAAAATATAATTAAACTGTGCTGTGCGCTCTGCTGTGTGCACTGCACTTGATTGGCTACTTGAAGGCAAGGAAAGGAAAAATACACAGAGAATCCAGGGAGGGGACCAAAGCTCATTTTTGCCTTGAGGCTCCCTACTGTTTTAATCCAGTCATGCTCACAAATGTAAATGTGTTCTCATTCAGAGCAAAGACAGAAACTTCATCGGTGTGACTGCATTCTTCAGTGTGTAGCTGTGGTTTCTAATAATCCATACATACGCCTTGTTGGTGCCACGTCTGCTGGAGGACATTTAAGAAAAGTTCCACTGCTTTGTTATCCGGCGCTGGGAAATGAGCAGAAAATAGAGTTAGAATTCATTTCTATGGGCGTTTGTGTGATAGCAAAGCTGTGTCAAATATATTTCACTAATGACATTCTTTTGGAGTTGGCAGCAACGCACTATAATGGCCCAGGCCAAGGCAAGATCAGAGAAGAAAATAAGAGATGAAAGAGAGCAGTGGCATCAGAGGGAAGAGTGGAGGCGCTTAGTGTGGACTGTATGTAACTGAGGATGGATGGAAGGATGGTGGGCTTCAATAGGAAGAAGAAGAAGAAGAAAAAAGAATATGCAGTATATTGAAACTTATTAAATACACTGTATGTGTTCTTTTAACATTTATTGGCGATCTAATCCAGATTAGACCACAAAAAAACAAGGTTTTCAACTAACTTGTGACTTAATTTCTCCATACTTTGCTTTTATCTCTTCAAGTCAATTTATAATACAGTATAACCAACCTTTTAGATAAATAATAAAAATTATAACAATAAATTTAGATAAAGCTCAGAGTGGCAGTGCCAGCGTGCTGATGTTTAGTAGGAATAAATGACTTTCATGTTCACAGTCTTAGTTTAGCATATGAACATGCTAACACTGGCTAATTAGCACAAACCAGGTGAGGCTAATGTCATTAGTTATGCAGCCATTTGGTCATGAACTGAATTTCATGGCAATCCATCTAGTAGCTGATGAGACATTTCACTGAAGGTCACAAATGTTGACCTCATGGAGGTTCTAGAGGGAAAACAGGGGGATCAAAATCAGTAGGGTTCATCCTCTGGGTACCATGAATATGTGTATAGAAGTGTTAACTATTAACTCTGATATTGCAACAAAATGTCTTCACATGTTTCTCAAACGTTGTGCAGGTCAGTGTGACCTGACAGACTGGTGTCTCCGCCATTGTTTTAAGAAGCAGATGTAATATCTTGATTGGAAGAAACAGAGAGTTCTTGTTCTGTAAACATTTTCCTGATAGACACAAGCCTACGCAGACAACGCTGACGGCTGGTGGTCCAATCAAACAATGGTTACGTGTGATATTGTGATACTCTGCCCTTTAAAATCTGTTGGAAAACCCAGTTCTTGGCTCCTCTGGCCAGAACCTCGCCCCGAGGTCTGTCATGAGCCCGGCGCTGCCTGAACCCCAGCGTTGTATTGCATTGTATTTCACCTGTGAATCTGAATTAAAGGCGCTTCTGAGACCGTCTGAACCCTCCGGCTGACTGATGGGCTGTCCATTAAAGAATACGGGTGATTGAGTTTCAATAAAAGTTAGTGAGATTCTTCAGTCTGGATAGACAGACCGCCAGACGAACTGACGTCGCCATCCTCTAAGATATAAAAACAAGAGTTTACCTCGTCAGATCTTTTACCCCACAACAATCCTGTTGCTTTGAAGAATAAACGGATTGACATCATGCACACAGAACCAAAAAGAAGGAATTTTGGCTTTTGAAATTCCCTGGTAGCAGATTGACTTACTTTGCTAATTCAGAACATCAGAAAAAAAGACACATCTCTACTACCCCTCGTTTTACAGTGCCAGCAACCAAAAAGCTCCAGGGTTTGCTTTTTTTTTTTTTTAAATCCAGCATGGTTTCCAAAGCAACCAGTTTTTCCAGAGTGAAAAAAAAGATTAAATATGAAGCAGTAATAGCAGAGCCTGAAACCTATTGTTTACAATGTGCAAATATTTGTCAAGGAGATTATTTCCCAGAATCCCCTCAGACTAAGTATAGCAGAAGAGACAGCAGAATGCATTTCACTGTGTGGACGCTGGGACAGTAGGATGCCAGCACGATGCCAGCTGAGCTGAAACTACATAATGCTGGAGTTAAAATGGACATCTGTCTTCACTCATTTCATTTTTATCCAGTAAGTTTGTGTCGGAGAATTAAAAGCCGGTGTGACTTCCAACAGCAGGTAATTGCTGTAGACACCTAAAAAAACACGACAGGTCACACTTGCAGGCATGTTAACAAAGCTGCTGCCACTCCTTTGATCCAGGAAACCAGCAAACATGATAAGTAGCAGGCAGTTAACAGCGTTACACTGTAGCTCCTGTTCAAAGGAAGAATAACAGGAAAGCACGAGCAAGCCGTCCATGCATTCGATCAAAAAAACAGGAGGAATGTGAGTGTTTAACTGTGGATCAGGAGGAGCAAGAGGTCTATAGGGAGGGTTTTTAAAGACTGACCACACAGGTGTGTCTCATAACATATAGACCTCCTCCATGATGCAGGGCAACACTGAAAAGTATAAATTAATACTAAAGTAGCAGTTAAACATTTAACGTAGACATTAAATAATTCAAGACGTGAAAACACTAACGTCAGACTTTAGTCACCTATCCACTGTTGTTGAACAACAAATTGTGGCATGACAATGTCAATCAACACCACAATTTGCCAGTTAATCCATGTCAAAAGACATAAACACGCCATGGAATTGACAACTCTTAGATAATCTAGTAATTGTGAGTGAAACAAAAATGCCTCATATTCTCTAGTTCCAGTTTCTCACAGCATTTGCAGCTTTTCTATAATCATAATCAGGTTTTGGGATCGTGGATAACTGTCATGGTCATGTTTCACTATTTACTGACTAATCCAGACAATTATTTACAAATAATAGAATAGAAAATAATCATATTCATATCAGCTGCTGAAACAATAAATAAAAAAGAAAACGATGTGTGTCTCATCTGAAGCTGTAAGAAAAGAATAACAAAATTGAACATGAAGTAGACAACACTGGGTTAAACAGTTAATTTTCTGTTTTTTCTTACAGACCACTTGTCTGAATGGTTTGCATTCTCACTCAACACCTCTGTTGGCCGTATGGATCGGTGCATGTGCTGCTTCGAGGTAGACAGCTTATCACAATGAGTGACAGTGCTTTAGTAGTAGGAGGAGGAGATAAATAACAACACACTCACCTGCTTCAGTTTGGAGTTATACTTAATGTATAACACTCAAGGACTTTTCTGCATGAAAAATAAGTTAAATCCTGATTGATTCATTCAGCTCAACGTAATTCAGCATGATATTGCTAGCAATTATTTAGATGTTTTGCCGTTTTACTGTGACTAAAGACGGAACTGAGACCTTTATCTCAACCTTGAGGAAGAAGAAAAAAAAAAAAAGTAGAACCAAGAGAAACTTCAGGAGTCGGAGACTGAAAAGCTATCTCACTTTTATATGACACTAGAATGACATTTAAGAAAACAGACAAGAAAAACCCACATGCATTTTGGAGAAAGAAAATCAGGTGGGGAAGATGGAGGGGGGAAAAAGAGAAAACACACTTCGGAATACATGAATACATCATCATCCTTCAAGTGACCTTTGAATCTCGGTGACATTTTATTCTAATACATGAATTCATAAATATAATCATCTCTCACCATATAGTCTATCGATACGAGTCTCATACATCTAACTGTACATCTACTGTAGCATATTGCATATCTCGAATAGGGGGAGTAGTCAATAGTCATTTAATAGTCTGGCTTCCCTGTGGAAGGGAGATAATACGATTGAATGAGAATAAGGAGGGAATGAGGACAAACTAGAGAAAGAGATACTGAGGTTTCTTCTGTCTCATCTCAAACAACTGCAGAGACCCTGCAGTGTTTTGACATTGACATCTTTGTATGATATATGTGTGCTGAACATGTAGTGTGTGTGTGTGAGTGTGTGTGAGTGCATATACACTACTCACAAAAAGTTATGGATATTCAGCTTTCAGGTGAAATTTCAGGATGAACCTAAAATGCATTCTAACCTTTCCAGGTGAACTTAATGTGACCTTCTCTAAACCTTTGAATGCACATGTCCAACTGTTCAGTGTCTCAGTACTTTCTGCACAAGTTGCTGTTCTCTAACAAGAAGCTTAACAGCAACATTCACAACAGGTTTGATCCATGAATCCACCAATACATTTCCTGCTTCAGTTAGAATTGGTATTTAAACAGTCCTCCTCATCCTGCTGTTCACATTGTGACATCATGAGACCAAGACGACACCTAACAGTTGATCAGCAGCACCTCAACACTGGAGGCTTCAAACAGGAAGTCCTCAGACGGAGGTGTTCACTGAGCTTAGAGGGTCACAGAGTGTCATCAGGAGGTTGGAACAGTGATACAGAGACTGGAAGAGTCACAGAAAGGAGAGGAGTGGACGTCCTTTGGCCACATCCCAATTTATTGAGACACTGAACATGTTTTGTTGTGGTATACCTACCACTGTTGTTAGATTTTCTACAAATACATTGTTTAAGATGAAGAAATCACCAGTGCATGCTTCTACTTAAATGTCCTACTTTCATGATATAATATCACTGTTGCATTAACTTTTTACATTTTCCATATATTTCACCTGAAAGTCAAATATCCCTAACTTTAGTGAGTAGTGTAGGTCCACCTGAGGTCTACCTGCTCTTGATTTCAAATATTGTGACACAACTATATCGTTTGTTGGCTCATCACAATATGTCAAAATGTCTTACAAACAAGTGCTCAAAGTTGCACCAATTTGGACCACACTGCTTGCCGTAGTATTATAGGGTATTTTCTAATATCTTGCTACACTCAAGCAGACCTGAGTCAACCTGACAGTACACTGAACCTATGAGAACCCCGCCCAGTGTTTCACACACACATATACGCTGGGCAAACTCAAGGAGGACAGATTAAGGGGCCACTAAAGTTATTGCAATTCATGAATATCTGTGCAAAGGTTTGTGTCAATCCATGTAGTAGATGTTGATATATTTCAGTAGTTAAAGTGAAAACTTTGACCTGCTGGTGGTGCTATATGAAAATTCAGGAGAATACCAAAGGTACTAGGGTTCATCATCTGGACACCGTGAACATCTGTACAAAATTTCACGGCAAACCGTCTCGCAGTAGTTAAGATATTTTAGTCCGGACCAAAGTGGCGTACTGACTTGACTTGACATGCCATCCCTGGAGCCACGCTGTTACCATGGATAAAAATGATTGACATAAGCCCTTTTTACACAGAGATCCCACAATATCGGCCTAAAGAAGACACGCCATTAAGCCGGCTTTGTTTTTCCACTGAACCAAACAACGCCGGCGTAACAATGTATGGTTTTAGATAGCAGGCTGGCGCTCCCGAAGCAAAAGAGGCATGACGGCCGTGACATGTAAAACATGTTGTCCTGTCCTGCTGGTTCACTCTTTTTACACAGATGTGACTTTGCACCGCCCCCCCCGCCCCATTCCGTCTTTGTACGTTTCACACAGATGGCGCATTAAAATGAAAGTGTAAAAGGGGCTATGACTTCATCAATGACTGATAGAATTATTCTCAAAGTGTCCCATAACATCACATAATCTTTACAGTAGCATCTTTGAGCCACTTATCACAGGGAGCAAACCCCGATTTGATGTGATCGCCTGTCAATGGTTGAATTTATTAGCTTTAAGTCCTCAGGCTAATCTGAGTACATCTAACTTTCAGACACCAACTACTCAAACATGCCATCAAAGTCCCAAATGTACATATTTTATTGAAATGTTTTATACTATTTTATTTCCCTTCTGTCTCTGTCTTAATATTTAACTGGAGGGTGCTGAGAAAATCTTAATTTAAAATCATTTAGTATTTAAATCTGTTAAATGCAGCCTTTTGGAAATATTTTCTATAAAATCTGACCTACTGATTCAGTAAATGCTCATTTCAGTGACACATCTATCTTACATGTATACATTACTAGCATCAGAAATGTCTTTGAAGGTAATGGATGTACCTTGAAGATGCTTTTTAACAGTATATTAGGTAACAATACATTATTTGCTGATAGTTTTTGGCCCAGGTCTGCACTCAGTACATTTTAGCCCTTTCATGGGTATGTAGAAAGCACAAAGACTCCGCTCGCAAAGTCGCCAACGCTTCCACTAAAAACCCACATGTATTCTCAGCAGCAGTCGCATATCCATTCTTCTATTGAAAGAGGCCCTTTGTCAATTCTCAGACTGGCCAGACTCCTTGCTTTTTCGTGGTCTCCCTCTCCCTCACAGACGGAGACAGATGTGTCTACATTCACACAATTTAAATACAATGAAGCGGAAAAAGAACACAGAAAATATACAACCTTTCAACTTTCTGTTAGCCAGTTAGAATCTGCTTAGGAGGAAAAAAGGTTGGTCGATGCTACTGTTAGCGATAGTTATTACAAAAAAAAAATAACCCTGTACAAAGTACAGTTCTTCCTCAAAAGGAGCTTCAGTTTACCATCTGTCCACTGTTGATGACAATGTTTTTGCACAAAGGTTGAGGGCACGTCGGGTCAAGCAAGTTCTGGTTTTGAAATAGATTTTTTTTAAGCAGCTTCATTTGAATAACATCACCTTAACATTGTTAATCAATCACTTTGATTTTCAGGTTGGTCTCTCTAAAGACTTTTCAGATATTCTGTATTTCAGGATGGCTCAAATGTAAAGCCCAGGACTGCCACATCTTTCTAGGCTGAATCCTGCTTACGCTAAAAGGATAAGCCCCTTGTCATCATCGTTAAGTCCTTTCAAAAAGCAACCACATATCCTGTGGAGAAGAAAGGGTGTCAAAACTCAGAAGCAACTGTAATCTTTTGAGAAATGACTGATCCCAAGCAGCCAGATCCAAGAGGGAAAGAGAGAGAACAGACGAATCAAAGACGAGAGAGAATTTCAGGATCGGGTTCACAGGACATGTACTGTATTAAAAGTCTCTCCCTGTACTGTTCAAGGTCCACAAATGCAAATAGTTAAAGAGTTCCACTACAGAGAGGCAACAAGTGTTTCATCTATTTTTCCTGGAGCTTGTGTCTTTAGGCCGGCTGCCGCCTTTCATGCTGAAGCCTGTGATATCACTGTCCTCCTCCTCACCTCTCGCCCTTCCCTCCATCCAAGGGTTGGACAGGTAACCATGGGCGTCCATGGCGTAGAAGTGGCGTCCATCTTTACTCCGTGCAGATAGATTGGTTTGGTCCAATGAGCCTGTGCTGTTACATTTCTTCACCAGCGGGGCTGCCAGAGAGCCCGGGGTGAGCAGTGATGTCAGTGAAAGGCTGTTCAGTGTTTCTGACAAGTGTTCACTGTTAACGGTCTGACGACAGCCATCCCCACCTGCCCCCGTGCCCACGTCCTCATCCGAAGGGTCCATGGAGTCCTGCCTGGGGCAGCCTGGGCTGGTGCTGCCGCCGCCGCAGCTGCTCTGGCTCCTCTGGTGCCCCCTAGTGGCTTGGAGGGTGAAAGTAGTGCTGCGTCTCTTTAGTAAAGGGTGGTCCTGGTCTCCTGCGTCCGGCCCCTGGGGATGTGAGGGGTGGCTGGGGAGGGGGCAGAGGAGAGGCATGGGGAGATCCAGATCTCGAGGTGGGGAGATGCTGAAGCTGAGCCCTTCCTCTAGGGTGGTCTGCAGGCTGCCCTCTGAGCTGCCCGTGGCCAGGGAGGAGTCACTGTGGGATGGGTGCTGCACACAGAGGAGGGAGGGTGTGAAAGAAATGAAGTGAAGCAATTGGTCTTTAATTAGGATTAATTTTTTAATTTTGTGGGTTGTACAATTTAAAGTAAATCCTGGATTAGTCAAAATTGGTTAAATAATTTAAATCAAAGTTGTGTATCAGCCTAAGTCATAAAAAAACAGCATAACAAATGATTTAAAGTTTGGAAGTTGTTTGGAAGTGACCTTGAAAGTCCTGCACACCCACACAGGTGTTTTTCTGTCACTATGTTTAGTTTGAGACAGGTGGAGATATGACAATGAGGCTTTCATACAACTAGTGCTGCACTACAAAGTTTGCTAGCTAGTATTAAGTTGTCATGCTGCTCTGACAGAAAGGCTCAAATGTCCCTTTTTCAAAAAATGGGCTGTTCAAGCTACATTCTTCACTACTTGTTAATGAAAAAGCTGAAGAAACAGCTATGTTACTATACTATATTACTATATACTGCAGCTGGCTCTCATGTCTGCTCACAGATCCACCATTTCTGCTGAATTCTGTTTATGTTCCAGTTTAAATGATTCACGTATAAAATGAGCAAAACTCGACTGTTGTGAGTCGTAACCTTGTGTTTTCCAGGTACTGAGCTCATTTAGGTCTGTCCATGCAGCTTGTTAATGCAGCCATTGTTGAGGTTTTTTTTGTTTTTAAAAAAGCACCTTAATAGTTTAAAGTTAAACAGAGATGAGAGTATTTCATTGGAATTAGAAAAAGAGAGTTTGGTCTTGGTTAAGGGGTAAAAACATTTGTGGTTTTGGAGCAACAGAGTCATAAGATGAACTAAAATGAACCAGGGACATTTCCTGGTTCATAGTTTACCATAATTGCAACCAAACCAATACGCCAAATAGCATTAATTTCACTGAAGATATTCCATTGGCTGGAGGACGTTAGTTATTACTAATCCTGGCACTATTACTGCCATGCTTTCAATGCACAAGGCCACAGGGGAGAGAGATTATCAAAAAAGGAGCAATGGAGGGATTGGCAGAAAAAGAACCAAAAGAGGCGTAGAGGGAAAGAACAGCAGAGAAAGACGTAAAGAGACGAAGGAAATACCAAAAAAGGAACGGGAGAGAATGTGAACGACGCGAGCCAAGAACAACAGTGTGCACAGAGTCGGTATCAGGCTCAGGGCTGGCCAGGCTAATTAGCTGGGTGCCGCAGAGCATTACTGTAGCAGCTGAGGATCACAGAGGCACTCAGCTAAACAAACCAAACAGGTAGAGGAGAAAGAAAGAAAAATCTGTCTCCATGGTTACACGGGAACAGAACTAAAATAAGGGCCTCTTCGTTCTCGTTTGTTTCATGCCGGAGCCAACAGAGGGGAGGTGTTGGATTCAGTACGGATGAGATCCTTGCTTTAATTATAACTAGAGTTTCACACTACAGTAGGGCATCAATGGAGGGGGTTAAGTGTGATGTTTATGCTCACAGTTTGGTCATACCACAATTTTGTGTGTACTCTAATTGGTCTAATCTACTGAAGCCTTTCTGAAGTCTGAAGTTATTGTTTCACAGCTAATCCCACCACTCTGCAGTCAAGTGTTGATTTCTAATCAAATCATGATTTGAAAGGAATGTTTTCAGTGTGGCTGTTACTGTTACAGTATCAAGCTTTCAGATCACTGTATTCGAGCTCATTCTACATTATACCTCGTTTGCCAAATCCCATCTGACTGCCTGAAGTGTTTTTGATGCATGACAACTTTGGTTCACTGAGCATCCTCTTAGGGATTATCTATTTACACTGTTCCATCATGTCTCAGCTGTGTTGCACAGAGATACTGATGCCAGGTCCCTTATCCATCCATCCAGACACACATGGATCCATTCATCTGTCCATAATACCTGGGAGCTCAGGGGCCTGTTGTTTGCTCCGGGCGAGCGAAGGGAGGCCCACGAGGCTGGGGAGGCCAACCGGGACGGCCCTCTGTCTCCTGGGCTAACGCCGTTCCCAGTACTGCCCGGATGAGCTGCGGCAGCTGGGTGGAAGAAGTCTGCAGGTAGGTGGAAGATGGGTGAAGACTGGCCACCTCCTCCACTGCAACTTCCTCTATCTGCATCTGAAAAAAGAGGGTTTGGCACAGTTTTGGCAGTGCTAATGTTTACATTTTTGTTTGTTTTAGTGTGTTTGGTTGTTGAAAAGCCTTGTTGCAGGCTTTGTTTAGCATTTCTATAATCAGTAGACATCTGACCTTTTACCACTTAAACAACATTGCCACGGTCAAACCATTTCTCTTGCATTCTGTTTACTGTAAAACACTGTTCACAGGCCTTCCTAAAAACCTGTTCAAACATCTACAACTGGTTCAAAACACTGCAGACAGGATGCTCACCAAAACTAAACTATGTGCACATGTACTAAAATCTCTCCACTGTTGGCTGCCTGTAAGCTATTGAACTGATTTTAAGGTGTCTCTCATCAAATGACTTCACCACCACGTTCTGCTGACTGTCACATTAAAGCTTCGTATAATCTTTGTAAAATCGAAAAGAATAGGACTGAGAATGGAGGATAGATCACATACAGTACATAAAACTTTTCCAGCACATTTATAATCAGTGTGCTTGTGGAGCAGATAGTCTGCACAGGGGTCCATGTGGACCTACGTGGACCTGGGCAGATGGCAAAAATTACATCACATGGACCCTCATTGCAACCACGTATAGGCCCTAATGGAAATAACATTTTAAAAGCGGTCTTATAAGGTCATCTCATATTTCAGCCAGTATGGTGCCTTGGCAGTTTAATATTTTTAACTACAAAATATTTACCATTTTGAAATAATAACATTTGCTCTCATTGTTTCTCATGTAAATCAGGACAATTTTAAGACTAAAAACAAGATCTTTTTTTTTTTCCCCTCACAAGATAGGTCATCCTAAACTTAAACATTTAGCTCCAAATAAAACTTCCAGTGATTGAAAATTATCATTTAGAATATCAAAAAAAGCAAAAGATGAGCTTTAGATCAAGTATTTCATCCTCCAAACTGATACCATTAAGCAACTTACACAACCAAATAACAGTTTGATCATTTACACGGTATAAACACACCATGTAAACAACTCCTTCATGTCTTCACTGACAACATGTCTACATGTGCTGTCCACCTGAATTGACTTTGCCTCGTATCGCTCCATCTGTTCCAGCGATGACAGCCATGATACAGAGGGGGAGCGGTGAGCCATCAGCATACCATAACACGTCATTCATCAACATCTCTGTGTCTGCATTGCCGTTCCCCTCATCTATCACTGCTTTAATTGCAGTGGAAGTCAATCAACTGTGCCGAATATGAGACACGTCCTTGTGCGTCTGTGTTAGCTCCAAAAAAAAAAATACCTCCTCTTATTTAAACGATACAATCAATGTCACGTCAAAGTCATGGCTTAATGAAACTGTGGTGGTTAAATACCAGTGAGGGTCACAAAGACCCCTGATAAGGATAATACAGACTGCTGATAAAAGGTAGCCCTGAGAGGGATTATTTTAATATGACTGGGTGATGTGAAAGATTCAATTGAACCTTTTTTTCTGTTGCTGGATGAAAACTTATCTACAATAAGCAGGTTTTACTGGCAGGAAAAAAAATGCTCAGGTGCTCATTTACATTTTTATTGTTGAAATTATATAACGAGAATCTATATTGTAGAATGAAAAGTTGAGAGTCGGTCAAAAATAATGTAACAAACTGGTAAAATACCAGAAAGGAAAGGAAACTATATTGTTTTTGTGATTCACACTGAATTCGACTGCATATATTATTGTGTTAACCTCAACCTCAATAAGTTGTTATGTATCAAATCAACCTTTAGGACAGTTCTTGGAAAAAAATAAAGTAAATTAGATAAAACAGATGTATGTTCATGTCTTTTGTTTCTTAACAAAGTGTCTATCATATGTATCACTAAGTATTTTGTCTTGTTTCTTGATCTGTGTACATTCATTAATGCAGCAAAGAAAAATTAACGACCAAAACTGCAAGTAAAATTCTAAAAGGCAACCAGTTGGTGTTACACCGACACATTTATCCACCAGAAACAAACTTTACAGGCCTGTTGTGTTTCTCTCGAAGATACAGGAGCATGGGTTTGTTGGAACAACTTAAATAAAACTCTGTTAATGTTTGGTAGCAAAGCATGGAGTATAATCGTATAAAATGTACAGATGGATAAGCTGTAACACAGAGATCACACGGTTATTTATTTGAGACATAATATAATCAGCTATAATCAGCGACACCAGGCTAAGTCCCAGACAGCCTGGGACAAACCTGACGCTGAGGTGCTGGAATAAAGGATGCCAGAATCCTCTTGTTTCAGCCCTCCATAACCTCTGTGTCACCGTCTAAACTACAGTATCTTTGGTTCTGCTCTACCATCCTGCATACTCTGTTACCTGTGCGGTGTGCCGGGCTTGGCTGGTCCAGAGACGGACTATTCAGCTGAGGATGGACGCCCACCTCGAACAGTTCCTGGACCCCCTCCTCGCTTCCTGAGCTGGAGGGACGAAGGCCTCTGTAGCCCCCTTGGGTGGGCAACTCCTCCGAGCTGCGGGAGTCACTGCTGCCCCTCTGAGAGCAAAAAGGAAGTGAGAAATTGAAGATAATGGGAACGAGCGAAAAGGAAGAAGAGCCGAGACAAAGAGTTGCAGAGAGAATAGCCGTGATGTCCAGGTGCACCGATGTTCACTGGAGCAAGAAAGATATCAAACTGGAGCCTTTCATTCCCCCTTGTCATAATGGAAATCTGAGTACAATTTGTTTCCAATTTCAAAAAGCTCCCTTTTCATGTCCCATCCTTTATCCATCTATACAAGTCTGATTAAAACTGGATGTGGTAAAAAGAGAGTAACGGTGGGCTTCAAAGCTTCAAATTGCTTGGCTGCTGTTGTTGGTTGTAAACTGGATCAAATGAACTGGCCTTCAATAACGCAGTGATGAAACAGGCCAGGTGGAACCGCTGTGAGCCGAGAGCGAAGTGTTCATGGGAAGATGGAGATATGAGCGACGTGTTCGCTCTCTCTCTCTCTCACACACACACACACACACACACACACACAGCAAGCCCATATCAAGAGCACGGAGGGAGGCAGGTGTTTTAATGAGGCAGTAACACATGTAAATAGTAATTAATGATGATTAGTTAGATGGAAGGGGTGTGACAACATGAGCTGTGACTCCCTAAAGACGTGTAGCTGAGTGTGTGGGCGTATGTGTGTGAGGTTATTACACATTTATTTTTCTTTACACAATAATCTTGCAAAAGTGTGTGGGCACCTGAACACTACACCCACATGTGATTCATCTCATTTGAACACTAATATGTTGGCTTCCACTCCTCTGGTTTCAGGACGTTTTGGAACCTGGCAGCTGGGCCTCTGATTTGGGGGTGATAAGGCGTGTCTCACAGCCGACGTTCTGGTTGATCCCGAGGGTGGTGGATGGGGTCACGCTCTTCTAACACAAAACTGGGAAAACCATTTCCTTTTGGACCTGACTTCGTGCAGGGGGGTGCTGTCATGCTGAAACAGGAAACCTCTGTCCCTAAACTACTGCCACAAATCTGGTGGCATAAAAATATTTCAGATATCATTGTTTGGTGTTAAGATTTGTCAGTGGAACTAAGGTGTCCAGTGCACACCGTGAAATACAGACTAAAAGTATGCCAACATATGTAGACAGTGTACTTTTAGCCGTATGGGCAGATATATGCCCATATGGCTTCTCTCAAAGCCTGAACTATGTGCATATGTGTGCGGTGTGCTGTTGTTCATGTGAGCACATGCTGCCACGTGGAGTGTGTGTGTGTGTGTAAGAGTGAGATCTGTGTTTTCAGTGTGAAATGACAGCGACAGGTATGTTTATGTGTGCGTGAGTACCTGGCCGTCTGTTACCAGCAGCTGGTAGCTGCTGTGTTCGTCCAGGCTGAGGTCATCAGGCAGCGCCAGAGACGATGACTTGTCCGACAGCTGCTCTGACAACAGAGAGGCCTGCTCCACCTCCGCCAACTGGATCTGTCAGACAAAACCACAGCACAGTCACGTTGTGTCAGAAGTATAATTTGTCAACAGGTGGTGAATCAGAATAAGGGCAGAAGTGGTGTTTGAGATGTCCAAACAAAAAGGAGTTGCACTATATCTAATATAAGAGCAACTGGAGAAAAAAGTTAATTTACTGAAATCCTAGAAAAGGGAAAATGCAATACACACCAAAATATGTCTCAAGAAGAAAGGCACCACCAGTTTGTGTCATTTTATTTTCTTTCTTATGGTTTGTGTAAACTTTAACCCCTTGTTGCCTGTTGTCGTGAATTTGCCTCAAACCTCTTCCGGTCTTGATGCAGCTGAGGTGGCCTCTGTATCCCACTAATGCTGGTTGATGCATAATTATATATACATAGATGCACACATACATAAATAAATATATATATATTCTATGCGGATATACATACATATTTTATTATACTATTATTATATTGTACTATTCTATGCTATGCTATATTCAAATTAACAATCTCCACTTAATTTAGCATCTGCTTGAATGCAAAAACACAAATAAATAATTTTTTTATATAATTGTAAATAAATTCAGGCAGTAAGGGGTTAAAGTGTCACTTTAAACGTTTTCCTTGGAATATACAGTACATTTATGCCAAGTTGCATGATCAATGTCGGTGTTCTATAAGTCTAAATCGTGTCTTAATCAACCAACACTGATTACAGACTGTATGAAAAAAAAAAAAAAGAAAAGAAATTAAAAGCATAGATAAAAAACAATGGGTACAATAGATAGATATTGGTTTGAAGATTCTAAAAGTGCCAACATTTTCACCTCACTGTGGGGAAAGAAGATCGAATAAATGTGAGGTAGAGGTTTAATATTGAGGGTTGAGGGAAAAGGAACAAAGCAGAAAATAGAAGAAAGGAGAGAATGTGAGAGGAGAATAAAAATGAATATATTGTATAAGAAATTAAATCCACGTGGTATTATAGCACATTTGCATTCACCCCAACCTCCATGCATGTCAGTACCTTGTTATTTTCATAGAGAGAGCAGTAAATATCACACTATAGAGGTCCGGGGTGAAGTAGTCGTTATATGTACATAGATGATGGCTTAATGCCAGAAGCAAAAGAGCTAGCTTCAGGTCACACGTGCTGCTGTGACTCATACAAACACACACACGGCTACACAGCAACAGATTGAAACATGCAATCGGTAAAACCTATCAGGTTGAAATCATGGAATCACCTCTGCTCTGAGCTGAAATTGGTTTTAGTTCTCTTGTGCGACTGATGTTTTCACGTGTCTGTGTGCGTAATGAGCGAAAGCACAGGGTAAGCAAGCACGCTGAGAGTGGAAATCATGTGGTGGTGAACGTATGATTGAACCTTTGAGAGGCTCCTTGCATGATTGTGTGAAGCAGAGGAACTGAATATTTTTAGCGGCTACAGAAATTAATATGGAGCACACTTTGACAGCTAAGCTCTCCAGGATTGAATATAGCTATTACTGTCGTCAGAGCAAATAAAATCTTGGTATTAACTGTTTCTGATTGGATTTCAAATACAAATGCAATTGTGCACAACAGGTTGATCAGATTATGAAAATATTTGAAGTGCATAAATCAAGAGGCCTCACTTTTTTGTGATAAAAATGAGATTCTGTCAGCTTGTGTTCAGCATCGTCTGCTCTACGCTGTCATGATTGAAACACTTGTGGATGAAGGCAGCACACATATTGCACACGTAACGCCTTTGAACATGAGGACACTGGGCACAGAAATGTAATATTTTTTCCAATTTACTCAAAAAGCACGTGAATATCACAGCTATGAAAATGCTATTACAATACTGCAGAGCGTCTTGATTGCAATGCAATGCAACTCCAATCTGCATATCTATTACAAGGGTATCAAAGTGATCTCCTCTCACCTTGCTGGGATTTTTCTGGGAAAGATGCTTTTCAGAGCAGGGTTTACTCTCAATCCTGGGGATTGTGGATTGCGCAAGAAATATTTCATTTTGAAATCATGACCCCTTATGGTATGATGACTTCCTTTAATAATTCATTTGGATTTTAATTTCATTATGGACTTGAAATTAACACAGCAGTGTCAAATTGCCCAGAAAACTAATTTAAACACAGAAGGTTGTTCTTTTTATGCTAAATAAATGAATATAGAAAAACACAGACACATCCGGGGGCACTGTTGCTATGTGGTTTGGAGAGAGCTCCACACAGTCATGAGATTTAATCGTGTGAGACTTTTCCTTCCATCTTCTTACTCTCACACACACAGCATGGCGAATGGGATACTCTATAGCCACATGAAGCTTAGTGGACGTCCAATCAGGAAGACTTTGTTCATGCCCTGTCCCTCCCTCCCTCTCTCTCCCTCTCCCTCTCCCTCCCTCTGGCTCTGCTTCCAATTCAATCAGCTGACTGAGCTTCACTGTTTCAATTAAGCCAATAAGAATTTCACAACCTCTGTGAGCCAATTCAATTAAGTCTCTCCTGTTTGAGATACACTTTGAGATAGACACGTTTCTTTCTCTCTCTCTCTCTCTCACACACACACACACAATTTGTTTATTTCTGCAAACACGGTTTGTGTGAAGAATCTAACTGCTCCGATCCTGCATGGGACAAAATGGTAAATTATTTTGGTGCATTTGAGAACCTTTTGTCATTCAATTTTACCTGTACATCAAAAGTAAATTATATACCCAAATACACTTAAATCTAACAACGTAAATGTATTTTTTATTGGCAATATCAATATCAATCCTTTTTCTCCCACTTTGGAATGACCACTCTCCGCTTCACTGTTGCTCTTATTGCCACTAATGTCTACTCTTGTCCTGAGGACGGTGTCGACAGATCAATCAGGACTCCCTCCTGCTGCATGAAGGATGTCATCCCTCACCGGTTTCCCTCCGGCAAAGGCTTTTATGTGACCAAAAACTATAAGTTCGATAGGGCACACGGCCAAGCAGAAAAACTGTAGCCAGGCATTGCAACCAGGTGTCTGTGCTGGTGGGCAAGTGTTTCTGTCCCTGCACCACCCAGACGCCTCAATTAGTCAAGTACCTTGAGGAGGAAGCTTATCTGGACCTTGTATGATGCGTTTCTTTTACAGTACACCTATGAAATATGTACTTCTCAGGACAAAAACATACTTGTACCTTCATTTCTGAATATGCGTGGAATGTGACAGATAATCTGAATGTGACAACACTGCAGATTTGGGCTTGAATCTCTGCTGTGCCTTTATAATAATAATAATAATGCATTTTATTTAGGGCGCCTTTCAAGACTCTCAAGGTCTTTGTCTGTCTATGTGCACATTAGCAGACACAGAAATGATTACACTTGTTCCAGATGATGCAGGTGATTGACAGCTTGCAGCTGCCTCAGGTTAATCCCACCCACTGTTATTTGAGTACCGTGAACTACAAAGTGAAAAACATGCAGATGAAAGGAGAGAAAAGGAAAGAGCACAGGAGAGATGTAAATGTAGAGAGTTAAAAATAAAAGCACAGCACTACTTGGGTGTAACTGATGTAAAAATAAAGCTGCCGTTCCTGGTGCATTGGTGAATCTTGTTTAAAAAAGAGGAAACAACGTGAATGAGTGTGTGTGTGTGTGTGTGTGTGTGAGACCCCACTTACCTCTTGTGGGTGGCCTTTACAGTTCTTGCAGACAGGAGGAGAGCAGTAGTGGTGGAAAACTGAACCGGAGAGGTTGTCAATCATGTCTCCTTCCAACGAGTCCTTAATCAGCAGAGACACACTGTCCAGCCACTGGCTCTCCTACAACACACACACACACACAGTATGTATCGCTATCTTTGTGGGGACTTCCCATTGACACAATGTATACTGTAACTAAGAAACACTGACCTATCCCAGACCCTGACCCTTACCTTAACCTTAACCATCACCAAACAAATATATTTACACTTTTAGTTTTGTCAGTAACAACAACATAGTTCAGAAAAACGTTGTTCTCCCAGTGGGGTCCATCCAAATGGCCCGATAAACAGTACACAGTGTCTTTCATGAGAACCCTGGAGAAGACACTGCACATTTGTAGTGGACAGCCATGCTGTGCTATGGATGCGTATCATAATTCCAAAGTAAATCCAAGTGAAAGCAGTGAAGTGAAGAATTGCTCACAACCACACGTTTGCAAGAAAGCAGTAGTTTATAGCAAACATCTTTTCCATGTTTCTCATCTGTCTGTCCCTTCATCTTAACTTCCTTACGTCTTTTGGACAACATCTGTAATACAGACGACATCTTGTGGTTGACCATCTCTTGGAGTAGTCAATTCTGCCAGCTTCAAGCCGAGCCAGACTGGGCAGATGGATGTCAGTGTTATAAGATTAATTGCATGATCCCTTAAAAAAAAAAAAAGAAAAAAAAAAAAGGCTTAGACATCCCACTGGGAGGTACTGGGGAACCTGTGGTAATTGGAAGATTCCAGTGTTAGGATTTTACTGTTAGCGGGGTACACTGAGGAAATCAGATGAGACATCAAATGAGGGAAAGTTCTTAAGGGTTGAATTTGAACTATAAACGAAAAGCAGTTTAGCTGTTTAAAGAATGTTGCTCTATCTCCCAACAATCATTTTCTTCAGCAAAAGAAATTCACATTACCAGTACAGATGCTTTTTATATTTGTGTATGAAAACGTCCACTTAGAAATGAATCCGTTGGGCAGCCAGTGTAGAGATGAATGAGTGAGTGACTGATTTCACCTGCTCTGCCGCCCTTGTTACTGCTAACTTCTACTCTTGTCCTGAGGACGGTGTAGACAGATCAATAAGGACTCCCTCTTGCTGCATAAAGGATGTCACCCCTCAATGGTTTCTCACCAGCAAAGGCTTTTATGTGACCAAAAACTAGGAGTTTAATGGTGCACACAGCCGAGCAGTAAAACTGCAGCCAGGCGTACCAGGCATGGTTCAGTAATACACTAGCAGGACGTAGCAGCCGAAAACCTTTGACAGACAAAATTCAACCAACACATTTCATTTAAACCACTTTATTTTGAGAGGAAATGCATAGTAAATGTCTGCTGTCACCCCTGAACCCGGACCAGAATGGATGGTTTTAAAAGGATCAGTGTAATCATGTCACAGTTTGCCCTCATTTTCTTTTCTAAATAAGTCAAAGACAAACCTGAGGGTTTGTTTAACACCTGATCGAAGGTCTGACTACTCACATTTCTTTGCCAGTTAGATTTCTTTTCAGTGATTTTGCCTCGGTTAAAGATCCCAGCAGTTAAGTCAGATAGTACAATACATCATCCACCAAAATTACTCAAATAATGTAACAAACTGGAATCATCCTTGCAGGCTATTACGTTGCAGAAGGTCATCTTTTTGCATTTAAATCAACGTTATTTGTGAGAAATTGGACATTAAGTTGGCCCTGATTCATGTTTGCATTATTTACCATCTCAACTGAGAAGAAATGAGTAGCAGGTAAAGGTCGAGCACAAAACATAATTTAAACAGGCATATTTTAGCTCCTTTGTATCTAATCGGCTGTTGAAGTTCACTTTGTGCCCAAGAAGCCACATGAAGGTGGGGGCCCACAAAATAGGTGAAGGACTCTTACAGCTTGGTGAGGTGACGGTTATCAGGGCCCCTGCACACCCACCAGTAACACAAGTACCCACACACTGAGATGACTCACAATGAGCTTATCTAATTGTGAATTAACACTTAAATATACCATCTTCTCTTTCGCTCATTTTTTGGTTGTTGATATTTCTATTGGTCAGTTTGGATTTCAGATTAGCAGGTCAACTATTCTCTTGCTCTCTGTTCACCTCTATAAGTTGTTTCATTCTGTGTCAGCTCACCTTTTCATGCTGCCATGTCTAAACTTTAAACTGTGAGCTCCCTCCAGCTGCTGCTGCTCCTCCCTGGTCTTCCTCTCCATATGAGAGCTAATGCTGAAGGGTGTGAGGTGAAGAGGGCAACCACAGTGGAAAGCCAGACCTTGGCAGCACCCACTGATGTACTACACACACGCACACACATGCACATTGTTTTCGAGTGTCGGGGGATGCACAGTGAGGGGTGAGGCAGCCTGATTGATTGGCTAAGCTGGGGGCCTTGGTTGTGGTAAAAGGAGCCCGTGACCCTGTTTGATTTACTGCACTGCCATCTGGTTTCTCCCATCCAGAAATGCTCTCATCCACACTTCACCCCTACACTATGGATTTATTTATTTGTATGCCTTTTTCTTTCCTAAAATCAGTATATGATGATTTTACTTGTAAGTCTATTTGTAGTTTTTCTGTGAGAGGTCCAGTCCATTCCACCAAAATATGACGTGTTTGGAGGATCTAATCATCCAGATCATGGTCTAAAGAGTAGATTTCATTTATAACTAGAACACAGACAGCGCATTCTTCCTCCAAGGCCGCATATACCTTTAAATCTCTAATCTATTTCTGTATCCAGATCCAAAACCCCAAAACTGATCACTTGCTTTTCAATTTCATTGAAATTGAATTTCATTGAAGCAAACAAAGCAAAAACAAACAGGGCCCCCAAACCCAATAACCTCTATGGTAGAGGCACAGATGGAGGTTTATTAATGCTATATAAACAGAATAACAGTGAGAAGAGCACTGAGAGCCTAAGTGCCGCCGCAATGAGAAGAGTGCATCAAGTATGTTGCAGTCAGTGTGTTGTTTGATTGTAGCAGCTAACTTGAATTGTGTCCCTGAACTAGCTTGCAGGCTTTGCTTCAGGCCAAGCTCTGTAGTGGTGTGTGTGTGTGTGTGTGTGTGTGTGTGTGTGTGTGTGTGTGTGTGTGTGTTCCTGCCTGCTTTGCACTACATAAACCCACAGTTCCAGTGTGTCCTGGATGGATCACTGGAATCTGACACTTGTTTAAAAATCTGCACCCATCAAACAAAAGCTCCTTTGCACCTATCAAACAGTCTAAATTTAAACATGACCAGGCAGTTATTATTTACAACTCTATAAAAAGGTGTCTCTAACTTTCACTCTCTGAAGCCCCGTAAGCTTAATACTAACTATTTACAACCACTGAATGCCCACTTAAAGACATTTGATTGCCTTTTTCCACTCATTCTCTCATAAATCACCATAATCATCTACTGCTGGAGTCATTAGCAGGTTAAGTGTTTCCAAGCGCTTAGCTCACTGGAGAGCAATCTGAATAACAGCGGTCCGGTAATATTGGTCTAATTCCAGATGATGCACCTTCTTTTACATAAGCTTTTTTACTAAAATGTGGATGGACGTTTTCTATTGTGCAAAAGTGACTCTGGGACTCTTATCTTCGTCATTAGCATACAGCAGACAAAAGACACATTCTGACACTGTCTAATTCCTTTTATGGGCTCTGCACTTCCTCATAAGCTGTGCACTTTCCAAAACGCTTACCAATCGCTGAAGACTCTATCAAAGAGAGTATCAACATGGTAATACGAGGAAGTACTTTAATGCAAAGTTTTACATTTGGTCTTCGTTGTATTAGTGGGTGTATTTTTCTTTTGTATATCTATTTTCACTCAGTGATCCTTTCCTTGTGATTCTGCTTTCGCTGGTCAAACTTTCAATATAAATGCACATAAAAAAACTGGCCAAGCATCACACTTCTATCCCGACAAAGCCATTTGCTGGCAAATCAGAAGAGAGATTTAAAATACAGTGCATATAGGAAGACACATGAAAAGAGTTCCTCCTCTTCCTCATTCCTCTTGTTACTCCTCTTCTGGTTAAAAATACCAGTAGGCTGACAGACAATGAGCTATAAGCACAATGAGACTGTGGCGGAGCCTGCCACCCACTCACAATCTCACTGTGTCTTCCAACCCTTCCACAGTCAGCCTCTCTCTCTCTGTTCTCTCCTCCCTCTTCTCTCACCCATTGATTCAGTGTCATTCTCTAAGATGGATGACAGTATTAATTTCCTTTGGTCTGAAACAAAGTACAAAAGCTTGCTTAAGTTCATTAGGTTCACACTGTGGAGGTACAAACAAACCAGGGCTTCGTGGTTATCAGAAATCCAAAAGAAATCAGACTGGAGTCCAGATAAATTTAGCTAAAAAGGGTGAACACATGCTGTATTACGATTGTACGGCCGATTATAGTTATGACAAGTGATGTGACAAAGTTTGTCTGAGTCTATTTCAGGCTGGGCCAGATGGTGTTGTTGGTACGGAGATAAAATCGCAGTGTGTTGCAGTAATTAGTTTTCAGTCACTTGGAAGCTGTGGAACAAGCTGTAAACACAATACTGACATATTATTACATTATTAAGTCTTTATAGCAAATATGTTAGCAAACTGTTGCCTGTGTGTCTGGCCACCTGAAGAATATTCAAACACTCTCTGTCCTTTCAGCTCTGTTTCGATCCCCTCTAACCCTGAGGAACATATAAAATTGTTGCTTGCTGCAACTGGAAGAGCTGTTTGATGAGAACAGAGTTGTGGTCAAGAAAATCAGAAGACTGATCTAAAATAGACTGAAAAGGTCCGTAGTGTTCAGGGGACCTTTTGGTATCCAGTTCCCCAATTTTAGTGCAGAGCCACTCAGCCAGCTAAGCGTGACTCTGCTACAGTACCATCAGTGCATTTTCAAAGGTTTGTTCTGCCCACAACTTATTCAGTTTCACCGCTTTCATGAACTTGTTTTCTGCTTCAGTACCAGCTGCTTTTTGACAAAAAAAAAAAAAAACTCTGACTCTAGTCAACGACTAGCTGGTGAACTTTGTGAAGCATTTAGCAGCTGAAGAGATAAATATTTCCCCCTGGAGCTGGTCGAGACCAAAGAAACAAGAGCAGAGTGAGAATTGGACTCCACATGGATGCTTCTGCTGCTCCATGTCTGTTGAGTGCATAAACAGGTGAGTGTTTGCTAAGGTGATAATGTGTCAGTGATCTGTTTACAGCTTGTTTCTGCTGCCCTCCAAAAATTAACCCAGGCTTAAGCTCACCTCATTCTTATAAAGTTAATTCCTGTTCACGTTACATGTCTTGTTTCTGATGTCTATAAATCTACAGCCTCTATTTTCTGCATCTTTCCTCATTTTTTTTCACCCTAATTGAGACTATGTCACCCTTTGCTCTGGTGTAGAGACATGTCAGATGTGTGTTTCTATATCAAAGGTCTATTCCCAGCTTTAAAATGAGTCCAGGCAGCCTCTTTGTTGTTTATGACTTTCCAGGCATGAGGCACAGCTGGCAATCAGATGCCAACACCGAGCTCCGTCTACTTCCACTAATCAGTGTTTGTGTTTACAGGGTCATTTCTAATGAGCCACCTTGCAGTTTACTTGGCACTGCTGTCACCTGCCCAAACACATTAAAGTTAAGGAGTAAACACTCTGTAGAGTCGCTCGCCGCAAACACACCTTTAGTCACCATCCACGATCCTTCAGTCAGTAAGTTGCATGTAAGCAGTCACTCAAACGCAGTTAGTCACTCGTTCATTTTGTCACTTGCTCATTTCCTTGCTGCAGCAGTCACTTAGTCACTTGCTCTCCTCTCACTTTCACTCTCTCTAAATATGCTGCTCCCAAATGTCATTTACATTTGCTCTACTTTTCCACTCTCCATTTTCTCTCCTTTGTTTCTGCCTCTGTTTATTTACTTGTTTCTTTGTCTCTGCCTCAGCAAGCACACTTCTAAAAATACCCATACCCATCTTCAGGTGCTATAATTTATGTGAGTTTGATTATAAAGGTAGCTCGTACTGACTTGTTGTTGGAGATGCAGCAATTGGCCCCCGCTCATGGTAATTTTAGAATGGTGGAGCAGCAGTATTTATTGTCCTGAATGTCTAACAGACCTCTTACCTGAGCAGGAGAGAAGAGTCGACATTGATGGTGAGCGTGTCCCTCATCAGCTGCACCCCCGACTCCTCCATCGCGTAGAGGTGCCATTACTCCACCACTGGGTGTCCCAACTGTCCCTGCTGTAAGTGCACCAGCCGCTCCTCCGCCCACACCGGTCCCGCTCGCAGCGCCGCCCGTGGCCCCGGCGATGGCGCCGATGCCCCCCATCATGCAGCAGAGGCCTCCCTGAGCCAGCTCCAGCTCGATCTCTGCGTCCATCTCGGCGTCCTCCTGCGCCTCCTTGTTGGAATCGTCCAGATGCTTCATGAGCACGGCCACCACCACGTTTATGAGAACAAACTGAGCCGTGAGCACAAAGGACACGAAATACATGGGGGAGATGAACTGCAGTCCTGCGTGACAGCTGTAGTCGGTGCTCAGATGGTCCGGTGGACACTCCCTCAGTGTGTCCTGGTGGGTGGTGGGGTCAGATCGAAGAAGAGGGGTTGGTGGACAAATTAGAGAAAAGAATAAGGTTTTAGTGAAAAGAACATCAGCAGGAGTCTCATGCAGAACTACTCACCATCGCTTGTATTCTTTAACCTGTGTTTTCCTACTGTGATGAGTCAAAATGTTACAATCACATAAAAGAGGCTAAAGTAAAGTACATCCTCAGATTCATTTCACATTCAACTCTGTCCAGAAACGAATCTATTCATTAATTGTTTCAGAACAAATAAAAGAGCCTGATGAGTAATGTCTTTATGTTCAACAAAAGAGACGCCTTCAGAGTGCCACTGAAACAATTTGTAACATCTTTGAAGAGCACATTGTCAAACTTTTACTATCCGGCTTGTTGAAAACTCACGTTTTTTTCTTCCTTTCATCAACAGTCAGTCACTCTCTCTGAGAGCCTAATCAGCACTGATTAACTTTCTCTCGGATATAGGCTTTGATAACATTTTAAGAGCTCAAGGTACTTGGGAGTGATTAGAGAGCGGGGCTTGATTGAGGTGATGGATGAGAGAATGAAGAGGAGAATCTAATACTTCAATCTTTATTCATCATTGGAAGGTGCAGAGTGCAGTTTTGCTCTTTGAACACCCTCTTTGCTGCAGGACATCCTGGGATCTGAACTGAAGCCTTTCAATTACTATGCTGCTTCTCTTTGTGACATTGATGTAAAACAGGCTTGGGTGGTTCAAAAAATAGAAAAATACACATAGATGCCCCCTTTTCTGATTGAACACATTGTCAGAAAATGTGTGCCGTGTCTGCCGAAGAGGACAGGGTGACACTGAGGAAAGCGAAAACTCCTCAGATTAGTTGGTTACATAGTTCAGAAATAAGTGTGATATGAGCTCTAATGCAGCTGTAACCTGAAGTACCTTCATGATGCCGTTCCAGTTATCCCCCGTGGAAACCTGGAAGAGCGTGAGGAAAGCCATTCCAAAGTTTTCAAAGGTGGCGTGCCGGCTCATTCCTTCACAGGGGTAGTCAGCGTTACACACTGAGAGAGGGCATGGTGGGAAGAGAACAATCGGAGAATAGTTTTAGAGAGTGAAACCTCGGTTACATCAAACTTTTATGTGAGCCATCACAGCTTTAAATCTATCTATCTATCTATCTATCTATCTATCTATCTATCTATCTATCTATCTATCTATCTATCTATCTATCTATCTATCTATCTATCTATCTATCTATCTATTTTTACTGATACCAATAGAGTTGGAAAAAGCCGTTTCTAAACTCTTGTCTGTTTGTTTGCGTGATAACAGGTTTTATCCAGGTTGTACAATTTGAAAGACTTTACAAGATGTCTGGAGAAAAGGTTTGCCACTAAGAAAAGGATAACCGGTTTCCATTTATTTCAAATAGGCCAAAGAAACGCTGTGGCAGTGGGCATAATCTTTCACAACAGGATGCCGTAGAGATCCTTCCTTCATTTGACCAGTCAAAAACATATTGAGAAAAGCTATTTTCCAATTTTATTTTATTTTTTTAAACATTTTTCGTTTTATTACTTGATGAGCAACACGTTTCAGTTTGGTAGAGAAGACTTACCCAGCTCTCCGAACAGCTCCACTCCCAGAGCTGCATAGATGAAAAACAGCAACATGAAGAGCAGACCAAGGTTTCCCACCTGTCACACAAAGAGGAACATCCATTATCAGCAGAGGTGACTGTTTTTACACTTTTTAATGAGGTGTACTTCTATAAGTAGGTATGGTGGGCCTCATTTTGTAGATAATGAATCAGTGGTTAAACCTGCTACTGTTGGACCCATTATAACTTTTAAGTGTCAGTTAAACAGTAAACTTTTGTTCAACTACATCACATCACACACTAGTGTTCTACTAACATGATCCTGTATCACATATTGTATCAGTATGGGTATTTTCTGTACTTCACACCCACAATAAACAGATTTCAGTATTTCCCCAGTGGTTTATTATCTTTTCAAGATGTTAACAGCATTTATTGAAGCTCTAACGGCAGGTTTTATTGACACTGTCAGAGATTTCAATCAATTAATCTGCAAAACAATTCGGTGTGTAAGATCTCCTGTGAAAAAAAAGATGATGAACAACACCCTGGACAGAAAGCCTTGGCTTTTCATAAAATATGAGAACCTTAGCTTTTCATGAAACATGAGAACAGGTATACTTTGTGAAAGATGCTGGTGCAGTTTTGAAATGGTACATTGAGTTTTGAATGTTTTTTTTTTAAGCCGTAAAGGTCATGGAACCAAACAGGCACATCCAGGATCCTGCAAACATTTCATGAAATCTGAAATATCTGCAAACAGCAAGACTGGGGGTCAACACAACTCAAGCAAACACAACAAGAACCCCTCCCTGCCACAAACCACAAATAATCTCTCTATTGCATGGTCTGGGGAAAATTTTACTTTGCTGACTTCATAGCAGAAATGAATCCATCCGTGTAGAGTCAAAGCATTCACAGATAGAGATATGCAATGCAAATGGGTAAGAGCTCCCTGGGGTGCCATCGCAGGCACTAAGCAGAATGCCATTAGCTAAGTCACCTCACAGGGAAGGCAGTGTAGAATTTCATTAGATAGGCAAATAAATGGAGAGACTGGGTACGGAAAGAATAACACAAAGTTTTTATTGAAGGAGAGCGAGAGGAGAAGAGGAGGAAGAGAGGAAACAATGAAGGAGGGAGAAAGGGGGGGAAATTTGGAGAGGAACGGCAGAGCCCGAGGATAGCTTGCTTTCTCTCCCCAGTTGTGCATGTTGATGTTTCCTGGTGGATATTAAAAGCTACGACTTAGCCCGAGGCAATGTGCAGCTTGTAACTTAAGCCCATCTAATGTCTTTAGATCCCTCAAGCAGAGAACGAAAGCAGACCACAGGGATGACGATGCTGTGGTGTAAAGAGCAGGCTGTTGGATGCGATGGAAGCATTAGAGCTGGCAACTAAGCAACAGAAACTCGTGAGGAACACAATTAGAGCAGACTTCGATATTTATACCTTTGGTTTCCATGGCAAAACAACCTGTGCTGATCTGCAAACTTTTAAGACTATCAACTGAGCATGTTCCCTTCTGTATTTAGACAAACGACACGCTCACTCAGTCATCTGCATCATGATGGGACATGGCTTTTTTGTTACAAGTTTGTAAGAAGTTTGGTACATTATGTGACAGAAGTCACTCTGACACGCAAAAGTTCATCACAAGCACCAACACAGCTCCAGAAAATGAACAGAACCGGTAGATAGAAACGCTCTTTCCAGATAAAGAACACTTTTTATTCATCTGTGGGAAAAAAAGAGTAATATACTTATGGAATCAGATTTGTTTCAAAAGTTTCAAGCAAAACTTATTCAAAGCAAAAAATTATAACCTTCAAAATAAAAAATGTCCCTTGAAAACAAATAACTCTGTCTTTTATTTTGTTCAAGGATGTAGTTTTGCTCTCGCCCTCTCTCTCTTTTGGTTACGCTTCTGGCTTTTTCGTTTGCAAGAGAAGAAGAGGAAGCATGGGGGGGCATACAAGCAACGGCTTCAAGATTAAAGTAAGTACTAATCACTGTATGTTGTTTTTTCCATGTAGACGTAGACGTTACTCAACAGCCAATAGGAACGCGCCCTTGAAAGAGCCCGCCCACGCGATAGCTTTGTGTCAAAACTCAAACAAAGAATCTGGCAGCGCAAACGAAAAAGCCAGAAGCGTAACCAAAAGAGAGAGAGGGAAAGAGCAAAACTACATCCTTGAACAAAATAAAAGACAGTTATTTGTTTTCAAGAGACATTTTTTATTTTGAAGGTTATAATTTTTTGCTTGAGTTCATTTTTTTCTCTCTCAAATCCATTTATTTTGATTGACTGTTAATAAGTTTTGCTTGAAACTTTTGAAACAAATCTGATTCCATATATACTACGGTACTAAGGCAGCAGAACATGAAGTCTATAAAAAAACAAAGATATCAGTGATGTTTTGCACGATTATAAATTATGGGAGACAATATTTTTATGTCTACGTTGAAAAGCAGACAGCCTCCCCTTTAAACACGCCTGTAGACAGCATGTATCTGTACGAGTGTTTCCTAAAACACCACTGCTCTGCATGTTATAGATGTTTCCCTGCTCCAACACACCGGATTCAAATAAAAAGATCATTATCAGGCTTCTGCAGAATAATGACCTGAAACACTGCAATACTGTTTTGATTCTCATATTACTAAAAAGAGCACCCTTTTCAGTCTAATTAAGGCATCACATGGAGAGACCTGTTGGTCATTCATTTGATGTCATTTTCATTTTATTCTATTTCACTGTTTGTCAGAAATTGCATAAAAAGTCCTCCTGTCTCTATCAAATGTCTTTCTAATTGGATAAAAACACACTTTTCACCTCCTACTGCAACACTGCAGTAGAGACCTGTACCTCCAGTGACCCCCTGTTAGCCCGATGTGTACTTTTGTTGTTGTCTGAGCTTCCACCACTAAAACAAGACCAACAAAACCAATGAAATCTGCCCAAACAAGAGAGCAGGGACTGGAAAGAAAACAAGTTAAAGTGGATGGAAAAAAGGACTATTGATTTGAGGCAAAACTGAAGCAAGGCAGACTTATGTGACTGTAGTTTTCAGTCAGTGTGTGATCCTGTGTTTATTTGTGTTAATGTGTATATTTATATGTCTGTCTGTGTGTGTGTGTGTGTACATGTTTGTTTTTTTTTACCCAAACATCAGGGAGACAAAAATCCTCCCAGAGGGCTCCAGTCAGAGCATTGATAAGGCAGCAGAACTGAACAAAATCAACTTCTGGCTGCACTTCAGGCTCACTTCTTTGTAAATGTCTTTAATAAAGAGCAGCTTTAAAACAATCCACAGTCAATAGAGTATTTTGTCTGTTTTCTTCACATTAAGCACAAAAAAAAAATAAAGATTTAGGGCTTAATAATGTTAGAAAAGGGCACATGGAGGCAGAACTTCAGTGAATTCTTTTTTATACAGAGCAGAAGATATATTACACCCTAGAGAAGATGCAGAGGATGAATAATGATATGTAATTTTTTTTTGGCACACTAAAAAGCAGTGAAGTGGCTTTTTGCACATTTTGGTCCTGTGACCTTCTCATCTGATTGAAAATGGTATTTATTTCATCTCCATACACATTGGTTTTTATAAATCGACCACTGTTCACCCACTATTTGGTACAACTAGAAAAGACAGTTGAAATGAATGCTATAAAACATAACCAGCTGCAGCCTGGCAAAGCTCATTGTGATAGTTACGGTGATACCTCAAGAATCGAACAAAGTTTGGCACAATTGTTTTTTCAATTTTCAAAAATATTTAGAGACAATTTGACAAAATGATCATGTGATCATAGATAGATATATATATATCTATACCTCAATCTCTTTGTGTTTGTTGTTGTGTATCTATGAGCAACTTATGTGTATACATCCATGATTTCTGTTCTCACACCCTGGACTGTGTATTGTAGTTTATGTTAGTGTGTGAGAACTAACAATGAATTCATCCCATTAACAATTACAACTTCTAATGTATAACTTCATTTTTCTGTGCCAGAGACCTTCATCGTTGTCCAAAAATGATTAAAAACACATCAGTGAGCCACGCTGTTTCACTGGGCAGCATTTATAAGTCTATTAGTCTTCTCATGGAATTTGTTGACGATAACAAAAAATAGAATATTGGCAGCCTTATAATTTAATGCACCAATTAAATGTACTACACCACCATTTGTACATATTAATAGCAGAGGGAATGTCGTCTCTGGCAGGCTTTACTGGATAGATTTCTTTTATTACAGAACATCCAAAGCCACTCATGATTATCTGACAAAAATCCTCTCTGCCACTAGGTCGTATTGATGGAAAGATGTCCAGCTGCAGAGGGAGAGAGGGAGACTTAATCTAACGGACCATCTCACGGATTTAACGACATTCTGGCATTTTCACATAAAGAATCCTTGCTGTAAAACATTTACTCAGTTCACAGGAGCGTTATTACAATGCATAGATAAAGATGTATGTGGTTTCCTGGCTGAATACTGAAAATACAACAGTATCCCCTAAATTCTGGGACAAGCTATAACTTTGATGAATAAGAATCTGAGCAAAAGGCTAAAGAACAAAAAGTCTGTGTACGTACAAAGGGAGGAGAACTTTTCAGCTGCTCTTTTCTCATTAACAGCTGTGGGAATTAAAAGTCTTTAATTAATGGCACAAAGGTCTTTATATTTCCTGAATAAAGGAGAAAAAAAAGTGGAATGTTAGCAAGGTGACATAACATTGGGTGCAAAGATTTAGTCATGACCTGACTTCCTGAAAGTCACACTTCTCAGGAGCTTTTATTGACACAGAACGTTCATCATCCCACAAATGTTAATTAACTCCTGTGTGTCCTTGTGATAAGCCGAAGGAGGATGTGTGTGTGTGTGTGTGTGTGTGTGTGTGTTAGATGGAACATACCTGAGGCAGAGCCTGGACAACTGTGTCTAGCAGAGCTCTCATCCCGGTTGCCATTTTCAACAACTTCAACACTGCAGAGAGTTCACAGGATGAGACGAGTAAAGCATCATACACAAACAGTGTGTGTGTGTGTGTGTGTGTGTGTGTGTGTGTGTGTGTGTGTTGCTTTGGACATAAGTGTTTGGATGATAAACTACAGAAGTGAGAGAAAGTAAAACGAAGGACAGAAAGACAAAAGACACCACAGAAATAGAAGGGAACGATCAAGATAGATAAGAGGTAGGAAGAGAAAGAGGAGGAGAGATAACAGGCGGTCGATAGACGGAACAGGTTCCAGACTCTCTATTAGAGACCCCACACAAATCCCTGCGGTCCAATTTCTAGAGGACCCTGGCTGATGATATGACCCATAGCAGAGAAAAAAAAAACATGGTTGCATTCTGATGGGGAACGGTAACAGCCGCTCAGACAATAAAGCCTCCTGGGAGATGGAGTCCTGTCAGGACGGTTGGAGGTGGATATATGCGTGTGTGTGAGAGAGAGAGAAGGCGGATGTAGTGGAAGTACTGCATGGTTACTCTAAATCATTAGCCAGCTCTGCCTCTCTAGAACCTTGTCTCCAAACTCTTTCTCAACAGCATCATTTAGAGTTTCATCTGCCTGCAGGCGAATCAGATTTGCTTCTTAAATCAGATCTTTGAGGCAGACTGCCTGCACTATTATTCACAAGTGATCAGAGGCTCGAATCTGATGATGTCATTTGTTTTTTTTTTTTGCCGCCCAAACTTTCTCAAATCAGTCTCCATAGCATCTAGATAGACATTATGGATTTGGGCAGGCAGTCCAAACAAGGCCTCAGAAACTAGCCATTCTTTTTTGGTGACATCTTTAATGCAAAGCCCGTGTGTTCACAACAACCATGGGGGACTGTTTTTCTTTGGATGTTCATTTGATAACATGTTTCTGGAACCATTTGGAGAACTCAGGTACTTTTCGACCACAGGAACCTGGTCCCTGTTTTGGCTCCTGGGTTATATGTAAGTCATGTGCATGCAAGAGAAGAATATTCTTTGCTTATCTTCTCCCTTCTGTCATTTATGTACTGAAGGAACTTTGTTCCTGGTCTCAAAGAGACTCTGAGAGTCTCTGTATAGGCGACGCTCTTTTCATTGCTCAGCCATTGTGGCAACAGCTTCTTAGGCTATCTACCCACTTATTCTTCACTTATATCAAACAAAGCCAGCCAACACCTAGTAACTGTTGCTATGCCTGTCAAGCCTTTTCCTTTTTTTTTTTTTTACAGCACTGTATAGTAGAGCTCGTTATTATAGGATCATAGTACAGTATTATCAATAGGAATGTAAGAACTCAATGTTATTTGTTCTAATGTTACTCTTAAAACTTAATAAGAGACATAACGGAAGAGTTTGCCTAACACTGTGCAGTTCCACGTAACCTGTAACTCCACAATATAACATACAGCAGTCAGCAAATTGAAATACCATGGATGTCAAACACTGTAGGTCAAACCAGTATTCGTCTTGTGTTGTTTATGTGAAACAACAACAAGCATCAAGCTGCATTGCTTATTTCTTTTAAAATATTTAACCGGTGGAGTTATTTTTAAAATTAAGCTACGTGGAAGAAGTAGATGATTGTAGAACTTTTTAATATTCTTTGCTGCAGTCACACGAGTTAGTTAACATTCAAGCAGAGTGGTAAAAATGTTACGAGAGCAGAGGAAAGACTAAAAGTCACCAGTAGCCCTCACGCTCATCATCAAATACCCCACTTACTAGTTAATTACCACTGGCTGCTGTTCAATTAGCATATTACCCATGGGTCCACTCGCTGGTCCTAGGGTGCTATTACGGAGGGCAGAGGGCAATTGTAAGAGGGTGAAGCTTAAGTGAGATTCATGTAATTAGCCTTTATTCTCCTCAGTGTGAAGTTAAAGAGGAATTGGTGCAGCCTAAAGGGATAGTCCTGTAATTTCCTCTGAATAATAAGAACAGAGGTGCTGGATGAGAGTCATATTAAAAACCTAGAGACAATAACATGTTGTTGTAATTGTGTGAAATTAGCACTCTGACAATGTACATTATTTTTAATTTATCATAACGACTGGTAAGTATTAAAGACATGTTAAACTTACAGTAACAGTATCATCAGCAAATTAAAATGGGAGCAGAAGAAAAACACAAAGCCATCTTACTAAGATATGGAAAAATACCATTTTTAACAGGTAAATGTAAGAAAAAGGTGTCTAATATACATATATATCTGTAAAATACGTTCAAATACAGTCCTAGATGAGTCTGCTGTTGGGGTTAATAAAGAATTTATACCACATGTAATCTCAGCTTGACAGCACTTGTTTCAGAACGAACACGTGCACCATGTTTGCATTCAAAATGTGTCTTTGCGTGTGTTTTTGTGCGTGTGTGGATACCTCGTGCGATCCTGAGTACCCTCATGATCCTGATGATGGTGGGGTTGATCGGGAGGGAGGCGTTGATCTCAATCTCCTCCAGGGTGATACCCATCACTGACAGCAGCACAATAGCCAAGTCCAACTGGTTCCACCTAAACACACACACACACACACACACACACACACACACAAACAAATCTGTTCAGTCTACCATAATCTGTAGAGTCTGACCAAAGTGAAAGTAATGAACAGGAGAATGAGCACGACTTTGGAGTCTGAGCTCAGCATGTAGCTCAGGACTTCATGGCTGCACACATGAGGTTCTGTGTTATGTTAATTTTTTTCAATGAATATTAATGTTCCACATCAACTTTATGCATAATTTGTGTGATTCTTCCACAAGGCAGTAGAATGGGTAAAAATCCACCATTACTGGAAGGAAGGCCTGCTCCTGTCATGAATATGTATGTTAATACAAGACAAACACAATCAATATTGCAAACCGCACAGCTTAAGAAACACTGCTTCCTGTGTTTGTTATCTTGTCTCTTGGCATTTCAGGGCTGGACAACAAGCTGTATACTGAAATGTTTGAATGTAATCCTGTTCTAATAAACATCAGTTGCAAACATGTTTGTCAATGAATTTTGAGCATTGTAGAACTTTGGTTATTTATTATGTATCCATGAGATGGGACAAAACCTAGAGAGCAGTGAGTGCTGGGCTGCCGATGGCCCTCTGACTCTTTTATACTGGTTTTCATACTTCATGTAATTTTGCATTTTAAAGTGTAACTTCACCCCCAAGTCTGAGCCTGCCTCCACTCACTGCATAATTTTGAAGAATGCTAAAAAGGTGGGTGAGGGGCTGAGGAGGCAAGGGGGTAAGGCTGTTTGAGGCAGGACATGCACGGTGATATCATCCTCTCACCAGAGAAAAATGGAGAGCGACACAAATTGCAAGGCATATGACGCTAATTACTACTAGCTACATTAATTCTGCTGAGTGAGTAATTCGTTATGGTAGACTGAGACCCACTACATGTATTTGGTGGTAGGCAAACTAGTAACTAGGTAGACTGCCTCTTGCCCAAAGCTACACTTTGAGAGACTGAAAGGTAGAAAAACTTGTCTAACTGTCAAAACTTCACTTGGTCAAACCCTTATCTAAGTCACACAGTGGTGTGACCTGTTGGTAAGGATGGCAGTCTAAAAACCAGTTACACTTCCTTAAATACACATTCGTCATTTTTTTTTTTCCATTTTGAAACCAATTTACTGCAAAATTGCTGCCTGGGGTGTGCTCCTCCACAGTTAATGTGTCTCGTCCTAGATAATATCTCACTCTCAGAGCAGCAGAACTGGAACACAAGGCTCACAGGGTGTAAACACACACAAAACAGGGTCGCCTAATAAAGCCAGAGTTTTCCAAAAACATACATAAGAGTGTGATGGCATGGCAGACGATGAAATAGAGAAACACAGAAATTAAAATAGGACAGTAGGAATAATGTGACTAAAAAATGTTCCTGCTTAAATAAAGAGACAGACACAAAAAAATAGAGACAGAAACGGTAAGACAGGCGTTAGAATAACTTGGAATTAGTCAGAAATAAACAACAGCAATTTCCTCCTGCTTAGCCACAATGCTAAACATGGATGGGAAGCTGCAATAATAAAATCTACATGGTAGGGTATTAGAAATAATATTCACCAACATCATCACAGCTGCTCCACAAGTCTGTACGCATGGAGGAGAGAGGACCCCCCCTCGCTGGATTATTAAGTGGTTTGGATGTAGATACTGAAATCTACTAAAATTCAAAAGAGTTTCTGCACCTGCACAGCTTCAACATGAGTCATATATCTAGTCTAAAACACCGAGAAACCAGTGTTTGTATGAGCTATCTTTAAAACTAATCACTTAACTTGTTATGGAATACCATGCAGAGATGACGTCATATATTTGTCAAAATGTTGGCATGAGTTCATCATCTATCCATCAGTCCATCCATGGAACCAACATGAACTCCTCATGATTACATTTATATACTAATATGCGACAGGTCTGCTTGTAGTATGATTAAGCTCATAGGAGTAATTACCTAAACATAACAAGTCAAAAGTACAGCAAGTTAAAGCAGGAGATCGAATCTGTTTACTGTGTTGACCCAAAACATGATCTTCCTCACTGTAAATGCTGCTCTTCAGCTTATGGACTATAGATGTGAACTCTGGTCTCCAGTATCCTGCTGTCCTACACCTTAACTGGAGCATCATCCAGACAGCAATTATGTTTCTTAAAGGAGCTCAGTCAGCAATACAAATGATTAATAAACCAATGTCATTTCTAACCAACAGGGATGAAGGGCTCTGACTGGCTGGGTGCCCATATTCACCTTTTAGGGGCACTAAAGGATCCAAGTTTAGTTTTTTTTCTGTCCATTCTCAGACCTCAAAGACATACAGTAGGTTAGAGCTGTAACATCAATCAAAAGCAAGAGCTTTGTCTTCAGAATAATCTTTCAGCACCAATCCCAATACAGCGATACAGCATAGATACTAGCAGCTCCATCTGTCCCATCGACTCAAATGTATACGTCTCAGCGCAGTTTGGAGAGCATCCTTTATACCTGTCCTTGAAGAACCGTCGGAAGCCAAACGCCACCAGCTTCAGAGAGGCCTCAATCACAAAGGTGGAGGTGAAGAAGTAGTTGCAGTACTTCAGTGTAGTCTCCAGAGACTGAGATGGAGAGAGAGAGACAGGGGTTGAAGAGATTAGCAAAGGTAACAGACAGTTTCCTCTGCTCCATCCTTAATTGTAATAGCCTAATGAATTATTCTTTGTTCTACCACCGTGCATCTCCCTTGTCTTCATCAGGTCATTGAAGGCTCTTTTGTTGTTAGACTTTTCTTACGTCAATAAAAGTTGAGAGATAAACAGAGAAAACAGAGTTGTTTTTTTTTAGTGAATCTGTTCTGTCAATGTGAGAAAAGTATACTGCCAATGAATCTCTTTAAATGGAAGAAAGTTTAATTGAGACAGGCAACTAAATTGTGTCAGACTCCGGGGAGGGACAGAGGATGTTTTCTCTACCACACTGGTATTGACGAGCCAGGCAGAAAGAGAAAATGACCTAAAATGGTCTAAAAGCTTGTAATGTTTAATTCATGTAATTAAGCCTTATTATTGCAACGATTTCAGCCCAACTGAGAGATAACAAAATATACTAAGCTATGTTTGAAAAGTATATCAATAAGTTTACATAAGTAAACAATTCAAGTAAGTTTATTTCTAGTAAAGGTAAATAAAGGACCCATGGTACAGAATGCACATATCAGAAATCATACCACATCATCCTACAAATGACTGATTTCTTGTTAACTGCCTCCAATAGGAACAAACTCACACACATTACATACAGTGCCTCCAAAATCATCGCCCTCCTTACACAAGGCACCCCCCGCTATCATAACATCACGGATCAAGTACAACATATCATTTCTTTGTTTTTTTTTTTATTAGTGAGCTATATAAGAACATATGTTACCACTGGAGAGAGCCAGGCAAGTTGTTTCCAGTCTTCATGCTGGGTTAGGCTAACTGGCAGCTGGGTATAGTGTCATACGTAGCGTACAGATGTCAAAGTGACATCAATCTTGTCAACTAACTCTTGACAAGAAAGTGAATAAGCATAAATTCCCAAAATGTTGACCTAGTCCTTTATTTAGAACTCAGGGTTACTGACACACAATGCACAGCCCTGTTAAGCTTAAAGCAATAGTGCTAACCTCCATAATAATAATAATAATAAAAATGATAATCTTTGAATAATCAATGAAATAATTCAAACTAATAATCTTTGCTGTTTTTAGTCATTTGTCGCTCAAGTACTTGTAAATATTAGTAAAAGCTTTGTGAATAGACACAAAAGTAAAGCTAACTGAATGAATGAAGAGTCTGTATGTTGTCTTTGTGCAGCCAGTGACATATGCAGCTATTATGTTGTCCAGGCACGTTCCTTAGGATCAGTGTGGAAGTTTTAATACAACACCGAAACCACAAAACCGATCACATGTAGCCTCCATGAGCATACAGGTGAAAAAACGTAAAAGTAATAATAAGTGCACTATCATCATGTTTCTCCTCCACCTTTAAACGGTATGTCTTCTTCCCTATAGTGGCTTCCACGAGCAATTCAATTTCCCCCTGGAAATAACATGCATGACATAAGTTATGGATTATTCTACATCATATATATCAACAGGCAGCAGGTGGTGTCCATTGATATGGATCCTCCATTTAGAATGGAAAGACAACGATCTAACTTATTATTTTGCTGGCTCAGCACTACTACGATGTCAGCTCATGCAAATACTGGGACATATTTTCCCAAGAGGACAGTAAAGTATCACAATCAGTGTATAGCAGTGTGGTTTACTGCCATCAAACTGCAGGCTTGTTTTTTTTTTCCACTTTAACTCAAATTGATTTTTTTCCAGGCCTCAAGAGTATCTCCGCATCTGAGAAACATTTTACATAAGTAATACCCCTATCTGCCAGATTGTTTGTATTCCAGCACATGGGTAAATGTTTTGGTTGGCTGTTTTTGCTGCTGATTCAGAGCAGCATGTTGGCAGCCTGCCTCTGGGAGTGCCCGCTTTTAAAAAAAAACTGCCCAGATGGTGCATCACCACCTACTCAGAAGCCCTTAAACAAGTCTTCTGTCTCTGTCTCACTCCGACACCCACACCCTGAACCTCCCTCCCCACGGAGAAGAGTGATCACCTGTGGCTGGCTGTAGTGCTCCAGAGACATGGTGATGACATTGATGCAGATGATAAAAGTGATGACCAGGTCCAGGTAGTGGCTGGTACACAAAGTGTGGATAGCCAGCCTGGCTGGACTGTATGACGCATAGTAGGGAAGCTTCTGGGCCTCTGGAGGGAGAAGAAGTATTGAAGAAAGACTTAGAGAGGGGAAAAACAAGGCGAGGAGGGATTCGGATTGGTGAGAAGGCAGGAAAAAATATTGATGAAAGGGACAGACAGATGTAAAAAGGGAGTTTAGATGAGGGGGGGTGGGGGGTGGGAGGAGATGAATGGGGGAATGAAAACACAGAATCGAGGGAAAACACAGGAATAATGAAGGGAAAATGAACCCAGGAGGGGTGAGATTAAGAAAGGGGGCAAAGAGCAAAGACAAATGAGATATAGAAAAAAGCTTATTTAGTTTAAAAAATTAGAAGAGCATGGAGAAGGCAATGCAAGGTGCAGGCAGAGTGGTTTACTTAATGATGTATTTATGCCAAAAGGGGTGAAAAACGAGGCAGAGAAAATGAAGCAAAAGTCGAGAGGGGGGGAGATAAAACTGTGAGATAATGTGAGGAGAAAAAGTTTGATAAACGTGAGAGGGAGGTTAAGTGGTTTTAAATGAGATGAAATAGTGACTCATTCAAAGTCATATCATTTAGGATGTGTAATGTGAATTATCAAATTAAATGTCTTGGACAGATTCCATGTGGACCCAGGAAAGAGTCTCCACCAAGCTTTGAGTCAATATTACTAGTTTACATATTAATTCATTGCTGTATTACAATTTATTCTGGATTGGTAAACAAACATTGATGAGGGAAGAATTACTTTTATTTATAAATCCATATAGTAAATTCATACATTTCATCTATTCCTGTCTGCTTCTTCTCTACTTGTCCTTTTTTGATTTATTGATTCCCTCTATCCTTCCACTGAGACCATTCCTCTTTTCTAAAAGGATTCCCATTTTTCATCTTAATCCTACTTCTTATTGCATTTTTCATGTCCCCCTCCTCTGCTCCACAGTCCTTACTCCTCCCTCTATCATCCCCCCCCCCACTCACTTTCTTTATACATCACTCTCATTTCTCCCCCTCTCTCCCGTCTCCTTATCTTCCTCCTCCCTGGGTCTTACTTCTCCTCTTCTTCTCCATGCGGCGCTGGCGTTTCTCCTCTCGCCGCCTGGCCTCCTCCACCTCCTGGTGCTGTCGGCACTTGTGGAAGTTCTCCACCACCACGCCCACAAACATATTGAGGACGAAGAAGCTGACAATCAGGAGGAAGGAGATGAAGTAGAGCAGCATCCACGGACTGTTGTTAATCACCGGCTGGAGGAGAGGAAGAGTTGGGAGAACAAGAAGAGGAAGTGAGGAGGAAGGAGAGGAGAACAGAGACAGGGACCTACTAGAAAAATGGTTGAGTATAGGCAAAGGGAAGCGAGGGGGATGATGGAGGGGAGGACTGGCACAAGTCTTTCAGGAAAGAAAGTGGTAATAGAAGGCAAAGATGACAAAGAGATGTTAATGGTGAAATACATTACCATGAAAAGAGACAGAGAACAGTGTGGCAGAGAAAGGAAGAATGGACAATGGAGAAGAGAGGAAAAAACAAACAAATGATTGGAGAGGAAGAACACACAGAAGAAAAAGCAGAGATCTGAAAGTAAAGTCAGGTAAAGTAAAATGGAGGTACAAGATGCAGAAGGCAGATCAGGTAAGAGACACTGAAGAAGCCTGGAGGGAGCTCAAGGTGGCAAACAGCACTACAGACCACGAGGCAACAACAGCATGTCCGTCCTACTACATAATGTCCTGTACAGGGATGTTCAACACTATGTCCAAATCCTTTTTGATTGTAAAAAGATACCATGAAATGAGGGAAGGAGGAGGTCACCATCGAATTCAAACTAGGGATTTCTTTGCAGTTTTTGGTCAGTAAGTTAACCCCTTGGCCACAAGCGTGTCTCTATGTGCACAATAATTTAGGATAAACATGACAAGCTTTATGTCATGTGCCATCAGGACTGGGTGTCATTAAGTAGCAATACCAGTCCCTTTAAAATAGCCACTCTTCATTCGATGTCTTTTCTCTGTGCTTGATGAGGGGTTTTATTATGTTACTCATGTTCCCAGAGTTTTCCTGAGATAATCCTTCCACATTTTATGCGTTATTTTTATCAGAAACAACAGGCACATGGTACCGCTATAGTTCTGACTGTTTCGGTGATTAGTCATCTCGGCACACTCGGAACTGCCAACTCTGTCACATATATACTGTGTGACTGCATGGGTCACAGCTCCTGCAGTAGCGGGCCGATCACACAGAGCATTAAATCGGTGTTTGCGGTGATTTGCTGAGAGCAAAACCATTCAAAAAGTCTTTTATTTTCTAGACGTGTGTGCAAAAAGGATCAAATGCAGGTATTGTTCGAGGTATCAAGTACGATAAATGGTCCTAAATGCTATACAGATTGACTCACTTCTACATCGAGCAATTCAAGTGCTTAAGCTTAGAATGTACATTTAAGGTACAAGGTTAAGATACAAAAGTCCTGATGGCTACGGTGACTTGGGCTGATAAGAAAAAACAATAATGTCTGAAAGGTGACATCTGAACATCAGTTTATTCTGTGAAAATGATTTGTTTATTATCGTTATAACTGTAATAAGCAGCGAGTGAGGTTCACTCATTTATTTTGTCCAGTTTTGAGACACATTTGAAATATAAGCCTCTCACAGTCTTCCAATTAACCACGGCCTCTCCACGGCCAGTGCAGTCCTCCAAAGATCCTGGAGCTGCCACTGGTGAGAAAGGGTGACAGGGGAAGAGAAGAGAGGGCAGGAGAGGCAGACAATGTGATAGAAAAGAAGGTGATTGGGTGTGAGGCAGTCATTGCAGGGAGTCATTACAAAACAAAAATCAAGTTCAGGTGCAGTACAACCGGAGATGAGAGTCAGATTTTCAATTTGGAGGAGCGGTGAGTGTTGAAAGCGCTGGGTTGAGTGCAAATGGGATTAGTCACTTAGAGCCATGTTGGACTGCACTGTGCTTTCTCCCTGAAGAAGGGAAACTGAATCATCCACAATGATGTCCTCTCTTTAATAGATTCCCTAAAAGATTTCCAGATCAAACTGATTCTAAAGACAATCTGTTCACTTTGAAGCTACTTCAGGAGACTTATTTACATGACATCATGTCACTGGACGTTATGCTTGTGAATGTGAAACTCTACATTTTTCTGAAGCAGTGTATTGAAGCCTATTTTGTAACTTAACCTCTAAAACCGCTCTTAATGTTAACGGTAAAACGGTGTATTAAACTTGGTGATGATTGAACTTGCAACTTGAGAGATCCTCATTCCTGTTTTTGCAGGTGCTGGGCCCACACTGAGCCTGGCCACCAGACGCTCACCTGCATGTTCTCCTCTCAGGCCTGGGCGGCATAACTCTGTCCTGTTTTAGCCTCTTAATGTGGGTCTTCTTTCCAGACTGTGACTGAGCTGATAGCCCAAATGACAGATGAGTTTGATGATTTGATGGTATGATGGAACATGTTATCATCAGGTAGGTTGTTGCAGGATCTGCAGTTGTGTGAATAGCGCTCTGTCAGGGTTTAGAGGGGCATCAGTATTGGATTGCCAGTTGCCCAGCTGGAATCCAAGACCTCTTAGCTATTCAGTTCTAACTCAGGATGCTTCCTTCCTGTGGAGGAGATGTGGGCACATCCAACTGGGTGGAGATCCCGGGGTGAACAGAAGGACGGATATCATATCCCATCTGCCCGAAGAACACATGGGATTCCCTAGATTGAGCTGGAGGATACGGCCGTAGGTCTTAGCATGTGGGCTGCTTTGCTTTTTTTTTTTCACTGCAAGTCAGACCCAAATAAGTGGTGGGACAGACGGATAGATGATAGATAAAGGGATTTTCAGTGTGTGTCAACATGTGACCCTGTGTTATAAGTGCAATTACACATGTTTGTCCATGCCAGTGTTGTAAATGCCTGCACTGTGTGTCTGTTATTACCTGCTGGTCTATCCCCACTGCATCCAGTCCATGGTACATGATGTTGACCCAGCCGTCTTTTGAGGCCAGCACAAACAGGGACATCAGAGCCTGGATGAAAGACACACACACACACACACACACACACACACACACACACACACACACACACACAAAGCATACACAGACCCATGAAACTTGATTTACTTCTAAAATGGTTGATGCTATTTGTTATTTGTGTGATAAGATACTTACCATAAAAATAAGACTGAAGACAAAATAACAAAGTATGAATTCATAAATATATATTTTACTTCACAACACTGCCTGTTCCAATGCAAGGAAAATACATTTTAAATATGTTCTTACATTAATAGTTGAATATTTACCTTTTTCTCTATAATATATTTCAGTAGATTAAGAAGCATTCCTCTCATACTATTCTATCTGTAGTTCACTGTCCATCACATACCTTTTAGTTATACTCCATGCACAGCACAGCATAGGAGACATTATTACAGGATGTGCCAATTATTATCATTTTTATGAGAGAGCTCACCATTGTTTGTGTTTATATCCAGAATTAATATGTTCAAAAGGATAGAAAAAAAAGATTTCTCCCTTGTACCTGTCCAAGGTTGTCAAAGTTGTATTTGTGGTGAACCCATCGATAGCTGGCTGCCAGACAGTCGGATTTATTAGTGATGTTCTTCACATCGAAACCCACACAGTAGTAAAACTTCCCTTTGAAGAGCTGAAAAGAAAGAAAGAAACACGCACAGAGAGGGAAATGAGAGACAGAGGCACACTGACGAAGTCATGACAACAATTGTGTGTAGCCACTTCTTTCACGCGGCTTTTGAAGTAATTTCATAATTAGCGTCAGTAACTAGTGCGCGGGTGAATCCTAACTGCAGACTCAAAAAGTAATTGACATCAACAGAGTGGTTTTCCTCCTGAGAGATGTTTTTAATTTCCCAATCATAGTGAACACATCAAAGAGAAGTGAGTAAAATAACGCATGAGGGCAGGCGAAGAGAGAATACTAACGTGGAAGGATGCGAGAACGAACAGGGTGAGATTGACAACCAGATGCAGAAGGACATACGAGACTACACTGGAGAGATCAAATGGGGAAACCAAGTTAGCTGCACTTATGGACCTACTTGTTATACTCGACACATAATATAAAATACGTAATAATATCGCCTGTTGTAAATATTGTTAATACTGACGCTTTTAGTCATTTCTGGCAATGCAGCAACTGACGTGAGGTTTAAATTGTCTCATAACTCAAATCCAAAATGTACAGTTCATTTGTACCTGGAAAGGGCCGATGTAGCTGTGGATCATTATATGACAAAGTGCAGAGAAATGTGAAGAGCAAAACTTGGTCCTCTAAACTCAGCTTGCTTTTCGTTTTGGCAGGAAATGTATCCCCATTTGTTGGACTTTTGCATGGCGATGTGTCACCATTATACCTCTTCCTGTTGGATTCAGCTTTAATTAGGCTTCTTAACCATGCTGTGAGAATGTGATTTGATTGTGGGAGCAAACAGGGCCACACAGCCTCATCTCATCGTCTCCGCTGTTCATGTTTAATCTTCCATTTGTCGGTTTTGGTTTTGGCTCTAGATGGAAGTTAAAAGCATAATTGTGGCCCAGAAAGCACATTTTAACAAACCTTATTTCTAATGTGTATGAAAACTTGATAAGTCCATTGTGAGCATTTGGCCTCTTTGTTAGGTCCTATTATATTTGCAGTAGTTTGACCATCTCAGGTCCAATTAAAATTTTTGAACAGACCTTATAAATTGTTAAAGGCTTGTAGAATTCCCTGATTAATGAAAAAGAAAGACAAGAGCGGAGAGCAAATGAATCCATGTTTGCTGCTGTTTACCTGAACACCGAGAATCCCAAAGATGATGAAGAAGGCACAGCAGATGAGGACGATGTTGCCGATGGGCTTGAGGGACGTGATGAGGGTCTCGACTACCAGCTTCAGCCCCGGAGCCCTGCTGATCACCCTGGAGGACGGAGGGAGGGAGAGAGAGGGAAAGACAGAATGAAAGACACGGAGAAAGACGGACATAATAGAATCCAGTCAGAGATGTTACACATTTTGAACCTTTAGACCAGTTTTTATATAAAGTGAGTCTTCATCTTTAAAAGTAACAACTGTAAAACTGTACAATTCAATTTAATGCACAAGACATGACACAGTTTCAGCATAATTTTCCCCCTAAGTTCAATTTTTAACGGTGTTTTAAGTAAAATGCAGTCTCAAAACACTTGTATTATTTTCAAGAAAGAGAGATCAGCTTGTATAAGAGACAGATTGATGCATGGCGCATTTGTGGTGATTACATACAGTAGAGACTGAATTCACTCAGGCCAAAGAAGAAACAGAAGTTTTGAGCTCCCTGCGCCCAACATCACCAGCTGCTTCCATCTCAGCTGTTTTCTTAACTGTTCTGTCAGGTGATGTCTAAATAGTTATAATATATGTTAACGTACCTCAAGGAGGATGATTAGATAAATCTGTAGTGTGATGATAAGCTCAAGTAAAAACATACATTTGCTCCGTAAAATTAGGCTCATTTTTCATAACATTTCTCTGATCTTTGCTTTTCAGCTGGTGAATTAATGGACAATTTAATTTCTTTAAATTGTTACAAGTAACAAGAATGTAAAAGCTGACTCTTTAGTTGAATCGCCATTCAATTTCAAACAGCAGAAGACTTGCCTGTATAGACAGCTCTCTAATAAACTACAGTAAGTTGCTGACTGACAGACACTGTTAAAGGAAGAGGGGGAACATTTGGGGAAATCACTGGCTCACTTTATGGCGGAGAGTTATATGAGAAGTTCAGTGGTACTCTTAGGTCCGTGCTGGACTAACTGGAGTCTCACCTTGTTTTATTACCTTTGAACAGAGTCAGGCTAGTGGTAAGCCTTCCTGCTAGTCTATGCTAACTATCTGTTGGATGCACCCTCATACTTAACAAACAGATCTAATCAACTAATCGTGCTGTAACAGAAAACATGACACGACAGTCAGTCCTAACCTGAGGGGGCGTAGTGTCCTGAGCAACCGGAGAACACGCAGAACCCCCAGGATCTTAGCCCCACCCGCCATGGACACCACAATGTCAATCAGAGACACGAATACGAGGAAGCCATCTAGAATGTTCCAGCTGCTCCGGAGATAGGCTTTCTCCCCCAGGTACAGACCCATGGACACCACCTGGAGGGATGAAGGGAGAGCGATACAGAATCCAAACACAGGTAATACAACAGCAGCCAGACGCACACACACACACACACACACACACACACACACACACACACACACACACACACACACACACACACACACACACACACACACACACTCTCTCTCTTTGATATTCAGATTCCTTGTGTAGCTTCTCAAACAGGTATTTTATTTTGTATTGGCTACTTTTTGGAGGAGAGGAGAGGAGAGAAGAGAAGAGGAGAGGAGAGGAGAGGAGAGGAGAGGAGAGGAGAGGAGAGGAGAGGAGAGGAGAGGAGAGAAGAGGAGAGGAGAGGAGAGGAGAGGAGAGGAGAGGAGAGAAGAGGAGAGGAGAGGAGAGGAGAGGAGAGGAGAGGAGAGGAGAGGAGAGGAGAGGAGAGGAGAGGAGAGGAGAGTGAAATATATAGAAGGATGAGAGGTCAGCAACAGCTCCGAATCCCAGTGAGAAAGTGAATGTCCAAAAGAAAGAGGGAATAAGGAACGAGGAGAGGAGGGAAAAGGAAAGACGATTAAAAGGGAAGCAAGTCTATTACAATTCCAGGCAGCAGTGGAAATCTCCAACACTGGGCTGTCTACTAACGCATGCTTGTCTTTGGAGTGATGAATCCACAGTCCCGTGGATGTGTTTGTGCCGTTAACCAGCTTTTATGTTGACACTCAATTTTGCTGACTGCACTCTAACTGAAGGAAACGTCTACGATTAAAAGAAGAATAATTCAAGGAAAAGCTTTACTCTGTTTAAATTTCAGTTAAGACAGACAGTATTTTGCACTGTGCCACTTCAGCAGTCTACCCCAAATCCTCTTAAATCAGACGTTTCTACACTCTAAACTCACAACCTGTCTAGCCAGAACTGAGAAAAAACATTGAGAAGATGTTATAACTGAGTTTTTTAGTCCATCATCTTCTAGCTACAGCTGGATGGGAGGTCTCGTTCACTGTGCGAGCTCCAACGGGGATTGAACCAGAAGGGGAGGAGGAGGAGGAGGAGGAAGAGAATATTCTGGAAGGAAAAGGAGGGTATGGGTGAGGTGGGGGAGATCAGCAATTTTGCGGAAACGGTGACACAGCTATCAGTGGGAGGAATGAGAGGTGTAAGCCAAGGGAGGAGGAGAAAGGCAGGAGATGCTCAAAGAGAAAAATAGAAAATTTTGAAATCAAAAAAGCGGGTGAGGTTGGAGGAAAAGTTGCAGATGCTTCGACATCATTTGACACCTGGCAGGTGCTTTCATGGCAATAATGACTTGGTGGGGCTGTCATGTCGAAACAGAACTCAGAGATGCAGCAGGCTTGTCTGCCTTGTTTGGTAGAAAATGCCACCACAGAGACATGTCGAACAATGATAGGAAAAAAAAAAGACGCACTAAGTGCTGATGGTGTTTGTGTGTCTGTTTCAGAACGTGTAACAAGCATAATGACGGCACGCTGCACAATAAGCCACTGAAAATCTATCTTTTCGGTCTCAAAGAGTCGTCGACTGTAGACTTGAGAGGAGGCTCCGAAAACTTTGCAGCGCGCTCCCTCGTGATTGGATTGGTGTCAGATACAACCGATTCCAATGGTGACCCAGAGTTGTCAGTGGAAGCGTGTCAAACTGAAAACATCCTGTGAGATTTCTGAAATCACTCATTAGACTGTACGGTTAGTATTCTGAATTCTGAACCTATCTTAGTAGAGCTCTATTGTGTTTAAGAGTACTATACTGACACTGACCATACAGCAGAGAAGAAATGTATGCTGGAGGCTTTTGCACCATTGAAATCCATTGTAATTGCCAAAGTTCCACGAGGAGGACTGTGTCTTTACGCTGTCATTTACATTATCTCTTCCTCTCTCACTCTCTCCCTACTTCGTGGGCCAGTCTTCTTATTGCTGTCAAAGTTTGAAAGTGTTTCACTCTCTGCTGCTGTCAGCTGTCATGCCCCGATCACTCCACATTGTTAATGACACTTTAAACTTGATATACATTTTGTTTGTGTCTGGTTTAACTTGTTCATGAATCGTTTCAGACATGTGACAAAACAAAAGTAGCTGATTCAGGCTATTTAAACTGTGACTAAAAGGTGAGCAATGGGAGAGACCAAGTCAGAATAACAGAACTGTTTTTTCTCATTCTGCCAACGCTGCAGGAATGAACATTTGTACAGTAGAGGTAGCATTCGTGTCGGTATTTTTTAATGGGCTTCAGTCAAAAACAACTGTCTTCACCTTCCAGGAACACTGACATAAAACTAGCTCTGTGTATCATTCGCCCTCAACAACATACAACACCTCTGAACGAACAACATGACTGTCACCACAGTGACTCAAAGTGAGTGACGGCAGCAACAGCAGTGGAGGCATGATAACAGACACTGTCATGCCAACTGTTGTCAGGGCATCCTAACTCCTCAGAGTCAGTCAGAGGGTGACAAAGACAGAGAGAAAGCAGGAAAACAAAGAAAGAGGATAAAATGAAGACAAAGTGAAAGTGGAAACAAAAGACAGGATGAGGAAACCTGAAACCTCTGTATCAGAAAACAAACGGTTTGCAGAATTCCACACAGCTTCTTTCACGAACAGACGATCTTTTTCTGCCTTGTTTTGACAGCTAACATGGTCCAAAACTCTCTCTGCAAGAAAATGTTTCATCTGTCTTCGCTGGTGAGATCTGCACAGCAGCAAGTCACTGTCATATTCTATACGATAGGTCTTTTGTCGTGTTTTGACAGGCTGGATAGCGAGTTCTAATATGTCTGCCCTGTTATTAATAGCAGCCGGCTATACTGAAGGCCCTTTGGGACAATTGGAATACTGTGGGGCCTCCATTAAGCTGATCAAATATTGCTATGATAAAACATGATGCATGGGAAATCTATAGCAGGTTGATGCCAGCGCTGTCATCAAAGCCTGCTCTTCAGCTCTCACACTACCAGCTGTCTTTTGGCTGACAGAGCGAGAATGTCACATTAAATTCAAATTCAAATTCCACTCAAACCCCATTTGCAATATCACTTCACACAAAATATGGCAATTATTGTGCCTGTCACTTCAGCGTCATTTTGGCAATCTGATATTCAAGATGGGATTTGGCGTCTTACAACTGCACTGACTTGAAAATAACCACAAAGGATCTCTGATGGGTGTCCACTATAGTCTTTACACTTTTCCTATCCATATTTAAGCAGTATTGTGTCGCCAGAATGCTTTAATGTTTCTCAAATATACTTATAGTTGTAAATTAGTATACAAAGCAGCTCCCAGGATATGGGGTTGTAAGTGTCGCTTCTCCTCAGCTCCAGGACTGGGACATGAGGTGTGTATACGACTATGGTGCATCATCCATCATCGGTCTAGCCTGATTCCAGGTGTGCTGGATTTAGGTTTTGATATATTTAACTATTTTACTTACTACTTACTATTAAGTGTGCTCACTAATTACCGAGTGACTGAGATGAGCAAAAGTTATATTTTTAAACTTTAATCGCGAGAAGTTTGCGCATCTTTGCACATTTTTTTCAACATCACCCCACCTTCTGTAGCAGATATCAGCTGCCCAGGACGATCCAAGCAGCTCCAGTAGTGTAGTTTTAAAATGTACTGTCTTGCTCAAAGTTAAAGAACTGAAGAACAGAATCATTTATCTTCACTGGTTAGACTTTCTCAGTCTGTCTTTTAAACTGGGGCTCATGGTACTAACATTAGGCCGCTTTTGGCTGCTAGCTTTTTGGAATGTACTTCAGCAAATTAAAGTCATTGTGTTTATGTCTTAAGTCTAAACATGGCTGAAAGAATGGTGTGCAGCAGTGCTACGTTAAGCTAAAAAGCAAGATCTCATTCTCCATTTTGAATGAATACTTTAAATTTCAACTTCTGTCGCTAAGCTCCTCAGCTAGTGTCGTTGAACGGCAGAAAAAAACCATGACGCTTTGATGGAAACACAATTTCCTGCTGACTGGCCAGCTCCGTGTATTTGAAGATGTTACAGTATTTGCAAGTTTTGCCTTAGCCTCAAATTAATTGCTGTTTCATCCCAAGAGCTGAGTGACTAGTGCTGCTGTAAGAAATGGACCAACTGACAAGAGAAGATATGGAGCTGACAGAGTCTTTACTAGAGCGAGGCAAAAAAAAGTTGCATACTGCAACTTGAAATTAGCCAAGGTGACAGTGTGAGCTCAGAAAATAGTGAAGCAGAATGGCTGCTAAATTGCTTGTATGAAACTCTGTCAGGCCTGCCGAGATATCAAAACGCTCTGATCAGTTTTAGTAAGCAAGAGACAAGAACAAGTCAACTCTGGTTGGGTATACGTTTATGTATGTGTGTGGGCAAGTGTGTGTGTGTGTGTGTGTGTGTGTGCACCTTTATACCTACCTAATTTGCACATTTACTTTATGTTAATAATGTTGCACATTATGCAAATATATTTCTATTAGTAATAGTAGTTGATATTTTATATTTTATCTTCTTCTCCGGCATACCACTTTCTTTTTTTTTACTCTTTTACTGTCACTTAAACTCTTAAGGCATTCAGTGTGGATGGCAAAGTAAGATTTTCATTGTACAGGAAAACCTGGTTCTGTACTGTACACATGACAATAAACACTTTGAATCTTTGAATCTTTGAATCTTGAGAGAGACAGACAGATGGAAAGACGCACAGACGGACTGACAGACTGACAGGGGGTGGAAAGATGGCCAGATCTTCCCTCTCTCCCTGTTTCTGATTAGAGTCTGATGTTCAAGGTCAGACTCACTTTGTGCAGGTAACACTGGGTACTCTGATCACTACTGCTCGTGTGTGTGTGTGTGTGTGTGTGTGTGGACAGGAAATGAGGGCAGGCTGCCTCAGTGATGGAGTGTGTCTCCGAGAGAAAACGCTGTTTAATTAGTGCTCCTCTGAGAGAGATCAGACTGACCAGCCTGGAACAACAGATTAAGGGCAACAAGTGGGGAGGAAGTGAGGGGGAGGCTGGAAGGAGGGGGAGGTACAGTGAGAGCAAAATAATGTTGTATTGTATCGACAAAAATATGAGAACACATACAGCTCTGCAGGAAATCATAGACCTCATCTGTCAATGAATGAATTCATTACTGTTTGTTCATGACCTCATCTAACTACAGCAGGACATTTATTCATAAACACTGTAATTACTTTTTTTTTGCCAATTAATGGTGCAGCTATTTTTTCTGGCAACGTGCCCAAACACACACCTCACATGTGAATGTGTTAGTGTGAGCAACATAATGAAAATAATTTGAACTGCAAATTATTTGTTGAATTTAAACTACATAAATTGCACACTTTCTATTTGTTATCTGTTATTTCCTTTGTCTAGATGAACACAAGGAACCAACACAATCAATATGTTTAAAAATGGTGAGGAAATTGTTAAAGAAATCTTTATAAAAGCCTGACTGCACCCAACAGATTATCATAAAGCTAAAACAGTACTGAATGATTGACAGTTTGGGTATTAGTGAGTCAGAATAAGTAAATAAGTAAGTGAGTGATTTAGTAAGTAATTACGCAGGTAGGTAAGTTAGTAGCTAAGTAAGTAAGAAAAAATGTTAGGCAAGTTTATTTTGATAGCATCCAGTCCCGAAGAAATCTTATAAGTTGATTCAAAATGAGAATATATCCAAAAATAATAATAATAAAAAACAAAAGTAAATATGTGGTAAATGCAGTCATTAAAGTAGGTAAGTACGCGACTATGCAAGAGCTCTACAAGTGATTTATTAGGGTTTATTATGACGGGTCTCTAAACACTAGTTAAACTTAAAGGTGTAACTTGTAAAACGTGTCACTGTCAAATAAAATGCAGGTTAATGGCCGATGAAATATGAGCTGCCAAGCTGCTCTTGTTACATTTAATGCAGCGTGAGGACATGAACAACTTTTACAGCAGCAGCATACATGGCTGCCATACTGTGCCGCTCCCATGTACTGTAGGTTATTCTTTGGTTTCACTGAGACGCTGTATGTAATATTGGCCTACGACTTGATATGAAACTAAAGTAGATTTTCTTTTCTTCTACTTTTCTTATCGGCTTTGGAAATTCCCACTGAAGACATAATTTCTAAATGAGGTCTTTCCAGCTGAGGTGATTAAGTCATTATCAGCGCGTCAGAAAATAAATGATGCCAACTAAGTGTGTGAGTGTGCGGGTGTGGCTGTCTGTGTGTGGACAACACAACACAACCACAGCTTGTATTCGTGTACGAATACAAGTGGAAAATTAGCTTCCTAATTTTTCAGTTTTAGGACAAACACTTCATCGATGAGCAACTGCGACGGTCACACATTTGATTCGACAGTGACTGGAAGTTGGCGCCACAGTACAGCTATTGATGAGATAAGAAAATGAGCGGCAGAGGAGTGCTGGGGCCACATTTGTGAGTGCAAATGAAGCAGAGAACAGATAACAACGGAGCTTGACTAATTTGATTACAAATGGAGGGAGAAAAGAGCAGAGAGAACGATAAAAGACAGATACAGGACCGAATATGAAATGAGCTGATGATTGACACCGAGAAGATTAAGCGAATGAAAATGTGAATGATCGGAAGACTGATTGAGGAATGGAAGTAAATAAAGATGCGAGAAAGAGGGAGATCAGGATAAATGAGAGAATGAATAAACCCAGCTGAGTTCAACCTGGGGCCAGATGCATGTATGTGGCCATGTGACCTCTGCAGCACTACAGCGCTGAGATGATCTACATATTATTGTGCTACATATGTCTTCATTATCCCTGGTCATAAATAAATCACTATAGAGCTTCTACCAATGCAGAAAGCGCCTGGAGATACAAGGCACTTAATAATGGATGATGCCTTGTCTTCTGGACAGCAGATTAGTGGATTAAAAAGAGCATGTGAATGTGTGTGTGTGTGTGTGTGTGTGTGTGTGTGTGTGTGTGCATGTGTTTATCGATGGGAAGTCCAGGAGTAGCTAAAGGCCAGCTGAAGAGAGATAGCCTTCTAATTAACTGCATTATCTAGCTGCCCATCGCTAATGGGACATGTGCAACTGATTAAACCACAAGTTGCAGAGTTGTCAAGAAAAGACGTGGGGTGAAGAGGGGGTGAAGAAGGATGGGAGGAGAGAACAACAGCTGGAGATGAGAGGAGAAGAGAGATAAAGATAAATAGGAGGAGAAGAGAGATGGAAAAAAAAAGGGGATTGTGGATAAAATGGAGGGAGAAAGGTAAGAAGATAAAAAAAAAAACAGGAGAAGAGGAGGAAAGATATCAGGGAGAGGAGGGAACAGGAGGGAAAAGAGGAAAAGAACAATGGAAGGAAAGAGACTGAAGACAGCAAAGAAAGTAGAAGAGAGCCGCAGAAGAAAGGAGAGGAAAGGGAAGGACATTTTACCTTGACAGTCATCTCCGCAACAAAGATGGCAGTGAAGATGTAGTTGGAAACTGTGAGAAACAGCCTTTCCTGTAACGACAGGAGAGAGAGAGAGGACAAAAACTGTGTTTAAAGGAGGACGTGGAGAGGAAAAGCAGAATTAAAAGAAGATGCAGAAACAGCTTGGGAAGAGAAGAAGATAAAGAATTGAATAAAGACTGACTGCACTTGGCTTTCCTCAGAAGCTTCAAAGCAGGATATGAAAATCATAATCAGTTCTGGTCCTTTGCTTTGGACTTCAAAAAGTTAACTGACTTAATTTGTCAGTGTTTTTGCTATTGAATTAAAATTACATCTTGTTGCCTAATTAAATGCCAACTTTGAAAGAGTTGCTACACTTTAATTTGAACGCTTCAGATCACTTTGAAAAGTGCACACCATTCAATATTTTGGTGCTGCTTGATTGCCAGGGAATGGCCTGATGCCAGAATCCAGTGAGAGCTTGGAGCAATGAACGCAAAGTGGCATTTTGAAGTAGATTAATTTAGCTAATTTAAATAATTGCTGGCTATTAATCATATGTAGATTTTTTTTTTTCTTCTGGTGGGACAACAGCTTGTTTAAAAGAAATCAAATAAATTAAAAATGATTAGTATTCCAGATACAATGTGCTCCCTAAGGTCTGTCCTCATGTTAAGCGAGACTTAGCTCTAAAGTTTCAGGATTTGTCAATTTTGTCAATTAAAAAAATGTTTATGTATAATTATCTGTGGCCTGAATAAAGTAATGTGTTAGTCTATCAGTGTTATAAGACCAATATTATAAAACACAAAAGGACATTGAGGAATTTCACCTCGTCTGCTGTAAGATGATGATATTTGTTGCTTATAATTTCTTCTTATGAGTAAATTAGCACCAGATCATTTATTGAGAGCAAAACACTTAAGTGACAAGTTCCTGTGGCCATTTTAGTGTGCGGTTAAGTATTTACAATTAACATAACATTTGAATGATGAGGGGATGAGGAGGGACATTGTTCTTACCAGACTGCCTTGCAGTATCTTCGGCCTCTCCAGAGCCACCGTGATGCAGTTGAGAAAGATGAAGGCCAGGACCACGTAGTCAAAGAGCTTATGGGCGATAATGGACTGGCAGAGCAGTCTGAACCTGGCAAGAGAGAAACTAAGGGCGTTAGAGGGAAGACGAAGAAGGATTCGGGCTAAGATGGGAGATATGAGGAGAGGATTGTTCAGGCGTTGTCCATAAGGGTATGCATTCATGTGGAACTTAATCAAAACAGCTGACGGCTTCTCAGCACTCCTCCTGAACCAAGAGCGCATGTGGGGAGCACTCAACAACTCCATCATGCTTAAAAGAGGTTTTAGAGACTGCAATCTTAGTTTTGTAACATCTTTAAAGATGTAATATGTAAAAATCGGCCACCTGCTCCAAATAAAATAGGAGGCATAATTTCACCTTCTCCGTCTCATCTCATTCAATGTTAACAATTCATGTATTTGTCATGTTACAGCACAGAGTTGCACAATGAAAGAAAAGTATCCTCACACACATAGTATGTAGCATGGAGGGGACTGTGGTTACCTCTAACGATTATTCAAATGACAACAATCTGTAAAGTTTTGAGGGAAGAAGTAGTTTAAGGTGGAGCTGCTCACCAAGCAAGATACTCTGCTTGCATAATGTGGTGGAGCCACTGGCGTAGGGACTATCTTTGGATAGACTTTAACATCGTTAGACACCTGCAGTGTTGCTGTCAAATCTTCAGCTCCAGAGCCAGTAAAGGCAGTAAGCAACTCCTGAGTGAAGCCTTCAACCATCTCGGCTCATCAGCCAAGAGAATATACCTACGGCTGCACCTGCTCTCTGGGTGAGGAAATCAATGTGTTAATCTGGCTGCTTTCCATCCAGACCTGGCATCTCTGTCGCTTTATCTATCGATACAAATCTGGAAACTCTGTCCCCCGATATTGATCATGACCGGCGGCATCGCTGGCGTAGGCACTTATCCCTCCTGAGACACAACTTCTGCTGTTGGCTTGCTTTCCCTTTTGTTTGTTTGTCCGCTTCCTTTCACTTTAATACTGCTGAGATACACGTAGAGCAAACACGCACATATGCTTGCTCACACACTCTGGCACATATAGTACACTGAGGCATAAACAAGGTATAGACACACATATGCTCCCACACTCCCACGTGCACATATGAAACGTCACCCACAAACAAATGCACAAACACGCAATATAAGACTAGCAGAGATATGGCCTAACGCTAGCACACACATCGCCAACACACACACAGCTCTTGCTTGACAGATGGCACCTGCCAGGATGCCAAAACACAGCCCTGGGGCCTGGCTTCCCTTAAGTGGCTATCAGCACGCAGGGAATAGGGTGAGTGAGCGAGTGGATGACTGAGTGATTTTTCTTTCATGTTGCATTCAGGGGCATTTCTACCAACGATGCACTGAAGGCTGGGCGAAAACACAGACGAGCACAGATGAACACACACACACACGTACACAACTTGGAGCCCACAGTCAATAACACTGTCTAGAGAGAGAAAGAAATGCTTTGGAGGAAACACACAGCGACATCACTTTAACAAGCCATTTGTGAAACCAGAGAAGAGCAGTTTTCCCCGTGTGAACAGACAAATGGTTTCACTACACGGCTCCCTGTTCCTCCATATTATCAGGACAGAGCTGGTAACGTTTGCTAACATTTGTTTTCAGGGCCATTGGTCTTGCTTGTCGTCTCATCTTTCCACATTCTGATTCTCTGCGCTTCAGCGCTGAACAAAGAGGTTTGGTGGAAGCGAAAACTATCCCAAACACTGACACATCCGGAGAGATTCTCACTTTCTTTTCTCACTCAAAGGTTAACCTTTGTCGGACAGTTCTGATTCAGCTCAATCCCCACTGACCAATGACAAGCAGACTAAGGTTTTAAATAAAGGTTAAAGAGTTTTACACTTAATTGCTGGAGACTTTCCATGAGGTTGGATATGAATCACACCATGTTAACAGAGTTTATGGTGGATTGTGGACGGAGGGCATCAGCATCTCCACACTTCTTACTCCCCAAAAGATTGGTTTCAAACCTGAAATACTGCACCCATGAATAAATACATAAACAACAAAGTTATATTTATTTAAACTTTAACATTCAAACACTCAACTAATCTTCCATCTGTACTGGACTCTGTTGATTGACAGTGGGTTTGTAACATAAGCAAACACCACAACTGTCAATAGATTTAGATTATATTTAAACGTGGCTAAATCTATTTAAGTTATTCCCTATACTTGGTCCAGTTGATCAGGTTGTGTTTGCTTTCAACAAACTGCTACACCATGCAGAAACCACGAAGTCAAGAGTCAAAAGACAATGCTAATATACAGATATGCAAAACTGACTCATTCATCATGGAAAATTATACCATGAGTGTATGCATCTTCTGCGTGTGTGTGGGAAGAGACACTCTGACCCACCTAATGTTTAACATTCCTAAAACCAAAAACATTTAATCTCCAAGCTGGGACATATTCTCCCTTTTTCACTGCTATTGATCAGTAGTTTTTATTCAGGGGGTATAGCTGAAGTCGTCCACTCACTTGTTCCGAGGGGAGAACAGGTAGACAGACCACTGCTCTCTACTTTCACACCAGTCGGGCTTGTACACCTCCATCATCTTCTGGATACGGAAACAGAAACTCTGGAGGAGGGGAAAGGAAAGAGAGATTAGAAGAATGGTGTGGATTTGTTAAGAGATCATATTAGCAGGCAAATCAATCCCTCAGTGCCACATATCATCAACTTTGTGTGTAGATAACTGTGTTTGATTTCATTCAAGTGCCATATGGATCAACATCCACAAGTACTGCATGTGTAATACTTATCTCTTTTTAGATAACTCTTTATTTTACCCCTATTCTGTCTATAACAAATACTATGAAAAGGATCTCAGGCATGTTTGGAGGAAGTTTCATCAAGTCACAGCAGAGGTCAGATAAACCAATAGTGCTGCCTCATCTGTTTTTTCAGTATTGTGTCGACATATCTGGGAACCAGTAAAGCGCTTAAGTACTTAATCTCTACTACAGCAAAAGTATCCCTACAGTATCAATGGAATAAAATGAGACCATATCGTCTTAACTGGCGAGGGTCAGTCCTTTATTTGTAGCTTCTATGGCATTTGTTCTATATTGAGAAGTCCTGTTGAAAAAAGAGAGAACCACTGATAACTAATCTAGATCCACGGCACTCACATAATCCGTCTCTTCATCAAGGTCTCCTCGCTCCTTGCGTGCATTAACTTGAGGGAAAACCTCAGTAATCAGCTGAGTGTGGGGACCCGGTGCCTTGCCATTACAGTCCCGGTGATCCACTCCTGAACCAGTTCCAGCCCCAGACCCCCCAGTGATGGATCCCCCTGTCCCAGACCCACTCCTCCTCCCGGGGTCTGGGCGGACCTGGGACTGGTTTTGGGGCTGTCCGACTGCCCGCAGCAGCTCTGGGAGCTCCAGGGAATGAGCCCGTCGATCCCTCCTCGCAGCAAAGTGTCTGGAGAGAAACATTGAGGGTGGAGGTGGATGATGAGGGAGTAGAGGATGGTGGGAGTGGGGTGGGTGGGAGAGAAGGGACTCCTGCTCTGGGACATAGGTGTAGGAGCGCGGGGAGCGGGTGCCATGCACACGAAGGCTGCCTCCCACCAGAGGAGCCCCACCAAACCCGTAGCTCCTCCGGCCCAGGCTGTTTGAGCTAGACCTGCAGAGCAGAAAAGATGGGAAGTACAATTAAGAAGTTTTTAATATTCATGAGCATTTTATTAAGTATCAATAAAGAGGTAATCCACAGCATTGTACATATTAAGAGTTTAGTCATGTAGCTAATAAGAGCATAAAACAACAGTGAAGGTTTGATGTTTCAATGTAGGTAATCAAGGCTTAATGAAGGTATTAAGAATTCATTAGGGCAATAGCTGAAATCAATTGCTGAAAGTAAATCAAATTGTCTACCTGCGGCTCCATGCAGACTGTGGGTGGACAGGGCGTCCCCAGTTGTGATAGTTGGAACTGCGACCATGACGCTAGAGTAGACACACAGCAGTTCATAGTTATGTTCTGCAGTTCGCATCCAGTAAAGCCAAATTCAGGTTCATCCCTGTGGACTGAAATCTTTACATGTATCTCACTGTGATGCAGAAATCTGACATTTCTCAGTGAATGTGTGTCAAACTCTACTCTACTTATAGACATACTGTTTAAACGAGGCTCTTTACTATGTATCGCCCTATATGAGCTTCACTTTTTTACTTTAATTCATTATGACCAAGGACTGGAGATCCTCATCTGGCATATTTACATCATGATGGTGCAATTATAACAACAAGCCTGGTTTATTAAACCTTGAGACTTATTTTGGAAGTTTTGCAATGATTCTTGAGAACGTGGGCTCAGACTTCACTGTAGAAATATCTTGTTGAGTAGAAGGTTATCATAAACATTAGGAATGACGGCCGAGCATAATAGCAAAAACAGTAAGATTAACCTTTAATGTGAATCGTCCTGGATGAATAAACAACATAAAGTACAACTTTCAAAGCTGTAACTGTAGTTTAACTGCACTTCAGCCTCGTGTGTTACAGGTCTGTGGTTGCAGTGAATGAACTGCATGAATAATCTTATTACCAGGATCTATTCTCATTATGCATAAATACGTCGATTTAGGCATAACTGGAATGTATACTACTGTAGGTCAGTCATTTAATAAATAGGCAAATAAGTAAATGACTGAACACATGAAATATAAAGTAGGTTTTTCAAATGTGATCTCAGCGCACTCAGTGGGTTGTCATAAAGCTTAATATGCGAACCCCGGAGTGCCAGTTCCACTTAGAGGAACATTACCAGTTCTGTTTGTTTCCGCATGTCTAATCCCCTCAGCATGATGGACCTAATTATATGTTTTACCCTTGGAAAAGTACATGTCACCAGTCATATACCAGAGAATCTGTGCATCTGTCTCTATAGAAACTGCAGTGAAGCGTGCACGCTAACTCTTAAATAACATCACAGATTACACAGAGCTGCACTGTGGATCATCCAAGAGGAACACTGAGTGTATGTTTGTGTGTTTGAGATACCAAATATCAGTCAAGACAATTTGTTCCACACTATGTGGCATAAACCACAGACAACAGCTGGTATTATAAAGCCGGGTGCTTCCTTGCCAAACGTACTGCAACTACAGCAACTTTCTCCTATTTAAAATGTAATTGAATGTCAATGGCTATACCAAATCAAATGATCATTATATGAAACAAACAGTTTATCTCCAGATACGCTGTGTGCCTCTGCACCAGTGCAATGGTTTACTGTCCATACAGTCTATTGATTTCTGTTTTGCAAACACTGAACCGAAGCAAACTACTGCACTGAAGACAATTCCACCGATTCAGGCTGTTTGGTAATTACAGATTAGTGAAGTGAAGCGATTAAAGGGACCATACTGCCACTCCTTCACAATACACTGTATATCTATACAAAAAACACAGAGGCATATCAGTGCCGAAAAAAGGAACGTCGTTTGAGGTGGATGATTATATTATTTTGACTTGTAATGTATTTCTTTTAATCTCATTGTGCTAAAAAGTCCTGTTTTTCCAATTTGTTATGCATGAGGCATCGGCTAATACCCCCAACAAAGAAGCGCACCCACTAGACTGATAAGTCAAATTGTGTTTGTGCTGCAGCTCAGCAGAGCAAAGCGTGATTCACCCCGATTCTCATCTGAGCAAACTCAACAGCGTCTGATATACTGTGTAAGACAGTGAAACAAACAATCCTCCCAACAAACAGATGGAACTGATTCAGAGTTTAAGGTGTGATTTCATCAAAGAGGATCAAGCAGTATCAGAGCTGCCGATGACTAAACTGTAGCAAAACTTCAGTGGAAATCACAAGATTATTCACAAGCGTCTTTCCTGAATGCTTATTAATGTGGTACTTTGGCTCCGAGTGATGTAACTGATGTCTTTTGATATCAATTAACTTGGAGCGCTCCGAGAGAAGAGGACGAGACTTCACAGGGAAGAGGATCTTCCACACCCTCTTTAACATTATAACCTGTGAGGCATGAGCGTTGCTAAACTACAGCTTATGATCTCGCTAGTTCTCATCCCCTCTATCTTCCTATCCATCACCCTTCCTGTCTCCCTCCATCACTATCACCATATTCTCTTTCTCTCTACTCTCTTCCAGTCATTATTTCCCCCTCTACTCTTGTCAGTTTCTCTGTGATTTAATAAAAGAAGGGAACAGTCAGTTAATACACGTTGCCATAGCAACTGGATGCTGAGCCAAACCTTGCAGAACCTGTTTAAACTTCTCTCTCTTTTCATGCTTTTATTTAATTATCACTAAACACTAATTCTGGTGTTGGGCGTGATCGAATGTCTGAGATTTTAGCCAACCGTCACTTGCTTTTGTTTAAGACGAACACTTTCCCTTTTGTCTGCAAACGCATACACATTAGCGGGTAAGAGTATGGCTTCGTACTAGAGAGAGGGAGCGTCTCTCCAGGCTGCTCTTGCTCAGGCTCATCACACTGCTCTTCCTGGACTCGATGGTGAAGCTCCGTCTCTCGGAGGAGTAGGATCCCCTGGACCCCGAGAGAGCCCCCAGCTCAAGGTGGCCGTTGGGCGTCAGCGTGCAGATCCTTGGGTCTAGAGGAAAGTTGAAGCGAGAGGTCAGTTATCCAATGTTCGCCAACTCCTCTACTACACATTTGGTGTCTATCAAGGGAATCATGCATTGTTATACTTTAAGACAGTTAGGCAATGTCAGTCCACAATTTTAATTCATTTCTGAAGCTTGAAGTCAAGCTGATTGCCTTGTCTGTGTTTCGCCTGGTGACTTTCTACATTTTCCATAACCCATAATGTCCAAACAGAGAAAGGAGGAAAAATGTCAAGCTTGATGATTCCTATAAAAAGTCTAAATAAGTTTGTCTTGATCTTTCTAAAGTTTGGGATTTGTGGCTTGGTTTTATCTAATTCTATTTAATTTCTCAAAAAAGACATTTGCTTGGAATGATTAGGATTATGATGTCAAATTCACTCCATAGTTGCAGCTCCTCTGCAAGCGGAAATATATGGAAGAAGAATATTTCCCTGAGCTCGCTTCTGACGCTTCCTCAGACGAAAAAGAGAGATAAAAGGCAGGAATTTAGAGAGAGGCTGAGGATGAATACTCGTCGCCCGCACCGAGAAAAAGGAAAAGCCAAACAACCAAAGGTGATTCCGCTGTGCTGTGAAGAGGACAGACAGCCAAACATCACTGAAAGAACAGACTGCAGTTTCATCTGTTGCTCACACTGTACTGAAGACATCACTTATCCTCTGCAGCAGAGATTCCCCCCAGTCTCTGAACTCATGTTTAATCTGCTCTGATCTGCGTTGTTTACTGGCTCTGTTGAGGAAGGGAGGCTGCATGGCTGGAACAGGTTGATCGTGAGCTCATTCATATTTAAGACTGTTGGCTATTCTCTGACTTTTTACAAGTTTGTAAGTCTTTGGCACATCGTTGTCTTACTTTTAGCTTCTTGAATACGCCTGGAGTCTGCTGGCTTATATGTGAGATGCAAACAGTTTGTTGGGCATGTTGATCAGTTAACGGGAAAATCTGGGTTTGAATTGTTGTTTTCATGGTCGTTTAAATTTTAGAAACAACTCACAGAAAGAAGTAAATCTTAAAACCACCAACTTGCTTGAGGATTGCTTTCTACATAACTTTCAATACCTTCAATAAATGAACTACTTTTATAAACTGTGCTTTTAACTGTAGTTAATAACTAACACATTTGGTTGTTAGATACCAGCAAAAAAGTTAAAAAAGAAATAGATATTGATTTCTACAGTGCTGATATTTTTGATGATTTTAGAGGCACTTTAACTATATTAAGTCACAGCTTACAGTAAAGTGCTCAGTTATTTTTAAGTAACCGAAACCACTAAATGAATGGGAAAAAAACAAACTAATATTCATGGTGAGAGAAACATCTCATCAGCTCACCAGACAACTTTATGGAGTCGTGTTTCTCGCTCTCGTCAAAGTTGGAAGAGGAGCGGTCGTCATCCGAGTAAGAACGATTGGCATCGCCCTGGAGAGACAGGCGGCAAGAGACAGACAGACAGAGGAGAGAGAGACGGGGAAGAAAGACAGGGGATTATACAGGGCTCATACTATAGGGCACTCTCAATGTGCACTGTAACAGATTTTGAATCTGGATCTCCTGCATCACATCAGTCAATGCATGACACACTCTGCTTTCTCCCACCAACTGTCAAACATATTTGAGGTTATCAGGGTGGCTCAGATCTGTGTTATGTCTTAAGATTAAATCAGTAAAACCCTCACACTACTGACACACTACTCCAGGAACCCCACAGGTTTGGTTAAAACTAATGGGATTTCCCCTTCGGTGTTCGCAATGGGAAAATCTGGGGTAAATTGGCTCAGTAATCCCTAGAGTGTACAGTGGCAGTAGAAGACAGTGTGGATGAGTGCAGAAGGTGAGAGCCAGAGGCGTAAAGTCTGACAGTGAGAGAGAGTGAAAGGCAGAGAGAGACGGAGTAAAAGACTGATGGCTGTGCTTTGTTTTGGCATTTCAAAAAAAATCGATCAAAAGCCTTGAGATTTGTGTCAGTGTTTCCCCTCCAACTCACACATCAGAGCTACACTCCATGAATATGGTAATGCTTTGATCCATGTATAAAAACTCAACTGGACTACTCAACCGCACTACTTTTCCAATGATACATCTGTGCGTCTGACAGCTGACGGCAGATTGGCAGCATTATTTTCCAGGATTTTCCACAGATTCAGAAATTACACTGTCATGTTTAATACGCCATTATTGTGTTTTGACTGCTGATTCAGCCTCTGACAAATATCATGATTGTAAGCAATACTGTAATTATTATTTCCTCAGTATGACATTGATTTTACAGCCTTTGAAGCCTTGGCTGCTTTTGCTAAGTTTTCACTCCCTTTACAGTGCTGACTGTGTGTTTTTCCTTCCCCTCGTGTTTTACTTGTTTCTCTGTATGTGATAGTGATGTGGGCATTGCGCTCTGCTCCGAGCTGTGTACCTGCTATCCATCAACTCATCCCCTCTGCAGTATATCTTTATGGGTTCTTCAGTCACTCATTGCTAGAGCGTGGTTTCGTCCACTGCGGTTGGATTACGTCTCCGGCTCCTTGAATAGTATATTCAAGTTTGTTTACAGGATCATTGCCTGTCTACCTGCCTGCTGTTATCTCCCTGACTGCCATTCAGCAATCCAGTCTGCCGGTCACTGGCTTCATATCTATCCCAACAGCCACTCTCTCTTCCAGCTCTCATTCATGCTCCGCCACACTTCACCATGCCACCAGCTCACCCTTTTCCCTCTGCCGGATCTTACCCCTCATCCATCTTCATTCCCTGGGAACCCTGACAATAAACCGCTACTTGTTCATTCACACTCTGAGTCTTTGCCTGTGTTTGGGTCCCCTCTGAGTTGATCATAACAATTTACAGGCTTATGGTAAGCATGTCTAAGCTTGGCATGCAATATAATATTTTCAGAATTCAGCTGGTCAGAGGTAAAACTAATAAACATGATCTAACCCAATGTGATAAAAAAACAAATCCTGCATGTCTATAGGATTTAGCACACATCAAGTATTTCTAATATACAATGAAAAGATAGAGATTGTCCGTCATAATAACAGGAGCGTGTTGTTTTTAATGGATTCTGTCATTCATACTTTTTGTATATCTCTAAAAGATGAATACAATTTGAAGTTTTGCCGCCAGTGTTCACATCATGCTTGAGATAGTGTAAACACAAAGCGTAATATCATGATGGAGTCAGTCACTTTACTTTTTACAATAGCCGTGGGCTTTTTCACCCATTTTCTTTTACATTTTGGCAAATCCAAAATGATTCATGAAAAGTCTAGATGTAACGCTATGAGCAAGTTGTGACAAACGGTTAACACAACTCATGGCTGTAAAAACAAATCTCCCTTGGACTATCTTGGACTATATATCAGTACCTTTACAGGACAAAATCATGACCAATACACTGAATGTTTCTGTTTTTCATTGACTTGGGAATGTATGCCTTGTTTTACTGGGTCCTTGAAATTACAAAATGGGCATCAAACATTAGTTTGATTAACAATAAAACCATTTGGTGCATTTGAGAGTGTTTCATTATTAACTGCATGCATGTCAATCTGCACAGTTCTGTAATTATGAAAATCAGCAGGACACAAGAGCGCGGGCTTATTTTAGCAGTGAAGGTCTCTGCCAAAGGTTAAAGTCTTTAGTCTTTGTGAAACGCAGACAGATGGATGTCAGCTGCCCATAGGAGAGGAGACCATGCACAGAATGCAAGAATGGATGGAGACAAGCTAAACATAGAGCTGTCAAAGTTTGAAAGTCTATGTAAAATACGGGCCACTAGAAGAGTTTCTTGACATCAACTCACAGGCCGTGGTTTAGTAAATGAAGGTTCATTTCCACAATATTATACATTTGGCACCTGTTTGGAGTAGACTATTGAATTACTTTGAGGTAATTTGACATTAACTTGACTATAATTTTAGTTAACTGAACTTAAATTCAGTGAATGATAACAAACCTGCCCTGGACACCTCAATAATCAAATACTAAATTGAATAGTAAAATGCTTATAAAGACATGTTTCCATCCTGCAAGTTGAAGCCATGTGCAATACTTGGCGATGAGTTCCCTTACCTCTGCCTGAAAGCCTTCAACCAAAATGGCCACCAGCAGGTTGAACAGGACGTAGTTTCCAAAGGTCATGAGGGCCACAAAGTAAAGAGCAGCAAGAGGTGAAGTGGCTGCCATACCGTTATATAAAACTACATTCCAGTCCTCCTGGGTCAGAATCTGAGAGAATTACACACATAAAGGGTGTTAATAGTAAACAATTAGACTTCTGAAAACAATTTAAACAATTAAACAATTCATCAATTGAATATTGCAAATTATTATATATTAATATATAGTTCTAGTTTGCTTCAAAGAATGTTTTGCACATAAATTATTACAGATTGGTGAGTTAACATCAAATATGTCTGAAAATATGAAACATTGGGAAATGACAAATGTGATTTACACCCTACATGCAAATGTCTTCATCACTAGTGTTAAAAGTGGTCTGTTTTGGAAGTTAAAGTGTCCATAAAAATGTATGCAGAAATGTATCAAATCTTAAGAAATAAGTGCAAGTCATCTGCATATATAGAGTGGGAAAATGTAAATCATAGGATATAGGAATTAGTGTGTTGGTGTGTATGTTTATGCAAACAGTAATATGCTGATTACCTGGAAAACAGTGACAATGGCCCAGAGCAGGGAGTCAAAGTTCTTCCTGTCTGGTACTGTGTCACCGGTCTCTGTCTTGAGACTGAACTTACAGCCAAATATGTGCATGCCCAGGATACTGCAACACAACAGCAGAGCCTCTGATGACGTGAACATACAGCAAAAACTAGCAATATTCTATTTGCTATACCTGACTGATAATGTAATGTGAATCTTTGCAGGTTTTTTAGGGATAATAAATATGATAAATATTCATTGCAGAGTATCTAAGAGGCTTTGTACAATATCATCCTGTGAATATCATTAGTAGTAGTGACTGTAAATCTTGTACCTGAGGGTAGCATTGTCGTGGATAATGTTTCTAAAAGCTGCTCTTATCTTATCTTATGGTGTAATGCAGCTGGAATGTGACATTTTAGGAGCATACCTCACATTTACACACATCACAACAAAAGTGACACCAACACACAGAATACAACCCAACCATAGTAGTAGCTTGTTACAGGTTATAAGTAAAATAATATCAAAATAAATGCTTATACTTGCAACTTGACCCTGTATGTACAGCATATTGTATGCATGTGCTTGAACAACCACAAACACGGTTTTGTGGTGTGTAATGTGATCAGGGTCATTTCTTCTTGGCCTGAGCGGAAAGTGGAGCTGAGAGGGAGGTAAATGAAGACTATGACCAAGGATTATCAACTGAATGGCCCTTTATGCCTCCAGAGCAATGCTCTGTCAGTGCTTAAGCATCTACAAATGCCCGCTTATTATTTTGCTCCAGGTCTTTAAGTGTCTGCTTGTTAAATTCTAACTAGATCTTCAAGTGTCTGCTTGTTATTTTGCACCCAGGGTTAATAGCTGCTGCAGAACACCATGACCTTGTGTGCTTCAGTGGTAGCTATTAAGCAGGTGCACAAGACTGTGAATAAGACAGACGCCAGCACAAACAATGATCGCCAATCTACCTGGAAAAAATAAATAGAGAATAAAAAAAACACTAAACTAAATATTCCAAACAAAATAAAAGGGCTCCATGCCTTTGTAGATTTGTCAGGTAATGAGGAGAATCATCTCAGATCTCTGTGATCTCAGAATAAGACAAAAAGACACATCTATGTATCACCTTACCTGAAGATGAAGATGAAGAGCATTAGCAGCATGCAGAAGGTGGCCACATTGTCCATGGTCTTCATGAGGACTACCAGCTGTCTCCTCAGAGCTGGCATGAACCGCACCAGCTTCAGCACCCTCAGTAGTCTGAAGGTCCTCAGCACCGACAAACCACCGTCGGACTGGCCAACGATTTCACATACACTGAGAAGAGAAACAGACGCCACATAGCCAACCAAGTAATGCGAGAGAAAGAACGCTAAATTATAACAGTTTAAAGAATTAATGTACAGCATTTACATAAAAAACAAACGGAAATTCGCTTTAAATTTGCTTCTAAATGCCAAGTGTCATGATTCCTAACCCTGCTGCTAGACAAGAACACTGATATTGGCCCATTCTGCTAAACCTGGACTACATTGATGCTGCATACCCATCCACCATGTAGACCTCCACACCTTCACAATCTGCTTAGTTACACATGAGGCTTACTACTGGATGCACTGGCATGAATGTTGACACGGGACATAAACTGTTAATTCTGAGGTGCTGGTTTGTCCAAAATGATTCCAATTTCTTGGATAATGGGCTGGGATTACAGATGTTGTCTGTCCATAGGAAGTGAGTTTTACCTTTTTTTTGACAAGAGAAATGTTTGTCTACTTGAAAGACAAACTTCAAAGAAAAAAATGATAATTCAAACTTTTTTTTTTTTTAAACAACTTAAGAAAACTTTGACAAAATAAAAGGAGTTGGTTTCATCATAAATTCTTTGGCAACAAAAGGAGCACTTGCTTTATCTTATCTTTCAGCTATTGATGTGTCCACTTAAGAGGCTACTCAGGTTTTGGACATTAAGTCAAGTCAAGCCCTTGCTTAAATACTTAATGACTTTCTTAATTGCTGTTTTCTACTACAGAATAACCACAGATAGAAGGGACTCTCAGAAGTTTTATCTCACCACTGAGCTCTGGTAGATATTCATCTTGAGCAAAGAACCATTCCCTAGTGGAAAATCTGGCTTTAAAGAAATGTGTCCTCTAATGGAGGTGCCTATCAAAGGCTCCACTCAGCACATCAAAATAGCATCGGCTCTGCATTGGCAAAGATTGAATAGGGGCACTTTTACAGAGCAGCTACGTATGAATAGCTAAGGACATTCAGATAGATGAAGAGAGGGAAATTGGTAGTGGAGCGAGAGATAAGAAGACAGATGTAGATATGTTCAATCAACATGTTTCTTCTGTGATATGCTGCACATTTGATCTTGTTCAGTTTTAGTTGCTTTGATGTGTATTTGATCTCAGGGTTATAATGGGGATCACAGACAAAGGCGCTCAGCCCAATGAATTGGAAAAAAAACGCTAGCAGATCAAAGCCGCTCACCTGAAGCTCCAGACACACACAACAAAAGACAAAATCTGTTTGCTGCTGTCTGACGCTTTGGCATCCAAATGCATACAGGTGGTATATTTCAACCAGTAAAGAATGCGGATGACAATTTGACAAAGCATGACATGAATAATTTAACGGCAGCTTCTCTTTCTAGAAAAGTCTGTCAAACCAAAATAGCATGCTACCTGAATTACATCTGCAGCCCTTTTCAGGAATGTAATATTTTTGTCCACCAAAAGCTGCCTCTTTTTCTCCCCTTTCTGCCTAAATGGATACATTTATGATATTCATACTGTGTAATTACCTTATGATGACAATGATTCCATCAAAGACATTGTAGGGGTTTCTCAGGTAGTTGAAGGAGCCAAATGCAGTGAGTTTGAGAATCATCTCTAAGGAGAACATGCTGGTGAAGACAATGTTGCAGATCTCCAGAACATTGGTGAGCTCCTCTGGCTGACAGAGCATAGTGACAAATAAAAAGAGGAGGGATAGGACAATAAAAAGAAGCAACAGAAGACAGGAAGATACAAATAAAGAGAAAGAGAAATAAAGGAAGGAAGGCGGGATGTTAAAGCAGAAAAATGCATCAAAGTAGCACCTTGTGGCTGTAAAGCTCATTAAAATTGTTGGATGGATGGAAAAACTGGAGATATAATTTGCTTCTCTTACATCCTGACCACTGGTATCACACTTTGGCACTGAGTGAAAAGCCCCATTGTCATTAAAAAGATGTATCATTTGTATTGTGGTCATTTAAAGAAATCTTTGACTAAGTTTGTCACAGTTAACTCTACGTAGTAAGACTTGGCTCAACTTTCATCTCCGGAGAAATTACATTAAAAAAAAGTCAAAGGCCAAAACGTAACAGGCAAAAAGACAAAAATGGTTCTTTGGCCAAACATCCACAAATAACAAGCAGTTCCAGTGAATCAATACTTGGAGAAAATGATGTCACTCATTAGTACATGTGGACTGTACACACACACACAGCAAGACTAGAATATTTAACTATATTTCTGGCAAGAAAAGGAAAAAAAAAAGTGAAGGAGACCCCACATGACTTAGCTCTTGCTTTCTCTCTATCTATTGGTCTGTTCTTTCTGTTGCTCCCTCGTTACTTTGCCTAGTCGTCAGCAATTTTACTGACCGTGGATCGAATGGTGAAAAGGGCAAGGAGAAGGACAAAAGCTTTTACACAAAACTGCAGTAAAACAGTTAAAAAAAAAAGTAAAACGTTCTTGGAAATTGTACTTGTTAGCTGGAATTCTTACTGATGTCCACATCCTCAGTGCCCTCTTTGTTCCAACATAGCAGCAGGTGTCAGGCAAACAAGTTGTCATCAGTTATGGATGTTGCATATGCTGCCATTACAAAAGTCCAACATTTAACTATATCCACCTTGGAGACAAACTTTAAGACTCCATTTTTGCTCTGATAATCAAAAGCCATGATGTAGTGCTGTACATCCTTTCAGTCCTAGAGATTACTACAGCAACATTATTGTTAACTTACAGAGAGAGTGATAAAATACACACTCGTACACACCGCCAGTGTTGAAATTAGTCGACCCAATCTCAAGTTAATACTCGAGCACTAGCAGGAACAGTTAGATGTATTTATTTTTTTAACTTGCACCGTAATATCTTTCAGTTAGTCCCACATCATTCAGTGTTCATCAGTGTCTGTCTTTTCAGCTGTTTTTGACCCTCCCTCTCTTTCTGCCCCTCTATATGGTGGAAAACACACACATATGCACACACGAAAGGCTATATTTGGCACAGTCATGATTTCCAGCACATCACTATTCCACGGAGGTCCTCTCTAACTTCAGCAGTGATGCTACTGACATTTCACCGCCCCGGAATCAATGAGCACTGTGTGTTTTGCATTTACTTGTTGTCTATCTGTGTGCATGCGTGTGTCTGTTTGTACTGCTGTATGTATATATGTGCGTGCGTTTGTGTGAATGTGTGCATGTGGGTGTGTTTGTCAGTACTAATGACTGTTTAGCAGTGTGAAAACATGGGCTAATGATGCATGCCCACCAGTGTCAGTAACGATGTGACGGCTGACCGCTGTTTGCGGACCAGACAAACAGTGTTGGCAGCCCCTGGAGATCCATTACTGCAGTCTCATTACTATAGAACTGGGAACAGATCTAAACACTTGTGTTTTTCGGTCAGCCAATATAAGGAATAAAATAAAAATTCACTCTGATGACTCACAAATGATTGATGAAAGTGAACAGAACAGAAGTAAACTAAGAAACTTTAAAAAAAACAACCTCAGCAATGTTGCAGAAAAAGCAACGCTGCCCCAAAAACCTGCTTTCATACACATCAGTCTCAAACTCTTTTCCATACATCCATACACCTTAAAAGGGAATTTGGCTGACACAAAATCTGCATTGGCATGGTTCCCGTGAGTGATAACAACCCAAAGCTGCTGTGGTATCATGCATAAATATCAGTATTGTGATAATGGAAAACATAACAAAACAACATTTTCAAATGTATCTCTTTAATCTATTTATGTTTCATCAGTAACTTTGGTTTGGTTTTTTGAAGACCGCGCTGGCTATTGATTCTTCAATAATCCTCAAGTTGGTTTGGAAGATTGCATTTATTCACAACATAAACATCATTTTAGATGCAGTGTTTCAGTAACTGCTGTATTCAAATCCTTGTGTATTGGTCTCATTTTCCACCCTGAGACATCCAACTGTTTTCTGTGGATTGATTTATTGTCCTCCAAAACCCAATTATGATTTCATTTTTGAATTGTCTGACTCGACCTATTTTTGCTTATGATTACCAAACATGTTTGTTTTCTGCTGTGATTTCAATTTGCATGTGACAACCTTCCCCAAAAAAAACTCTGAAACTAAGTATGTCGGTGATGTTTAATATTTTGACTGCAACAGCGCTGCCCCTGCAAAACCAATCCATTAATATCCTTCAGTTTTTTTCTTGACATTTTGGCAGAAAAAAGAGCAGTGTTGATTGATCTCTATCCATCGCTGTCAGATCTCTGAAGTGCCCATCATGCTGCTGCATGGTTAATCCCCAAACAGCTGTTAAATTCTCTGAAATGTCTTCTAACTCATGCAATCAATCCTGTATAATGGGGGATACAGCGTTGCATTTTCAGTAATGCACACGTTATAATAGTCGCACCTAAGGTCCCTTCTTATACAATGACTGAGTGCTCTGACAACCAGAGAAAAAAGGGATCTTATTTGGATCTGACTGTGGTAATGTTGATGTATATATATATATATATATATATATAGTCTAATAGTAGGTGTAATAATCTTATCACATAGTTTAATTAGTATAAAATATGTATTTGGTCTCGTAAAAAGGGTTAGGACATCCTAAAAACACATCCAGCACAGAATACACTCCCCAAAGGCCCAAGTGGCTGGTTGCCTAAATCATACCTGCTACAAACGTACATTTGGCCTGCATTCCCCTGCACCTGTTATCTGTTGTTCCCACCCCAATAGAACCACTGACATGAGGTGTAAGAGGACAGGTGGAGGCACCTCTCTAAAGGAAGAGGATCAGAGCGACGGGACAGATTAAGCCTCCGATACCACTGTTCAAACAGGGGGAGGCATGACTGCAGTTTGCTAAACACGCGGTGGAACCACAGACATTCTAGCTTTCTATTTCCTCCCCCATTAAAGGAGCAATGTCTCTGTCTGCCTCTCTCGTTCTGTCTCTCTCTATTTTTAGCCGCTCCTGAGATGAGAGACGACCCACCACTGCGGCGATGGCAGGCGTGAGTGGGCGATGGTATAGCAAGAGCGAGAAATATTGATAGAAAGACAAAGAGTGTACAAAGAAGAACGACAGGAAAAAAGACCAAAATCAAGGGAGAAAATGTAAAAAAAAAAGATAACAGAAAGAATGAAGCATCATTTTGTATTGCTTGGAGAGCTTGGTGAGAGTGATGTGAACCCAGGTGGTGATCCGGTGGTCCTACCTGTCCTACTGTCTAACCTGAGTAGAGACATGTCTATCCTGTTGGCGGAGGGATTCCATTATACAAGCATCATAGAGGCAGAAGGAGGAAAAGACTTCATACAGGAAGAATACAGAGAGGCGTACATTGCGGAGGAGTGTGGTCATTGAGAGAAGGAAAGACAGTAGGACAGACTGTGGATTCACACTGCATGCAGCATGGTTGTCAGTTCACTTTAAAACATCTGTGGGCAAAGAGACGCTGCAGCTCAAACAAAAGAGCAAAACAGGCAGAACCCTTACTTTTAACTAGCATGGATTCCTCTGTTCTTAAATTTACATTGTTTGCTCCCAAGTACATGCTAATCAGGTAACAATAGCTAAAGCTAAACACACATATGAATAATTAAATAGAAAACACAACAACATCCATTCCAACACTAAGCTTAATGGATGAAACTTCCCTCCAAGGAATGCTAGATTGTTGTTCTCTCAACTAAAAGTTGAAAAAGCTTGTGACGCTGCAAATGTTTTTAATTGGGTTCTCATTATTTTGCCACATGGCAGCCTGAAGAGTTGTTGGTAGAACAAAATCACATGAGTGAAAAGTTGTAACTGAATGTTTCATGGTTATAAGCCAAACTAGTAAAATGTTTACAAAAGGTTAAACTGCATATCTTTTTAAAAGACCGAATCCAACAATGAACTGGTGTCACTAAAGTGTTGCCTGTGTAGCCAAACCCTGACAAATCTAATTCCTCTGTGCCATAGTTGTCTAAACTATTGTGTGTCTTTATTGCCCAGAGCACAGCCACTGTACATTATCACACATGCACAATCCTGAGGATAGCAGTTTGACTATGCAAAGTCTAGAGAGTCAGTTAGAGAGTAAAGCAGTGAGCAAGAAAAATAAACTTTCATCACAAAACACCATCTCACTGTTTCTAATAACCAGAATTTCTGCAGATAATTTGCAAACAATTTTTAAAATCAATTAGCACACACACATTGTCTTTCTGCTGGACTGATGACGGTGTTACGCCAAGTACATGGATATGATTTTGGCTGTATTATGTCCTTTAATTCCAACTCAAAATTGAATGGTAATATTTCAAAGCACAAATGAATTGTGCAACTTTTGATTTGCTGTGCAGTTCTACTGAATCTGTTGAGCCAAGCTTACAGAGTGTGTACCGTGATTTCTTGACAGCAATTTGGTGTTTTTGTTAGTGTGAACACATCTGAAAATTAGATTAAACTGATGAATAGGCAGACAGCTGTGTAAGAGAGACGGGCTGAGGAAGAGGAGATAATGACAGATACTACAGACATGAAAGAGAATAAAACAAAAGAGAGGGAATAAAAGGAAACCACTTCCAACATAGTAAAAGGTGTGTTGTGTAGCACAGAGGCGAGCTGCAGCTGTCTGTACCTGCTCGTGGTGCTCGATCCCCATGCTGATGGTGTTGATGAGGATGGCGATCATGATGCCTCGGTTGAAGTACTTGCTCTCCACGATTCCCCACAGCTTCATTCTTGTCTCGCGCCAAAGCTCACTGCATCGCTTCTTTGGACTACAGCCCCCATGCCAACTTGCTCCACCTTGGCCTTTCTTGCCCTTTCCCTTACCACCAGAATGCACCCCCTCCCTGTCCGTTTCCTCCACAGCTCCCTCCTCCGTCTCGTCGTTTACTGGACCGCGAACTGGCTCCACCCCGTCAGCGAGCGACAGGGCTGCAGCACACTGAGGGCAGCCGTCGGTGGCAGCGGTGGCTGTGACGGCCATGGGTGAGCCGGGTGAGGCATGGTCAGGGTTATTATGGTGGGGACAGGGTGCACCTGAAATGGTGCAAATGGTGGGTGTTAAAGGGTCAGCGTATACAACATGCATCAACATAATACTGTCTTTAAATATTTCTACTGTTACATACCGCGCCTCGTCACGGCTCTCCTCTCACATCCTTCCCTTCCATTGGCCTTCCTCTCCCTCCCTTCTCCTCTTCCTCTACCTCTTCCAACGCCCCTAAAGCCACGAGGTTTCCCCCGCAGGGTGTTGAAAAAGGAGACCGCTTGTCTCCTGGCCTTGCGGAGGACGTGGCAGACCAGCTGGAAGAGCTCCTCGTAGCAGTCTCCGGGTTCGCTGGCCAGGGTGGAGGAGGACGAGCACCGCGCTCGCTGCTCCTGCATCAGCTGGTGCTCCCTCTGCTTGGTCTCTGAGAACTGGGTGGCGATGACCACGAGGCACAGGTTGATCATGAAGAAGGAACCAACCTATGAGGATGAGGAGAGCCACACATGGAAATACAGCTTTTAAGACGCATTTGACATTTGTGATCTCATCATAAACTCAATTATTATAGAAGGATTTGTTTTATGTGCTAGATTTGTAAAAACTGGCATAAAATAGACTCTAGACTGAGTTGTTAGCAATCAGCTTCTGCCAGCTGATCACACTAAATAAAGAACTCACAGCAAGATGGCTCGAGGCCAGTGAAGTTAAGCTGTTGCTACCTCTAGTCTGCTAGCCCACTTGGCCGGAGAACTCCAAACACAACACATTATGCAATATGGTTACAAACAAAGCTGCCATGATTTCAGTGAAAAGATAAAAGATATTAGGTAAGTCGTGTCTTTTGAGAGTATTATGGCATGTTGCTACCACAACTAGCAGCATTACCATTGTCTTTCTTTCTTTCTTTCTTTCTACAAGTCAAGTATTACTGCCAAGGCTGCGTCTTATTACATGTGCTGTCAACAGAGGGCAGAAGCTAAAAACTACACTGTTGACAAACCAAACAACACAATATGCAGCGTAAATCAATTTCCTTTGGGATTGTGGGTTAATTTTGGATGACTTTAGTAACTCTGGTCCTGTGTTTTATTTCAAACTGCAGCGATGAAGTGTTCTGAAGAAACTACAGCTCTGATTTGTGCCTCTGATTGGCTTATTCTCCTGTGCAACCTTGGTAGAGGCTCATGGGCATCGTAGTTCACTGCATTTAGAGCCATTTGCCATACCGAACTAACAGAGAAAACTGTTTTAAATCATTACATCAGAATTAAGTCATTAATGCTGATTTGAACAGGGCTACTGTCATCAGATGAGCTTTATGTTTGGAGCACTATTGAAATTTTCACCGTACAAATTATACACTTGGTAGATTCCAGTGAAAGAAATATAAGCAGTGCAGTATGTTACGAGTGTACAAAAGGGAAGAGGAAATAATATTAGCATTTGTTAGCAATACTAGCATAAAAGCATTTGTATAGCACTGTTTATAATTTGTCAGCACTCTCTTTGGTCCTTTTCCCCGTGGGAAAATCAGTGCAGTCTGAAATGTTCTTATCACATTCAAATAGTTTTTATACTTGTTTGTACCTGCCACACACACTAGGTTGACCTATAAAACTCAAGATGTCTGTCACAATTGCATCCACATGCACAGCATCTGTGTGTGTGTGTGTGTGTGTGTGTGTGTTTTTATGTGACTGTGCACATCTTGAGGCAAGTGGGGCCCATCATTGCTCACTTTGAATGCCATCACATGGTCATAAGGGAAAGGAAGGAGCCTTTGTGCTGCATGCTGAGATCTATGCAACTTAGATACTGTAGTGTGCCAGCCAGACCCGAACATCACTTTATTTATTTGTGGCCATTGTGACAGTACTGTGCAGTCTTTTTCCTCCAAACATCCTTTGATAAGAGCTAAATCTCTGCAGTTGGTTGTCAAGCTGTGCTGTCTGCTGCTGGTCATGCTGTCCACCCAGATCTTTTTCACTTACAACACCCCCCCCACTCCAAACCACCACAAAAAAAGAACATAGGACTTCAAGAAATGTATACTTGTTTAAAAACTTTCGCTTAGCTTTGCAGTTCCTTTGTAGAACCTGGAGCTTTAATTTTAAAGGGAGCATAAATATCTAACACTGTATGCAAGAGCCCAACCTACCACCACAGGGCCGACTCCATGTTATCCTAACTTGTGTGAAGGACTGAGAAATGACTGAATGAGCAACTCGAACCTGGCCTTGAGCCTGGTTGCGCTTGATTAATCATGAAATAGTTGTGTGTAATTTAAATAAAGTCGTGTGAAACTTAAGAGCAATATTCAAACACTACAAATGACAGAGAAGATAAAAAAGAAACCATTAGTTTCACCCCACTCTCTTATTCATCATCTCTTTCCATTAGCTGTTGAACTCACACTAGGATTTCTTTAACTAAAACCTGATCCTATGCTCTACTGCTGTAACGAGGACAAATTTCAGAACAAATTGAATAATTTCTATTGCAGCCATTGCTTGAACTTCATTAACAACAAAAATATAAAATATAATCATTTCTTTTCACTGAAACTGTAAAGCATGCTGTGTTGTGGTAATTTATGATTGAGTCTCACTCACTTCACAACAGACAGCAAGGTGAAATGGATATAAAAGTCAAGAGACAAAGAGAGAAGGAAAAGGACAAGGTCACCAGAGGAGCAGAACTGATGTGGAAACAGAGGAGAGAGAAAGCGAGAAGGGAGAGTGGGGGATAAAGTCTAAATAGTGATTGTGAGGCCTGATAACCCCCTTCTGCTCTCCATCTGAACCGCTGCAACAAAGACTATGGAAGAGCTGGATAAAAAGAGTGTGTGAGCAGTCACATGTGTGTGTAAGTGTGTGTTTTGTCTGTAAAGCTGCTCTTCATTGATCCAAAGCTGAGATTTGTGGTCAGGCCGGCAGGTTTTCATGCCAGCTCTCTGGACTCGAGAACTGAAAGGGAGGCAGTGGCTCCCTGCACCCTCGCTGATCCCATCAAATATTTATACTCACACTCTGCTAGAGCCGCTGAAATACAATTAGATTAGTGTGTGGGTCTGAGTGAATGTGTGTGTGTGTGTGTGTGTGTGTGTGTGCGTGCGTACAGTTTTAGTGTTAGCAGCAGAGTGACATAATAACTACTGTATGTGTGAGAAGCATTGAAAACGTGTGGATGACAGCGACTGTGTGTGTGTGTGTGTGTGTGTGTGTGTGTGTGTGTGTGTGTGTGTGTGTGTGTGTGAGAGAGAGAGAGAGAGAGAGAGAGAGAGAGAGAGAGAGAGAGTGTTTGAGGCTGAGCAAGAGAGAGAGAGACAAAACCCAAATTCTTAAGAATTACCTCCCAAATATTAAAGCTCTACCAATCTTTTTTTTTTTTAAACGTGACAGGCAGCAGGAGTTATCCCCAACTCAGCAGCTCTACGGAGCTTTTAAGCCTCTTTTAGCTCATTGTTTTGGTTTTTACTGCACATTCACTGCTTGGTTAAGCACTCTCATCTCACACTGCAGACAGACAACTGCTGAAACTAGATGGTGCTGAAGGTCAAACATCTAGCTGCCTTCCTGTTAGAGGCCCACGTATATATATTTCTCACTGCCAATGGCAAAAAAAGAGTTAGTAAAGGATTTCCATTAATGAGATGGACAGAAACATGACTGCACAAACACACAGTGTTTGCTGATTTTGAAAATACACTGTTTGTTAATGCATAAACCAAGTTTATTAGGATGAATGATGACATGTCAGTGTGTCTGTACTTTGGTTTGGCAGTGTTGTGCCCCCATAAAAATAATGCAGGTTCAAGCTTTTTGCAGAGACAGTGAGAATACTTTAGAGACTGGGAAGCAACCAAACTGATGTTTTGCTGTGATATTAGCTTGTGTTTTTGACACCACTGTAACAGGTACACTGGTAGTACATCCAGCACAAAGCATGGTTACAGCAGAGTACACTGGTTTATTATTCAGGTCTGAGGTTTGGACCCTGACAGTGCACAAGAAATAAAAATGTGGCTTCCATTTAGTACACCAGAAACACAGCAACAGCTGGGGGGGGATTACACGAGACCACTGATCAGGTGTCTGCATTCATATGCATGTATGGGCTAAACGTTAAGGTCAGGCATAAGTGAGAGCAAAGAAGGGGGGCTTACACGGTGTCAGTCAAAATGCTTATCACACTTTGCAGCTCTGTAACAAAACAGGTTGAGGCTGGCATTTCGGATGTTAAACCTTAATTCCACAGGGCCGTGCTATTTTCCACGGAAAGCCTTTAATTCCACTGCGTCCTCTGGTCTTAACTGCTCTCTACACGATGGTAATCAGCATACAGCATCTCTCAAACTCTCTCCATCTTTATCGCACTTTTTTCGTCTGTCTCTCCATCTGTCACACTCTCTCTCTCTCTCTCAACTGTTTTCATCTTGCTCCCCACTTGCACCCTGGCGTACCACTCACTCTTCATTCCACTCTACCTCTCTCTCTCTCTCTCTCGATTCAATTCAATTGAACACACTTAATGTGCATGAATGTTACGTGAGTGAAATTGTCAAAGCAATCTAAACACAGCCTGAATGTCTTTCTCTTTCTCTCTCTCTCTCTTGGGTTTGCTGTTGCTCGCTCTCCTCTATCTCTCCATGCTAAGTGTCGTGCAGTACTAAAGCAAACATAATTAAAAGTCTACTCATTTGTCTGATAGTGAGATGAGGACAAATGGGGATATGAACAGAACTCTTAGCGTGAACAGTAACGCCTAAATCACTTTCCTCCACTAAATCTGTTTGTGAGGCAAGCCTTGAAACAGAGCTGACAAGAGTCTGATTGTCAGAGCTTGTCTCTGTGGGGAAAAAATACAGATAGGCCACTACTGCAGGGAGTCAAGTCCTGCTATGATGCTTAGTCTAGAACACGTTCAAGCACGCTGCATTAGACCATATCCATGAGGATTTTTCTTCCTCATTCAGAGAATGTTTCAGTCATTTCTACTTTAGTAGATACTCAGCGGTTGATCCTGAATCTGGAAGATGGATCAAGTTGATTACCTCACAAGCCTCACATACCCTAGAAGCAAGCATCTATAAATGCAGATGTGGTTAATAAAACCTCCTCATGTCCTCATGAGAGTGATACGCTAGCTGTAAGTTACTGTGATGTTTTATTTCATCACATACTTTGCTGTCGCCAAGAGGTGATGACACTTTTCACTCCGTCTCGTTCTTTGACTCAGTGGTGTTCTGGATGACTGTGGCTCAAAGTTAGACTTTCTCTACCTTTCTCACGCATTAACACTGTCTGACCTTGTGGAAGACTCTCACCATACGCAATGATAAAATTAAAATAGTTGCCTGCAATTAAATGCTAAATATTAGCATTTTCAAAAAAATTTCACCTGCGACCCAAAAGACATTTTCTACAATGACCACCATTGCAAAAGATGGATCATTCTGGTCAAAAGGCAGCTGCAGCTATAAACACTTTTTAATGTATATTTGTAATATTTTTAAGCCGTGGGGGTTTAATCTCTGTAAAAACTTCCTAAAGCCAAGAAAGTACATTTGTGTCTGAATAACATCACCATCATTCACTTCATTCAATGGTATGAGCCATTCACCAGTCTGAGCAGGCCAGAGGCATGATGGGATCCACACTACTACGCATATTCAGTGGGGCACATTCCCCAGAATCTAGAAACCTGTGTGGGGTATGCACCACGCAAGCAGTTCTTATTGGACTGAATAGATCCCATCTTCAGTCCAGTATCCAGGTCTCATAATACATCCATGAATATTACACTAAGAATCCAGTTGTTATCAACAACATTCATGTTAACATCCTTAACGTCATGTCTCGTCGTGTGTGTTAGTTTGTCTATGTTCACTTTTGTCTTGTCCCGTCTCTCACTTCCTGTTTTATTTTGAAAACTAAAACTCTCCTCTCGTTTCAGGCTGTTGACTTCCTGCCCTTCTGTGTTTTCCCGCCAGTGTGATTGTCTGCCCCGCCCTGATTGTCTCCACCTGTTCCCCATTACCTTGTGTATACAGGTGCTGGTCATATAATTAGAATATCATGAAAAAGTTGATTTATTTCAGTAATTCCATTCAAAAAGTGAAATTTGTATATTATATTCATTCATTACACACAGACTGATATATTTCAAGTGTTTATTTCTTTTAATTTTGATGATTATAACTGACAACTAATGAAAAACCCAAATTCAGTATCTCAGAAAATTAGAATATTGTGGAAAGGTTCAATATTGAAGACACCTGGTGCCACACTCTAATCAGCTAATTAACTCAAAACACCTGCAAAGGCCTTTAAATGGTCTCTCAGTCTAATTCTGTAGGCTACACAATCATGGGGAAGACTGCTGACCTGACAGTTGTCCAAAAGATGACCATTGACACCTTGCACAAGGAGGGCAAGACACAAAAGGTCATTGCTAAAGAGGCTGGCTGTTCACAGAGCTCTGTGTCCAAGCACATTAATAGAGAGGCGAAGGGAAGGAAAAGATGTGGTAGAAAAAAGCGTACAAGCAATAGGGATAACCGCACCCTGGAGAGGATTGTGAAACAAAACCCATTCAAAAATGTGGGGGAGATTCACAAAGAGTGGACTGCAGCTGGAGTCAGTGCTTCAAGAACCACCACGCACAGACGTATGCAAGACATGGGTTTCAGCTGTCGCATTCCTTGTGTCAAGCCACTCTTGAACAAGAGACAGCGTCACAAGCGTCTCGCCTGGGCTAAAGACAAAAAGGACTGGACTGCTGCTGAGTGGTCCAAAGTTATGTTCTCTGATGAAAGTAAATTTTGCATGTCCTTTGGAAATCAAGGTCCCAGAGTCTGGAGGAAGAGAGGAGAGGCACAGAATCCACGTCGCTTGAAGTCGAGTGTAAAGTTTCCACAGTCAGTGATGGTTTGGGGTGCCATGTCATCTGCTGGTGTTGGTCCACTGTGTTTTCTTAGGTCCAAGGTCAACGCAGCCGTCTACCAGGAAGTTTTTGAGCACTTCATGCTTCCTGCTGCTGACCAACTTTATGGAGATGCAGATTTCATTTTCCAACAGGACTTGGCACCTGCACACAGTGCCAAAGCTACCAGTACCTGGTTTAAGGACCAGTTCTTAATTGACCAGCAAACTCGCCTGACCTTAATCCTATAGAAAATCTATGGGGTATTGTGAAGAGGAAAATGCGATACGCCAGACCCAACAATGCAGAAGAGCTGAAGGCCACTATCAGAGCAACCTGGGCTCTCATAACACCTGAGCAGTGCCAAAGACTGATCGACTCCATGCCACGCCGCATTGCTGCAGTAATTCAGGCCAAAGGAGCCCCAACTAAGTATTGAGTGCTGTACATGCTCATACTTTTCATGTTCATACCTTTCAGTTGGCCAACATTTCTAGAAATCTTTTTTTTGTATCAGTCTTAAGTAATATTCTAATTTTCCGAGATACTGAATTTGGGTTTTTCATTAGTTGTCAGTTATAATCATCAAAAGTAAAAGAAATAAACACTTGAAATATATCAGTCTGTGTGTAATGAATGAATATAATATACAAATTTCACTTTTTGAATGGAATTACTGAAATAAATAAACTTTTTCATGATATTCTAATTATATGACCAGCACCTGTATATTGTCTGCGTCTCCCTTTGTCTTGTGCTGGATTGTCTTGTCTTGTCCAAGCGTCAATGGTCTAAAGTATTTTGAACCAAGCCATAGTTTTCCATGCCTTGTTGTAGTAAGTATCTTGTTTCTGTAAGTATTGTGTTGAATTAAAAGCTTGTTAATCTGTCGCTTCGTGCTTTTGGGTCCACCCTGTCTCTGAGCCCCGTGCTTAACACTTAAGTATTTAGGTCAGAGTACAGCATTAATGACAAACTGCTCTCATCTTTATATTGCCTCAGATGTCCTAAAATGAAAAATGCATTTTAAGATTTACGGCTTCACATTGAGAAAACTAATTGTGACACTTTCAAAGAGTAAGCTTTGAGGAGTTGTTACATGGGGTACTGAATGTTGGACTGGCCTCATAATTAGTTTTAAATCAGCTATAATTCAAGATATAACATTATTAATTATGTTAGCGCTAATGTTAACTGCTAGTAATGTAGTAATGAACTGCCCAGAGTTCACTTGGACTGGTTTCTTCTCTTTATTTAGATTTTGATATTCTATTTTGTGTCTTCATTTAGATATTTCAATGCACAATGTAAATAACGACCTGTTTTTCACATGTGCTGCACTCTACATATACATTTGTCTTGTCCTGATGCTAAAACATGTTAAGCCTGAAAAGGTTTGGAGACAGAACGACACATTGGATGACATACTGTTAAACCTGATGCTGTGATCAGTGTGTCTGCTCCAGCCACATGAGGCCGGAGGGCATGCAGAGGGATTCACTCTAATTAATAACATTTCATTTAAGATCAAAGTGAGACCAACATGTGGTCGCTTCCTCTCTCCCGTCCTCCAATCCTCTCCCCCGTCCTCCAATCCTCTCTCCGATTTCATGCCGACACTCGAGTCCATCATCACCTCATTTGGTTTCTTCACTTTATCGATCCATCCATCCCTTTCCCATCCTTCCTCCACTTTTTCTCTCTTCATGACCCTGATTCTTAAGCTCCCTCGCTCTTCTCCCTGCTTTACATCTCTCCTTCATTTCATTCCATCCCTCTCCCCTCTATTTTCTCTTCCATTTCATCATCCCTTTTCCACTTTTAACTCTCCACCAACTCCTGCAGCGAGGCAATTTAAGGGGCTTGATGTAGAAGATTATGTCCCACGACAAATCTGCAAAAGAGTGCGGGAACGCATCCTTTTCTCTGTGTGTGTCTATAATTTTGTTTTCTGAAATAACTGGTAACTATTTGTAAGACGAGCGGAGCTACGTAAGCAGGGATGATAGCTGGACTACGGAGCACGCCATGACACTAAGATGATACTGCCTTCCAGGCCAGAGGGGAGAGTCATGGCAGTTTAGCTTCAGCTGATAGGATGTAGAAATAAAGCTGGGTCACTGCCGAGTATGTGCTCTTTGCTGGGATGACAGTAGGAGTTAAAGGCAGCTTAAGTGTGAGTTAGGTCAGAATTAGAGAATGGTGTCGCCTGTCATGGGGCTCAGCAGATTTATGACAGCGTAGCCTGATACCCACTGCAGGGTTTGGTGAAACATCAAAACATCATTTAACATAAATATTGGGCTTTCAACGTTTTACTGTGTATTAATAACCACGTGTCCTGTATATGTGTGTGTGTGACTGAGAATAATGAGCAGAGTGACAGATACATGAATGATGCTCAGTATACAGCTCAGAGATGAAGGGGGGGGGGGTGAAGGAAAATAATCAGATGCAGAGGGTGAGGCAGAGAGGTATGGAGGAGGGAGGAGTGGAAATAAGTTTGAGCAGAGTCGAGGATTGATAGATGGCAGGAAAAGGTAAGAACGGTAGGGTGGTGGGGAGCAGAGACTGACAGATTTAAGGAGATAGATGTAGAGAGTAATGGAAGAAGAAATGAAGGGGTACGAAAAGAAGGTTGTGTTTGTGAGACAAGCCGAGAGGAGAAGGGAGGCAGAGCTTGTGTCTGAATCTAAAGGCAGGCAATTAAAAGTATAATAAAAAGACAAGACATCCCCTGGGTTGATGAAGTAACCAGGACTGGCAGTCACACTGCATTATGATAACACTTTCACACACACACACACACATCCTCTCTCACTGGCTAAAAAAGAAATAGACTGAGGGGAACATGCATCAACGCTCACACACAGAAGCATACACACCCAATGCGGCACACATACAGAAAGAAGCTAAAGGATTGGAATTAAAAAGTGTTTTATCAGAACAAAAGAGGATTCTTCAGGGATTTCAGCTCAGCTTTCACTCTGACAGCCTTGTGCGTGTGTGTTTCTGGATGTGTGTGTGCATGGGTATGCAGGTACATTGAGACAGCTTGGAGGAAATCTACATGTAGAATGTATAGATGTAAGTATATGAATTAGCTGTCTGCAGGAACTACACCCTCGTTACGTGTGTGTTTATTAGTAAGCATGTACCTGTGTGTATTAGACCTAAACAATATCTTTTCCTCTTAACAACAAGTGGGATCGCATTGTTATTTTCATCATGTTAATGTTCTAAAATTGACTTAATCCAAGTATGTTTCAATTAAAAATTAACAAAATTAGTTATTGATGTTTTGGTCTAACAGAACTGAAGAGTTTTGACTGATGTAGTGCCAGTGGGACACAGTTTGGATTATTTTATGTGCGATTTTTCTTAACAAAGAAATCTGAAAATATCCTTACTACAGCATTACGAGGATCTTTATATCAACCACATCACCCAGCCCTCTGCACACTTCCTGTACTGTGTGTGTGCATGAGTGTGACTTACGATGATCAGTAGGATGAAGTAGATGAAGTTGTAGAAGGAATGAGCATCCATCACATAGTACATGATCTCCACCCAGCCCTCCAGAGTGATCACCTACAGTCCAGGGGAGAGGCGATGGTGAATAGACAATATCAGCATCCATGGAAAGCCTGCTCTGACGGTTATATACTCCGTTAAAGGAGCAGTGTGCTCATCTGCTTTCTGACGGGACTGTTAGATGAGAAGATTGATACCCCTCTCATGTCGCTCCGCTGAATGAACATAAGGCTAATGCCAGCAGCCAGTAGGCTTAGCATGAAACAAGAGGAAGCAGCTCACCTGCTCTGTCTGAACATAATGAAATCAACGTCTACAGCTGGTATATGAGTGATGTTTTATCTTTCCTATGGGTTATTGTGTGTTCTGGATTATTTTTTTAGCTGGGAACTGCATCTTACTGGTAAATGATCCCTGCAAAGAAATAGCCTCATACAAAACCCTCGGTAAAAAAAGTGAATTGTTGTTTTAACAACTTGGTGTATGTATGTATGGATTTAACCGTCTGCCTGAAAGGAAATAAAGGTATTTCCCAAAATGCTCAACATTCTGTAAAGTACAGAGCTTAAATACAACTAAGTAAGTTTTATTTCTTTCTGTGTGGTTTTTTTTTTTGCCTCTTCTCCTGCTCACGCTGTAAAACTACAAGTAAATCTAAAATTATTTCTGTGTTTGCCCTGAGCTGCCTCCTGCTTCTGCGTTTTGTGCGACACAGAGCTGCACGTGTTTCCTCCTCACTTCGATTGCTGCTGTCTGTGAGAAGATGAGTACACTGCAAGCTTCTTACTCCATGAAACTATTTGGAGTAACTCATCCAACAACTTAAGCACACTGTAAATGTTCAAACATAATTCACACCATATCATGAATCATGCAAGATTGCAGAATATTGAGTGAGAGTTTCTCCCTCGCTACTATTGTCTAATGCCTGCTGCTTGCTCATGTGGAGATTCATGAATCCTTAATTTCATATTATTGAATCGTTGGGTCTCTCTCTTAATTAAATGGTGTTGCTCTTTATGGAAAACATTTGTTATGAATTAGCGCTATATGAATAAAGACTGATTGATTGAATCAGAAGGTAGTTAACAGGTGGTTTTGGACCAAAAACAAAGCAGTCTGGTTGGTGGTGTTTGGTACCATGTTAGCCACATTTCCTACCTGGAAGATGACAATCCAGGCATAAGCAATGTTGTCAAAGTTGATGGCTCCTTTGTGGGGGTTAGTGTGCCCAGTATGACACCTGGTGTAGTACCGGTTCCAGTTGACGCAGAGCCCCGCTACACTGATGCTGCCATTGGCCAGAGGCTCGGGGCTCAGGCCCAGCGACTGGCGGTACAGGGCGTCGTCTTTGTCTAGGCAGCACGCCCTGCCTCCTTCACGGCGGGCCGGCACGTCAGAGCAGGACATGATCCCGTTGTCGATTGGCAGAGAGCAGATGAAGGGTCGCTCGTCATCCTCGTCAGCCATGTAGTAAGGCCGAGGCAGACTGATACCCGAAGCACTGGAAGTGTGAAAGCAGAAGGTTGTGAGCGATCACCTACACTAAAGTCATATAAAATGTAAATGAGCAGCACACAGTAAGTACACTGGGGTCAAAAAAAATGAAAATGCCATCAGTGTGTGTATGTTTGTGTGTGTGTGTGTGTGTGTGTGTGTGTGTGTGTGTATTCATGCTGGTTTATTATGAGACAAGAGCAAAACATCTTGTCCTTCATGGCTATTTCCAACATTTGAAAGTAGACAATATAATCACAGATGCAGAGATGAGTGGATGAAAGGGTGGAGAGTAACAGAGAGAGAGTGGAGAGGCAGACACACAGATAGATGATTATGTTTGACACAAGAAAACAACACAAATGAAAAATAAGCAGACATGCAGAAAGGTTCTATACTGATACTGCGACACGTTTTCCCAGACGCATTAAGCTTTTAGAGTTTGTCAACCATCTCTGTCGTATGTGACTGATCATTTCCTGTAGCTTTTATGGTGTGTCTGGCATTGTTGGCTGTGTTCAACACACGTCTGCCACCTTCAGAGGGATCATGACGAACCGGTAACGACGGCAGTCTGCAAGAATTGACTGATTGACTCTTCAGCTTAGTGAATCACTCACAGACATCTACTTACATTTCGCCTCTGCCCTTTTTCTTCCTCCACAAACAGGCAAACAAATACAGGCTGAAAAACACCAGTGAAAAGCATAAACTTTATGGTGCTGTCCAAGCACAGACCTCCAGCAGCGTGACAAATTGGTTTGTTTTGTTTGTCTTTCTGTGATATTCTTTGGACTTCAAACGCAGAGTACCCGACAACTGTATTCTCTCTCACACTGCCAGAGAACATACTGAACATGCAGACCAGTGGTCAGTTGGCTGTCAGTTGTAGTTTTGGAAAGGTCTTAAAGTGCAACCCTTAACATAAGTCTGATTTTGAGTTTGATCAGCTGGTTTTGTCAGTGTTATTTCTTTGCGGTGTGCTAGAACTTTCTTTTTTTTTTTTGGTGCGCTAGAACTTTTACAGAGACACAAAAAGAGCTTTACTAGGCTGCGTTAAATGAGTTCCAGTGAGAGTTGCAAGTTCAACTTTTTGCAAGGCGTAAGAAGTGAATAAAAAAGAAACAAGAGGAAGACAGGGACAAAGCAGAGGAAGACATAAGATATACGAAGGAATGAAGGATATAAAAAACAATGAGAAATGCTCAAAGCATAAATGTTGTAAAAAAGAAATAAAGACAATGAGGGTAGAAGTAGAGGGCAGGAAGGAAGCTGGAAAAGAAACAAAAAAAAATCAAAAACTGAATCAATAACTGAACAAAAGGAAGGCAAGGCAGGGAGAAGAGAGACAAACAAGAATATGTGTGAGGCAAAAAAGGAAAAAAAATAAAAAGACATTAAAGGTGTTTGCCTTGCCATTACAAAAAGAGCAGGGTACACGCAAAAGACAGGGAACAGTAAAGCTCGGTGTGATCTCACTTTAATCCAAGAGTGGGTTGCTATTTAAAGGGCACACCGGAGAAAGAGATACAGATGAATGCCGGCGGTGGTAAGCAATTACATCTGACCTGGTATTTGAGAAGGTTCACAAGGAGCGGCATTGCGAGTACTACCCTGTCTCTCACTCTTTGTCACAGTCTTTGTCTCCTTCACTGACTTTCTATCTTTACTGTGTTGCGCTGAATAGAAGCTATTACATGAGTTAACTTTCCAGTGTAGCTGGTGTTCTGGTGAGAATCTCCATAGCTGCATCCTCTCATCTCATTTGCAACTATTTTTGGCTGATAGGGCCAATGAAATTTTCACCTAAATGTGCCTGAATTATGTGTTAAGCATCCAATAAATTCATTTTCATATGAATTTAAGTACCACAAGCTTAGACAGATACTGTCTAGTTAGATGAGTAGATCAATATCACTCACATCTGTCTGTTAAATATAAAGCTTGCTGCACAGTAAGCTTGGCTCTGTCTAAAAGTAAAGTACTTTATCCTCACCCAACTCTGGCTAAATGTCATCAACCCAGTTTCCACCAGCAAGCGGAAAAACCTCTAATAGTTAAAGAAACAGCATCAAACCCATTCAGTGTTGTTTGCTCTCCATGTGGCGCTCTCTGTGCGTCAGCTAGGAAGAAAATACCTTTCAGTGTGTGTCTGTGTGGATGAGCCTGTTTCCAGATTTCCTGCTGATCACCTGTGACTTCTGTCATTTGTAATTTTGTCTCATTGCCAACCAGAGGCGTGGGAACAGCAAGCAAATGTCAGGAAAACGTGACCGTCCACCCACTTATTCTGCTCGTCTTCCAATCACACACACCCCACCCACTAGTCCCCACATCTGCGTGCGACCAAGCCAACATCCAGCAACAGCAGATATCACAGCCCAGCTCATTATCAGATTGGACAGCGGGCTTGTGTGTGTCTGTATACTGAGGTGATTACGTTGGCCACCAGACAGTGTCACACAGACAGCAGTCATTTCACACCTGAAGAGACGTTGGACTCCTGACAGCCAAAGACGCCGCATCCAAAGACGTGTGTTTTATAGCTGCCGCTCTTGTTCGGGAAGCACTCCGCCGTCTGATTTACAACCATCACACGTGGTTTGCATCAGCTTTAGTGATGAAAAGAAATCCGTCTGTGTGCATGTTTTACCGACGCCGGATAACATTACTGAAATTAACTCAGGTGGGTCAGGACATCCCATGATTACATCCCCTCTCCATCTCTGTATTGGTTTCCATGGTGATGGCCTTCCCCAAAGCCTCTCATCAGATCATTATTTTTTCTCTCTGGCCTCGTCAGTGCAAACCGCCATCCAGCCCACTCCTCCGTGCAGCCAAACCTGACTAATCAACTGCTTGGCTGTGGATTTGGTCTCTCCGGGCTCTTGCTCTCCACCGACCGAATCCCAGTTATTGTCTCAGCTCTGCATTCTCACAGTGGTATTAGCTGTACTCTTAATCATAGAGATATTTGGGAACAAACAACACCTGTTAAGCTTCCAGCTCCTAATCCTGATTTTTTTCCTGGTACCAGGGGATATAATTCATCACTGATTGGTGATTTTGTTTTTAACAAATTAAGAAATGACCCTGCTGTCCCACATGCAACTGAACAAATGTCCTGCACAACATTACATAAACACATAAGCTAAGATGGCATCAAAACACATGTGCATACAAATTAAATGATTAAAACCTTGTTTAAAATGTATCTTGTCTTGTCTAATTTAATTTCATCAGTTCTCTTCAAGGTGGATTGGTGTGGTGAAGGAGGTGTAAGAGTGATTTTCTAGGGTGAAATTAATATGCAACTAAATCCATTCCCAGAAAGTACTAATTAAAGGGAAAATGGAAGTGTACAAGTAGTATGCTTCCAAGTATTTCTTTATTTCAATCAATTGCTGAACTAGCATAGTCATGCAAAAATCATATATGGAGGATACATTTTCAAGTGGAGCAGTTCCTTTGAGAGAAGTGCTTCTGAACTCAACACAGCTATTCAAACTCAAATAATTAATAATAATCTATTTTCCCCTAATTACTGTTACCAGACATACATATTTATTTCCAGGAAACTTCCCAGACAATGATCTGGAACTTTGGACTAATAAAACAAAGTCCCCACAGAATCACATTAAATTGATGGGATATTCAAACAAAAATATTTTAAATGTAGCGTGAGAGAAAAATATGTTATTGCAGTTCTCCAAAGCAATATTGTGGTTTGAATTTCTTTCTGTGAATTCAACTGTGTATATTGTACCATTACAAACTACTACAATTATGCATTATGATGATATATAGCATGTAATGGTATAAATATCTCCAGCACTAGAGATTAGCCAAAAGCTCCTCCAAGGGGACAATACATACCATCTTATCTTTGCAGAGTGCAGTTTTGTATTTTGGGAAACTATTGCTAAAGCTTGCTAAGTTATTGTTCATAGCGTCACTTAAATTGTGGTGTTGCGATTTAAAAACTGGTCAAAAAAAGATGATTAATTTAGCCTTCGTGTCACATCATATCTCATCTATTAAGTTATCTTGCAAGGGAGCTGTGGTGTGGGCCATGGAGCGTGAGAATGTAATGAAAACCAGCTGTGTGAAATCACCAAATGATGCACAGTTTTGTGGATAGAAGTTGAAGGATATCGACATCTGATTGACAGCCGTTGCCTCCGCTGCTCTGCACAGACAGATGCAACACGCAGTCTGACACACAAACACACACAGTGTGATCCCTGTATCACTGAACAACATGAGCACGGAGCGTATCAGTAGCCTCCCTGAATCAACAACAACTTTTACTCTTCTGATTTTGAGGCGACATGACAGAAGAGTAATTGAATTTCTGACTCTTGCACCAAAATAAACAGCCCACAGCCACTGAGATACACAACATTAGTCTTTGAAATACCGTGCAACTCTCTTGCAACGACAACGCTCTCATGCATGCACCAAAATGAGATTTCACTCCAAAGAAAAGGAAACAGGACAAGTGAAGAGGTGAAAAGGTGAAAAGATATAGGTATAAAAACAGAAAAATAGATCCAGGTGTCAAACTGCAAAGGTTAGACGTAGGTTGGAGGATAAAGGTACAGTACGTCTGATTCATGTTCTTTATCAAAAGAAATATTATACGATTAATCATTTGTTTCAAACTCAGACTCATCAAAATGAGCCAAGGCCAATGAGTCTGAGTTTGAAAAAATAATTAATCGTGTCATTTTGTTCTTGATAAAAAAATGAAAACGGGTCCCGAACACCACACAAGGGGAAGCAACGTTGCTCCTGTAAAGCAGAGTAGGTCTGCTCACTGTTACAGTCAATAAAAAGCAAAAGCAGCATGTGTATACATTCATTAAACCTTCAGTAGCTACAGCAGCATAGAAGTGCTAATGTTAGTTAATGACTGAAGTGCTGTAATGATACTCCGCTAATGTTCGCTCAAAAACCAGAAACATTTATCTCCTTTCAAGCTCCCTGAGTTATGAGTGTAATTATTACACATATCCCAGGCACAACCAGCCTGAAACTGGCAAAAATCTGAAGCTGTTTCATGGGAGCACAGCTGTGTAGTTGTCTGACCCTGGTCAGAGCGTACCGATACTTTGATATGATTGGCAGGTCAGTATTTGATGGGCGGGGCTTAGTGAAGGGTCAGTTGTAAACCATGTGAGATACCTTTGCTCCGAGGTTTGGAAAGAGAACACTGATAAAATGTTCCTCATTCCTTCAATAACAAAAGGCAAAGGAAGAAAAACCACACACACACACACACACACACACACATACATACATACATACATACACACACACATACACACACACACACATACATACACACATACACACACACACACACACACACACACACACACACACACACATACATACATACATACATACACATACATACATACATACACACACACACACACACATACATATGCACACATACATACACACACACACACACACACACACACACACATACTTACACACACACACATACACACATACATACACACATACATACACACATACACACACACACACACACATACATACACACATACAGGGTCTTCTCTCCACACTGAGCCTGATCCACTCTCTGTGGGGTTTGCTGAAACTGAGGGTTGAGGGTGTTGACAGGGCTGCTGGGGGGAGTGAACGAAAAAGAGTGTCTGTTTTTAATTAGGTCGCAGAATTTACTCTGAGATAATGATATTTGCCTTGTGGAAATTTTGGTTTGCAATCAGCATCATCATATTAGAAAGCAAGAGAGAGAGGGTGAGAGAGAGAAACTTCATCTCTCACTATGGTAATATCGGTAAATTGAGTAGATGATGTAATTAATCTTCTACAGTCACGTCGAGGGAGGGCAGGTAATGAGAGGAGACGTGGCAGACCCACGGAGACACACACACAGACAATCTGACACACTTTCAAGCTGACAGACCAACACATCACAGATCCTCAAGCATCAGGTTGTTTCACACTTGGTTTCCCTCACGCTTTCTTTTTCACACACACTCACACACACACACACACACACAGAGCAGGGGGGGACTCACAGTGTGAAGTTCTCCTCCGGGTAGCAGCGGTTCCTCAGCAGCCCCGCCCAGAGCTGCACTCCGATGATGCCGAAGATGAAGAAGACGAAGAAGCAGAGGAGGAGGACGTTACCCAGCATGGGCAGAGTGTCCAACAGCAGGTTGACAAGGATACGCATGCCTGAGGAGGCAAACACAAAAAACACATAACTCATTTCTTATCCTAAATGTCACCCTTCCCTACTCTTATCTTTAAAACAGGAGGAGGGTGATTGTCTATCTGGAGTTGTGACGCTTTATTTCTGCATTAGAGGTACAGCAGGAATTTAAAATGAATGAAACCAAACATTGTTACCAATCTTCTACCAGTCTTACCACTGCCCAACAGATTTAAAAGACATTAAAGATTTAGCTAGTTGTATCCTCCTAATTCAGGCAAAAGATAATTGCATTTTCTTCCCCACTTCTAAATGAGCTGTTGTGATGAGACAGCTTGTTGACCTGTCGATGCACAATGCATCGAACCATTAGTTTTTAACAGAGGCAGCCCCTGAAGAGAAACACAGCTAGCCTACCATCACGTTAGCCTGGCTGAGATCCTGACAATTCAGCTTTCATTCATCAGCTGAAAATACCAAACTGGCTGATGTGTTTAAACAGCCACCAAAGAATTTGTAACATGCTGCCTCAAGGTATGAGTCAAGTATCAAAACTAAGTCATTTGAGCATGTGTTGAATTCACTTCTCATTTGTCAGTGTGTTTTTATAGTAGAAATACACAAACACACACAAGGATGCATCTGTAATTTGGGCACTTTTACACCCTGTTAAACACACACACACACACACACACACACACTCATCAAGCTTCATATTTCCACCTAACTACCTTTTGCTCCCTCTTTTTTCACACAGACACACTTTCTCTCATCCCTCCCACTCTTTTGCTCACGCAGAAATTAACACATCACACTGGCATTTCCATATAAGCCGTTGTATTATCATAATTAGCTAATCAATCCCTAATCTCCACGCTAATTGTGATACCACGGCCCATTACTTTGGCACTGATCTGTATGATGAAACTAAACTAGGGGTTAACTTGTATCTGTAAAATAGATGGAGGATTGATACAGCATTTAGCTGACTAATCAAGGCTAAGCGGGTAGGCGGTTGTCAGACCTTCTCCCAGGGGTCCCGACAAATGACTTAATGATTTAAGATGTTTTAGTGTGAAGACGCATAAGACAAGAACAGTCTATAAGGACACCTGGAAACTTGACAGATGTATATTTCAAAAAATAAAACAGAAAGAGCACAGCTGCATTTGTTAATGTCATATATATACAAGAATCCTCAGCGATGGGTGAACATTTCTCATTTTATATCTCTGTGAGGGGAATGTTCTTTAGCAATGCAGGAAAAAAAGAAACTTAAAAGAAAATGCACCTTTTTCATGAGAATTTAAATTGCTTTTTTTTGTTTTTCTGGGAAAGATAGAAGATATCCTTCCTCTTTCATCCTTTTAGTATAAACACAGACAGGCACTGACATGACCTTTTGTGAACTGTAAACTGAGCTTAGTCTGGATTTTGGATGTAAATATTTAATGACTTACAAGCATAGAATTCTTAACCCCCTTCTGCAAGTCAGGGCAAAACATACATAAGGTGCCCAGAAAAGCATTTCTACATCAGTGCATTGCTATTAATGGCCTTCTGTTAGTGATTATTGTCTTTATCTACACAAAATGCCATTCAAATCAAGTTAGCGGATCTAAATCCAACTATATTACACTGAACTGGTGCCAAATATTCCACATCACAGAACTTGATTTCCTTTGAGAAAGTTGAAACAGACATCTTTTTCCTCACAATGATTAAGTCTGTTTGAAGTCAGCGGCAGCTTGCAGTGCTGCAATAAGACAAATGGATGTGAACATATTAACAATCAATCAAAAGTAATAATAGTAAACTTCACATAACACGTTACCAAATGCAAAAAACCTACTCACACAAAATAAAATGAGGAAACAACAAGGCTAAAAGAGAGAAAAAAGATAAAACAGGGATGAAACAGCACACAAAAGCTTTAACAGGTTAAAAGAGCGATTAAAAGGTGAAAAGAAAATTGTAGTAAAAGCGAAATTAAAGTCACTTAATTGGAATAATAGCGTAAACCTGGCTGTTTGATCATGGGCTATTACAAAGTTTTAACCAAATAGAACAACAAATGTTTGTTTGATATAAAAGGCAACTTTAATCATCAATCATCAATTACGGCTGATGGAGGGAGCCGCTGCAGATGGAGGCAGGGGAATGAGCAGAAGAGAAAAGGGAAGGAGCAGCATGCAAACGAGATTAGAAGTGAGAATAAATATAAGTGAAACGAGAGGGGTGGCAGAGAGAGAGAGAGAGAGAGTCAGCTGATGACCGTTACCTTGGCTGCTAATACAGTCTTCTCCCACAGGGGGATGTGGGTAATGTAGTAAACAGTCCCAGCCCTTTAAGCTGTGGCCAGTGGGAACCAGACCTGGATAATTTTCCATTAGCGCCCCATTAATTGACTCTTGTGTTCACTTTCACTGAGTGTGCGAGCAAATTCAGTCAGTATGAGCCTACAAACGTAGATATGCAAGTGGCTTTGCAATAGCAATGGATGCTGGGACACAAAAACACAACCAGTGTTTGTGTGTGTGTGTGTGTGTGTGTGTGTGTGTGTGTGTGTGTGTCCATGTGTTGGTGTGTTAGTGTGTGTCTGCATGAGCGAAGCACTCTGTGACTCTGTTTGTGTCTCTCCAGCAGCATGCAGATTGAATTACCCCTGAGATGAGCTCTGTGGTAAATTGTCTTTAATAAAGCAGTGAATTGCGTCTTTATTCATCCAACAAATAAAGGCGAGTGAAATGACTGTCTTTGGCAGCCAGAGTTGGTGTAGTGCACAACTGTGTTTGTTATAAAGTAACCCTCTCCTCCTCTGGCCACTGTGGCTGCTGATTTACAAAATAATTTGACACTTTCAGATTTATGCTGGTAATAGTCCTGTCAATATTTGATAAAGCATAAGTGAGCCACTGAATACCAATTCAAGAAAGCGTTTACGTTTCCCCTGACGGGCTCCATTATCACACAAACGCTAATGTTGGATGATATTGGATGACTGAAAGATGTGATAACAACATTTCTTAACATTCAGTGCCACTATTTTCTGAATTATTTAGTTCTACATTATCTGTGCAGGGCAACTAAAACATGTTTAAGTGTTAAATTTAAGCCAAACTGTACCAGCTTATATATTATTAATGCTTCTCCTACTGTGACACGTCAAAAGATCAACTGATTGACTTTACCCATAATAATCAGACATTTCCTGCCCCCCCCGAGTCCTAAACGTGAGATTTGTCTGCATTACTGTCTGACATATTGAAACTACTCACTTACTCTAAAAACCTCAAAGGGATAGTGCATGCAACCACGATGGCTTCAAGTGGTGTACGTTTGTGTGTGTGTGTGTGTGTTTTGTTACGTACCTTTGACTCAAGGTCAGAGGAAATGTGCAACATTGGGATTTATGCCTTAATCATAAACAGCAGTTCATTTAAGTTGAAGACACATGAAAATGTGTGTGTGTGTGTGTGTGTGTGTGTGTGTGTGTGTGTTTGTGCATGAATGAATGAGTGCTGGACTAGTGCTGCTTGAAATGAAATAAGTAATAATAAAAATAATAATTAAAAAACAAGCGCAGGGGTTGTATCGCCCCTTCTTTTTCTCAAAGATCTAATTATCTCCCTTTTCTCATCTGATCTTCCGCTCTTCCGTCCTCACTGTCCCTTCCTCATTCTATCTCCATTCAGCCGACGACTCCTTCCATCCTTTGCTCTGCTCTCCTCAGCTCTATCTATCATCGTAATAACCTACTCATCTGGGTGCCCCCACATCTTCCCTCTCATCATCCCTCTCTTCCTCTCGTCCATCTTCACCTATCCTTCACGGAGCTGGATAATTCCCTTTTCCCTCTCTCGTTTTTCTCTCTTTCTGTCTGTTTTTATCTCTCCTGTCTCACCTGCCTCTCCCTCTCTTTTATTCTTCCATAATCCAAATACCACGTCCTTACTGAAATGTTGCTGTATGAGCCACAAAGAACACACCAATCCAGTGCGAGGGGATCTGAGTGTTACATACACACCTATTCGACACATTTGCCTTTTTTATTAAAAAGGAAGCTCAGTGAATAGAAAAAAGTCACCTCCGCTCATAGAATTACCAGATAACAGCTGTAAACATGGTTTAGACTCTAATGACTTATCATTGTTTGTTTCCTTCCCACAGAGAGCTGAACAGAGCAACCCATTCAAAGGCAAATTAAGTCCACCTTACACACAAACACTGCCAGCCATTAGGGATGGAGTGAAAGTTTGAAAGACAAACCTTTGTGATGCAAAACTAACAAAGTAGAATGTTTTTTCGTAATGTTAACTTTTGTTGAACGTCTGCTTTGTTACACCAAGGACTGCAAAGTCAACAAAGTTTGTTTTTCCTCGTCATAGTGTCTGCTGAGCACAACCAAACAAAGAGAACTGTTTGTCAGTGCATTCAAATGTGAAGCATATGACTGATGCAAAACCAATAACTACCCACAAATGATTTGTCATCCGTCTCTTCCATAGTTAAAGCCTAGTTAAGGTCACGGTTCTCTATACTGGATATCTGCATCTCAGACCAAGACAAATGGTTCATTGTTCACTCATTGTGTAGTGCTAACTGTGACTTTGGTTCTGTGCTATTAGCTCAGGAATTTAGCTGAGTCTGTCGCTGGGCAGCAGCTCTGATTTATTTATAGGCTCAGTTTTGCTGCACTACGGGTTCATTCACTGAACAGAAAACAGAGAAGCTTGGATTAAAACACACAAAGAGGGAGTGTGACTTCATTCTGTAGTTGGATCGCTGTTACTACTACAGGATCTTTGCACAGCAAGTACTTGTTTTAATGCCATCTGAATGTCATGCAGAGAACCTTTAAGGTTATAAGAATGGTATTGGTAACAACTGTTTTAGTGTTTTGTATGTATACTTAGTATCGAAAAATACTGCAATTACGCAATTACGGAGGATGGGGGGGTGGAGTCTGCATAAGACATGAATGATGCAAAGCACATAATTGGTGAGAACAGAGTGAATTTAGTGGGTGATAGAAGAAGGATCCAAAAAGGTAAATGCAATATTCTTGCTGTCTTTTCACCTGAATGGACTTGAACAGAGAGACAGATGAAGTAAACTCAAGAAAGAGAGACAAAAAAAGGGGTAGAATGGCCAAGACTTTAAAAGACACAGAGAAGAAAGAGAATTAACAGCGTTGGATATGATCACCACACAAAAGTGCTCTTGATTCCAGGTACATTGGCGGCAGACATGTATGTGCTGTGCATGCCTGCATATTCAATAAAGAAATAATCTCTGTATAAATCATGTGCCGCATAGAAACCAGCACATTTCACAGTAACGAACAAAATTTGCTTCACCTGCTTTTAGAAGAAGAAAAAAAATAAATTGCCTGGGTAGTTTATGTTGCGGATTTATGAGCAGTGGGAGGTTTAGCAATTATACTTATAAAAGAAGCAAAACAACATTAACTTCAAGCACCAGCATATCCAACTTAGAGAATACTCATAGCTTCTTAAAATGATTGCCTGCTAGGCACAATTTAGACGCATAAAGCACAAAAGCAATTCGAAGCAAGCTCTGATTATTCTCATCAAAAAGGACAGAGACTAAGAGGCACTTTTGGAGTCGGAGTGTCGGGGTTGGGGTGCTACAGCAACGACTGAACATCACTTCAGAGATGGGTCTGGTTGCTGAGTTTTTGTCAAAATGAGTGGATTAAAAATACTTACGGATTCAGATAGCTTTGGCTGAACAGAGATGGAACGTGACCTCCCTTTAAGCATTTTCTTTTTAATTGAATTCTTTGCAGTTGCAGAAATGCATAAGACAAAATCATTTTGCCCAACAGCACAACTTCACCTGTGAACCACCAGGTCACCTCACTGAAACAACAGGTATCCAATCAAAATTGCATAATTACAGCAAAAGCTGCAAGGCATTTGGACTGCATTTGTCAGTCAGGTTTTTATCATGCTGCACTTACAACTGTGTTGGTTTATTGTGGCGCAAGATTAATGCCATTGCACGGTAAGTACTGCACTGCACTAGAGCATATTCACTGCAGATTTTCAACTGGCACTGTGCATTTAATGATTAAAAGAGCAGGTACCAGGCCCAAACTAACAAGTAACCTAATTAGTAGAGGAAGGATTGGGGTGAAATTTTCCCCAAAAACTAAACTTAACGCCACTATTCCACTAAAAACACTGGAGTTGATTCAAATAAACCAAATTCATATCCAAAGAGAACTCTCAGACTGTTGTCACTGTTGAGAGATAAAATGTCTGCACAGTCATCAATGATTCCTCTGAAAGACCCTTGTGAAATGAAACTCTGTTGAGATGCAGAAGTCTCTGTCTAATTAAAAACATAAACTCATGAAGCTGATGAGTCAGCCACAGACTGCAGCCTCGGCCTCACTCTCTCCCCCTTGTTATCACAAGCAGACATGATGTTTTACTTCTGACTGACAAAAAAGTATCTCTGTGGGGGAACGTTGGCTGGATCGTGTGATTTTTAAATCAACATACCGGCAAAAAGTTACCAACACATTACTATTATACTTTTCACACATTTCTCTCTCAGTTGATTATTTCTGCAATACCTGCACAGCAGGTGCTGTTAAAGTATGACTAACGCATGGTCACATTCAGACAACTTGAGTCACTTCAAAGAAAATCCTCATATTTTTGGGGGGAAAAACATCTTCAGCAAAACACATATCAGGGCAAGCTGTAAATGCTGTCTCAATAACATTCAAGTTTTATATAAATCATTTCATACGGTACAGAAAGTGGTCCTATGGATTAGCTGTTGCTGCTATACATTTACATTAGCTAACTATTCATAGACTGATTCCAGGATGACAGTATGTGAACCCTGGACGCTACAATATACTGAGTGCCTGTTCCTCATCATGGCCGTAGCCTTGGGCACAACCTCTGCTGCCTCCTTTGTGCCACGGTGGTCTAATCAAACCAGTAACCACTGTACTTATATGTACTCCCATCTAGGACTGATGAAACTGACTAGGACTGATGCACTGGCTGAATCCACTTGAGGTTTGTTTGTGTTTAATTATGCATTTATCTTCAATATCTTCTGCTTCTACTTTATGAAGCTTACAGACAAACAAACAAAACTTGGAGAAGCAACATTTTGTTTTTTATTCATCACTCATCTGGAACAAACTTGATCTCTCTTAAAACAAGGCTTTTTGTTTATTTGATTAAATGTATTCATAACGTTCTCTGCGCCGGAGCTTCGCTGGTTAATCTGTCTTATTCTATTTGAGCTAACTTTTATCTTTAATTCTATTTTACTCCTTTTGAATCCTATCTAATTGTGTCTTTTTACATTGCCGTGTGTTCTTTAATGTCTTATCTTAACGCCTTTTAATTAATTATGTTCTGAAATTTGAATTGCCTTGATGTTGAAAATTGCTATGCAAATAAAGTTGCAGTGGCTGTCGTGCACTTCTGAACCAGGCATGGTAATGTATGGTGTGCTTTGGTTTAATATCCTTATAGGATGTTATTGAATGGTTAAGTTATGGTCCATTCTATTGTAAAAATCAATGTTTTTACAAATCAAACACACATCAAATACATTGTGATAAGTTCATTACACTAAAGTAGTTAAAAGACATCATGGCTCTAATCAGCTCAAGGCCTAATCCCTCTCTTTCCAGCAAGTAATAAGAATTGCTCATTGCCATCTAATCTGAACATGTTCACAGTTGAGGTATTCCTGGCTCAATGACTCACATTCAGCAGCTCGGACAGCGACCAAGCGACCAGGCTCTGCCAGGCAGCTGTCCTTGGTGCTGAATGAGAGCCAGAGACGGCATTATATGAATGAGCATCCTGTCATCTCTCAGGTTTCAGATATACAATGCTTTTTCTTCAACATCTTCAACATTCTTTTACAAAAAGCCCCCCAAAAAAATCACTGCATGACACATCACTGTCTCTGTCACTGCCTAACTCACTGATGAACACACAGCTGAGGCTGCAAAGTTCACTCTCTCCTTTTGACTGATAAATGTATTATAATATACTCCAGCTTGAAGTGGAATTCTGACTTACTTGGCACCCTGTTAATTGCTTTGAGGGGCCGCAGTACCCTCACTGTTCTGATGGCGGTGAAGTTGAGGTTCTGCAGGTCCAGTGAGTATTCAATCATCCTGAAAAATACAAAACAGAACAAACAGAAAAAACTTGTAAGCAACACAAGAACAAGAACTTCCAGAAGCCTCGAGTCCATGAGGGGTATCAAAGAGAATGAAAACCAAAACCAATGCAAGAAAACACAAGCACTATAACCCATGTGACCATCACAGAGGAGCAATTTCATTTGAGCTACTGAGTTTTGTTGATTTAATGTTCTCCTCCCTCCATGTTTGTTCCTCTAAACAGAAGCACACACATCACCGCACAGTGGAGATCCTGCTGTGCAGAGCCTAATATGAATTAATGAGCTGATTCTTGTGTACCTAATAAAGGGAGACATTCAAAGAAACATGGGTCAGCGGTAGACTTCATAACACTGGCTTACCTGTCTGCTTCACTGTCTTTGAACACATTGTGGTACAACACAACCATTGATTACTTTGCAGCTGAACATGAATATTAATGAGTGTAGGTGTATCATTTTACACTGAAAAGTGAAGGAGTGCTGCACTGGCATTAAAAACCAGCAGACCTCCTGCATCCCTGAAAATGGATATGCTTTTTAGCAAATGTAGTTAAAGCATCAAAATGTATCCTCTGGGTTCACGGTCAAGCATGAAAGGCCTGACATTAAACCTGCATCTGAGATGAAAGCAGAGCCTTGTGAAGGAGCAGGGGCTGGAGGTAGAGGGAGTAAACAAGCTCGAAGTAAAACTAGGTGTCGGAATAACAGAGACAGAGAACGGAAGCACAAAGTGAGTATTTTGCTATTTGACCTATTTCTGACAAATTCATTACGGGGAAAACACACTTTGCCTGAAGAATGGCAAAAAGAGCAGTAATGAGAGTGCAGAGAAGGAGGAACAGATGGAAAGCAACGAAAAAAGAAGAGATACAGGGATGAGGAGAAAGCATGAGATGAGAATGGATGGATCAGAAACCAATGCATGTAAAAAAAAAACCAAGGGATGATTAAGTGCAATATAATGATGGCAATAAAGCGAGATTGAGAAAGGGGAGAAGGAGAGAGCCTGAGGGTTTTATCAAGTGTTGGAGATAATTACAATGTTAGGAACAGAGAGACAGAAAGAGGAAACCAATATGCATGTACCTGCCTGAATAGAAGAAACCTGCTCTCAGGCTGTGAAGGGCAGGGTAGAGAATTGTCAAGATATGGAGAAAAAAGTACAAGAAACTCAGGCAAGTTTCAGCTATTTCACACAAATATACTACTCCAAGATATCCCAGCACTCAACAAGCTAATTTCAATGAAAGGTTGGAGAGCCCACAGGTGATGTTTCAAGAGTTTAAAAACCCCCAGCCAATTATTCGCTTTCAACCTCTCAACCTACGCATCTGAAGAGGAGTCTTCTAAAAATTGAGTAGAATAACAGTGAAATAGACAGTAACATAAAAATCTCCAATTTGCTGGTGTTCCAGGGGGAGTTTCACAGTTTGAAATGGATTCCTGTGAGGTTTTAAAAGTTGGAAAACATGAACAAGTTACGAAAGGACGTAAGTCATGACGCTGGAAAAAAAAAGAAAACCATGGGCACATCGAAGTTCTGCTAAGATTCCAGAGAATATAGGCCATGCCGATTTCAATTAAATGTCAAGTTGGAAGAGCAAAGGTGTTCCCAGAGTTGTGCCTCATCCAGAAGCTAGAAAAAACATCACCAGGTCAATGTTTTAAAGTTGAAAACTGCAGCTGAACTGTGCTTCCGCATTAGTTCAAAGGTGAAACCCGTGAACAGAACAGTTTGCTTTATTCTTTGCAGTCCATCAACCAAACCTCTGCACATGCTTCAAAGCATCCGTAAGGTGTGGCTCTAACTCACCGAGCCGTGAAATATGAATATATCCTCTTGCCAGCGTATTACCGTAACCTTGGCGGTGACAGGAGCCAGTGGGGCCCTAATTCTACGACAGCTCCCCCACAAATCAGACGAAACCATGCTAGTAAAACACACGGTCCATGAAAAGCAAGGTCAGAGTTTGCAGCGTACCTGGACACGGCCGGATCTGTATGAGATCACTGAGTTTAATTCGTCAGCGTGTGGTCATGATCTAATTTGACAAGCAGTTTTCCATGAGGGAGCAGAAAACAGGATGAACTCATCATTTACAATCAGATGGAAGAAAAAAATATGTTCTAGGGTAACATTAGAGTAACATAATAATATGAATATATATACTTCTATATATATACTATATTTCTTTTGTTTTGTGGTGAACACACTGAATAAGGGCAGCTGTGGCTCAGAGGTAGAGCAGGTTATCCACTGATCAGATTGGTAGTTTGATGCCCAAATGATTGATGATGAACATGAATAATTAATCAAACACATGTTTTTAAGTTAAAAAAAATGGAGAAAATGCTCTGAAATGTCGGATTCTTTTTTTTAAAATAATGTTTAGAAACAGTAGTCGACACTTTGTACACAATAGCTGCACACTGTTGGTAATATAGACGTGTTTGATGGGAAGATTTGAGCTTGAAGAGTTTGACAAAATGAACTGAACAGAGAGTAACAACTGGACCGTGACGCTTTGCTATCTTTCAATCACGGTGTTGTAGTGCATTGACAGAGCAGGTGTCTGGGTGAGTGTTTGTGAGTGTGAGTGTGAGTGTGAGTGTGAGAGTGTGTGTGTGTGTGTGTGTGTGTGTGTGTGTGTGTGTGTGTGTGTGTGTGTGTGTGTGTGTGTGTGTGTGGCGGATGTAATGGGTATTTTTCATTTTGAGCAATTTTCTGGCGCAATTTTAGATAAGACGGCTCATTTTGACCACACAAATGTACAAAATTACAGATATGTGACACACATGCACACATTCACACACACACACACACACACACATACATAAAGCACAGTTATACACATGGGCAGAATGAAACACACACACACACATACACACAAAAGCATAACCCCTGATACAGCCTAGTTTTTCACACACTGAGCAGATGCACAGAGGGATAACCTCAGAATCACACCCAAATGCAATAACACACGTAAACACACACACACACTAAGTAGAGAAAGTGCTCGGAGCAGCCTCTGGGCAGCCTCAAGACACGGGCCACACACATGAACAAGAGCACAAACAAAAAAAGCTTTGAGCCCTTCTCACACTGTAACACACACTCAAACCCCAACTCATACATACACACTCCTGAAGGGTGTAGTTATGTAAGCTGTGAGCCCACACACACTCTTACAGTACACAGTACACTCAGACACACACACACACACACACACTAGTTAAAGTTAAACTAAATTTAGTGTCTGTCTGTGTTTGAGTTAGGACTGCCCTCCAGCCAAACAGCCTCATGAATATTTGAAAGGAGGAACTGGATTACTTTTGTTCCTAAGCGGCCTTAGAGGGGGGAATGTGGATTTTTAACTGCTTCTTAAACACTCCTTCTCTTCTTGGGTTTTCTGTCTCTGGTGTCTCCTCCTCTCTTGAAGGAAGCTGCTCTGCTTCCACAGTTTACTTTGCCCCCAGAAAGTGCTATCACAAGTTTCCATTACGGTATATTCTCCCTGGAGGCATCAGAGTGGAACAGCGGGAGAGTCTGCAGGGCTGCTCTGTTGTCTGAAGGGGGGCGGCCATCGAAATGCTCCACAGGATTCATGAGTACGTCCGTAGTGTTGAGTGAAAAATCCAAAGGCGAAAGTCGAAGCGGAACTTATTCATTTTATTCATCAGCAATTAACTCTTTTTGTGTGGTTTGATTTAAATTGTCCAAGGTAACTTATTTTGTGGGCACATCCAAAATGTCCAAAAAGAGTTCTAATTCAGGAAAATCCTGCTTATCCTACAGCTTAAATTGTGGTAGTACTATTGAATTGGAAATGACCATAATCAATATTTTACAAGGTTTCTGATCAATACAAAAAATGACCCATTCATTGCTGAGATTTCTGCCTTTCAGAACTCACTTTCAGTATGTCACTGTACATTGTGCTGCCACTGAACACACTGAATCCTGAAGGACACATCAGAGTTGCACATCAAAGTTAGAACACTGGGTGAAGGTTGTGTGTCCTCACAGCACTATTTTTTTTGTCCTTAGGTTCAGTCAAATGAACGCAGTGCTCCCAACAGAGTTCATTATTTTGCTATGGTGCAGTGAACGTTAAAAGCCACATTCACATCAGTGTGTGTCAACCACTGCACTGCATCTTCAGAGTGTGATGTGAATAATGTTTCTGTGCAATCATAAGAGAGATAACCCAATGTAAGTAAACAACACTAAGACTACATTAGCAGCTCTATCAGAATGTACTTACAGAGATGTTTCGAGCTAAATGCTAACGTCATCGCAATTTTAACATGCAGATGGTATAATGTTGCCATTTATCATTTTAGTTTAGCGAGTCAGTACACAATGTACAGCTGCAGCTGCTGGGAATGTCATTAGTTTTGCAGGTATTTGGACATTAAGGAGAGTATTGGATAACTAAAAATCTGACTTGATGATGGTTTTATGCATGAAAAGTCCAGGAATCAGCAAAGTTGTTATAATTCACACTCCGGGGAATAAAAATATCTGCATGACAATCTGCAAAGTTGTCCAGACATTTCACTAAAAATGACAAATGTCAGTCTTCTGATAGCGCTAGGCAAGAAGTCGAGTGAGTAGAAGAACACAAATGTTTGGACAAAACTGTAACTGGTCCATAGAATTAATGTCGAGTTAATTATGTCTGGACCAAAAGCGGTCGACCGACTGACAGAGCCTCAAAGCTAGCATGGATAAAAATGTGCACAAAGAAAACCATACTGCTAACACTGCAGTATAGTTTGTAATTGTTAAAGTTTACATTAAGTTAATTAGAGAAGTGGTACTTTAAGCAAAAGAAAACCTGTTTTCAGTCACACTGACTGTGAACTGGTGAGGCAGTGGATCGCCTTGTAACATAAAATAATGTAGCTGAAAAGATATCATGCATTTAAACCATTTCACTGGCTGCAGACTGGGCTAATGGGCGAAAATAAACTAATATGGCAATTACCAGAGAGCACTAAATGTATCATTTCATGCCAACAGTCCAAGCCAAACTCCTTCTGGAGAAGATGGCATCAATTATTAAAATGAGATTAACGGCTGCTGTAGATCTTCTGTCCCTGAAGAGGTTTGCAAGTCAGAGAAGATAGAGCGCCACACACACGTGCACAGATAAGTGAGCACACAAGACACAAGCTAATTTACAACAGCTCTGCACTCGTCTCACTCTTTACCTTTTCCTTCTTTTATCGTTTCTACAAACTTTTCCACCTCACAAACTTTCTCTTAAATCTCCTCCTTTACAGCTTAAATTGTCTCTCCACTTTCGTTCTTTTGTGTGTTGTATTTTTTCACTCTCACATTCCTAAGGTGCTGTGCGTTGTGTGGTTTCAGAGCTCTAATGAGCTACTGTTGCACTTTCAGCTGGGCACAGATGCTCATACATGTGTCTGTATGTGTGTGTGTCTGTCTATATGCACGGACACGCTGATATCTTGTCAAAGATGAAAGCCATGAAAGCTGTTGTGGTCACATTGGCATTTATATTGATCATATTACATATATTATTGTTATATATTTATAACATATTTCAGTCACTACAGGTGTCTGTGTGTTAATGTCTCAGCCAAAGGAAGGTACAAAACTTGACCACATATACTTATTAAACTGAGGGAATTAGATATAAAGGCCAAATTTAATGCTTTAAGTAAAGACTTGGTCCCCTCTGCAGAGGTATATAACGGCCCTGTTCACAATTTGGAGAAATATGGTAAATACGGTATGCACAACATCATTACAGGATTTCTATATCCATATCATAAGAGAGATCGAAAGCATCTTCAAAGTCAGTCAAGTGACACTTAACAGACTACCTAGTTTCCTATTCCCCTCATCAATCTCTAACTTAATTTTCCCATAATTCTACAAATTTTTAAACAAAGTTTTATGTTAACGAACTGGAATAAACTAATTCATGGTAACTCTTATAAACCATGTTAAATATTCACGTTACTCCATTCTGTATTCATGATTAGTTGTTTACATTTGGAACGCACACTCACAGCTCCTTCATGTTTCTGGGTGGCTGCTGTGAGGTCAGCTGAACGTGTTGTTGGTCTCAGTCCACGGTGAGCGTGGAGCAAGTGCAAATTCACTTAAAAAGACTGCCAACTCTCCTCAGGGGGAGAGGCGCTACAGTCTGCCCAAAAAACACATAAGCAATTGTGATTTAACAAGCAGTTAGCTCAATCACTAGAGCTACCTGAGTAAGAAACTGACTGCAAGCTGTTCCCACTGCTTCCGGTGCTTGTGCTAAACTGGGCTAAATACAAAGACATAAACCCAATCTCTTGAAAATGATCTGAGAGATGACAATGATCAATTTTGAGATTAAACTCACTGACGTAGTAGGACATAGGAATCATATCATTTACATTTCTGTTCTAGTAAGCTATTTTATCGAGAGCACATTCTGTCTCTGTTCTTGATGGGTGGTCACATTTTAAGTGCGGGTGGCCTGAAAATTCTTAATTGAAGCTCCGACCCTGTCCGCATGCTCCTTCAGTTATGCTAAGTCAAAGTGCGTCCATCATCGAAGTGAACATATGGCAGTTGGGGGACATTTGAATAGATGTAAGGGAAATATTCAGTACTCAGCCTGTAGGTTATAATGCACATCATTTTCATAAAAACACATTTACTACTCACTCCTGGTGTTTTTCATACCATAGAATTTGTGACATTTACTAGGAAAAGTACTTAAATGACAAATGAAATGAGTGTCAGCTACAGAAAGTGGACCAAAGCGCTTGACTGAGAAGTGAAATGATGAACTTGTTATATGACATTACAAGTGTATCAGAGAATAATCAGCACATGGATTTACACACACACACATCTGTTTAGACAGCTGGTGCTATATGATACCAGACTGACTCCCAGGCTCCATTTACTGTACGCTTAGTGTCATTAACTATTAAGGATCATTAACTCAATAACCTCATGCATCATTTTTCAATTAAATTAATTACAATGTGTGCACATGGCAGCATGTGCACCCAAACGCACCCTACACAAACACACACGTGGAGACTGAGCTTTAGTAAATCAAACGCTTCATATACTGTACCTCCATCACCCATTGCATTAAATATGCAGTGGAAATTAGTTTGACTTCAGAGTTTATGAATACGGCATAAAAACACACAAATGAACATACTGACTACCGACGTACTGGATAATATAGTTACAGTATACCAAGCTACCACAATCATTAGCAGTAAAACCTTCCCCATTCTAAAACAGAGAGCAGCAGCTTTCATCATAAGTTAACACCTGATTGATGAAACACTTACAAGCACAAGCCATATTGCTGCACCATGCTATATGAACATGTGACACCATATGATGTTGATCAAGATGGTGTCGTCTTGTCGCGTCATGGTGCTGTTCTGTTTGTCTGCTCCTGTCAGTTTGAGTGTTTTGTCTTGTGTTCAGTCAGTGGATTATACACGTACACGAGGAAATAAAAGGAATATAAAATCTGATTTGTGTGACTTAAATCGCTCTTCAGCTGTTTACTTGCTACTTTTACGCTGCTCATTCATCATGTGTGATTGTGTACGATTAAAACGTGTGTGATTAATGTTAGTATGACTGACTGTACCATTACAGTGTATTTATCCATGCGGCATCTTCTAATGATATCTACTGACTGTTTTGTGCTTAGTTTGAACAAATGTTACTCTCTGCAGATGAAAAAGCACCTGTTGAACCTACTGTATAAAAGCTCACTGCATCATCAAAAAAACCCACACAACCATCTGTTAGCAATCACCCAAAGAATTAAGGGGATCCCAGATTTGATGAGACGTACACAAAACATTCAAAAACTCCTTTATGGAGCTTTAAACTCTCAGCTATCTACAATACATTTGGTGGCATGTGTGTTGTAGACTCATCTGCTTTACTGAGTAATGACTGGATGATAAAGTGCCTGATTCGGCACAACAGGGGCATAAGTTCTTTCTCTCCAGAGCTGTCTGGATAGCAGATTTACTAAAAACAATGAGGTTGCAGCAAATGCTTTGTGAATCAAACACGGTGTACTGGCTCAAAGGTTTTATCAGTGTGAGAGTCTTATAATCTGATGCTATCCCTTTTATCTAGCGAGAGAATTCACCTCTATTGTATTAGTAGCCACCCTGGTCCCATAACTGGAGAATTGATCGATGTTGATAATGGGATATTTTAGTCACATTAAATTACAAAGGACACCACCATGGTAAAAGCAGCAAGTGAAGGTCAGCGCCAGAGAAAACAAACGCTAAAACAGTGCTACAGTTCGATCCCACTGTCAGATCGCACATTAGTAAGAGCTCCTATTAGGGCTTTCAGATGACTAGCTGATCTTTCTCAACCCAGCTCATCCGTCAAAACAATTATGAGAGTGTTAGGATGGCCGTGTAGTTTACTGGCTTTAAAAGCAGGAGGCTTGAGTCAGAGGTTAGCCAGGTGTTTATTTCACCCACAATAAAGACAGAGTACCAGTAACAGTCATACTTCATAATAAAATACTGTGGACTATGGGTCGCATGTGGCCCAAACAGCAGCACGGTTTGATGGAAACTGGCAGCCTCATATAGCCTGCCACTGTCAACGAGCCTGACCGCGACAGAGAAACCTGCCCCTCTACTGACATCACAGCAACACTAGAAACCTGAGCAGCAGATTAAAGTATATTAACACCCCTACACAAATCTCCCAGGAAGCTTTAAATTGTGCTCAGACAGCCGGGGGACTCTTTTAGAGCCAACACCCTGGAGAGGAGACACAACAGACATTACATGCGATATTACTGCACAATCAATTAAGAGTTAAAACTATATTCAATCCATCATGTTGACAAAGGTTTCACCACAATGAGCACAGTAATATTGGGGTAACCAATCGAGTGTCTATCCACTACGACACATCCTAAATAGATGCAACAATCTCAATAAAACACTCAGTCCATCAGGTGTGTGCCTTATGCCATGTACCTGTGCTGCATACCAATTATGCTACAAAATCTAGCCAGGAAGAGGACAGTCATTACACTGAGAGACGGTATTTAACGTTTTAATCTTTCATTGGTTTGTATGTGTAAACATGTGACTACTGGATGAACATATTGTAATAACTAAAGCTGATCAAAGCTGTTGTTTTCATGTATTTTGTCTAATCGCCATTGTATTTAATTTCATATTGTAAGTCAAATGCTCTGTGTTTCGAAATCATCAAGTCTGCGGACGGTGTCATTGTCAAATGATGAAGACAGAGTAGATGGTGCTTCACAATAACACTTGCTGAAATGCACCTGGTTATTTGTAATGTAAGTAACAAAGGAGCATGGGTACCGGTAGTTATTTTTAACTTCAGGAATATGACTGCTTCCATCCAGTATTTCAGAAAACTGATTTCTGTAAAGGGAGAGGGAGAACATTTTATATATGTGTAAATATAGTTCTGCCAACGCAGAACGAGAATCAGGATCAATTATGGTCTCCCATCTGTTCTGCTTACCAGCACTACGTTTAGCAGGTTGAAATGTAAGGAAGATATTTACTGTGGGTATATCTCTGGTCTATGAAGGACTTCACACAAGCATAAGCATATTTCCTTTTACCATGAGAACAATCCCAGAACAGAGAGAAGCAGACCAAAAAATTAAAAACAAAAGAAGAAACAAAACAAAAAAGATGAACAAAAGAAATGCAAACACAGAGACACAGTGACACACTGAGTGACACAAGTACAGTCTCTCCAGCATCACATGACCGTCACACCACAGAGGCGGAGGGAAATGATCAACCCCTTTAAAGTCTCTCATTAAGGTCAAAAAGACATTTTCATCACTCCAGTAGTTTTTTTTTTTAAATTGTTTTTACATTTAAATATTTACAAACCAAACTTCTATATTAAAATTGATTGAGATTAATGACTGCAGTTCACATTGTGTGTGTGTCCACCTGGAATTTCTGGAAATAGCAGATGAGGATGGGAGTGAAAAGCAAGTAACTCACTACATTCATTATTCATCATTCATTCATACAGAAGAAGCAACCTTCGGTTATTGGGTCGACATTACATAAACTCTATATATTGTCTTGACAGTGGTTTACTGGAATTATACAAATGTACTACAAAAAGGTTGACAATGCTTTGGGTTAATTATTTCCTGATTTAGTTAGTTAGTTAGTTTTTTTTTTTTTAAGAAAATGTATCTGTTTTTATTTTGAATGTTTTAAAGCAGTTATTCTTCTATAGCGTGAAGGGACTGAAGGACTGAGCATCACCAGTAGTTCTTCATTATTTGCTCACAACTCACAGTTTTTATCTATGATGAACAGAAACGGCAGTGAACAGTATCCTCTTACATCAGAAAACAAAACTGTGGTCTATTCTGTGAGAATAAATATGGTTTTATTATGCCATGAGGACCAACTCATTTTAAAAAAATCCTTCTATTGTAAGTATTCCTTAATTGCAAAAACCCTTTCTAGCCTGGTAAGAATAAAATTATCTGTGGAAAACAGGATCATTTGCCACAGTGGAGACTCTCGCAGCAGCTGAACTTCTGTGCAGCATCGCCCTTCAGGAGCAAATCATGCAACCAGCATCTATGACTGTAACAATAGCGACACTACAGCAAGAAATTGGCTGTTTCAGATTGCCTATTGAACTGTAGTGGCTCTGCAAAGATGGGTAATGCTCAGAGCAACAGCCTGAGCAACAGAGGGCACAGTCCTGGTTGTCATTCTTACAATAGGTTTGATAAGGATACATTTAGAGCACCAAATGTGTAAATTTATGAGCCCTGACATTTCTCCATTAATACACTTTGATGTCCCTCCCTTTCTCCCCTATATTGCTAGCATTTTTCATTCAGTCTTTAGTTCCTTTCCTGCTCCTTCTGCTGAGTGCTGGAGACAGATAGAGGGCGTGAAGGAAGAGAGGAGGAGTTGAGAGAATGAAAGGATCCTGGGAGAGGAGGTGTAAAGCTGGGCCTGTGCTCACAGATAGCCTCTTTGACACCACCCCAGATGACAGGCTATCACAAAAGGACACACACACATACATTTAAATATACAGTACACACACATTTGCACTCACAAACACACAAACACAAGCGTAAAGGAGGAGGATCATGTGGGGGCAGATTCCAGTTTCACTTATACAAGCATTTCTGAAGCCGAGTCACCAAGGTGGGGGGAAAAAATGGATGTTAAGCAGAAATGGATGAAGTCAAAACAGTATTCACTTAGATGGTCAGAGGATGAAGGTCAGTCAAAGTGGGAAAGGGCTAAGAGAGGAAGCAACTGTGAGACTGCTAAGTGGAAAACCAAAGCAAAACAAGCTGTACTAGATTGTAAATCTAGATAAAGGTGCTTTCAAAAGCATAAACAAGCAATCAATTTTCATTTAGGTTTTTAAATACCTACATGTTTGGAGAATCTGTTCATTTGCCATTTGTAAAGTTTGACTCTGAAAACTTGCTTTTGCACTGTTCATGCAGAAGTTAATCAAAGTCGAGATTTCCTTTGCTTCCGCTACATTTTAATGCCCAAAAATATCTCTACAACTAAACCTCAAATCTCGTCATGCAGGCAGGGCGAGAGTCCTCACGCTGAGACATGGCAGGTGCCAACAGTAATTGACTACAGACAGAGAAGACAAACTCCTATCACTCTAATGCCTTCTCTTGTATCTTGCTTCACTGTGCGCTTTTTTTTTTTTTTTCCTTCTTCTCTCTATTCCTCCGTGTCCACTCTGCTGCAGGCGAACGCAGCGGCACAGCGCTCCAACAAATTAGCATCAGCGTCACTCATTGGAAGTAATGTTATTACTGTGACCGAGAGCCAAGAGCAGCTGTATATATATTCACCACGCGGAGGATCTGAACACGGAGAGACAGATATCCTATGCCGCTGGTTTTGTTGAGCATAATGGAACTGCCGTCATTATATCAGCTCTATAAGACCTCAGAGGAAAAAAAAAACTGAGGATGTATAAGGAAATGTATTCAACAATGGCTTCCTGGGTTTCACTGGATTCTATAATACATGTGAAGTATGTGCCAAAGGAGAGTGATAGGAGATGTATGAACATACATACATGCAAGTGAATCATTACCAGCTTTGTCCTTCGAGGATTTTCTAATGGCCTCACAACATGTTTTAGTTCACCCACATTGGCTCCTGTACATGTTCACACATGAAGCTTTCACAAAATATGAGGTAGGATACTAAAAATAAAAGAAATAGGATCCATAACATATCTAAACTTAATATAAAACTATTGGTACAACATCAAAATTACTAAAATATGGGCTGAATCCTAATAGCACTTTACAACCTTATGATGAAAAGTATCCTGATCTCAGGGAACACATCCTGCAGGGTGGGCAGGTTTTTAAAAGACACTTGATTAATGATTAGTATGTACATTTATTAATTTAGTTACACTCAGTTAAATGTTTAATATCACCTGTTCCAACTATTTACTGTGCACGAGACAAATAGTAAAAAAAAAAAAAAGAGGGAAGGACATTTTGGAAATCAAATTCAACTAATGTATAATTCAAAACTCGGACATGGAAACTATCTAAGCTGATACAACAGCATCTACACCACTTAAATACCAGTGTGAATCTGTGCCTTAATGCAGACAAATACAATACGTGAAGCTGTCAGCTGGAAACGTGTTTTTCAAAATTAAAACCGCCTAACAAATACGCATTCCATAGGGGGTTGTCCCTGACGTGGAATCTGCACAAAAACCAAACTGTTGGCACAATGTAAGACACCTGCCTCCTCCACAGACACAAAGATCACACTCACACGTTGCTCCACACATTCTAGCTGTGCGCAGGGGTCTGGTTTGACAGAGCAGGAGAGCTAAGCAGAGCCTGGTGTGGAACTCACGCTGCTCCTAATCCCTTTTCCTGAAGCTCGCCTACTGTTTGTGTTTGCTGCACTGTAGTTCCCAGGGGTGCAGCATTTTATCGCGTAGCCCCCCCTCTCCATGCAGCTACACGCGCTGCGTGTGGTGGCTGTAAGTCTGTGGAGTAAATGGTGGCAGTGCTCTCTGCAACACGTGCCCTGAGCCTTGGGATTTGGTGCACAGAGATGCGGTGACAGATCTCTGTGGCTGCTGCTTAAAGGATGGTGAGTGAAGGAAAGACAAGGAGAGGGAGGGTAAAGGAAAGATGACAGCAACTGCGGGATCAGAGCGGAGGAAAAGGGCCAGATAAAACATTATGAGAAAGCAAGATGGTGGCAGCAGTATCCTCTCTAGCCTAGGGGCTGGAACGGTACACTGGTGGCTGGTGAAATTTATAGGGAGTCTAGAGAGACCAGGGCAGTAAAAGTGAATGAAATATGTTCCTCTTCAATTGAGGGAAAACATAAGAAGAGGATGAAGAGAGAAGAAACAAAAAGGAGGAGGAAGGGAAAATGTCTAAGATAGAAAAGTGCAATTTAAAATAGGAAATAGGAAAATAACAGAATAATTCATCTATAGAGAAATATTAGACTAAAACTTCTCCAGTGATGCAATATTTAAGCAATTATTTGGATATTGATTGAAAAATGAAGATACTGTTTGCATTAAATGTTGCAGAGGGATCTGTTTTGACAAGTATCTTAGTTAAACAGGGAGCATTCACGATGAGAGACCGCATTTTTACGTTTTGTTCAGCTATCGTCTCTGCGGCAGCATTTTGAGATGCTTGTCATAGTCTTAGTGAAAGTGGGGGTGCAAAGTCGCACGATGGCAGTAGCAACTGAGGTTAATTTGCGTCTTTATTATTAAATTAAACAGAATAGGTTTGAGAGAAACACTGCCAATACTGCAATCAAAAAAATGTGTTATTGCAAGTGAAATAAATTGGCGATTAAAAACGTATGAATGCAAACCCAGCTTTTTTTTGTTTGCAAAACCCAAAGTTTTGTTTGTGAAGTGGCCACCATGCACTGTAAGTAAGCTCAACAACAAGCAAAACCTTTGAGTTTGAATCTTTTGGATCCACAAGCAGAACTTTTTGATTTGCAGTGATACATTTTTAATCACAAATATACAGTATGTTACAATAAACCAGTGTTTGATTGCAGTTTTGCTCTCAAACTTATTCTGTTTGATCACATAATAAAGACACAAAAGTAAACTCATGCCACTCACACCCTGGGTGCATTCATGTTTGTTCTGGGGGAGTTTGGCAATAGAGTAGTACAGAGTGTCATTCAGCCCTGAGATATCCATCAAAATCACAGATTCACGCACATCGCACATGTAAAACTAACATTTTACAAATCACTTACTTCTGCAGCACCTCTTACTTGCTGTAACACTACGCAGCTGCTTTATTAAAAACTGATTTTACAAAAAAGAAAACACTCAAGTAGTGATGAGAAGTTCAATTCAGCTTGTGAAAACAGCTGTATTATGTCTACTGTGGCTCTGGAGGAGCTTTGACAAGTCAGGAAATCACCAACTAAGCCATGAGGGTTGTGTGTGCTTGAGCAAAAACATGCAACAGCAACGTACTACATGTACCACATGTACCAGCAGGATCACAGATAATAAAGACTAATAAACACATATTTCCCAAGTCGTGTATTGGCTGAATTCAAAATTAAATATTGTGTCTTGTTAGAAATTAGAAGTTGGAGTAAATTGTGCCATTTGATGATTTTCTAAATGACGACTAAAAACCTTTGAAACTATCATATTGTTTTTGACTATTCCTAATTGTTCTTCTGTGTACAATATGTCAGAGTCAATTATGGTGTTCGGAAAGTTTCCAGCATGATGGGAGACGTCTCTTTAAGAAAGCTTCAGTCAACAGGAGACACAGATGTGAGGTATTTACGCAGCATCCCCAGACAACCTGATGGTGTCAGCTCCTTTAAAGGGGAGTTTACAGATCATAGGGGGGGGGGGACTAATCTGCATGTTAATGATCTCCTTAAAAAAAAACTTGAGAATATAAAAATGCTACGACACAACTTGGTTGTTTTCAGTCATCAAATCACATTAATTACTTTAATTCTTATGTGCCAAGAGATAATATAGTACCCCAGCTTTGGATACGTCTGCTCCTTGCCAAAGCTTTTTCTGTTGTGTTCCTTGATCTGTCACCGCCTGTAAACTGAAAGCCAACCGGGGAGGTTTTATTGCTTGTGAGAAGATCTCTAGTATCAATTCCTGAGACGAATGTGTGTGATGCTCACATAAAAGAATGACATGTTAGTCGTGTGTCTTTACAAATCGATCAAACACATCTATACAGGATTTTGTCTGAAACAAGTGAACAATTCGATCTTGAATCAGAATTGAAGTTACTAATTTGTCTTTTCACATCTAACCTGCTTGATGTGGCTGAAATGCACTCTGGTGCATCATGTAGTCTCTAGTGTGGACTAAACAACCACAAGATTGTTCCTGTGCCATTTGTCTGTGGTGTGAGAAGACCAGTCACGGCATTTTTGGGATGGTGGATAATCTAATTTTGATTTGATTTTAAGATTTTAGGATAATGGTCAACAATCTAGCAGTGTGCGTTTGTGTTGTAGTTATCCAACAGCAGCTATTCCTCTCATAATACAGTATAACAGCACAAGACCCCTGCTTTTCATCTGGTTTCTCCCTGTTTTTACCAGTTCTGTCATTAGTCATTATCCACTTCATCTCAAGTTCAGCTGCAGGTTTTCTTTGAGAGCTAATTGTGACACCAGAGAAGCTAAATAAACACCTAAGGTGCAGCACAGTGCTGCATGATTTGCTGTCATTTTAACAGAATGTGATTTTCACGATGATGCAGGATGACAGTTGCCAAAACTGTCCAATGGATTACATACCTGTCCGTCTATCTGACTTGACAATTAGACATTTTGGGATGTTTGTTTTGCATGAAGACAAAACCAGAACAACAACGTAACAGGTATTTTCTTCTTGCAGGTGTGACAGTGACGTAAAAGTTTGGCAGAATATACAGTTATAAAGTCAAGCTGTAACTTACAAACATTTGCTTCCTTTGAAATCCTAACTTGTATTTAAGAGGAGAAATTTCAATCCCTGTCCTCATCCATAGATGTGACATCAAATGATTTAAATAAATAAATAAGGGCACAACTTGTCTTTGCTAGCAGAGCATCAGTCAGTCACTCGCAGTGAAAGAAGATGTTCAAAGGGAACTGAAAGCAGTAGGAGCTGCCATTAAGCAGAATGCAACAGGCGGCCATAACAGGCACTCTTGACAGGATAAGATTAGAGACTCTATAGGCTTCACTTTATGAGATGGATGTGCAGAATCACATAACAGAAATAACCTTGCTTTGTAGGATGAGGGTTAGGTTGCCATCGTGAGTAGGGATACATTTTTAGATCTTATTAAGTGCCACATACACATTAGTGACAAAAATGAATGTTACTCTTTATTGGTCTCACTTTTTTTACCAGTCAGTGGAAGAGATTTTATCCCATCAGCCAAAGATTTTGTCTAATATTAGTTAAGTCATCAGTAACAGTATGACTACGTGCAAAATTTATGACTTAATGATAATTTCAGCTCATTTATTAACTTACATTGTGGTTATTAGCTCAGCTGATTTACATTATCGTCGTATTATTGTCAGCCGTGTCCCAGGTGAAAGCCAGGGACTATCAACATGTTAATATTTGATGTCATGCTACATATTTAATACTGACATGGTGGTCAGGCGTGGTAGCACAATGGATCACGAACTGTCAGGAAGACAAAGAAAGCTGTGTCAAAAAGAGGGATGTGGAGCGCGGCCTTTAAATAGAATCATGATAAATCACAATTAAATATTTGAACTTGTAAATCATTCAAATGTGCTTTATGTGGAAGCTGTAGTTTCAACACACAGAGACCCTAATAATAGATTTAAAAGAAAACACATCCACTTCCATTTAATCCGACATTTGAGTGTTATAAATGTGGTGTTTAGCCATCACGCCTTAATTTGTACTCTTGAACTGTTTTCATTTTGTGCTGTTAATCACTCTGCTCTGCAAGATGTGTGTTTGGAACAAAACCCCTCACCGGTCACACTCATGTGAGAACAAAGAGAACAGGAGATCCTCACCCAGCCATGACAATAAAGAAATCCAGTCGGTTCCACGTGTCCCCGAGGTAACAACGTCGACCAAAGATCCCCAGGGCGACCATCTTTATAACCATCTCCAGAGCGAAGAAGATGTAGATGAATGCATCAAAAGCCTGACAGAAAGACAGAACACACAGAGACAAGTCATCAAGAATAAAAAAGGAAGAGAATGTCATTCCACATTTGCGCTTTGAGCACCACAAGCAAACTGCCATTCATCTCCATTCGAGATACAGACACATTTCAGAGACAGGCATCTATAATCCTTGGCAGGTAAAAGTGAAACCAACAGAACAGCCTTTCAGTTTAAATTACTAATTGACTAGGACGGGGGAAAAGTGTGGCTCCCAACCAGGAGGTTCAGTAGACTCATAATGCAAGAATAACCTCACTAAGAGAAAAAATACATGTCTGTTATCTTGTGTAGTTTTACCATCTATTCATTCACACATTTCAGCAGTAATCAGCTACTCCTGAAAAGTAGTCAAGTAGTCGATCAATCGCGGAAGATGTATCATATTTTCTTTACCCAATAACAATGATCAATTCTTGTCGAAAAAGGTCTCAAATACAACAAATAACGGGTTAACAAATGGAGGCGGGGCAGGTGGAATAGCAGAGTCCTTGATTGGCTCTGAGAGGCTGTTTACAAGTGAGCAACCAGCTGATCAGACTTCACCCCCAGTGAGTTTATCTGAGCTGCAGATGCTGCTTGACTGCCTTAGCAACACAACTGTTTTCTAAGTGATAGCAGGAGTCTTTCCTTCTCTAAATACCTATTATTTTTTCATATATGAGATGAAGCATCTTAGACCAAACACGAATAGGTGGCGACTTATTCATTCTCAGTGTCCTGTATACAGCAAAGCACATAGTAAACCACTGAGCAGAAGACTGAGTGACAGCTGATGCTCAGCTACAGACTCTCACTCAGTGAGCAAAGTAATGTGGCACAGTACAGCGAAGAGAGGCTGTCAGTCAGCAGTAGTGTATCACAGATTATTCAGACAATGAACATACATTTTACCCAAAAGGTGTTAACAGCAACTATCCACACTGCCCCCATCTGCATTTCTGCTGCATTGCCATTGCTTTATCACTGCGGCATGCTAAAACCACAGATGAGTTGTGGAAGGAAAGTCCCTTTTTGAGAAAACAGCTCACACTTCATTTGTATGCACCCTGTGATGAGAGGGCGCAGGAAGACACTGCTTTGTATTATATATAAAAGGTAGGGAAGAGGGTGGGAACCACTGAGATAAAATGTGATTTAGAACTTTTAGATCTGTTTTGCTTACAAAAAAATATTGAGTTTGCAGAAGACAATACATCTCAGAGAATAAAAACAATACGTTTACAGTAAAATGAAATTAGGAATTCTGCCACACAAATCTCAAACACCTTGAAATGAATACTAGTCACTGCATGACTGGGGTGCAGCAGCAAGTGGAAAAACACCACCTGGTGCTATGTGGCCAGGGTCAGAACTGGAGTCAATGGGTCCACCCTGCCTGCTGTCAACAACATACAGTAGCATGGGGGAGATGTTATGTTTGCTTGACTCATCTCCATCAAATGGGCATTACAGCCAAAGCCAAGATCTGCACAACAGATCAGGATTCTTACAGCAATATGAATGTTCAATTGTCCAATTTCACAATTTATCTAGTTTGCAAGGAGCCTGAAGTGTACCTCCTTTTTGCAGATTTCCAGAGAGTCTGTTTCAAGAACAGATCTCATTTGATTTTAAATTGCCTCTAATCCAACGGACTGGAAAATCTAATGTGAGGATTTGATGCTTTTCTTTGTTCTATATGACAGTAAACTGAATATCTGTGAGGTTTGGACTGTTGGTTGACTTAAACAAGCGATCTGAAGAAGCCACCGTTGGCTCTTGAAAATCAAGCACATATGTCACTATTTTCTGACATTAGACAAACCAAACACTTTAAAAGAGAAAGCAATCTGCAGATTAATCGTAGTGGAGATTCACATTTAGCCAATGACATTAGCTCAGTTTCCCAAACATCAACCCGATGGCATCTTGGTAGGTGATCACTGAAGGTAAACTGATTCTGTCCTGCACCAGGATACTTACAAATTGGATATTGAGCAAGACAGGTTTTCACTATCTTTCCTCCTCTTCTTCCCTGTCCCCCTCTGACACTTCTCTCTATCATCACCCCCTCTCCTTTCCTTCCATACCATCTCCCACACCATTTTTTTTTTTATCATCTTTCACCTCTGTCCCTGACAATTTAATATCTCTATCTCTTTCTCCTCACATCATTCTCTCTATTAAACCTCCACTCCTCTCCTCTTTCCTTACCTCAACCCCCCCCCCCCCCCCCCCCCGCCGACCCCTTCTCCCCAGTTGAGCAGTTTTCCCTAAATGGTGGGGTAATGGAAAATAATTTGTTTGAGCAGTAATCAGAGATAAGCCCCACATCAACATCCCCCCACTTCACTCGCAGCTTTAATCAAGCATCTAATTAAAAGAAAAAAAATCCAAATAAATCAAAGATCTCAGCTTGGTAATGCGTGTTATTGCTGTTGTGAGCAAAAAGCCTAGATTAGCTGGTTTTCTTTTCAGTGTATACAGGGGGATTAGAGATGAACTGATGCGCTTGGCGTTGCCTGTAATTTGATTTTCATAGGGAACTACTGTAGGCAACACGATCTGAATCTGAACCACTGATGCAAATCGTTGCTTTGACATTAGCTCCCTGTTGAAAATGAGCATCCTACCTACTCAGCAGTCCCAAAGTGTTGACATACCCGAATGGCCTATTAATGTGAATGAAGTTTGCAACCTTGACCTTTGTCAAGCAGCAGAGATGGACGAGGTGCTTCCTTTTGGAAAGTTCGCTGAACCAGGGGAAAGCAAAACTCCACCAAATGTCAAAAAAACACTCCACCGCTGACATTTCTAGTGCTCTTTCTTACACCTCTCACCTCTCTCTATTTTACTTTTTTCTGCTCATCCTTTTGTCATTTTTTATAAACTTTTTTCTGTCTCTAAACTTCTGTTGTTATCCATTTATCTCTTCTTTTTCCTTTTGGGACTCACCCTCTTTCTCTTTATATTCTGTCTTGGTCTCAGCAGGTAGCACATTGTGTGTACAGTATATATGTGAGTGTATTTCATTGTGTGTTACAAGGCATATACATTCATGCTAGTGCTTTTAGCTGTGTGCTAACATGGCTACGCTCATTTGCTGATGTTAAGCGGGTATAATGAGGCTGATGGGACTGCTGTTGCCTCTGCATGTGTTTGGTCATAAACCAAAGTATTGGACAGATTAAAAGTCTGACTAGTATGAACAGTATGTTCTCAGTTTGTCTGAACCTCAACATGCCACTATTGTGATGAAATACGTTTAAAAAGAACATTTGTTTCTTAAAGACTTGTGACTAAGATATGTACTGAGCAGGACACTTTTTTTCTGCACCGCAGTTTCACATTACTTATCACCAATGGCAATGTGTTCCCAGTTCTTCTCTTAATTTAAATGGTCATGACTATGTTTGACCTGAGGAAGATTACTGAGGTTCAAATGTTGCCGTGGCCATGTAGGACAAATGAAAAGGAGAAAATTCATTATTTATGGGTCCTCTAAGGCTTTCCGAGGTGGATTTTTGGTTATATCCTACATTATATGACAAAACAGACACATATGGAAGGACTAGTTATGGAAACTGTACAGTAAAAAAGTAGCACTTTATGGTAGACTACATTATTTAAAACAGATATCACTACTATGTCTCGTGGATTAAAAATGAAAAGGTTGTCAGGGAAAAAAGGTTACCTACAGTGCAGTATAATACAATCATGACCTCTGGGGCAATGAAGCCTATTCAAAATGCATAATACTATTTCAGTGAAGCCTCTATGACATTGTGAGGGCTTTTAGGATCTGGAAGGAAGAGGAGAGAGACGTGGGAACACATATAATTTGATGCTGTATTGGCTTTATACTGCACAACACTTCACAATGATGTGTGCAAATGTATCTATTGAAAAAAACCAAAATATGACATTACAAAATAAAAAGATCTTTTGAAAAGCATTTAGCTCTGAAGGTCCCAAACCTTTTACAACTTCAAAGTATTTTTCAATCCAACTAAGCTAGTGATCAGATCAAAGAACGCTGCTAGGATTAAATACACTTAGGACATACATGTATCAGACTTGTTAGATTTGTGCCTCAGCTGAAACACTCGTGCGTGAGTCTACAAAACAACAAGATTCTACAAAACAACTTGTGATGTCTATGAAGACCACCCAGGCCATTTGATAGCCAGATGGGAGCCAAACACAAACTGTAATTTTCTTTGGTTTCGTAGTTTTTAAACACACATCCAAGAGGCAAAAGCCTCAGCGGTGACTTGTGAAGCATCTTTCGCACAAAAGTAAAAATTTTAGTTGCCTATAACTCTTACAGAGCATATGATGCAGACATGGTCTGGACAAACTGCACTTTAGTCACGATCAAATCCATCTTTTCCCCTTTTACACACACATCCATCCATCTACAAGCGTATACTAGCTGACTAAATAACTAACTAAGATTCCAGAGGTCTTTAAGTCCACATTTGTTAGAGCTTATAGATTGTGCTGGTGAGGCACCATTGAAATCATGGTATTGAAAAACGGATTTTCTGAGAGGAGTGTATTGACCGTGACGCTGTAGCCCACTAAATCCATGCTGATATTGAATGGGGTCTATAGATACTTGGAGGAGAAATTCTATTAGGTCCAACTCACCAGCCACCTACCCCAGGGAGCCAAATCAATCTACTGTGCGTGTGTTGGCTGTTATACGATGAGTGCGCTGCCTTGTGTGTGTGTGTTTGTGTGAGAATGTGAAAAACAGGATTCCGCAGTAATTCAACAAGCGCTTTGCACCGACGGACTGAAGACATACGTGCACACGCTCGCACACAGATGTTACACCCACTCAGGCCACCTTTGACATAAGTGAGAAGGGATCCTGCGACCGGCCGGATGACGAGGAAAGCTGCTGAGGTGCCGTATGTGAGAAAATCATACTCGCTGCTCCATAAAGACCACATGCTAGCAGTGAGTCACAGTGAGGAGATACAGGCCCCAGCATGGGAGGGAGAACGTGAGGGGAGAGCGAGACGGGGAAGGATTGGGAGGAAGGAATACAGAGAGGAAGAGAGGAAGTGAATTAGTGTGTTCTTCATCTGTCAAGACTAGAATATAGGAACAAATAGATGCACACTTCCATAGAAGCACATTCTTTGCTCCGTGCTTCTAGGAATGTGAGGACATATGTGTGTGTATAGATGTATCTTCCTCTGTCTCATGACAAATGTGTCTTTTCTAATACATGTTGTTCTACACTGCAATCTTTGCGTGCCTATGTGACTTTAGTGTGTCTGCTTCAGTGGTAGCTACACTGGATATAAAATATGTACAGCTGAGTAAACGTGTGCATGTGCACAGATTTGTTAACACATGTCTGTTAATGCACTTTCACAGCATGAATGTTTCTATGTTGTGCATCTGATCAAATATACACCAGCCTGTGTTCCCAAGTAAACTTTATTTATAGAGAACCATAAAAAACAATAGCCATAAAGTGCATCAGAGAGGAGACAAGAGATGAGTCTTCAGCCACGCTAGCGGCTCTGTAAAGCTGCAATGCTCATTGTAAAGGTCAGAAATTGTGAGCTAAATAAAAGTTAAGATCCAAAGTTTGTTTTGGATTCTTGGCAGCGGTGGTGAAGTAAATAAATCATTAGCCAGAGGGTAGTGTCCACATAAATATCAATTGGTTGATACTTACTAAAAACTTGGGTGCAACACGACTCTAGTGGAACAGAGGTTTTTAAAAATCTGCACAGATTTGACTTCTGCTCCAAATCTGAAACAATGGCACAAGTATGATCACAAAAGAAAGAAAAAAGCGTGTGTGTGTGTGTGTGTGTGTGTGTGTGTGTGTTTTGTGTGTACCTGCAGTATTTGGCATCGGTCTGAGGAGCAGTCAATGTTCTCACAGGGCTGGTACATTCCCAGGGTCACGCAGTTCAACAGGATCACCATAATGCTCACACGCTCGAACCACGTAGAAACATGAACTGTTAAGGAGATCAACTCACAGAGTGACACAGAAGAGGATACAATCCCAGAGGATGAAGAACCTGTGACTTTTCATTCATTGTGTCTTAATCCAATGATTCATTATTATTTCAGTGATGAATGATGATAAATAGGTGTTGGTTTGAGACTCGTGCCTGAATTCAATAATGATGAGAAAAGGTGATAGGTATGAACAGAAACAGACAATCAAAACACCGCAGGGATGCTTTAGTGTTGCAGATCATCAAAGGTGAGTGACAGACAATAACAGCTAGCATCACAGTATGTGTAACCTTTCAACTGTGAAGGTCACATGTGATCTAAATGGGACACTTTCCTGACGATACTCTGAAAGTACTTAAACTTTATGACGGGCCCTCAAAGTTATCATTACTGTCAAAACTGCAGCAGCTGCAATGAAACTAGAGCAACACAAGGTGAAGCCCACTGGGTCCAATTCCGTCACGAAATGCCATAGTTTTAGGGTTCAGCTTGGACTTCTAGGGCCAGCCGCGACTTGTCTGAGACCACTACGGTCTAAATGATGCTGTTAAAGTGCAGGAGTGTTCTTCAAAGGAGAAAGAGTATTATTTGCAGTATGAATGGAAAAATGTGTAGAGTAGTAAACTAGTTTCCTATTTAACTGCATTGCACACACACACACACACACACACACACACAACCCAATTGAATTCTATCACTATCTACAGTCAGTGTGTCCTTGAACATGGCACTGAAGCCCTACTTGTTCAGTGGTTCTTATGAGGAGGATCCCGTTTTACTCTGACTACTCTGACTGAGCAGGAAAATGCTGCAGAACAAATGTCAGACAATATCTGTGGTGATGCCAAATGTTTTCAGAGCACCAGCGCACGAGCAACGCTTGTTTAGAGGAAAGGTTAACGGAGCGAGAAGAACATGCAAAACCAAGCTGCGTGCCATAAAAAAAAAAAAAAAAAAGGATAGAAACAAAGCAGCAGAGTGTGACAGAGTGATTCAATATGCATTTTCTTCGTGTTGAGGGAGTGAGTGCACTGCTTGGCTAACAAGCGTGTGAAGGAGGATGTGCTGTAATAGCCCAGGAGGTCCAATCCCTCCCCGAGGCTATACAGCACAGGATGCTGAAATGTTCCTCCAGCAGCCCACAGTGCAGGATGGGAGCAGCTTCAGCAAGACAGAGACATGGGGAACCTGGTCTCCTCTGAACAAACTGCGCTGCGGGTTTGAACAGAAAGAATTCCCAGAGAAGATTAAATTCTCAACATGTTTCTCTTGGCCCTGCCTGAACCCTCCTAGAAAGACATAGACCACTGTAGATATCACAGCATGGATAAAGATAGGCTATGAGTGGGCAAAAACACATGCGTGCACATAAACACACGGACGCAGCCTCGCACACATGCACACAAACACCCACTCGCCAACACGCACGGTCAGAAAAGTACACATACGCAGATATTCACGTGCAAGCCAAACAACATATTCCAAACCAGAAACGCTCACACTCACCAACCCACACACGTGAGTGCATTTTCACACAAACACACCCTCACTTGTGCGCACTAAGTCTCACGTTAAATCAAACATTAAATCAATGCGTGTCAGCTAATGGGGATCATTTAAAGAGAAATATTCAGCACTGTGGGGAGTGATGTTTAATAGTGATGTCCTGCAGGCTAATAGCTGTATAGAAGACATGTGAGACAGGGTAAAGGGGCAAGATTTGTCATTTAATCCTATTTCGTCCAACCTCACAAGCTGTACTGCCAGACCGACATGAAAAACCCCACTTAATGCACTGCAGGATCCATTTTTAAATGGGTTATACCTTTTAAATGTTGCTTATAAACTCACTATTGAATTGAATACACAGTGGGGGACACGTGTAAGCATCATCATTTACATTACTGATATGGAAACAACAAAAACTTGTTTGTAATGATATGCACACAAGTATCACAATAGCTCAGATTCTGGTAATTTGTAGCTGCAGGAGTTAGAGTTGCATGATAATAGGAAAGAATCTATCAAACCTTTTATGTGTTAATTAGTTGAGAATAGAAAACTGGTGTATTTGCTGAAGAAGAAGAAGAAGAAAAGCTGGTTTGACATAATATTGTTTTCAGGCAACTGTTACTAAAACTGCAGATGTTTACAATCCCACCAGAAGGAGGGATTAAGCTTGTTGGGCTTTTGTTGGAAAACATCGGTGCAGGATGTGTTGAGTTTTACAGACAGTAGCTTGACAGCAATTTAAAAACTAAAATGTAAACATCTTGAAAAAAAAAATAATAATATCAGTGTTACTGTTAGAGGAACACTGAGGAACACTCAGGGCAACACAGTATGTCTGTGTTTATGTTCTAATGGAATTAGGTAAAGTTTTGGTAAAAGTTTTGAGTTCGTATCAAAAGCAAATACATTTGAGTTTATATCAACGGAGAGACATCTTAATAAAATATGATGCATACTTATAAAACAGGGGAAATTATTTTTTTATATTAAAACGCATTAGAGGAGGTTTGCTTGTTAATATGTTACGTGTTTATGACATGGGTCAATACACTTTGGAAATCAAAATATAATGGTATAAAACAATTTCTCTCATTTATATGTAATAAAATCAACTTTAGGTCCATTTGCCAATGATACAAATATTTAATGTATACCATCACTCCACGGGGAGGCACATACTGGAGGCACACAATCAGAGAGATACACACTTTTGCCACTTCAGCTGTTTTCTCTTGCTAGCCCTTCCTAATGAGGACAGAGATATCATCAGCAGGTGCCACCGCACTCATGGTGAGACCCTCCAGGCAGCGCCTGTGAACACACCACCTAAAAAGCGCAGCCTTTCCAGGCAGATACACACTTTAATGTGAATAGCATGGCTGGATAAAACTGCAGGTCAGCGCTTTCTTATTTCCCCCGTCTAAGTAATAATGACAGCCTTTGGGCTAATGCTATGAGAATTATCTTGGGGTTATTTCCATTGCCAAATGCATTCTTTAAAAACAGCCTCTGTGAGTTGCCCAGCTTTTCACTTTAGCTTCTCATGCACGCTGCCTATACATGAGCTGCCTTTAACAATGTGCAAGTGTCTGTCTGTCTCTCTCCACTTCTGAAAAATGAGTCAATTAGTGTAGGTGCCTTGGAGGAGGCTCTGTATCTTTTTTTTTTCTGCCTCACACAGACACAAGCACACGCTGCACATCAACACTGCAACTGGATGGAGAATGAGGTGGAATTCAAAGCGCAGAGCTCTATTATAGACGGGATGTTCGAAGAAGATTAACTCAGAAATTGTTTCGTAGAACTGTTTCACCTCCAGAATTTTTTAACCTTATTTTATTTATTTATTTATTTTTTGTTCCACGCAGTGATTGCAAAGTCGGTTGCTGTTTTTCAGCATGCTCTGCTGCTTCACATTCATTCAGCAGCTGTCACTCAGTGGTGGAGGCTGCCGGGAACACCTACAGTATTTCAGTGTGGGCCACTGAGCAGGTCCATTAAAGGAGTTGGAAGTACAGTTGACTGATGGGGCTTTCTGATGAGTCAAGCAGTAGCGTTTTCCCAAAAGACTTTTTGTCAGTGGGAAGGTCAGAAGTTTGTAAAAGACCATGCAAATAATGTTGGGACAGATAACCCACTGGAAAGTAAGGCAGGTGACAGATGACACAATTACTTGCATTATTAGTACACAAAAAATTACTGGGTTCAAAATTGACCCAGCATGGGTCAATATAGCACATACGCAATACTGGGTTAACTTTACACAGTACCATGGGGTTTTTTGACCCAGAGATGGTGTTATTTTTACATGGATGTTGGGTTACTGGATCAAAACAACCCTTCAATTGGGTGGCACCCATGGGTATTGGATTAAATTAACACTAGCACCGACACTGGGTCAAAACACACCCCTGGTACTGGATAATGTCAACCCAGCTTTGCATCTGCACTATGTTGATCCATGCTGAGCCAAATTGAACTAAGTGATTTTTAATGTATGAATGTATCAGTCCAATCCAACTTTTGTGTTAAAGACGCTTTGATGTTATTTTTCACATGTTCGACCTGTAACTAATGATCACTTTCATGATTGAGTCTTCAATAAATCATTTTCCAAATGAATCAAGTCTATAAAATGTCAAGAGGTTGTGGGAAGATGTGAAAGTGGAGGCATTTTTGATGAATAAATTGCTTAAAGGATTGTTATGGCATCTTTTGGCAGCTGACTAACTGATTAAATCAACTAATTTCAGCCCTGAAAACATTTCACATTCGTTTTGGCTTGCAGTGATTTTCCTGGCGACCCAAGGCCCACACCTGCAGAGTGAAGGTATGACAAAGCTTGATCCAAAGCTCCAGGGGCAGAGTCAGTTACATCATGCAGCTGGCAGGACACGAATCCAAGATTTTAAAAGGCCAGATAAAATTCAATAGCACTGGAGAACCATTACCCAAAAGATTCTGATGCGCTGAAAGCATCAGCATGACAGAGCTGGAAAGAGCTGGGAGGCTGAAAGTGTGTGGCAGCGGGGGCTAAATGAATTCTTAATACCTCACTGCGTGGCGTCACTCTTTCTAACCCTTTCTCGATGTCTCTCTGCCTTTTCTCTCTCTTGCCTTCCCTCTCTTGTTTTTAGTGTATCCAAAGACACACGCAGGAGGCAAACGACCTCTCGTTTCCCTGGCAACCAATCGACTATCAAATGAAGTAAATACTCACAAAGAGAGAGGAGAAGGATAGAGAGAGATAGAAAGATGAAGAGAGAGGGGGAGAGGAGGAGGTTATTTTGGTTTGGGGCTTTGGTGTCCTTAAGTGAGACTCCTCCATGTCATGAAGCATCATACATGTTTCTAATGATACAGGAGGAGCACGATGCATCTAGAAACTATGATAATCAGCCGCCTTGAACAGAAACCTCAGAGCTTCAGATTCAGATCACACATTGTCATTTTTACATTTCTGTTCACGTACAGTTTACCCACCCCACCACTACTTCACTCACACATCATGACTTTGATCTGGTCATTTCCTTCATAGAAAGAAAGCATAAAGTACTTCTCAAAATGTTGAACTATTCCTTTAAGCAAACTTAAAGCAATGACAAACTAATTCAAACTGTTTGCAGCAGTATAAATGGTCATAAACCAGTGTAAACATGGGAAAAGCTTACTGCTGGATAGCTTACTAAGCATGAAACTTGAAAAGTTATTCACTTTATTTCAAAAGCAAAAGCTTGTCTAAAAGTTTAGACTTTCATGCCATTTACTGTGCTGCTCTCAGCACATTCAACATCACAGCCATTTATTCCAACATCATTTACTGCTTAAGAGTCGCTTTTTTGTGTTTTTTCTTCTTTTTTCTGTCTTTACGCATTTGTCTCACCTCAAACTGTTCTCACATGGCCATCTGTCTTTCAGTCCACCATTGTATAATGTTCAGAGAGGCTGGCGGGTCTTTTTCTTTCCGGGAATTTTCCATCAGGGGTTCTTCGATCCAGTACAGCTGACTGGATGAAGGGAGGACGGAGCGTATGTGTGTGTTGGAGGGGTTGACGGTGTGTGTGTATGTGTGTGTGTGTGTGTGTGTTGGACAGAAGAAAATGTCATGGGATATCACACGGTAATGCTTCACAGCATCTCATGTCAGCTCCTTTTTTCCCTAAGCTGTCAGGTTAGAAGAGTGCACACACACACACACACACACTCAGAAACACTCAAACACAAGGATAGGAAAGGTTACATGGATAATTGTCGGGATGACAGTAATAATAGAAACTATTACTTGTCCTATGACTCTCTGGTTGCTCATCAGCCTGCTGTCTTCAGGGCTTCCAAGCTGTCATCTCTGACTTTTATCTGTACTCTTAATTGGATTGAAACTGATGTTTGATATGAAGCTTTTCAACTACGCATCATTGACAAATTAACTCTGCAACATTAGTATAATTACTAATGACAAATGAGACCATCCTTCACAAGATTGGCAACCTCTACCTAGTCTGACTAATGCTGACTGTGTGCTACAGAAACCTGCACGCTCTGCTTGAGGCCTGTTGAGTCTCCATAGGATGAATGACATGTTACATGATAATTTCACAATGCTTAACCTATAATATATAATGGCCCCCGACAGAAAGACGCTCACCCCTGAGCCAGGCTCTGTTCGAGGGCAGTTTTTCCTGCCACTGTTGGCACTGTTGGATTCTTGAATCCTTAATTTTGAATTCCTAAATCGTTGGGGCTCTCTCAAAATCAAAGATTCTGGTCTAGACCTGCTCTTTATGGAAAGCATCTTGAGATAACGCTGTTATGAAATGGCGCTATATAAATAAAGATTGATTGATTGACTGATAATAACAGAGCTGCCCCTCTCCAGCATCATAGAGAAGTACAAGTGTGCCAAAGTAAGACTGGAGATGATGCTGACAGAGCAAAGTGATCAATTTTTTGTAGCCCAAGCAGCCCCCACTCTGGCTACTCATTGAAAAGAGACCCCTCAGAAGTGAAGGGCATCGTAGACCCAGTGCAGCAAGGGAGGGATGGCATTGGGATTGGGGCCAGCACATCAGCCTGGAACAAGGCTAAGCCATCGCAGAGACGAAGGCTTGTAGTGGAAAAGACACATCGACGGGAGAAGGAGACGAGGTGTGCAAAGGCTCTGGCTCAGGCAAAGCAAGGGCAATGGTATAGAATGGATGGTATAGAGAAGAAAAATATCTCCTGGACAGACACATTAAGAGGGAGCTTCATCAATAAGATGGCCCACGATGTCCTGCCATCTTTTAAGAATCTCCACCGTCCACTAACAACATTCCTCCGGGAAGGTCAGAGTCTTCAAATTAAGGTCATTTACTAGGCAGCTTGACAGGACACATGATTGGAAGATGGTGGTAGATGCAGGACAGTGGCTCTGCTTCCTGGATGAGATCACATCAACCAACGTCCAACCAGACCTTGTGCTGCAGTTGGCCTTACTCCAGCTCGTTTACACCGGTGGAGGAGGCCTTTGACCGCAACAAAACTGAGGTATGCTGAGCTTGCAGCTAACAACAACATGGTTGGAAAGCAAAGGACCAACCGGTTGAAGTGAGCTGCAAAGGCTTCACAGACACATTAACATCAAGGCGTCTCTGGGAGATGGGAGTTCAAGGTAAGGCCCACCAGGACACACTCAAAGACCTCTCCAGACCTGCTGAAGAGGGTAATCAGTGGCTCTAGGTGAGAGATAAGGACTCCACCTGGGCCTCCAAGTGCACAGATTGACACTGAGCGGAAAACACAGAGAAGAGAAGTTTTCCGATCAAGCAAAAGCAACATTACCACACTGTAAAATACTCCAAGTTTACTTACAAGTAAAAGTCCATTCTGCTTGAGTAAAAATACTTCAGTTTTGAATTACCAGCAAAATGTACTTTAAGTGTCAAAAGTGAAGCCTTCAAGTCCCAAAAGATCATAGATATAAATTGTTGTTTGCATATGCACACATGATAATAGCAGGTACATAGAAGTTATTATTATGTGCAACAAGACAAAATATATATTTTATTTTTTTATCTATCTATCTATCTATCTATCTATCTATCTATCTATCTATCTATCTATCTATCTATCTATATTTTTTTTTACAAATGTCTGACTAAACGTACTTCGTCATGCAGCTGCAGTGGTGGGTTGCTGTGAGCAGTTAACTTTATGTATTTCACATTGGTCCAATAGACATCATGCCTTATCATCATAGCCTTATTTTTGTCAACATTTTGATGACACGAAATTTCAATAAACATAACGAGGCAGCTTGCTGAAGATGTGGATGACGTCCCCCCTTCTTAATCCTGCCGACTAAGCTCAGATATTTCTCCAACCGGTGAAAACATCTGTCAGTGGGCACAACACCAGACCTATTTGAGTCACTGAACAAATCGTGACGTGGGCAGAGATTCACAGGTCTGGAGCCAGGGTAAGGCTCAGACTGCATGCAAAGCAAATTCAGAGGCTGTGTTATTGCGTACATGTATAGATGGTAAAAACGTGAACTGTTGCTAATACAGACTGAGATTGCTCTGGGCAGAATACAGTGTGGTAAAATCCTGTGTGTGCCAGATGAGAAGATTTCAGAGGAAACTGGAACTCCTAAGTGTAAAATCAATTCAACTCTTAATCTCACAAACACATACGTGCAAACCAGTGTCTACACATTAACTAGACAAGCTTCAGAAATTGCCTCTTTGGTAGGTCAACAGGTGTTTTACTCGCTTTCCTAACTGCTATAGATCCTCCAAAAGATTACCAAAATAAATAAATGATAAAGTCTTAGTCATATGAAAACTTTTTTTTTGACAATCACTAAACTTTCCACCTCCTCAAAATCTCTGACTTCTCTTTCTGTCTGTGTCTCCCACTCTATTTCTAGCCCAGATGGCCACTGCACAGCTGCCATAGGATACCTTAAGATAAGCTCTGCCCTGTTGCTGTGGCAACCAGCACTGACAAAAATATTAGGAAGCCTCTGTTGTGTGTTCGTGTGTTTGGGTTTGTGTGCATTTGTACATGCATGTTGGCCAGTTACATAATACTGTTTGTCCATTAAACCATCAGTTTGGTTGAATTATACGTTATCAGTCTTATCAAGAAGATGCCGCTTGAGATCAAACTCATTTGACACCACGAGCCTAAATTCCATGCACACACACAAGGAGGAGCAGTCCATCACCTCCTGACACAGGTAGACTGCAGTAGCAGGGGGGGATGAAGGCATGGAAAGGGATAGATTAACTTCTGCTGGCTCGCTAAGAGCTGCCAACTCAGGCGTCTGATGGTGAGATACGAGGAATGGAGATAACAAGGAAATACTAAGAGTGCAATTACAGATAGATGCCGGCTTGTAAGACAGAGAAAACACATAAAAATGCTTCTTTTAGACCATCTGGTGGGATTTTCTGTGCTTTCTCTCTTGCTGTCTTTTTTTCTCCCTCCCCTTCTCGCTCTCTTTCTGTGATGTAGTATGGTGGTAATATGATGCTAATGTTAAGTGTGTAGGTTTCCTCGACTGCCCACGACCACTGTTACTCGCTATTTCCGTCCTTTAGCACTGCCAGGCTTGCGTAACTGAGAGGAAAAAACAGAGGAACAGACTGACCACCAATTATGCAATACAACTACTGGTAAAGCTAAAAATACAAGGACCATTGGACCAAAAAGGAATAGAAAAGTTATATTATCATCTATTGCCGTACACTGCAACACATTATAATAAACACTGAAGATCAAACTGAACTAAAGTTCATTGTACATTAAACTAAAAGGCTAAGTACACGCTTTGCTATCAATCTGCAACATGGATCAATGAATATCTGCAAACCTCCCAATTTCACAGCAGTTTTTTGTCATTCACATCAGCTGCTTTCGATTGAGTGTGGAGGACATAGTTACAAAGTGCGTACAGAGTAATATGAAAGATGGGGAGAGGGCGGGAATGTAAGGAAAAACAAAGCACAGTGAGTGAAAGAGAGACAGTTTGTTAGTCAGAGCAGAAAGCTGATGTGTGTGTGTGTGTGTGTGTGATGTGCATATCTTGTACTGTTAGCAGCAGTAACCAACAGTGGAAGTGAGTGTGTTATGAGTATTCACTAACAGTCAGCTTCGACTGCAAGCGTATTATAGGATTATTATGGTTTGAAAATGATCAAATGAATTAGTGTTCCTATTTTGTGATGGCCTTTCCCAACAACAGGCTGTTGTTCATTTCAGTTCTTTCCCCACAATGAATGATATTTCACATCTGCTGCTGCCGTCATCGGAGTTATTCATCATAAACACTGGCGGATTTCCTATTTAGGCTTATGTTTAGTCACATGGAACTGGAGGTGGGTAAAGACTTAAAGACTTAAATGAGAGATGGTGCAGTGGGCATGTTTCTTTAGTTTAAGATGATCTGATGAAACTCAGAAGTGAACTGAGGACTCTTAGATAATGTTTAGTTAAACCAGGAGTGGGTTTAGCCTTTTCAGTCTCGTTCCCACTGTGTTTGCACAGACCGCCATCCTTCCACAAACAATAATATAATATAAAACAAGTAATGATACTTTTTTTTTTCTTAAAGGTTGTTTAAGAGACAAAACACTGCTCAGTCAAGACAATAAACAATGTGTGAGTTCAGCTATTACAAATATACAATCTAAGATGTAATTTAAAACCATATTAATTAACACATGATAGCTGGGCCTGCTAATCAAATCGTCCTTGAAGAGCTGTGCTAGTATGTGTCTTTGTACATCGCTGAGACCAAGTTCTAATAATACCTAGGCCTAATAATAAAATATTCATGTTCTGTGGCTATGCAAGGTCTAATTTTTTTTGTACTGGGATTTCACGTGAGACTTTAGAACTGCTCAGGTCTCAGTAACTATTAAGTCTTCAAGCTAGTCAGGTCTCACAGTAGTTATATCCAAGTGTAGTCTAAGTCTCACTTCTTCAGCTCCTTCCCTATCGTGCTATAATATGGTGCCCAAAACTCCCTCCATCAATTCACTTCCCATACACACATCTCTTTTTTCCGCATTCGTATCCCTTTTGTATCATCCTTTCTTTCTCCACTCTTACTCTTCTTTTTTTTTTTACTTTACTTCTCCTTTAAAATCTATTTCTGCATAGGGAGGTCAATTAGTCCTGCGTTGTTAAAACCAGTGTTTGAGAATGCTATGTCCTCTCCATTTTTGTATTGTTTGGCATCATCATAATTTGGCTGAGACATAACAAGGTGACACATTAATATTCATGGTCTTAACAAGAGGAACAAAGTGTGGTATCCGTAGGGACAAGTATCACTTTCAGCAGGGACTAGGAGCTTCCTAAATTGAGACGCTAATTTCGGTTCACGGAACAAAGAAACACAAACAAACATACACACACACACACGCACGACACATTAACGCGTGTCAGTCAACAGTTCCCACGATAACAGCATGCAGGAAGCAATCATTGGAGGCGAGTGTTAATGACAGACTAATGACTGTCATTTACCAAACTTGGGAGAATGGCTTAATTTGGGTCTGTCACAGTTTTTTCTACTATCTGGAGGTTTGTTATCAGTGTTCTAGCAAGGAATGTATTTCAGTTGTTTAGTGTAGTTAGTAACTAAATAAATAACTTTTTTTAATGTAATTCATCAATCACATGTGCAGCCTGAAGACTTATTTGTTCTCACGTACGGTTTACTTTAACTGTATGTGCTGCAGTGTTCCTTCAAAGGATGGTTTACTTGTTGCAACATGTTAACAAGCCAACTTGTTTCCAACATCCTCTGAACACCACAGGACCACGATGGAGACAGTAACACACAAGCTGCAGGAAGTGCACTGCCCCTTTCAAATTACAGAGACAGTTTGCAATCATCTCACATCCCTTTAGCTTTTCAACTCGCCACTTCATGCTGCAGCTGACAGTACACATGGTCCACCTCTGAAAACGAAAACCTTGATTCTGATTTAAGGACATGTGACATGACTGGATTGCTAGTTTGTCCTGTTGTTAAACATACTGTCAAATTGCATTTACTGTTTGTCAACCTAAAGTTAGTAACTTTAAAACTTGCAAGCATAAGTGCATCTTAGTGGCTCAACGCTAAGCTGATATTTCCAGGTATTAGTCAAACCCCTGGAGTGTTACCAGAGGATCTGAGATATGGCTCGTGAAAAAACTTTCGATTTTAATTGCAAAACACATGAAAATACATATTCATGTTGAATCTGTTTTTTCTGTGGGCAGTGACCCTGGTGTGAGCGTGATAATGCCCTGTGAGATGCCCATAATCAGGAATGAATGGACTCCATTGGCTCCATTCATTCCTGATAATAGAAACCTGGTCTGGTCTTATCCTTTGACCGGGTTGAAGTCAAAAAGATATAAATACTCTCTTAACCTGTCAACTGTCAAATAACACAGCAACAAAGGCAGCTGTGTTGTGTTGGAAGGAAAAAGTGAGTGACGAAACGGAAACAGAGGCGAAAAAAAAACAAAACAGGTGATGTTAGACAAACACACACACACACACACACACACAATCAAACCCACGTACAGGAACCTGCTGTGCTAATTACTAGGTCTCTGGTTTTTTTGAAGGCTGCTGCTCACCTTGGATGACCCCTTATCTATTCACACACACACACACACACACACACACACACACACACACACACACACACACACACACACACACACACACACACACACACACACACACACGGGCACACAGGTGTTGAAACCCTCTAACCATCACTACAGGAGCTGCTGTGTTATTTCAGCGCCTGCAGGCTCAGTGGGCGATGCCAAGCTGACAGTAATATGTATTGGCAGCAACCAGCATGGAGGCAGAGCAGCAATACATGACATCAGCAGCACGCGGCTGTCTGGGGCAGAGGGGGGTAAATGCAAAGCGGACATTACACACAGGGAGGAGTTAGAAATTAAATCTGCGGGGTCAACATCTCTGTGATCTCAGTACTTCTTAAAGTTCTGTGTGCTGTTGTTGCTGGACGTCAATAAATAGCTGCACTTTTTAAGACGTGCAGTCTCTACTTGTTTCCAACTTGGTTGAGTTTTGCTGACTTTCAGGGCACAGAACTGGAAAAGTGAACTATTTTGAGTGTAAACTTTCAGAGGTTCTACAAATGTCAGATTACAGTGATCAGACATTCAAGTCTGTCTGGAGCTGTCCTGGTTTCAAGCTGGGTGTCCCAAGTCCCAACACTAAAATGTCCCAGTTTTCAACCTTCGTAATGAAAACAATTCCACAAACCATTAATTTTATTCAGTGCAAACATGAAAAACGTATTCATTATATTTATCTCATCTAATGTCAAGTCCACTTCTATCTAATTATCAAGTAGCGTTAGCAAGATGTCAGTATACTGTAGGTGGAAGTGTTGTTAATTAGACTTTGAAAGTTTTTATGACTTAGTTCTTTGTTTGTGTGTGAATAATGTACACTCAAAGTGTGTGTCCAACCTGACCCATCATAGCAGGAGAGGAAATGTCCAACTAAAGGACGTGAGGAGTTGACTTCCTGTATTCCTGGACAGAGCTCAATGATCCACTGACAAAATCCCAAAACAACACAAAACATCCACATAAAGCACCTATCCATCTTCAAACAGTACCATCCATCTGATGGCATAGAGACCTATTGATGTCACAACTGAGTTATTGATTTCTTCCTCTAAACAAATGGCCTAAATATTATAGACGACATTCTGCACAATAGGGTGAGCTGCACTGCAGAGGACTGCAAAGCTGCGAGAGGCAAAAATGAGATAAAATTGATCCATGAAATTGTGATGAGGTGGGTGAATTTTAACTCTAAAAAGGAGGTTATGCAGGTAAACACAGCAGTAGTTTTCTTAGCTTTATCCCACCTGGAGGCTCATAGGGGCCATAGGTGACAGAGGACATAAAGGACCACCTATCTGACCTCCAGAATATACAATACAGATGATGTGGATTAGGGACAGACTTAGAAATTGATTTTTGCAACTCGCCTGTAGCCCTTTTTCCTTTTTCCTTCAATAAAACATGTGAGGATATTACTGATTGGTGACTGTTAGCTTTAGCTCCAATAATTGTTGAGGAACAGTGGCCTTTTAGTGTCTGGTGCCATAACACAGATTTCCCAAAGAATCCAAACCACTGACATGCAATGTGAAATGCAGAGGGCAGAAGGCTGCCATCAAAAAGAATGTAATGGTTTAAAGGGCTAAAGAAGCAATATGACTTTTAAATGAATCGGACAGAAAGAATAAGATACTAGTCTGGTTACCATTTTCAGATTATTTTGCCTCTGACTTTCTGTCTTTCTGTAACCCACTCTGTTCCATGGCACTCTGAAATTTTATTAAGCTATCTCATTTGTCGCTGCCATCGCTAATGCTGGCTCTAACTGCTGTGAGGAGTGAGACTTAAAGATGTAGCAGAACAGTTAACTGGGGAAAGGTTGACCATTAAAATGAATTGCAGCTTCTGCCAAGGAACAAATTGTCTATTCAGTGAAACAGGATCCGCCAATGCTGTGATAAAAGATGGTGTAGAGCCTGCAGGATATACTGTATGAGGGTGTTCAATCCTAAACAACTTATCTCCATTGTGGAAAGAAACTACTGCTTGTAATTCAGCATGCTACATTTCAAAACTAGATTATTCTTTCTACAAATACACAAGTGTTTTACGGGGACATATCTTGGAATGATAAATAATTTTGCTCACAGCAGACATCAAGACATTTGTAAATGGATGATTTATGATTCACATCTCCATTTTCTCAAACTGAACTGGATCTATTAAGTAATAACCTGACCTCTCCATTTCCCACGTGTATTAAATCGGCCAAATAATTGTACTTGCATGTTCTTTTAGACCATTGTTATGTTGTTCTTCATCATACTGGAACAATTTGATTGCTTCTATGTACCAGTGTAGACTGTATCCAAAATGAACCACCAATAATGATATTCTTAAAAGAAAAGGAAAAAGTAATAACCTCTGAATAATATAATACCACTACTTGCCAGAATCTTTGGTTGATTTTGGAGCTCTGTAATATTTTTTGTACATTTCTATACATAGATAGCTAAAGGTCTGCAGCTAATTTTGTACTTAATTATGGCTTAAATCCAGTTATATGGCAGCTTAAGGCGAAAGTAAAGGTCATGTTTTGATGAGGGTGTTCACAGTTTAAAGTCTAGATAATAAATCAGAGGCCCTGTGCTTACAGTCCTGCATGAATTAATTCATTACTTATTTTATCGCAGTGCATGTAGGTGTCTGACGAAGCACGAGTGTTAACCTTTCATTGGGTGTATTCTATAATTCCTTATAATAGATGTAACTGTGCAATGAGAATAGTTGGTCTCATAAGACTTGATATAATTCCAGTGCATTAAGGCAGAGTAATGGTCAGGGAGTGGTTACATCCAAACAAAATACCAGTGTAGTTTAATGGCATTAATGCTCGATAACATGTCTCTATCTGAGAAATCATACAGTGGTTACTGACACTCATGGACACAAAGAAAACACAAAGCAGAAGAGAGACATTTCTGAAAATGAGTGGTCTGAGCAGCATATAGATGCAGTACTGGACTTCATCAGAGCCAAGAGTGATAGAGCACGACTCTTTTGTCAGCTTTGTTTCTCTACTGCAAAGAGTGAAAGGAACTATGGATATATATATAAAATTCAATAGCCATCAAGGCTGAAAAAAAAAAAATAAATAAAGAGTCATCAACACAAAAGCACTGTAGCATTAACTGCTTGACTGAGACAGATGGACGTGAAATATGAAAGCAAAGAAAAGAATAATATTGCTCAATATAAATAAATAACAATTCACATTAATGCGTATATTATGTTGCTGTGTCACATTAGAATATGAAAGAACATGGAGATACCATCAGATTATAGTGGTTCAATCTAATAATGTGCTGCCTCTAAAAACAGTGTTGCTTTTTTATGGAATATGTTGACTTTTAGTTTTTTTAGTTAGATTAGTTAAATTGTTTGAAAATCAGCTTTTGTGTGATATATGCCGCTATATTTATATATATATATCACTGTCATTTGCAATCACTTGTACACACACACACACACACACACACACACACGACTGCACATACTGACACATAGTAAGTGCTCCTATTCTCTCTGTCCCTCACACATACTTGAATATAAAAGCATTAAAAAAAAAAACAAAAACAAAGTCTTGGTGCATAACCTGATTCACACATATTCTACACACACACACACACACTGCCACACGCACACACACCATCAATGGGATTTCCTTGTGAATGCCTATTCCCTGGCTGCGTCGCACCGCTCTGTCAACATGTGGCAGCCAACATTTCAAAGGGAGAAGAGTGAGAGCAGGAGGAGGGGGAGATAGGAAGACAATACAGGATAAAAGAGAGAGAGAGAGAAAAGTAATACAGAGATGAGTAAACCAGCTTATCAGAGCAGAACTGTCTGGTGAAGAGGTTCAAATATGTACAGTCTGACTTGAATGAGGATTTTTAGTGTTTTTAGCTGTAATTTTAGGTTGTGAATTACATCAGCACTGTTGTGTCTGTTAGTCACGGTGACAATGAAAACAACAGGACAAACAGGGAGAGTGAATGAAAATAAATCCTTAATACTGGAGTCAAATTGTATATATAATCTGAAAGAGTGAATACATGAAGAGGTGGAGAGAGCAGAAGAGAAGAGGAAAGGACAGGTCCTTTCCACCAATTCGACAGGTAGATACAGTGACATTAGCATAGTGATTAACAGTTACATTAGCATAATGATTAATACCAGCATTAGCATAAGCGGCAGTGCCGGGTGAGCACAGGGGAGAGCCAAAGACAAGGCAAAGACAGGCAAGACACCAATAGAAAGAGGGAGTATTAAAAGAAATGATACAGTGTGGCAGAAGAAACTGGAGAGGAGAGAAAACAGTAATTATGTACAGAAATCAAAATGGATGAAGAGTCTTTTCTTCCCCATCACAACTGTTGACAGCTTCAGCAGCGTCTATTCCGACATGCCTTCATGAATAAGTTTACTCTTCGCCCATGTTCCATGTCCAGTCATGAGAAAGCAGAGTCCCTAAGAGGGAGACTAGCTGTCAGTTTTATTCCCATTGGCAGCACAGCCAAGACCTATATTCTATTTCTATTTCTCTATTTCTATAGGTAGAAACACTGACCACTGCATACAAACACCAGGAATAGGCAAACATATAGCCAAACAATCCAGACTGTTACTCTAAAACCTCTCGACGGAAAGTAGCCCAATTCAACCAGTACAACACAATTGGGTATTTAATCAGAAAGTCAGTTTATGTGCAAAATTGGTTTTACACTATAATTATCAATAAATTAGCTAAATAACCTAAATAACACCAGTAAACATGTCATCCTCTCATCTGGGTCAAGAAACAGACTATTTACTTTGGGGCAACAATCGCAGTTTCCCTCAGGCAAACAAACTGTGTAATTTTGAATTGTGGAGTGCAGCAGTGAGTTTCAGCAAAACACCAAGAGTAGAGCAACATCTTCACTAAATCAGATCAGTGAATCAGGATTGATCGATGGCCCTGGAATTCACTGCTGGGAATACACAGAGATATATGAAGACAGAGAGAGACTGACGCAGTAACAAGTATAAAGTGTATTTGTTCACATTGTGGAAGCATGTCCAAACAGTATTGTTTTGACAGCATTCATCTCATCAGCACTGCAAACACAAACTCACATTCACTGTGTGGAGTCATATCACTGTTTATAGCACACACACGACATTTTAACTCCCTCTGCAGACAGTTTCCGATTCCACTGATTTTGATGTAGACGTGATGGCAACTGTGCCTCTTACTTCCTGCCCTGAGAAAAAATATAAATGCCAACTGGACTCTTTCATATCATGGTTTGGGCCAATGCTGGCCCCAGACAAACAGAGGGAAGCCTTACCCCAACCATAGATCCACATCTAACCTTACACCTCCATAACCAACACTGAAATATACCCATCTGACTGGGGGCTTGTTGGAGGTGGTACACAACCTGGCAGGACACTTTGCCTGCTAAGCATTGTTCAGCAAAAGAAAGTACCTTTAGACATCATTAAAGGCAGGACCTGCAGCCACTGCCAGGGAATTAATTTCCCCAATTACACTGATCTTGTTGAGCAGACATATTGTATAAGGTAGTCCAGTTTAGCTGCATGAATCCAATCATCTTCCCATCACATAGCCCAAAGGACATTTCACAGCTCTTGTGTCTAATGATTACTCCAGAACTCTACATTTGCATTAAATGTAGCTGAATCTCATTTCCTTGGTGCAGGGCTGGAAAAAGCCAACATGATAGGATATCCATTACCCCACCTGATCTATAGGACCACTCCACAGCCCTGACATTAATTAGAACGTAGTTATCTTGATGTAAAGTATGCACCCAACACTTAAAACTCATATAACTTTAGTGGTAATACCTTGTCCAAATGATTCATTACAGGCACTGGATGCTGTTAAACTGCTGCTACGTGCCAAACTAATCTGCACCCAGACCTGGTATTAGCATATGAGCAAAATATCGAACAGGTACCTTGAGCTTTTCTCTATGGCACCATTATCTTATCAAAACACTCACACACATGGCACCGACTGTGACAGGCTCTAAATAGAAACAGTATCACACACTGAATATGGCTTTGTGTATGTGCAGATATCTGTTAATGTGAGAGTTTGTGTGAGTGAGTGTGCATGTGTGCAATAATGCCAGTGGCACAGGGGGCCACATGTGTTGGTCCAGAGGAGATTGAAAGTGAATTGGAAGCTATTAATCTGACCTTCCCTTGCTATCAGATTTGGTTTGGAGCAGAATATATATTCACTCCACATGCTCTGTTTCTCTTTGCACAGCCTGCTTCCCTCCTCTCTGTCTTTATCTCTCCCAGTATCTCCCACATCCTTCACTCTTTCCAATCCACAGGTATAGGTTTAGGCGAGAAAAGCAGAATTTTACATCTCATCCTTTGAAATGATCTCTGTTATTCCTTTACCTCATACTGCTCTGATTATCCCTTTTCTATATGAATGAACTCAGCTGCGTCTGTGCCCAAGAGCTGGTTAACGAGAGATTTGCAGCTCGGCACTATGCTCTACCCTCACGTTCAGCACAGCATCAGTGGTATCACACAGATGTGAATGCGATGACGGTACTCCCTGTTGGAAACAGCTTTGTTGTACAAAGTAGGGAAACCACAGACCGTGACAAGTTTGCCTTGACGTTTCATTTCTTATGCAACTTTGCAGTTGATTCAGCATGGGAAATGTACAATTTAGCAAAAAACAAATAGCAATTTCACAGGGATGGTGAGACTGCTGGCAGCATCACACTTTGAATAAGTTATACTGTGTAGAATCAGAAAAGTCAGTTCTAACTAAAGTATTTCCCCAAACCACTCTAAGTTCTTTGATTTACAAAAATGAGTTTATTATTTACAAGCGCTCTCCAACCACTTCTTTTATATATAACAACAGGGATCAATGTCTTTGAATAACAATGCGGTTAAGATGTAAGGTAAAGATGTTTTGTTGTAGGTGCATAAAGCATACTGCTGGAAATTGTGGCTGGAGGAAACAATGTGGGGCCTTTTTTCCTCTGAGTGTATAACTTATGCTGCCGTTCCTCAGGCGCATCTGTCCAGCAAACAGGTTTCAAAGAGAAACAAAAAGTCTTTACAGCTCCATTAAACACACTTCTTGATAGTTACAATGAAACAATTGAGAGGTTATATATTGTAAATCCCACTGAGAATCAACACCCCATTCGGGGTTTTTCTTCTCCTCCTTTTTACACTTCTGTACATCTTGAGTAATTATTTATGTGCAAATGTAGTTTGCAAGTATTACCTAATGTTGTGTTAATGTAAAACTTTCAAAAGTAAAAAAAAACAACAACTTTGATACCATGTGTTAGCCTACTCATGAATACAGTGCTGAACGTAGCAAAGAGCTGCAGACCAGATTCTCTCCACAGCTACAGTTTCAACCCTTCACCATTACAGACAGCCCTTTGAGTTCACTGAAGTGGTAAAATATCCAGAATACTGCTTTCCTGAGCATTAACAACAGTGTTTTTGTAGGGCACTGAATAGCATCATTCCTGTGATAATTAGTGTTATCCTCTCACCCAGACATGTTCCTGGGTTCAGCTATTCATAGTTTTGCTGTTACAGCTACATTGTGGATTCAATTGTGTGAGCTGTTGTTTCATGAAAGAAAGAAAAAAGACCCTCTAAGAGAGCTACACTTAAATATAAATATAAAGTTTATACACTTATGTCCACTTACGCTCAGGGAGAGCAGGGTTACATTTCTGGTGTTAATTGTTGTTAAGAGTATACACTTGTGTATATGCATAGTTCATTTTGCTGGGCGTAGAATATATCTAATGAGAAGACATACAATGTAACAGTGCATTTAATGCTCTTGGACGCAAAATTGAAACAAATGTATGTAGAAATGTGGACTTATCATAAGAACCGAGTTAGTTAATTGTAAAATATGAATATACTTCAGGGGCGAGTATGTAAGCACACTTATGACAATTAAAGTATAATTACAAATATGGTAGCTGGAGGAAGATATGCACTCAGGTGCCAGTTAATTAGGTACATGTAACTAAATCTAATGCAGCATAACTGTTCCAGAGAGGTGTTGATTCAACGTTGTGGTCATTTTTAAAGCTGATCTATTGCTTCTTAAAAACATTTCTTCAAGCAACTGTGAAATTTACATTGCGGGTGTGCGGTAGTGTGGCTGACAAACAGAAAAAGACCTCGGCAGTTATAGTAAAATAAGCGAATTACGACAGCAAACAACAAAAAAGTGATGCACGAACGACAGACTGGAGATAAACTAAATCAGACTGCGATTTGGACTAAGTGCAGAGTGAAGAAAGTTTGATCAGTCTATCACTGCAGATAGCCAGAGGCGCTCTTTTTTAATGTTGACTGCCAACTATCCTACTCTGCTTCACTGACGGCCTCTCTCTGCCACTGCAGAGTGATTTAACACAATGAAAACTACAAATGATTTACTGTCTGGAAGGGTAGGGGTGAAGAAGAGTGATGGAGACAGGAGGAGAAGGAGAGGGAGGGGGCAGCTGAGCCAGCAATACAATATCTCCTCTTTTCTCCTTAAAACTCTCACTCTGCTTCTCTCTTTTAAGACGTGACTATAAAACTAACTATAATCTATTCACGATAAAAACTATGTAGACTTACACTTCTTTGCCCTCATATTTTCTCCTCTGTAACTATAGTGTTCGCTCAACTGTAAATTTAAAATTTTCAACTTCCACTTGCATCACTTCAGCCACTTGTCTGACATTTGGTGGTTAGAGACTGAAGAGATGTGGAGCTCTAAAACAAAAAAAGAATTTGTCTAAATACAAGACCTGCTACAAGAGCTTTTTCCAATTGTAATCTAAATGTTAAAGAAATTATCTGGTATTTACTACTTGCTTATAGTTAATAGTTGTTGATAGTTGTAATTTGTTATTCATTTGCTCATTATTTGCATAAATGGCGAAGTAGATTCTTTTTTTTTTTTCCTGTTCTGTTTCACAGTTGCATTCTGTCGTCACCCAAATTTTGCCAATATCCCCTCAGAGTAAAATGAACCACGTCCACACACACACACACACACACACACACACACACACACACACACACACACACACACACACACACACACACACACACACACACACACACACACACACACACACACACACACATGCAGACGAGTGGACCGAACGTATTCATACACACAAAGACGATTTCACTTGTGGATCAATCACCAGCTCCACTCAATCTGAACTCACAATGTGAGAGAGTGGACCTGGTCAATACGAGCCTTTTCATTTTAGGGAAGTAACAAGGACACACACACACACACACACACACCCCTATTCACTCGTGTTTCCTCTCATTCATTTACAGCCATTTGAGTGAATACTGAGCGCCTGTGAAGTGTAAAACCAGCAGCTGTGTCAGAGACAGACTTAGAGGTTATCCTCACTCTGTATGAGAACATAGTCATTCACAACTTTAAGTACTAAAGCAAAACAAACCAGACTAAAAGTCTAAAGCAACTCATAATACAGCACGGCTACAACAGTCGCCAACACTGCAACAATATAAGAGTGAAAAGTTGAGACAGTTTTGCTCTCAGATCCTCAGTGATGGGGCTAAAAATGTAACTCTTGGGCTGAGGGGCATGCTCCAATCAGTCAAAATTGTCTCAATTTAAGGTTACCATCCCATAGTTAGCGAAACAGCAGAACAGCAAGAATTGGCAGTGAGTGCCTCAAACATGATAGCACAGTTTTGGGTGCTCGCATCGCCCCCGATCTGATCTAAGAACACAGGGCTTTAAGGCTTGACAGGCTTAACGGTTCGCAGTAAGTGTTGCCTTTCAATGAGTTTGTTCATGAAAAGAGTCCAGATGAGCAACCCTCTGTTGGGATCATATTCTTAGCTCTTTGACATAAATCTCTGACCTGTGTGTCATCGCCGTAATTGCGCCACGGGACTGCAACAGAACACAAAGAGAGAAAGAGAGAAGAGACAGAGAGGGAGAGACTGACAGAGACATAATTAAAGACAAAGGATCAAAACCCAGACAAAGCCAAGCGGGGTTTTTTTTCTCTGACTCAGGAGATTTTCCTTAGAAAGACGTTTCATTTAAACCTGAATGGATGGCTTGCCTATTAAGCAGCACTCCAACTTCTCCCCCTCCCTCTCTCTCTCTCTCTATTTTTTCTGCCTCTTTCTGTCTAGTTGATTATAAACTGGTGTCAGGTGCACCCGTAAGCTGATGTGACGCCTGCTTAATGGAAAGGTAAGAAGGCTGAGTGTCTCCAAACAGAACATTTCTTTTCATCTCATCCCATCTCTCCATCACGGGAATCACTTTCGTCACCTGGCTTCATCCCTGGGAAGAAAATGTTCCCCCTTCCTTATTCATGGGACAAAAACAGACTTTGTGGCTGTTCCATGCACATGCTCACTTACAGGCCTGTTAAATGAACACAGACACACATCCATACTATATTTGCTGAATTCCTCCTTCATTATATCTCTCCGTCTATTCCATCTGCCCAATACCTATCTTTATTATCTTTCTTCCTCTTTCCTTTCCTTTCATTTGTCTCTTTCTAATTCTCTCACTCAATTGTCACTCCCTTAATTTGTCTCTCTCCTCTCCTGTTTCCCTCATCACATCTTTCTTTCCCTCCATCTCTGCTTCAATGAGTTTCAACTCGTCTGTCATACCTCCGCTCTTCCACACACTCACTCTTGCTCTTTACACTCAGCGGTGTTACTACTTACGGATATATAAACTCTGGGTTTGAGAAGTGTAAGTGTGTGAGTCACACATGACTTCACTGTAAGTCTCACTGCGTTGCTTTTAAGGAGCGTGATAAGCAGTGTCTGCTGAACCTGGGGGCAGCTAACGTAAGGTACTGCTTGTACTCTAATCTAGCACTCCTGTCATTTCTTATACAGGCAAAGCTACAATCTGTGTCTGTGTGTACACACTAGTGTGATACAGTACACAAAAATATAAAGACACGAGAGAGATTAAGGATGACAAGTATTTCATAGCCTGGAGGAGAGTAAACTTTTCAACGGGAACCTCTAACCTCTAAAATAAAAAGTTACACACACTGGATCACCTCCTGATCCACAGTCACTTGTGTGTATCATGTGATTCAGGCTCTTACAGAGAACCCATTAAACCTCCAGACTATTTAGCTTCAAGCACAGCAAAGTAAAGGTCCAAAGTAATAGCAGTCTGACTCCGTTATGTCATTTTGTATGTCAGTATGTTACCCATCAAATATAAGGAAGTAAGGAACTTTTCCTTACTGCTTAAATGTAGCTACATCTGTTTTAAGGCTACTTACAGTACAAGCATATGTTGGGTTCATCATGTTCATGTTGTGAATTCAAAAATGGCGCATTGCAAAGCAGCAGGTCATTAAACAGTCAGCTCCTGGACCGAGCCTGCGGCTGATCTCATGATGCATTCTGCAAACGAAGTGGAGCTCGTGCTGTACGCACAGCTCAGCAGTATGATTTCTGTGAGATCACCTAGTTTAGAAAACAGATGGTGACATAGTGAGAATGTGTTTGATCTGCAGCGGAAAAACAGATGCGAAAGTATCAGTAAATCTGGCCCTTGATATTAGATACAAATCTAAATATCTGGACTTGGAACCAGTCTCCCACATGCACATCACCTATAATATCAAATAAACAAAGAAAATTAAACTTTTGAGGGAAATGTTAGCCTAAACATGGAAGAACGCTGAATGGTGATGGATGAAGATAGTAAAAAATGGCACTTTGGACATAATTCCAAATAATAAAAGTAGAACTAGAATCACTGACGGTATAAAAAGGATATGGGCTGGAGACCATGCGGATGCACAAGCTGCGAGGACAGGTTGTCTGCTTGAGGCAGAAGAAGACCACAGGTACCAGTTCAGGGTAGGGCACCACTAACACACTGGTGTCACTGCTGCCATCCTCATAATCATCGGCATCATCTCTTTCCACCCCCTCCTCCACCTCCTCCTTTTCAATCCTGTCTTCCTGAATGATCCCCTCTTCCTCTATTTCCTCCTCTTTCTCCTCCTTTTCCTCGGGACATGGGAGGTGGTACGGCGAGGGTCTGCGGGGGGAGGAGGAAGTGACGGCATCATTGCCATCGCCCCTGGCTATGGCTGTCGTTACCCTGGAGATTGTTGCCGCTGATGGTGCCGTTGCTGTTGATATTGCAACGCTGGGGCCCTCCTCCTCCTCACTCGTCATGGCAACGCAACGGTCTGTGATGGGAGAAACAGACAAGACACAGAGAGAGAGAAGAATTTGAATTTTACAAACCACTTTTCACAACTCACAAAGCGGCAGTTCGCAGATCAGGAGAAAGACTCCAGGATCAACTCATTGTATGAAACGTTTGTTATGTAGTAGAAAGCTATGGTTATATTTCAGCCCATTGGTCAACCAACATTGGTCGTTGTTTCAAAGTTAAGCCGACCAATGTTTACAGCCTCTAGTGGCTGTTGACATTGACTTATTTTAACTGACTTATTTTAAGTGACGTAGGATGTAAATCATTCTACACACTTGACATAATTTAAGCCTTCTGTCTCTTCCATATCTAACCTCATATATCTCACCTAAACCATGCTTTTTTCCTAAACCTAACCCAGTAATTTTGTTGCCTAAACATAACCAAACAGTGACAATGAAGTTATGTAGTATCCGTCCTACAGAGGGCACTGAAAACACTCATATATGTAAATTTGAAAGTCATTGGAAATGGCCAAAAGCTGGAATTATGGGAAAATCACAGTCATGGTTATAAAAAACAGAATTTGGGTTATTCTCCCAAGCAACAAGCCGTTACTTCTCTACTCTGTCATCACCTCTAATTTGGTGTAACGCAGCCAAATTCACTATAGGGTTGTTTTCATTTACATATTTTTCCGCTTCTGTTGTCAGACAACAGCGGGAGCATGAAACCGTTATTTAATTGCAGTTGATAAATACTATCTGTTTACCTGCAGTCATTCACAAGCTGCTGTGATGCAAAATCATTATTTCATAATCACATCATCTGACAAAATCAGCATTAAAAGAGGTTACTGACTATTGCTGTGCTTCTTTATTTCACTGCCACACAGCCCCTGGCCTTCATTGGACAGACTCATGTCACTGTTTTGCAAAGTCTTTGTTTTTTTGTGCAAACTGAAACATGAAGCCAGTAGTTGTAAGATTGATACACTCTAGAAACTGTGGAAAACATTTTTGGGTGAGGAAAATGCTGCTTTAGTCTGGACAAAGGGCTGAAATGGAGAGAAAAAGATGTGTTTGCAAACTTAACTGGCTTAGCATGGATGCACTGTATGACTGTTATGGTATAACCATAAAAAGAAAGACATCCCCCCTCACACAAATCAGGACATTAAAATAATCACTTTCACTTGAGTTATTATGCTTAACTCAAAAACTATTAATTAATCTCTCAGAAGGCATGCATTATTTCTCATATGTTTTAGAAAATCTGACCACTTCAGACAGAAAGAGGGCACAAATGCAAGTTGTAAGAAAAAAGGAGGCAAACTGCTGAATGGTGGGAGAGGGAAAAATGAGTAAGAAAAGAGAGTGTTACGATGGAGAGTTCAGTGGTTTAGTCAGAGGTTTAGTGTTGAGAGGAATCAATACTGTGTAGTTGGAGAGAGAATAGAAGGAGCAGGACTCCTGATATGACTGAGTGGCACCTGCTCATGGATTTCCAATGAGTGAGCTGAGTGCACAGTTCTCAATAAAAGCTACTGAAAGCCCAAGTCCACAGTTAAGCTCCTCTGGAAGTGCTTAAAGTAGACTGTGTTCATTTGACATATAGGGCGGTTCTCAGGTTATTTTCATGATCAATTTGTCAGTGGTCAAAGAACTGCAGCATCAAATCTGACAAAGCTTGCATCTTACAACAGAGAGAGCAATGCCAGCTAATTTCAAACTGCCTCAGGGAGCGTCCTGAGGACATCAAAAGCTTGACGGCCCTCAGTCTCCTGCAGCTCAATGATGACAAATCAGAGGACTCCACTAAACTGTTCATCAACAACCCAGCACATCTGTCCCCTTACCTAAAGTTCTGTGCTACCAATCTAAACCCCCAGATCACTCCAGGCCCCCAACACTTCCCTTCCAGTCATTCCAGGATCCAGCTACAAACAGAGGGGCAATCAACCACTTCCCTGAGCTCATTTAAAGCTCAACTCAAAACCTACTTTTATTCTTTAGCATTTGCATCCACCTAAATGTTGTCTTCCTGTTTTCAGTTGTGCCTGTCTGTTTTACAATATGCAGTTGGTTACCACTGTAAGATACTGTAATGTTTGTAGATTTGAGTAGTAAAGAACGAAATGGTAACTTAATGCTTTTCCATTGTGTGTGTGTGTGTGTGTGTGTGTGTGTGTGCCCAACTTGGTCTATCCCTGTTGAAAAAGTCTGGACACACCACTGTGCATCTAGGCAGCCTCTTCCTATTAAAATGCAAAGTGCAGGAGTCAGTGACACATTACTGCTCATTAGGGCCAGTGGGACGGGCTAGCTGCTGTTCACTGTCTGCAGCAACACATGGCTTTGGCTTCACTACTGTGCTTGCAGCTGCTGTGAACTGTCCTTTACTGCAAAAAGCAAGTGTGTTGTTGTGCTGTGTGTTGTGTTTTGAGTGTGTCCAGAAGTTTCAAACTTCTGTGCCTTTATTGAATAATTAACATTTACTGCTTTTTAGGCCCACAGGGACAAACGTGATGTCTCTGTGCACTCCTGGTCACTGGACCATTACTGCATAATGTAGCCACTCGCTGCTCCTCTTTACTGCCCCCCTGGTTTTCTGCAAATTTCTACCTTTTCCTTGCATGCTGACTGGTGCATAGAGCGTGACACAATAACTTCCTTGTACCCGACACCGGACACACAGTGTGCTCTTGCACTTTGCTGGTCTTTGTCTCCTCTGACACATCACAGACCACCAACCGTCAATGAAACACAATGAGGCGGCGAGAGCTGAAGTGCTGAGGAATGGACTCATGATGGAAATTACAAGTTAGAACTATCCAGTGATGTGTCGTTTTCAGCAAGACAACTGGCCATCAAGACAGCAATACAATGCAAATGTCTCCTATTCTTACCCAGTCACTTATTTTTGAGAAAAACAGGAGGAGAACAAGAGAAGTCAAGAGAATGTTTCATCCAATAATCAAGTAGTATGTAGCTCAGAGAAAGGGAGAAAAAAAGACACAAAGTTCAAGTGGGTTTCAGGACTTTCCATTCAATATTCTCACACACCTATGTTTCATAGTTCCAGAGGTGGTTGTATTAACTAAATTGCTATCTCGGGAAACAAAGGAATACTTCTGTGCAGCAATGAAACCATGGCACAAGAAACTTAATAGTCAGTCAAACATTAATGATCAAATTCCCTGATCATTAACCCCGAGGTGAGGTTCAGTAAAGACATAATGTGTGATGGGACAGTGCTCCCATTAATCTGTCAGAGACATAATAAGAACACAGGCTCTAATAGAATGATCATGATTTCAGCCTTGGAAACATAGAAACAAAGTCTAAATTAGGTTAAATGCTACTTTGGTAGACCTTTTTCTCCAACTGAATTAATACGCCACGGAATTCAAACCCCGTAATTGACATCCAGCCAGCCCAACGCCTGGCGACCATTCTGACACATAACACTTGGTGATTATGGTAAACCCTAATTGAGAGATTGGCTGAAAAATCCCCTTAATTTGAAAAAGGAGTGTTCTCTGGTCTCTATACTTATTATACCAACTATTATACTATACTTCCTTGTTTCCTCTTGTTGAGAGGTTTAAGGTTACAGTCTGCCTTAAGGCCAAAGGAGAGAAACTGAAGTTTGTAGGTCTTGTTTTAACTCTTTTTGATAGAAATGAGACAACTGTGCGAACAGATAAAATACACAAACAGCTGAGACTCAAATCTGACCACTAAGACAAATTCATTATATTGTGCAACCTGATTTATAAGCCAATTAAGTTTTGATTTGGATCTTACTGTTATCTCAAGAGCTGATTATTCCAGATAAATTAAGATTAGTGGAGTGAGAGATAAACAAGAGCATTTTAAGATCTTAAATTAGGATCGTGCTGAGACAAGAGAAAAACTATTTTCTAGGAGCAAGTATGAGAAAATGGTCAAAATCCCATGTTGATATTAAATGGAACTGAGTTATGTCAAGGAGAAATGGACAAAGACGAGATCTTATTTTGAATTTCACTTTCCTCTGGGAAAGACTATGCAAAACTAGTTTATTAAATTACACAAAGAGAACACATACATCAACATTACTGCCACTGACCTGAAAAACAAATAATTAATCTCAAAGAACATCATGGTCTATGTGGATGTCTACCGACTTGTTAAATCTGAACTAATGATCCATGTTAGTGAGTCACACTGTTGAATAATAGCCATGATTACACCAGGACGACAGAATTGGAGCTGTTACACAGTGTGTCTTTTTTTTCCCAACAGCATGAACAGCCAAGTAAATTACACCTTATTGTAAAGGTGGAGCAAAATAAATGTATTTCATGTCACTCATAAGTCTTGGTAAGTCTAAATGTATTCTCAGGACCAAACAAGTCAATGTTCAGCCATTTAGAAATTACAACAACTGACCAAGGAGTACATTTTGGGCTTCGTTGCAGTAAAGCTAATTTTCTGCCCTGAATGTGTTGGGTTGGCACTCAGCTAAAAGGCAATAAAACATCACAGCCATCTCTTAGATGCTATTGTTAACTCTGAGCATTGAATATGTGTGATTAACGACATGTGTCAGGCATGGATTGACCTTTACTGATCACATGTCAGAAGCCGCCTCATATATCACAGACTTGTGCAAAGGTTGGGGTCACAATGAACACCACGACTCGTAAACTGCCATAATAGAGCCAGAAGGGAGGGATATTTGAAATCTACTAACACACACACATGCACACACAAAGTAGTCTGCACAGTGACTTATTTCTCAAAAAATAAAAAACCAGATTGAGTTTTCCATCATTTAATTTAGATTTATTGTATTATGAGCACCAATCAGGCTAATGCATAAGAGGTACAGTAAGTACTGTATACTGCAAACACACACACACACACAGTGCACCAGTACTTTTTCATTAATCTGAACATTTCGTAGCGTGGTGTAAACAATGACAAATGAATGAGTCATGTTCAAACTACAGCAAAGATGACTAGTTGGTGACTAAGAGTTGAACCTTCTGAGAGAGAAGTCTTCAACACAGAAAAACCCTCTATGAAATAGCTAAAAGTTGAATCACCCTTGTGTTGCCTTTGTTGCAATGACCTTACCTTTACCAAAGGTAAGGTAAAGCATCATTCACCATGTACATCCCTTACCCTTACAGTATCCCTTACACATCTTTCCACGGCAAATAGTTGTTTGCTGCTACATTAATGTTCTGAATCTCACATTTGGGGCCTTATTTCTTGTGCCATTTTTGTCGATCTTCCGTTCAAAAGACAATCATTCTCTACATCCAGCACTGCTGAAAATTGAACATCTCCTAGTTGGTTGCAACCTCAATTAGCCCAGCGGGAAGTCTTACATTCACTCAGCACTATAACATTTCTATTAGGTCCTGAAAGCTGATTTTCATTGCTAAATACCTCACAGCACCTTAGTGACTCAACTGGCTCGAGGAGACGAGACGTTTACATTGCAGAGATCTGATGGAGAAAGGGCAGACTAGGAAAGCGAGGAATGAGCACAAACACATGTATATGTGCAAACAGACCATTTGCGGTAGTTATTAGCATCTAAGCCTCTAATTAGGCCTGGTAATGATGTGATGCACTATAGGAGAAAATGCAAAGGAACAACTAGAGATAACCAATATAATAGCGCACACACACACACACACATGAACACACTTTCAGCCAGTGGTTACAGTGTTGGAAGCTAACCGCTAGCTAACTAGGTCTAGTGTTGATGTGTTTTGATGGCACAGATCCTCATTAGCAAGCTCCAAACCATGCTGAAGGCTTAATGGCCCGGAGACGCACTTAGAGCTGGGCGTTCACACACACACACACACACACACACACACACACACACACACACACACACACACACACACACACACACAGATAAGAATATTACAATACACAAACTCATCAAGACCAAACATGGTGAAACTGAAACATATACATGGGTAGAAAGATGAGCATGTACACACTCAATCAGGCCCATACTCACTCATTAAGACTCTACTTCATACCGACACAACATCAGACGAGCCCGCAAATCCACCTGCAGGCACCAAAATGCAAACATGTCAGTCCCTTAATGATGTTGGCTGACTCAGATGAAAGGCTTTGGCGGGCCCAGTAGAACCCAGTGCTGCTCCCACTATCCCCCATTGACATTTCCCTCAGCTAACAACACAAGCCGTTTGCTCATCGACTTTCCCATAGAGAAACACACACTGACAAACGGGCTCTTATCCCCATTCATACTCGGCTGGGAAATTGATTTTTAAGCCACTGAAGAAGAAGCAGAGCTGGGAAGGAGCACAGACAGATAGGGGTTCAATTCCCTGTGGAGCTCAACAACAAGTGGAGCGAGGCACTAACATTCCCATAAGCATTCCACAAAATAGAATAAACGTAATGTATTACCTGGTGTTTTGAGTGCAACGTTCTCACCTCCTCTGTATTTAACAGCAATCAGAAGCTGCTAAAGACCTTAGAAAAGCCACATGGGATTATCTGAACTTGATTTGTTATTTGTCTAACTTGATTGGCTCTCCCAGTTGAGTGAATACGCAGTGATTTCTTAGGTTCCTGACAGCTGATTTATCATTCTTGTTGAGACTCATATGTGAGACTGTTAATTATCCAAACCACGTAAAGGTTGTAATACTATGCAAATAGTTTTGTCGGCGTAGTCAAACACATTTGTCACGCTCTAAGGAAATCATTACTTGTTTATAAAATGTAAACTCCTTTCCCATATGAAATCTAGACAGCTAAGTGCCAGTGTGCATGAATACTCTTTCAGGCAATTTTCAATCTAATTAATGTCTATATTGACTACCATTTGAGTGCCAATGAGAGTGGCAGCCGGAGTCTGCTTGTTAAGGCATTGTTTTTAGACAGTAAGAGGCTATGTGAATGCTTGGCTCATATATTCGAAATATTTAATTCTTTCCATTTTAATTGGAAAACACACAAGCCAAAGAAAACACAGACAAGTAGAAGTTTCTCCCGCATCATTAAATGTGCATCATCCCACCCATCAATTCATCTATGCAACTGTCTTCAGGACGCATCTAAGCTGTGGGTGAAATCAACAAGTGCCACACTTGAAAGGTCATGAGTCCTTTTAAAATATGACATAAACATTAACGGGATGCTTAAAATCAGAGTATCAGGTTGTAGTAGCCACTGTGCAACCACCATTACAACAACCAGAACAGTGACTTCGACAACCCACTGGTCATGCATGTTCTCCCAAAACGTGTTGTCACTACCTTATATCGCAGATCAGCCATGTTGAAGTTTCACTAAATCTCTAAACTACATCACTAAAGTGTTGCCTTCAGAGGAGCCGAGGTTAAATCTGTTCCTTGAAGATGATGGCGATTCATTATGGTGCTATTTTAACAAGTCTACCACTCCAACTATGACTAAAGATGAGAAAAGAGTAACGTATAATAGTTTAGAAAACTGACAAAACTGATTAACAGGATATCGACTCGATTCATCCAGAGGACCAAGTGGCAATTACGACATTTCACACAGAGTATAACAAATTATTTTACACTGCAATTAATTTTATCCAAGAGAAAAGACGGAGGCTACCAGGGGAAAACAATCTTGATTCTAGGGAATGTAAATTCTTTGACACAGTAAACTCAAAACACAGAAAAGACTTGTTAAAAGGAGGAGTTTTTGCTCGATGCAACATAAGTCCTCTGTGGTTTTACCACCGAGGAACTCCACAAGAGCAACCGGGAATTTAACAGCTCGCTCAAAGCTTTTCATTATAGCTGCTGACAAAATGGATTTAAAATGACTTTTACAAAGCAAGAAACTGTCAGAAATACATGATGAAGCGTACACTGGTACATCTAATTTCTAGGTTGTAGACAACAACAACAACAACCTGATGTCCTTCTTTGATTCACAAATGCTCCACTCACTTGCAGCACGTGTGAGAATTAGTGACGGTGGGTCAACATATCTGTTGATGGTCATTTCTCTTGTCAACTAACTGTAGTACGTCCGGTTAAAGACTCTGCGCTCTAACTCGGCAACATTTCACATTCAGATGAGAAGCACATGTGAAGGACTCTATTAGGACTTCAGTGATTTGCTCAAAGAATTATGACTGTATCGCTAAGAACAGGGGTGTTTGTTCTGATGTATGCAGGTATGCCAACTCTGTAGGTGGTGATGAGTCTGCAGTTGGCAACTATATGTGGTTTATGTGTGTGAGCACATTTTTGTCTTTGTCCATTTTACTGTGAACAAGTCCGTGCGTCTGTCTGTCTGTCTGTCTGTGTGTGTGTTCATGACATACACTAACCAGTTATTTCTCTTTTTAAGCACCCGTGGTCCCCTTGAACCCCCATCACTTCCCTCTTCAGATTGTGTATGTGCTCATGGTGGTCAATGCAAACCTACCATTTGTGGCTGTAGGTTGTGTGTACAATGAGTGGAAAGTCATATGAATGTTCAGTTGTCTGTTCTAAGTCCATGTTAAAAAAAGAAATTGAAAGGACATTGTACATGGACAAGGTGGTGCTGTGGTTAGCACTGTTGCCTCACAGCAAGAAGGTCCCGGTTTGAACTCGGGGTCTTTCTGTGTGGAGTTTGCATGTTCTCCCCATGCTATGCGAGTGGTGGGTTCTCTCCGGGTACTCCGGCTTCCTCCCACAATCCAAAGACATGCACATTAGGTTAATTGGTAACTCTAAATTGCCCATAGGAGTGAGTGGTTGTCTGTCTGTCTGTCTGTATGTGGCCCTGCGATTGGCGACCAGTTCAGGGTGTACCGAAGTCAGCTGGGATAGGCTCCAGCACCCTGATGGATAAGCGGTATAGAAAATGGACGGATGGATTGTAGCATGTGTATAGCAAAACTTAATTAGGTAGTTGTGCATGCAACAGGAGGAGGTCTAAATTAAAACAAAAAAGTGCCTGAAATGAAAATGAGGAAGCTATTGGCAAATATTGGCAAACTTGGCCCATTTGCATGCACTTTTCATACAAGCCCTAACTTCAGCTCCACAGTTTCTCACTACTGTCAATAATAAGTGCCAAGTTTCAGAGTCAGACAATAGGCAACAGTAGCCTCATAGGACCGCCCAGCATTCTTCTACTGGATAATACATCCTAGCTTACAGTTTCCTGCATACCAAGTGTCTGTGGTGCTTTTAATAAATACAAGATGATTTAAGAACATGCACCATGCGAGCGGTGGGCCCCTCTACAAGATATTGTACTTCAGTGTTTCAAATTGCATTTCCGTTCAAGTTCGCAAATTAATCAGTTAATAATAACCACTGATATGCAGTAAACCTGAGGCCTTTTGGCCCCTGGGGTATTTGGGGCAGTTGCCTCCTCTGACTGCTGTGAACTGGGTCTTTTTTGGGCCCTGGGCTAGGTGGCTGGCTTTCATACTTATTTCATTCTTTTCTTTGTATTTATCCATCTATTTAGAAGGCATTTGCATGCAGTTATGACACTCATGTCTCAAGTCTTTACAGCAATTTTTGTCTCTTTAAGACCAAGAGGCCATTTTAATTCCTTTAATTCCAAAATGTATAAACCAGAATACTACCACAACATACGGCACAATAAATCACTGTTGATATCATTTGTGTAAAACTTTCATGTAAACCATCAATTTGAAATATTGGCTGCAAATGTATTGTGACTGGAAAGCGACACACACAGTTACACAGACCAGGCAAGTGCTCATTAGCATGGAACAAAAGTTCACTGGTTAAATTTATTTGGCTTTTATATTTGCACCCAATCGTTTCCACCAACTTAATCTTTTTAATCTATCTTTCACATGCTATCTTCTCCTTCAAAGAGCAACAATGTGCAGGTACTGTAATATTAGAGATGACACTTCCTTAAAATGAGCTGGCAGTTTTATAAGCTGAGGAAATACCCTGGTGCTCCATAGATGACGGCTAACAAAATTAGCCTTTAATTGATAGGGAGGATATCCCATAAACCTGGTAGAGACAATGAAGATGGCCAACAAGGGTTGAGGGAAATTAATTTGTGAAACTGATGTTATTTACCACCACTGTGTGAAGAGGAGGATGACCAGAGGGAGGCAGAGATGATAGGATGTGACATAGACAGACAGAGAGAGAGAGTAAGTAATAGTTTTATTAAATTTTAATTAATCTGAATAGCTGCTCAGGAAGCATGAAATATGTCAATGGTTGAGATAAACCTCAGGTGGTGTTTCTGTGGTTAGATAAAAGTTAGCCATTATAAAGATGCTGTATGTGGTTTCACCTTACAATAGGAAACATCAATGCATTTTAGAAAAGCCAGTCAATTTGTTGTAGCTAGTTATCTTAAGAAGAGTTTCAATATGCCAGAAGATCATCAACAGTATTGCTATGAATGAATAAAAGGAATGTTGTTATACTCACATTGTGTAAAGGTGCAAGGAAAACAGCATCCACGAAAAGAGTAACTGAGGCACACAGACTCCAGACGACATATTAGAGTTTTAAAATCCTAGTTGGACCTTTCACGTCAAAAAGCTGGCAAAGACCTGATTGGTTTGGAGTCAGTGTCCATCACAAAACGTTACGACTGAACATGTTGCCAATGCAAAATGTTCATTCTGCACATTCTCTGTCAATGCATGTAATCCGATCCTACAAACTGAAAGCATGCTTAACATTTTCTGACATGTTTCGGTAACTCAAAGCACTATATTAACTCATTTGGGGAAAGATCATGGCCTAAGTAATTCCTGCTTCAGCATCGACATTCAATATTTGACCAAAAACACAATATCTCTAATCTCTCCGAGCATAATCCTTTATATGGCCAACCCCATTAACTTCTACCAATGCCTCGCTCATTGAGGTTTGACTCTGAAGAGCAGTTCTGCAGACGCATTATTATTACTGCACAATTTATCTGTTGTTTACTCTGACAAGCCTCTCTAGTTCTACTGTGCTTCAGATGCCTACAGCTGCTGTGCAGTTGATGTGAAGTGGTTTGGTCATACTTCCTCTTGTTAAAGCAGATAGCAACAAGAACAGAAATCAATGACACGTCTTTCAAAACCATCTCACTCATTCTTTATGCATCATACACCAAGACAAACAGCCTTCGCATTCCCTGCCGTCCTCTTTTCACATTCAAGCGCTCTCTTCTCTTTTCTTTCTCTATATCATTGTTCATTTGTTACTCTTTCACTCTCACACACAAGTTCTTTTATAGATTTACACCTTCACGCCTTGACAGTAGGCTTGTGGACCACATATGCAAAAGTTCATAAACACACACAACAGGAATGCAGCTTGGAATGGCACGCTGCACACCAAACACATGCTGTCATGCTGTAACTCCCCTTATTGCCCTTTACCCCCCCCCGTCTCACATACAGAGTACGATGAGCAATGCACACACACTTTCCTACAAGCACACACAAACACATAGAGGTCTGTCCTACTGAAAATAAAATCACCATGATCAGGTTAGGCTATCCATTATGATTCCTTGGCAAATGTGTTACCACTAACATGGCATCTATATGCACTAGTAACATTGATTTATGAGCCTGTGATCACAGTAGCATTAGTCATACTGTACTCAACAACTCCATTCAAAATGGGTAGTAGTAGTTGTTAAACCTATTGATCCGAGACACCGGATTAGTATGACCACTGACTCTGACATTTTAATGCTGGTCAGATATTGACCGTGACCAAGTCACATTACATACAGTTTCCTTGTTAATGTAAAATGCTTCCACTATCAGTTATCATGCAGTGAAGGCAGGCAGTAGACTCAAGACTTTACAGAGATAAGGAGAGACAGTGGTTAAGTTTAGCTGTTTAATGTACTTTGTACTGAACTTTGTAAAATAATATGGTGTATTATAGCTCTGGGTGTAGAGACTCTAATCTAGCAGAGCCTACTGATTATGGTGATGGCATCAAGCTACAGGCTGCAGATCACTATTTACAGTAGGTTATGACTGATTTAAGGATTCAACTAACACTTACTTTCATTTTCACTTAATCTGCTAATCATTTTCTCAGTTAATCGATTAATCGCTCAGTCTATACAATGTCAGACGTTTGCTCAAAGCACCTCACAATAGGTGGCTTCTGTCTACATAGGAACAAGAGTTAGATGTTGTTAGAAATATGAATGTGCATCCAAACACACAACTAGTGCATTCAGTGTCACAATAAAATGGCGTGGGTGTAGCGTTCTGTAAAATACCAAGTATAAGATAGATAATAAAAACAGAGCTTTAATTTTGATCAAGTATCCAAAGAGACATATTAAGCACTGCATCTGCACTCACGACTGAGACCAAAAAGAGACAGATGGGAAATCCAAACTAAAAACCTCCCAAACAACAGGCAGCAAATGAGTTATTCATGAAGCAAAACCAGCCCTCCTTACCCCTGCCATATCAAGGGTGGACATTTTGGCTAATCACAAACACTGAGAGAGGTTCCCCAAAACTCTTATTTATATGGTTCTGCTTTATTTAATTTACATCATGTATGGAAATCTCTCATCAACAAACCATTATGCATTCCTCATCCACTGTTTAATCATCTCCACAGTCGTCACCACCTATTCATTCAGTGTAATTAACCTCCTGTGCAGCCCATGTGTGTCCTAACCTTTACCAACATGAATCTGACTCAGCTGAGTGCATCTGTGAGGCACTGAGCCTTCACAGAACTGCTCGTCAACACTCTGCTGTATATAATTTTAACACACAAACAAAAATCTCCAAATTCAAATCCCATATTGCAACTCAGCTCACCAAGCCATCATTATTCTGCACTGTTAAACAAAATAAATAAATAACAAACACATCGACACAAATGGGCATTATGAAATCAGTCGTTCAGTTTTCCATAAATGAAGCGATATAAAATTTGTAAGCCATTGTTCGATCATTGTTGCTAGGCGGTTGCAGTATTGGTGTTTCTATAATGCAATTTCCAGTTTTCAACGCTATAATGTTTATTTTATACCACCGTGCTGTCAGTGTTCATGTTAACCACACAGTCTTCCTTCTGTTTACTCCAGAAAAACTGTTGTGTGCTGCTTGAAGCATAAACGCATCCCTCCCTGTGTCCCAAATAAACAGACTCTGGATGTTTAATCCAGCAAACATTCAAATGTGTAGGAGGAATTTGTTTTAAGAAATAGTGTAGAAACTGCAGCAAATGGACATTTATGTATAAAAAAATAAAAGATGGGGGGGCAGGATATTGCCACAAATTAGTTTTGACAAAGGACTCAACCCCACTCTCTTGCTCTTTTTATGGCTTCTACAATTAACAGACTCATTAAGCTACAGCAGGTAGCCTTCATTGGGTTAGCCAGACATTACACAGTGATGAACTCTCTGATTGCTCTGCAGAGTGAAACACAGAAACCCAAAGTGAGGAAGACGAAAGGAGTGAAATTAATAAAGAATAGATAAGGACAACAAAGCGGGGAAACAGAGAGACAAGACATCTTATTCTCCGCACTATGGAAAAAGATGTCTTGTCAAATCAGGATGTAGTGACACGGTAAACACAACGGGAGGCTGACACAAGCAGCAGTCTGCTCAGCGTCTAGCAGAGGGCAAACAGTGGGGCTTCCACATAACAGAGAACTGTGGCGAATGGGGTGACTGGCTGAGAGCCTGTTGAATTATTCAGGTCCGTGTTCAACTTTTGAACAGCACTGTTTTAGCCTGTCTGTGTCCTCTTTTGACTGGGACAGGTACCTGGATGTGTGTGCGTGGGCGTGTTTGTGTTTGAAATTGCGTTTATCAAAGTCAACACAGCATGGAACCTTCTGAGCGTTCGGTGCCTTGCTCAAGAGCAAAAACTCGTTGCCGAGTTATTTTATTCGAGCTTCTAACATCGACTAAATGTTCCTGTTTGTGTGCTCCGTCCAATGCCAGCGGCTCCCTCCGGGGGCAACCCTCCAAGCCTTTAGCAGACTAACTATTTTCACTGATTGAGTTGTCTCGTATGACAGCCCTGACAGGTCAAACAAATGCTCATCTGGACTGGGTCCATTAAAGGTGGAGGGAGAATGAGAAGGGGAATTAAAGTGGAACAGGGCAGGAGGGAGAGGCGATAAGAGATTGAATTCAAGTGGAAAGAAAAAAAAAATGACAGAGCTAAAAGGCACGAAGAGTTTAAACCTAAGGAATGGGTTGCAAGTCGAGGCATCCTGCTCATAAAGGTTTACACAAATGCATGGATAAAAACCTCTGAGAACATAACATCCACATAACATCATCAAAGCCATTACGATGTATCATCTGGGGACCATGAACATCTGAACAAAATTTGGTGCCAATCCAAAACCACAGTTGAGATAGGAGCAACCTGCTAGGAACAGGATAAAATGTCAAAGGAAGACTGACGATCTTGATCAGCTGCTACAATATTTTAGAATTAATTACATTTTTGTAATTTTATAAGATTATGGATCAAGAGACAACCATAAAAATATTGTTTTTGGCCTGTGTGGTAAAGCACTTTAAGTTTCACAGGGAGCAGCGTAGTTATATACATTGTGCATAGTTTTATATGTAAGTCACAAAAAGCTGAGAATGCACCGATCCAGCTTTTTCTGTCCTGACAGCTCAACTATCTTCCAGTACCAAGTTCTGATGCAACATCAGTGCTGTCTTTTCCCAAATTACCAGATCTGTGTACATTGATGATAGCCTTCCGTGAGAAAAGGGATTGCTGTGACGCCAAAGTTGACTGTGCTGCCATGACTGAATGAGTGAATGCACTGTTGTTGATACAGCAAACAAATCATTTGTAATGACAATGGTCACACAAGTGACACAGGGGTCGTCAAAACTTAATATCTTTGTTCCTGTTGGGAGGATAATGTGTGCATCAAGTGCTGTGAGTTCACAACTCAAGGTCATTTTAAAAATTGAGTGTTTGCCTGAGGCACAATGGGCTTCTTCCTCTGGGGGCATGGATCTGCACAGTGTGTCACATATTATACCAATGAAGTCAATAATCTGAGATACGTTGGTCAGAGACAAATGTCAAATATGTGGGTGAGGATGATGACAACAGTGACGCATTAAGGTTTGATCCAAACCTAACCTGTTTGTTGAGGTTTCAATAAACTGCGTCCCTATTTAAATTCACTTTGGCTGGTGAGAACACTAGTATTCACCCTGAAACATGAACACTGGGTTTTTATATTTAGTGCCAAACCTTTGTGACTCAGATCTTTGTTTAGCTCATTTTTAGTGATGAATGAGGTCCAGTTGGAATCTCAAGCAATGCTCATGTCCAACTATTTCAGCATGAGTTTTAATTATCTACGACAATCACAAAACATAAATGAGCCAGTTAAGTCCAGCGTGGCTGACTTGACTCTTTGGACTTAACTTTTTGATCCCCCCCCCCCCCCCCCCCCCCCCCCACATTCTGTGTAGGTATAATAAATAACAGCTCCCCAAATGATCATATAGTGCAAGAATCTTAAACTGAACCAAAATACAACAATAAATAGTTTCTGTGTGGGTCCACAGCACTGAAACCAAATGTACTATTTCATCCTTTTCTGGCTCCATGTATTATAAAGTTTGAGTTTGATAAAACTTCTTTTGTGTTGTGAATTGCTTTGGCTGAGATGATTTACTAACAGTGATATCGCATGGTTTCTGACCTTAACAATGAAAACTACTATTTAATCTCCTATATTAAAGAGTTTAATTTGTCTAGGTTTAGAGATATGTGCTCCGAGACAATGTGAATGGTGAAAGGAATTTAATCTGTGGTGCTAACAGCTTTGAATAATTACAGCAACATGCTGTCTTCTTGAGTAGAAAGTACTTGTACTTGATGAATGATAACTGTGAGGCCTGTGGATTATCCAGAGTAACAGGACAACTGTCTCTGAAAAGACATATTGCTACTGAATTCTTCAAAATCCAAACATTTTGGATGAAGTGAAGTTTTGAATGATCGCCCAGGTTCTGTGAGGTTGTTTAACTGTGAAAGCTTTGCCCCCGACATCGTGCATCACTGCTTGACATGCTTGTGCAAATAGTGCTTCTGGTGCTTCTACGAGCATCATGAGCATCATTGCAGGACCATTCAGAACTCAATGATGCTAAATACCATGACAATTTGGGATAGATTATGTGTTGCAGAAGTCAGCTCCAGTGTTTTCTCAGAGGAGTCACAGAGGAGATGAAAATGGCTTTGCAAAGACACACACTTTAAGGGCTTGTGAATTCCACAAATGCATATATATTTTGGTTTGTGCAGATCCAGAAGGGCATAAGGTGTTTATCTGTTTTAGCATGTTTGCGTTTGCATGTGTGCATAGCATGTACAATCTGTGCTTCTTCCTCTGTGTGTGTGTGTGTGTGTGTGTGTGTGTGAAGTATCATCATTGTGGTTCTCAGTGTGTTCTCCATTAGTCTAGATGTGAGGATGTGACAGTACCAGACCACTAGGATCTATGGATGGTAAAAATAGAGTGTGAAGCAGCTGTAGCACTTTGTAGGCTGGTGCTACCACAATCTGTCTGTAGTCACACTATCGCTCTGCAGTGCTGAGGGACACAGGAAGCCGGGTCCATAAATCACCCTTTTACTTCCTGGGTTAAAGGATCCACAGATACAAGAAGGCAGTTAGGTGGAGTGTAAATATACACAACCTAGTTAGTATGAGCGATATGTCACTGTCACTGACTGGGAGAACTGGGAGCTCAGCAGCGTCTTAAGGCTCCAATTTGTAGAGTTTGTGTTAAGCCACTATGCATGTTTTCTAAAAATGGCTCTAATAGTATATTCTCAGGTACAGTAACCTGCTGGATAACTGATGGGGCTTAATGAACACATGAGAAACCTCAGCCCTTGATTTAGAAGAGGACAAAATGAAATGATTGAATTAAGTAATATCACACTTGAGCAGTGTTAGTTTGGAAAAAAAGCCTGATTAGTCTCAGGCTTTGGAAAAGAAAATAACTGATTTGTTCCTGCATTTGATAATTTATACTCCAACATTACTTACTTTGCTGCTTTGATGTACTAATTTGTGCCCTTTAATTGTTAAATTGTCCCTCACATTTACTTGATTTGTTGCCAGAAAGATAAATCATCCAGTTATTTATCATTAAGTTAGCGTGTTAGAAGCAGCTGTGTTTTAATGTTTTAGTATGCTGGGCCAAAGTTTTAAGTTTCTATGATGCATTAGTCACTCTGTCAGAGTTTTTTCTGTATATATTTATACTTCTAATTGAATGAAGCCAATGACATTTGGAAACCCTTTTTCTTTTCTCTCCTTTTGCCACCAACAGACCAAACTCCAGACAGACCAGCCACATATCCTAAACAAGTGTAAGTATAGTATAACTACAGGGTCTAAAATGTGTTGTATGGGAATGAAGTGCTAAAGTTTGTACTTCTAAGTAAGTAAATATAAATGTAGAAGTAAATGTATGTAAATGGGGGGTTATTACGGAGGTCGTCAACAAGTGAGTCGACAATCATTGTGTGTGAAAAATATTTAAATGGACACAGCAAAATAAATAAATAAACAAAAGAGGACGTGATAATGATTTATTTGCCAGTATGTATGGTGAAATTATTCATCTATTGATTGTTCAGCATTGTGATGTGATGCAAATGCATTCCAGATGAATTTCAATTCATTTTTATAATTCGGTTTGATTTTTGGGTCATTACACACGTTTAACACATGGCATACAATTCCATCTGTTAATTGCAAGAATGAACAGCGTCAATTAGGGGACATAAGGCTTGTAAATGACATGACACTCTTTATTTGCATCTTTTCCAGCTATGGAAACACTGACGTGGGAAGTGCATTTTTATGTTTACTGTGAGGTTCATTACTATTATTTTGGTGGCTCTACGGAGGTATTACACAATTACTGCAATCACAGCAGAGAAAAAAGACAATAAAAGCTGCAAGTATGCAACGGGACACTCAAAATATTTGCAGATTATGATAATGTTTATTTGCTGAAATGGGGGCAGATAAAAGCAAATCACCACTTTAGCATTTCAAATTGATTATGCAAATGGTTTTTGGTCTGGGATTTCATTCGAGTTGTAAATTGTATTGAAGCAAAACAGAATTTCTAATGGTTTTTCTAATGGTTTTCTTTCTTACCAGCTATGTAAAAAGGCAACACAATATCCACTCTAATATTTTATACTTGATGGAAAAGTTTTGTCTGAAGATAATTTGGGTTCATAATTAGTCATAATGATCGCATGAGATGAAGTCAGCAGCACATTGCTGTATAATAAAGTAAAATCCTGCAATGCACAAATGATGGCCCACATTTATTAAATAGTAGTATGAGATAGTTAACTTAGTAACTTAGGTTCTTGATTGACGAAAGGGGAACAGTTAACATGTTGTATCCTACAGGTTTACAGTTTAGTTTAGTTCTGTAATTAAACCCATTTCAGGTAAGTGGAGATATTCAACAGCAGGAAAACAAAAAGGCAGAAAATGTCACTTATGAGCTGCTTAACATTTCCGATTCTTCAAAAATGAAACATTTCTAGATAACCTTGTGAAGACAGATAAGGAAAATGTCCCATCATGAAAGCTATGAAGTTACAGGTTGTGTGAGGCGGAGGAAAAACAGTTCAAACGCCAGCTTTTGTTGCCTGAAGTAAACAATTTTCTAGGAATAAAAAAGCAGCTGAAACAGTGGCATTTACAATTAAATACAGCAGGTGTACATTGTGATATGCTGAGCAGGAGGGAGGCAGCCATTGTTGGCACCATTATGGTTTAAAATGATTTACACAAATGATAAAACTTCTCTTAAAGCATGTTTTGTGAGAGAACAGCCTAACAAGACTAAGCATCTGCACCTATGCTAGCTGCTCTATTATTTGTTGGAATATCTAACTGGATAAATGAGAATTTTGACATGCTAGTGACGCTGGACAAAAAGTCCTGGTATCACCAGTGACATTAAGATTCTTCCCTTGGGCACCACTGAAATCTGTACCAAATGGCATGACAATCTATCAAATAGTTGGTGAGATATTTTAGTCTGGATTATAATGGTGGACGAACTGATTCCCAAAATTTTGGGGATAAAAGAATGTGTGAGATATTACATCAAAATTACACTCTCACATGTGACAGAAACATGAGTAATTATTGGTTTCTTCCTCATGCATTTTAAAATATAAGCCTTTCAGCATGTGAACCAAGCCGTCTTCCGCTACACCAAATGACAGCTCATCACATCTGTGAGTCACCATCCTCATTAGGCCTTTAATGGCTTGGATTCAGTCCCTAACAAAATTCGGACACAGAGCAGTGACATCAATAGCTTCTGATTTCAAATCAGTCACAGAGAAGAAAAGAGGATGCTGCTCACACCTTGTATTCATGGCTCTGAGACTAATGAATCAACAGCCACTTTATATTGACCGGAGGACAAACAAACGCCGAAGGAAAAGCGTGCTTGATGAGGAAGGTCAGAGGGCAAAGTATGAGGTGTGGAAGGTCAGGGATTGGGGGATCACCAGAGATGAGGGGCTGAGCTAAAGGTTACAGAGTACAGGAGAAGCTTGGGAGCGAGAGGACCGCAATGAAAGAGGACGAGATGGTGGATGTAAGATTTGTCTGCATGTGAGGGTGAAAGAGAGGCGGAAACACAGTGAAGGAGAGGGAGAGAGAAGAGAGAGAGAGAGAGAGAGAGACGGGGGTGTGAGATGATGGATGGGAAGAGAGGGGAGGGTGCGTGGGGGTGATATGACAGATACCTCGTGAGTAACGGTGGGCCTGGGGCAAAATAACTCATCGCTGGAATTACACAGGGGGGCCCTGACTGTGTGAGTGTGTGAGTGAGTGTGCATTACAGAAGCAGGAGAAATATACTGTATATATGTGCATGTAGATTACTGTATGTGCAGTATTTGTGGGGTTCTATGTGCAAGATGTGTGTCGGTGCAAGGAACCGTGGATGGAGAAGCAGCACCGGTCACGATGACAACTGCACTCCCCTGAGAGTCACACAGAGCGTAGGACAGACAGAGAGGGACAAGATAAGTGGGCTGAGAGAGAAAGAAGATGAGGAGGGCAAGAGGGAGGCTAAAAGAACTGCAAAGAGATAAAGAAGTGTCCCAAGGTGGGTTATAAAGAGAGGAACCAACGAGAACACACACACACACACACACGTGGACAGCTAAGATCGAGCTGACAGATAATGATGTATTGACACAAGTGGCCTGTAGGTGAGACTCTCTCCACCTTTGCTACAGCGGCTAATCCTTCAACATACTCAGACACACAGGGTCATCATACTACATCACTGGACTAAAGAGGGAGCGAGGGAAGAGAGCGAGGGATTAGATAGGTGGCCGCAAGTGGGCACAAAGAGGAGAAAGAAGGTTACGGTGACGGGGATGCACTCATACTAAACTCAACAGTGTACTGAAGAGGGAAGGAGGGCAAAATGGAGGGACAGTAGGCAGTGTGGCAGAGAGGAGGAAGCAGAAGTATGAAGATTTACATGAATTATATTAGATTGCATTTCTTATCCTGGTTAATATATTCCACGTATGGAAGGTAGAGAAACCTGCAGCTACCTGTATGATTCTTATCTGTAATCCTTGAGGAAAAGTTCATATAAAAGAGAAAAAAAACTGCTATTATTACTTTATTATTGCATCTACAGCTGGTAAAGACAAATTTCCCAAACCCAAAACTCCTCAATCCTGCACCACTTGGTATCCCACCATACCTTGAAATATGATTCACTGTACCAACTGAGCCAACTCAATCGCTGACAGTGAATCTGGTATGGTTTCTGTCTGCCTGTGGGTTGTTCATCATCATGTTTTGTTTTGGTGAAAGGCTTCTTCATGTTGATCAGAAACCAGGATATGATGTTTACATGCACAAACACACACTATGGATGGAAAACTGTGTCTTCCATTTAATTCACACTGGGATACACGCTGAAAGAATAACGCGAGTACATCAGCGAGAATTTAATGAAGACAGGAAGGGCAAAAATGGAAGGAGAAGAGGAAAATTGTGCAAAATGCTCAAAGAAAAAAAGGAAATGTTGACTGGCACTCTGGCACCAAGGGAGGAAGTCGGTGTGAGGAGAAGGGCAGAAAGGATGCTGGTGAATATACAAGAAGAAAATGGGAACGGAAGGAAGCAAGGATGAGAAGGCAGAGAGAAGAAGCACGACGAGTAGGACAGGGAGAGTCTGCCAGGGCAGTTAGACCTTCGTTAGGAAGCTAAAAACCTGGAGAAGAAGAAAGAAAAGAGGCCAGGAAGGGTCGGGGCAAAGAAGAAAGAAGTGAGACGGGATGAGGCCAGGTGATTGGGAGGTCAGTGAGTAAGGAAGAAGTCTGCCAGGCAGGAGACAAGAGCATCACTGCAGAAGAGGAGATCGTAGTGGGATTGAGCCGCCACCATATTTAACATGAAGACATCTCCTCTGTCTCTCTCTCCTATACCTGAACGGGGAGGATGAGTGATTGTTGTGCAGCTGGCACTCGCCCATGCAGTGCAGGACAGCGTGTTAGTCAGCCCAAAGGGAATCTGCACAACTCTGTACTCACAGTATTTATTAAGAAAAAAAAAACCCTGTTATGAGGATTAGGATTCGTGCTCTGTACACAGCTAAATGTGCTACACAGTGCTTAGGCGTAAAGTAAGCAGTGCAGATAAATACGCACTGAATGGAAGCAGAGGATTTGTGATTAACAGCCTAGAATGTATAGTAAAAACATACAGAGACACACACAGAACTGAATACAAACCTGCATTCATGTACAGCGCTATAATCGGCTGTAAGCTTTTTATATTAGGCCCTGTCAAGACTTTTAGGCCCAAAGCCCATAGGTAGAAGACACGCATGCACATGTGAGCACACACACAGATACACAGAGCATTCAAATTGTGTAACATGCTGGTTTTATGTAAGTGTGTCGCACACCCACTCCCTGGGAGTTGACAGTTTGCAGAGCACTGAGGTAAAGAGGAGGGAGATAGAGGGAGAGGAAGGGAGGGTGGGAGAGAGAGAGAGAGAGAGAGATGGAAGGAGAAGCAGCATCATGAGAGAGATAGGTACAAAAAAGGGAAGATCGACAAATGTAGTCAAGCAGAACAAATTCATCAAGACTGTTCCTCTTCTTTCCAGCCTGTACATACAGTATATAAGGAGGCCCTGTGGCTGACTGATATAGAATGAATACTTGAGTGTTAATAAAGTGTTAGTAAGTTATTCATTAAGTAATAATGTCAAATATTTGCTAGTTATAATGCAAAACGCTAAGATCACCTTCATCTGCTTGTTGCACAGCATGAACACTTAGTGTTTGGAATGAAACAGCAGTTAGACCTACATCTTTGGTGTCTGTAATGGAACGTAGCTCAGAGAGTGTGCGGGCGGGGGACACATGCCAAGAGGGATTCGATTTAATTGCTGAAAAGTGGCTGTGATAGAAGGCATGGAGTATCTGGAGAACCACAGCGTTTCGGAGCGTAAATCACTGCTCGCTCCCCCCCTCCCTCCCTCACCAGCACTGCAACATCAGGAGGAGGGTGCCGAAACAAAACTGTATTTGTCCAAAAGCTCTTTTATGGGAGGTGATGAAACAACCAGACCAGCACCACTTAAAGCCAAGGTATATAACTTGTTTAAATGTGCACAACAACAAGCAATTAACGAAATGGTTTGACCAAAAGAAAAAAGATTCGGTGTCTGCCTGCACAACTGCCTCCCCACGTGCACGCTACAAGCACACTCTTTACATATGACTGGAGTCTTCCACCAGAATAAAGCCAGCGAGATAGAAAGTTTGAGTCACTGTTCAGCGGCTTTCAAAATCAAGATAGTCTTGCTAGCGTCTCCATTTTGAGGAGGGTTGCTTTAAGGTCCCTTTCCAATCTATCTCAGGTGAACCAGAACATCTGAGGGCAATTCCAAAGCTCTACCCATCAGTGGACGAGTCGGTGAACTTGTTGCATTGGTTCAGTGTCGTACACAAAAAAATTCAGGCGAACCAAAGCACTTCACTAAAAAACACCATGTGAGAGCGAGATGTGTGCGCGGCGGGAGCGAGAAAGGTTTTGCATTCCATATATTTGTTCATACAACCAGGCGCTCCTGTTAATGCGGTGGCTGAATTGTATTACCGTACAGCAGGAGGGTTTGTTTTTGTGCGTGACTGTTTTGTTGTTTTTCCTTGAGATCATACGGGTTTCCTGGGTTGCAGATGTGTTGATTTCCGTTCATTGTCTGGAGACATTAAAATGCCTTTAGGCGTGCGCCTGAATGCGTTTATCTGCGTACGTGTTAGCCCTGTTAAGAGTTCTTCCCTCCTTTGCAGCCATCACAGCACGGAAAAACAAGTGAATGACTGCACTGGGCTCTGAGTGATCCGTCTAACACCAACAGGCACATTCAAATGCTTTCCTTCAGTTTGATGGAGCAGAAAATGTGAGACGATTGCATCATTCATTTTCCACCAAGCAGGGTGTTGCGTTTCCTTCCATCTGCTCCCAGTGAAATATGTGATGTTCCACCATCTATCACCACAGATTCTCATTTAGTCTGGATGCTTCTGCTCAAGCTGTGCGACAATGTGCCCGGAAAAGACGTGTAAGGTAACACAACATGTGTAAACAATTACAAGGCACGCTCAGTGTCTCCCTTACTGAGTGGGAATGCAGAAGAGGCATTTCGCATCCTTGCAAGGACGCTGTGTCTCGGCACTTTGCTTCCAGACACGTGCTGCATTTCCCAAGAGGGGTCAAAGGTCAGAGGTCGTAAGGTGAAACATCTCTATGGGTACGGTTCAGTATCTCATTGACAGAAAACTCTTTTTTTTGGGGGTCTTGTAAATCACAGTTGAGGCTTCCACCACGCTGAAACAGAGGTTTTCAATCAGAACTCATAAATAATTTGGTGAAATGGGATGGAAACAGGCACAGAGTTGAGACCTGAGGATGCCACGCAGGATAAAATGGATTGTGAGTACAGTCAGGTGAGGTTTTTTGAAGACCACAAGTGTGATCTTCAAAAAAAAGACCTGATTTAAATGCCGTTTTGGTTGAATTTGTGTGATCAGGCTCAACTACGGACTCTAAGGGAACAGGTTTGGAGATTCCAGCTGGACCCTGTGCGGGACAGTGGTTTTTATTCCTGCTCCCGTTAGATTCCTGACCATTACCAACTGTGTTCCACTCCCACCCACTAAGTGTAACCATGGCAATTCAGTCATATAAGAGGACTTGTTTAATGTCCAGTCAGTTCATGTGGTGATTATTCTTAATAAGCCAGCAGTTATTTCAAGACAGTGATCTTTAACTCGCACATTAATCATCATAATCATTTTCATCTGGTGAAAATCTTGCATCTTGCATCTTTTCTCCTGCCCGCAGCAAAGTTAAAACCACCCAAACCCACAAGATTTGTGGGTCCCTCCAATTCTGTAATATATCTATGAATGAGCAAACTTAAAAAAGGACATAAACCGTCAAGGGTGATCAAATAAGGAAGAAGAGGTCGTTCCATTCTACCGTTGTACATATATGTCAACAGAAACAAGCTCACCATCACATCAGGCACCTAATCCATCCAAAAAGTGCTGTCTTTATATAAAACATTGCAGCCTTGTTCACTGCTTTTCATGCAGTTAATGAGAACAGATAATAAATGCATTCTTTACATTTGCTTGTGCTTTCTTGTGTTTTTCTTCGCAGGTCATGCAGAAGTGCAGCTACTCAGGACTAAGAGCCAGGACCTGTTTGCTGCCCTGAGCTTCTCTTTCAGTCCCACATGACTGGGCTGAAACATCAGCAATACTGGAAAACGCCACCGCACGACACAGACTGACAAAGGAACGCGCTGAGGGCTACAGAGAAAACGAAATGAAAGTGAAAAAACATCTGTGATATTGTACATGTGCGTGCGTCTGTTTTCCGGCTGAATTAAAACGCTGCACCATCATTAAAGAGTGCGACACATTCACCTGCTCTCTTTCAAAGCCCTCCTCTCTTCTCATCGCTCCCCTTATTCCAGCATTTCCCCATTTCTCTCTCTGCTTTCCATTTCCTCTGTTCCTGTTCACCTTTATTTGCTCTCTGAAGCTGCAGGACAATGGCTTTCAAAAAGCTTTTAATTTTGTTTTTTTCCGCCTTTCATTTCACTAACTGTCTTTCCTGTTTTTCATTTTGATGTGTCTATCGTCTATCAGTCCCTGCCTCCTTTCTTTTGCTTTCAATGACCGCCTCCCTGTGATTTTCACACTCTCTCTCTCTCTCTATTTTTCAGTGCAACCCTCACAAGGGGTTGCAAGACAAATTTGAGGGGTAAAAGGCAAAAAGATTGACAGTACGGGAAGAGACATGCATATTTCTGCTCCACAAAATGCTCTGGATTTTTCTCAGGCCGGTATACAGTGTACGTTACGCAATTTTACAACTGTATTGTATGTCCACTATATGCAAAATGAGTCCAATGAAATATTGCAGGTTTTGGGAGGAGACTGAGCTCCAGACATCATTTATTTTTGGCTTGCTGCATGTAAGACACTCAACTCCCTGCACTGACTTCAAACATTGGCATTGGACTGATATTGTTGCCCCAGCATTTGACAGAAGAAAGTACTACTGACCAAACCAGTGACAACAATCTCTCTACCTTGCAAACACTTGTACTCACAACACTGTTACATACACGTAAAAGGTGAAGATGTGTCCACACTTGCTGGAAAACAATTGCTTATTCACATGCCCTCTCTTTGGTCTCTACCAACTCCTGAGAGTAATATTTAGCTGCTCTTTAGCTGCTAAAATGCTCCACTCTGTTCACCAGCCAGTCCCTAATGGTGTCTGACTGCTGTGTGGCGCTGAGCAGGTGGAGCACAGTGGGGTTTTAGAGCTTTTTTTGCTAAAATCAGCTGCCTGCTAATGCTGGAAAATGACTCTATGAGAGCGCTAAGAGGGAACCGAAAAGGTAAAGTTGCAGACTGACAGCTAAACAATGAGCTGAAACTCACCATAAAGCTCCATAAAGATCATAAAGATGAGAGCTGCAGATTCAGGTGATCATTTCTTTGTAGGTTAATGACTACAAGCAGCCCCTTTCACATTCACATAGTTTTTACATAATAGCCGGATACATTTTCATTAATAAAATATTGATTACAGCCACTTTACAGACTGTTATTAACTTTGGGCAGTGAGCCATTATTGCCAATTTGATTTCTGTTTTCAGTAGCCGGGACACATCCTCGCCGTGCACATCTATCATCGCTCATTGTCTCAAGGGGAACTTGATTTTCACTTCAGAAGCTCCTCTTCCTTAACAGCGGTCCACTTGACGAGTGATAGCTCCAATATCTCTTTCCTCGCCTGCAGCAGCAAATACAGCATGTCCCAGTTTCCTTAAGTATGCCTTTCCTTTTTTTCCTGACTTCAATAAAAAAAACTGAGATGATATAGGTTTACTGTAGCGTTGTGAGGGTTCAACTCAAGAGGATGATTCCTACTGATCTTTTGGAGTCCGGTCACAAATGCTATGTTGCTGCACAGCTCTACTGTAGCCTCACTCTCAAGAATCTATCCAGCTTTACTCTCACACAGACCTTTTAATATAAGATAGTACTTTATTTATCCCAAGGGAAGTTCCTGAAATTTTTTGGGACAAAAGATTTCTGATTAATAATTCAATCTTGTGCTATAAAAGGCAGATTACCTTGAAATAAGCTGTGCACGCTCATGCCCCCAGCAGAACAACCTTTTTGATTTTATGATCACATTGTCCTCCAGAGAACTAACTTTACAAATCTAGTCCAACAAATTTTTTAAAAAAAGAACTGTTTAAAACAAGTCAACAACCCAGGGAGGGAGATAAACAGGGACAATAGCATTTCTTGAAGAACAGCAACAAGTAATTGAGTCGTAATATGATTGGCCACACTAATACTTACAGCTTATGAACAGCACTTGCTTGTTGTATGAGCTAAATCGTTTCTGTGCTGATTTTTGATATGGCAGCTAAGAATTGGCACCACTTAGTTAGTTTGGACCACACTCCCAATATAACATTGTTGAATTTGCCAAAGCTTGCCAGGGAGAAGAGTTTAAAAAAAAAGGTGAATCTGATTGAAATGAGAAAATTAAAACAAAGACCGGATAAAACTATTTACATGAGACATTCTGCTCAAAAGCATTTGCATAAGCATATCTAACAACAAAATGTTTCAACAGCACTCACTGACTGCACGGTGAGCATGGTGATCCAGCAGGTTAATCAAGTGACAATTGTAATGAGATGAAGGCTTTTGCTGAAAAATACAAATAGCCCTGATTTTCTAGAGACATTTGAGAAGTGCAAGTCACTTACATCTCAAGACAGACAATTATCTGCATGGCGTCAAATAGGAATATCTAGTATATAGTTTATAAATGTTCAACACTGGATAAGTGACATAAAGCCTGATGATTCTGCTCCTTTTGTAATCTTTTGTGCACCATGGTATCACAGCTCTCCTATTCCATTACGTCACACTGGCTGGATAACAGTGTCCCTTTGTAAAGGGCAGGTGATGCCTCGGACTGATCCATCGGACCGATCCATTGGCCTCATCGACTGCTGGACTCTTTATTAGATTGTTTGTTGGCTTACACTTCTTGTTTGTTTCAGTGAACTTTGTAAAGCACTGTGAGACACTCTGTTGTGATATTGGGCTATACAAAATAAACTGAATTGAATTGAATTGAACTGTCTCTGTTGGGGTGTCAGGCCTATTTCATGTGCTGCAAATTACAGCTGTTGGCTGAAAAAACTGCATTTAAACCGTGTTTAGTTGATGAAAAGTACTGGAGATAAAAATAAGTGACAAACTTGACTGTCACAACGATTCTAGACCTTTCTTCAATAAGAGCTAAGTGCGTAAAGATGAACTTCACCATTGGAAAAAGGATGTAAGGAGTAAGAGATAAACTTACATCAATGCAAAACCTGAAAATTCTGTATAATTCTATTAGTATAAGTTTATTGTTTCTAGTTGAGTTAATGTTTAATATCTTTTTTAATAATCAAGCTCCATTGTTTATTGCCAAGATCTTTTATCCATACATCCATATCTAACCACTGTGTAATTACCCTATAACTGATAATAACAATTTCACTGCGCTCAAACTGTAGATGTATATTTTTCAGCGATGGTGAGAAGCATTTAACCTTGTGACAGATTTGATGTCACTGATGAGCCATCGGTTGGCGAGTCCCTGCACTGGATGATATTGGATAATATCTGACATTCAAACGCCTCTGCTAGAGCTTGATGCAACAGTCTGTGGGAGTGGAACTACGCAGGACCCATTGATTACCTTGTGGGTGTGCTAACAACCATATTTTGCTTCACAAAAAAAAAAAAAAAAAACATATAATAAGTCTTTACTGCTACACTGATACATTTGAGCAGTTTATTATTGATGTAAACCTTTAGACATAAAGGGGCAGCAAAACCTGAACAATAGAAAATGCAGAATAAAAGTTTGCTCACTGAGCCAGTTTAACTCGTGCGCCTCTTACCAGCACAGGAAAACATACAGGGAAATTCAAATCATTTTATATATAGCCCTGAGAATTGATTAACCCTCCAGAGTCTTGGGGTAAAATGGCCGTTTTTTACTACTTTTCATTTTACCTTTGTGTTTCCCATTAAAACTGTTTAGCTTGCTTTCTTTGTGTTTGTGTCTTTGATGCCGACGGGCGGTCCGAGACTCTGAAGAGTTAAAAAATATGAGCAGGATTTACAAGTTTTAAAAAAAAAAAGTACAGTTGAAGCTAATGATGTGCTGCAATCACTGTTTTTGTGAACTTCACCAATTTTACACAACAAAGTCGACGAGGGGACAAGATGAGATGCAGCCTGTCAGTTCTGTCAGCGTGTTCAGGTATCAGCACGTATGGATGCTTTTATACCACATCTAATTAGCCAGAAGTCGCCTCACATAGTCACATCACTTGTCACTTGTTTGGGAACTACTTAAATTATGCACTATATAGTCGTGCACAGCTGAATACGCTGTTGTGAAAGAGCAGTAAAGGAGCTGGCAGAAAATCAGACATATAGTTCTTAGAGCCATTTCTTACGTCCTTATAAATGGGCTTTGTTTAATGTGTGTGTTTAAGTGTGTTGCTTGTCGTTTATCTTCTCAACTTTATTGATCAAACTCTTCCAAACATATCGCAGTGAAACTTAAATTAACCTTTGCAGACTGTGTATTCAGGCTTTAACAAAATTGGGGGTATTGAACAATTATTCCAACTTCATGGGCAACAGTGTAGAATACATTTTCTCCAATTCTTCTGCGGTGGATGACAAAATTATTGATTTGGATTCATTTGGATCTCATTCACTGGAATTCTTTGTGTTCAATCCAGGAAGTTTAAGTTAAGATAAGATAAGATGGACTTTATTGATCCCTCATCGGAGGAAATTTACATGTTACAGCAGCAACAAAGGCAGGGGCAAGATAAGCAATGATAGAAAAAATAAGCATAATAAAAGAGAAAAAGGGTAAAAGGACTTTGACGATAGAGATCAGGGCCTCGTGTGTCCCATCCCTGTGTTAAGATAAGGCTTCAAAAACACCTGACTGGGAGAAGATTGTGGTTTTGGTTACAGATTGGAAAAAGGCAGTGGCATTCGTAAAATAACACCAGTAGTATCATATGACTATTTTGAATACAAAGGCAATCATTTGAATATATATAAACGTATACTTGTTATACTTGCAACGTACATTTACTTGCTATAAACTGCAACGTGCGAACCATCTTAACTCGAAACTACTGTTTTGTCATCTGCATTTCATCACCTCTCAAGCTTTAATTAACAGAACAAAGGGCTCCACGTCCCCCGATGAGTGCACTCAGAGGAGATATTCCTTTTCAGTGAATCTAACAAGATGAAGTCGTGCAATGGGCAGTAGACATAAAAGGCACGTCTAAGATTCTGTTTATATATTCATATCAAGTGTAGAAAACACTGAATACTGACATAGAGTGCATAAACGTTTCTAGAGGGAAATTACATTGAAATCTTTTGATATTGGCTCTGTTTATATAGAGTGTAAACATGACATGGTTTTGTTTGTTTTGCTGTAAAAGACGACTCATTTTTTTGTTCTAACAAGAAATGTCAGATGGAGACATTTCCAAAGGGAAAAACATCTCCTATAACGATGCTGTCCTTGTCCTTTATAGGGCAAAAGTAAGATATTCAGGCTTATCTTCATTCTTACTGGTTCACAAGATTATTACACTCCATCTATACCCATAATGCCTCTGGCTCCCTCCATAGGTTCAGGCAAAATTGTTTTAATGAACAAGAATAACAATCACAGCGATGGCGACAAAAATGAGAGAAACAAAAGTGACGGTGATAAAAAAATACGGTAATTATGCAACACTTATTATGATCCATGCTGTGAATAATCTAAGGAAAAGAGGAGCTGAGAGAGAAAATCACCTCTCGTCCTCATCAGCCAAAACCATGTGACAAGTGGATCCAGTGAGCCAAAGCCATCCAAACTCTGATACCAATCAGGACCTGAGTCCTGCGTGTGCCTGTGTGTGCATCCCCCTGGCCTGACCGCTGGCCTCCCCATGGCCAATTTCCTTGTAATGTTCCTTCTCCCAACCATTGCTTATCAGTCCAGCTGCCAGCCAGTAGGACTGCACTCTGGGAGGAAGAAAGCAACAAGAACAAAAGCAGTGCACTGGCCAGAGCACAGAGAAGCACAAATGAAGAGGCTGGTGTGAATTTGGCTCCAGAAGACGGGTTTGATTTGATTGTCAGCGAACCCCAGTGAGGTTAAGTTAGAGATCAGAGACACAAAGCAATCATTCAAATCTGCCCTCACTCAAGCGTGTGTGTGCGTGGGCCCAGGGTGTGTGTGTATATACATGAAGACATGCAAGGCACAAAGCATTTGAACCTGCCTGTGCTGTTTCTGTGTGTTTCTGTGTGTGTGTGTGTGTGTGTGTGTGTGTGTGTGTGTGTGTGTGTGTGTGTGTGTGTGTGTGTGTGTGTGTGTGTGTGTGTGTGTGTACATGCATGTCTGATGGATCATAGTCAAAGAGGTAAACAGGGTCAACGTCCTCCATCTGGAGTGTGGCATCCCTGCTCATCCACACACCCCTCCTCTTCTTTTTACCATTCATCCTGATCACAGCCCGTCTCGCTCACTCTCAAGACTGAGCCAGCTCTCTCTTAAGTCTTTGCTCTCCAGCTGCCTGGCAGCCAGTGCACCTTGGGACTACAGTGACTATTGGCAGCTTTTGAAGCCACTTTCCTCATGGGAAGTTTAATATTTCTTTAGCGAAAACCACGGCCTGGGTGTTGGACCAAAGGTACCCAATAGCAGTAGCAGTGAAACACCTACAGTCAAACAATCCCTGCATTCAATCCATTTTCTACCCAGATTTGGAAAAAAATGACTTCTTGTACGGCTTTCCTCTCCATCACCGCCAGCTACAGTCCATGCAGTCTGTGATGTGCAGTGACGCTGAGTACAAGTTGGCAGCTCAGCGCGCTGAGATGCCATCAAGATGTTCAAAAGTATTGCTATACTACACACCTGTGGCATTTGATTAAAGCATGAATAAATAAATGGATTATTTCAAGAAGATATGGGAACATGAGTAACGTCCTATGTGCCCGATAGAGCACAGAGAAAACTTCAGGGTGCTGCACAGTGTTGTCTTCAACAGCGTGTTCGAGAGAACACGGCACACCTGTCAATCACCTCAGGCACAATAAGAGGTTACTAGGCTAAATAACTCATCGCTTGTGTGCTAAAACTGAGCTTGGTTTTTTACTGAAACAAAAGTCGCGCGGGCACTTTAAGGGGCGCAGGTCATTTTTTAAACAATAACCAGCTGCAGCTACACCTCAGTGCAGTCATTATCCTCCAACAGGCCACCACCGGCTAATTAGGGAGCTCAAGTAAGAAAAATCAAACAAGTAATGTTTCCACAGAGGCCAGACAACAGGCCAACTTTTGTCATTGTTTTAGCAAAATCGTTGCACTACAAAACTTGAACATTTTGTTGAGACTGCAAGTAACAGATTCCCTTGTTCACTTCTTTACTTTATCAGTGAACAACCATGGGCCCATGCCAGTGTGTGACCATTCAATAAAAGGTGCCAGCAAAGGGAAACTGGCCACCGCAGAATGTGTTGCGGTCATCAGCCACCTACTGATGGGATTTTATGAATAACAGCTCTTCCTTTGGCTGCAGTCACTCTAAGCTTCTTTAGAAGGTTAACAGGACTGAAAAGGGACACTCCATATATTTTATAATCAATTCAAGCGAAGCCACTTGAATAATCTTGACTTTGGCTTGGTGACTACAATTATTAACAGATGTTTCAAAATGTGGAGTTTGAAAGGCATCTGCCAGGGAGGGATGGTCTAATGAAAGACACAAGTCGTGCAGAATACAGTGGTTTTGGACTTTGTCCCATACCGCAGACATAAGTCCATCTGGAGTCACCAAATAACACTGGTGCATTGTATTTTGATACCTTTTCTAACTCTCAAGAGAATGAAAAGGCAAACAAAAGTGTCACAATCATGAACTGTTTCCATGAATTTAGTTACAGACCTTTTCTTTTCTAAGTATTTGTTTTGTGTGCAAGGTGTTCAAAGTGGAAAAGCACCTATTAAAATTATCCACAGAAGTTGTAGGTGCCATATTCAAAATACATGTTTTGTCTAATCAACAGGCCAAAACACAAATATATTCAGTTTCGTGTCAAGCAGAGCATGAGAGGAACTGAAGCCAAAGAATATTTGTCATTTTAGAGCTTCTCACACTGAATCACTCTGTGGTCTCAAGCGAAGAGGTCGACGCTCGTGGACTGATATAATAATGTTAGTTTGGAGCAGGAAAAAAAAAAACAATGACCAATAAATCCGCCAATTTTGCTCACTCCCACCTCATGAAAGAAAAACACTACCGAAAGTAAAAAACTTTTTAAAAATCTAACCCTAACAGAACATCTAAGTCAAAATATAACATAAATACCTGCATAAATTAATCAGGATGATATATATATATACATAAAGCATGACGTGTTAAATACCTGATAAATATATAAATCTGGAACTGAACATCTAACTAACCGTAAAATTATCTAGTATGTAAAATACGTGTGGGTGGGACCTATTTTTTTAAGCTAGGCTATTTTTTGCCCTCAAAGTCAGTAATTCCAGCTGAGAGTAGCATCAAAGAAGCGACCATAGTAATCTTATTTAAAGTGAATTACCCCTGGGGCTGTGATAGTATGGATTTTTTTCTTACCGTGGTAAAAAAAAAAAAAAAAAGAACAGCGTAACCCTGCGGTATGTTGGCTTATCACCAATACCTCCCTCCTCTGGAAATTAAAATATTTATGTTTTTTTCGTTGTTCTATAGACTTTACAGCTGCCCCCATGGCGGAGGGAGGGGGGTGCTGCTGCTCAGCCATCGGCCGCTATCGGAGCCAGGTCCCACGATAACAGTGGTTTGTAAAACGTTGCATCGGCACTGATCAATCAGTCAACCTCTACTCTAGTATCACTAGGAAGGCTGCAGTGCTTTCATGTATTCTGGGAAATGTAAGAAAACACTAGTTTGACTCAGTGTATTATGTGATTTATTTATCATAGAAGAATGAATGTTGCTGAGGACAATATTTCTAAAATTCTTGGATGAATACTAAAACACCAACTTAAGAATACCACTGGTAGATGATAAAAATAATCTACAAATCTACAATAAATTAATCTAAGGTCACTGCAAATGGAAAATGTGGGGTAATTTAACAGCGTTATGGCAAAGTGCTCCATAAATCTAACAAAACATTTCCTGGAAGGCAAACGAAACTTTCATGACTATAGAGTCTCTGGTCTTGTTCCCTTTTAAACACCAAACAAACAGCATCCAGTAAATAAACTAAGAGCAACCACAGTCACAGTTTTAAGATTTTGCACATGTTTCTCATCATTACCACACAACAGGTGCAATGTGTGTGTGTGTGAGGGCTATGAAGCCTATAAGAGCCTTACAACACTAATGGAGTACATAGCAGTTCAATGATATTGGCCATTTTATGAAAGAGACTGTCTCATATCTCAAACAGTTGATGTCAAACATAAGAACACGACCACAATTCTCTGTGATTCTGTTTTTGGCAATAAATCACAAGCCACAGTTTCCCTCTGCCTGTGTGCCAGATCCATTTAACCACTAAGAAGTGATAAGGGAGAGATCTATAGCTGCTGACTGACATGTGTTATCGCAGAGGCAGAGGGCAAAAGGTCAATACAGAGGGGAGAGAGAGAGTGTGAGGATGAGTGAAACGGTGCAGCAGGTGATGAATGGGAGGGGAGAGGGTAGTAGCAAGACAATGAGGGAAGGGAAGGGGGAGGAGAATAACCAGCAGGGAAACAGAGGAGATCCACAGCGGGGCTAACAGAATAATCCCATCCAAGTTTATTCATGCCACTCAGATCAATGCAAAAAAAGTTGCAATGCAACCAGTTTGTAGATGCTTTAACCTCAGCTGCTCAGTATCATCAGTGTCAGCTCAGAAAACACCTCCTGTCCAACAGCTGAGCAGCAAAAAACCACCAGACACAGAAAGAAAACCACCTGCAGAAGATTCAGCCTGAGAGACATCACAGCGATGGACACACGTGAAGTGGTCGTTTTGTAGAGATGTATGTGTCGGCTTAGTTGAAAACTAACTTTCAGCACAATACTGCTGACTCAAGAAACCAGAAGAAACTGGAGGAAAAAACAGGACAGGCACAACCTGTGCAGTAAGTATATTAGTATAAGACCTGCATTTACACACAGCTGCTCAGTAATCACATTACTCCCCGAACTCTGACCATATTTTGGAACTGAGACTGGCTCATGTTGACGTCAGTACTTGCAGAGCAGTGAGAGCACAGGCTCTGCAGCGGGAAAGTTTGGTTTGAGCGTGAATCCTACAATATGTTGGTATGAAAATTAGATATTAGTCCAGGCCTTGATCCCACCGCACTGCTAACACGGTTAGGGTTAGGGTTAACTCTGACATGCACATGCGCTCTTAGATCTCTTCAACATTAATCCAGCTGTGCTCTCATTCCTTCACCGGGAAACTGGGTTTCTGGTTTACGTGACCTTAAAGACAAAGCCAGTTTATTTAAATTATTTTTATAGTTTTGTGGATCTGTTTTACTGGTTATGACACGTCCAAGGTTATTGCTGAGATCTGAGAACGTGGTAGAATTGCTATAACAAAGTCCAACCAAGCAAAAGACCAGAGCGGCGTGACCACCAGACATGGTGTAGTCAAGCCTGCAGCTTCGCCGGATTATTTAAACCATTTTATTCAGAGCTAAAAACTGAAACTGAGTGCAGTGAGTGAGGTTCAGAAATAATCCCTCCTAGAAAAAACTGTGGACTTTTTGTCCTCTGAACTATTACAGCTAACATTTGGGCTTATTTCAATACTACATGATTGTCTGCCTTCTTTTCAGCAATGTTACCACACTCCCAGATCTCAGCCATTCATTTGGTGAGAAGAACCATAATATAAATGACCAAAACTATGTAAAACAGAGCCAAGTTGTTGCTTTGAGTACATGTAAACATCAAACACTGCAACAGGAACAATGTAGTAATAATAAATTAAGTTCCTGTAAGTTGAATCAGATATAGCGAGGCTGTCGGTGGTGTGCAGGTGAAGTGATGCAACAGCTTTACAGATGGTTCAGAAGCAGAAGCAAAAATAACAGGATACAGTGTGCCAGTAGAGGTGGGTGGATATGGTTCGGTTGCAAAGGCAGGGATAGAGAGAGAGAGAGAGAGAGAGAGAGAGAGAGAGAGAGAGAGAGAGAGAGAGAGAGAGAAAGAGACCACTACAACAGGTGCAGGAGAGAGAGAGAGAGAGAGAGAGAGAGAGAGAGAGACCACTACAACAGGTGCAGGAGAGAGAGAGAGAGAGAGAGAGAGAGAGAGAGAGAGAGAGAGAGAAGAGACCACTACAACAGGTGCAGGAGAGAGAGAGAGAGAGAGAGAGAGAGAGAGAGAGACCACTACAACAGGTGCAGGAGAGAGAGAGAGAGAGATAACATAGAAAGTAAAGAAGGTTTCGAAGGACTTAAATGATATGATTCCAATAAAGATCGCTGAATCAAATTAAAAGCACAGGCGTCCAGACTCAAACACGTGCATGCACTCGTCTCAGAAGGCCGTGTGTCTCTTTTGCTTCATGGCTCCCTCGTTTCCCCTCGTTGCTCCCCCCTCTCTTCTGTCTATCTTTCTGCGCTCGGCTTTGCTTTAATTATCAGCTGGCTGCCACCGACAGTGAGTAACCACTCCTGACAACCAGGTGTGGAATGACAGCGACACACACTCATTTTTGCACCCAGACGCACACACACACACACACACACACATACACACTGACACACACTCACACACACACGCAATCATGTGCCTCTATAAACATAAACAATGGGAGACACCAGCAGGTATGAACAATAAGACTCCACTGGCAGGCACACACACACACACACACACACACACACACACAGACTGTGGTCTCTCGGAGTGGTGGGAGCAGCAAACAATGATGGCGATATTGCAGGCTGGTTGGAAATGAGAGCGGGGGCGAGCGTGGATTAATTACAGGTACGGAGGAAACAGAGAGAAGAGGAAGAACAAGTGGACAGGGAGAAAATACGAGGGCGAGACGGGGCGCATGGGAGCGCAGGGAGAGAGAGGGGGAAGTGAAAAGACAGAGCTGTGCAAAAGACGGCGAGGAGACGGCGAAGTGCAGGTTGAGAGGGAAGAGGAAGAAGAGCAAAAGGGGGTTGGGCAGAAGTATTGCTCTGTGGCTGAACAGGTAGAACATTACCTTTAGCAGGGTTGGATTTGTGCAGATGCTAACATGTAAAAGTGAAGGACGGAGGAACAACATGCTGTTTGTTCAAACATGAAACATCCTCTGTTCATCTCTTACGTAAAAACAATGTAATTCATCAAAATTTTAAATTGTCTCACATTGTCAGCATCTTTACATACAACATAAAAACACTGAAACACACACATACGTACCACCATGTTGGTAGAAGCTTTGCTGTTTGAAAACACCACTTCACACTTATTTCACTTCCCATGTTGCATGTTATGCCTAAAACATGATGGACATGCCATCATGTTTAACAGAACGACCTCAGGGACAAAACCAAACTTTTTCATCCCGATCTGTTCTCAAACACGTACTACTCCAAGCAGGGCTCGCTTAAACAAACTGTGTTGTTACATTAAAGAAGACACAAAAGCCCACGCAGCTGAGGAGAAGGATCCTTTCAGAATATTTGTTCAACTTAATTAAAAAAAACAAACCAATTCAAATTCAAATGTCGACCTTTTGAGCTGAGTTTTGGTGTAAAAACAGAAAAACCAGCACACTGCAAATTAATTTAATCATGACCTTAAAACTGAATAGGAAAATGTGTGTATTATTACACCCAAAGTTTAGACTAATTCATCATTCCTCATGTTTAGTTAGTATACTCTTGTACTAGACTAAGGTTTCCTTACTGTAAGTCTGTGCTTCACAGTGCGGCTGTGTTACGTTGTGTTTGTGTTGCATTGTGTTCTCATTGAGTTGCATCAGACTGAAGTGCCAAACTTCTAAGTTGATCTGATCTGTGGCCATTTCTTTGCCCTACACCACATTGAGGTAATAGGCAGTAAAGTTCAAGCATTGGTTGTTCTCTGGAGTAATGACGATCAACAGGTCACACGTGCTACGATGTTCCAATTCCAAAACCCGTTGCATACAATAATTATATAATAATTCGAAGCGGCAGAACTGTAAACGTCCATGCTTGTAT